>NC_057857.1:5034494-5659494 GCF_015237465.2 Chelonia mydas
CAGGGCTCTCCTCATTGGCTCGATTGAATTGATATGCGAGTGATTGCTGTTTCCTTGGCAATGAACTAATGTCACACTGATTAGGTGAAACGAAGTATCCTAGTAAACCGCTGTTAAGCCCTAGCAGGAGCTAGGGGGTGGTTTGCGAAGGGCGGGGAAGCGTATTCCCGAAGTTATTTCGTCGGTTACAGGGCGTAGCGGGTGAGTTGCGGAGCACGGGCTGCCGGGAGCGCTGCGTTGTGCCGTAAGGGAAGTTTTCTTCGTCGCCAGGTTGCAGGGGACGCGGAGGCAGCGGTTACCCTGGAAGCAGTGAATGTAAAACAGCGCAAGCAGCTTGCCCAGCCCCCCCCACCTGCCCCCCACGAGCCCGCCCCCCCAACAGAGCCCCCCGCAACCCCGCCCTCCACCGTGTCACCCCACAGCCCCGCCCCCAGAGCCCCCCGCAACCCCGCCCTCCACCCTGTCACCGCACAGAGCCCCCGCCCCCAACAGAGCCCCCCGCAACCCCCCTCCACCCTGTCACCCCACAGAGCCCCGCCCCCAACAGAGCACCCGTAAACCCGCCCTCCACCCTGTCACCCCACAGAGCCCCCGCCCCCCAACAGAGCCCCCGCAACCCGCCCTCCACCCTGTCACCCCACAGAGCCCCGCGCCCCCCACAGAGCCCCCGCAACCCCGCCTCCACCCTGTCACCCAACAGAGCCCCCGCCCCCCAACAGAGCCCCCGCAACCCCGCCCTCCACCCAGTCACCCAAGAGCCCCCGCCCTCAACAGAGCCCCCGCAACCCCGCCCTCCACCCTGTCACCCACAGAGCCCCGCCCCCCAACAGAGCCCCGCAACCCCGCCCTCCACCCTGGTCACCCACAGCCCCGCCCCCAACAGAGCCCCCGCAACCCCGCCCTCCACCCTGTCACCCACAGCCCCGCCCCCAACAGAGCCCCGCAACCCCGCCCTCCACCCTGTCACCCACAGAGCCCCCCCCCCAAACAGAGCCCCCCGCAACCCCGCCTCCACCCTGTCACCCCACAGAGCCCCGCCCCCCAACAGAGTCCCCCGCAACCCCGCCTTCCACCCTGTCACCCCACAGAGCCCCCGCAACCCGCCTCCACCCTGTCACCCCACAGAGCCCCCGCCCCCAACAGAGTCCCCCGCACCCCGCCCTCCATCCTGTCACCCCACACCCCCGCCCCCCAACAGAGCCCCGCAACCCCGCCCTCCACCCTGTCACCCACAGCCCCCGCCCCCAACAGAGCCCCCGCAACCCCGCCCTCCACCCTGTCACCCCACAGCCCCGCCCCCCGCCCCCCAGAGCACCCGTAACCCCGCCCTCCACCCTGTCCCCCACAGAGCCCCCGCCCCCCAACAGAGCCCCCCGCAACCCCGCCCTCCATCCTGTCACCCCACAGCCCCCCCCCCAACAGAGCCCCCCGCAACCCCGCCCCCACCTGTCACCCCACAGCCCCCGCCCCCAACAGAGCCCCCGCAACCCCGCCCTCCACCCTGTCACCCCACAGAGCCCCCGCCCCCAACAGAGCCCCCCGCAACCCCGCCCTCCACCCTGTCACCCCACAGCCCCCGCCCCCCAACAGAGCCCCCGCAACCCCGCCCTCCACCCTGTCACCCCACAGAGCCCCCGCCCCCCAAACAGAGCCCCCCGCAACCCCGCCCTCCACCCTGTCACCCCACAGCCCCTGCCCCCCCAACAGAGCCCCCGCAACCCGCCCTCCACCCTGTCACCCCAGAGCCCCCGCCCCCCAAACGAGCCCCGCAACCCCGCCCTCCACCTGTCACCCCACAGAGCCCCCGCCCCCCAACAGAGCCCCCCGCAACCCGCCCTCCACCCTGTCCACCCCACAGAGCCCCCGCCCCCAACAGAGTCCCCCGCAACCCCGCCCTCCCCCTGTCACCCCCCAGAGCCCCCCCCCCCAACAGAGCCCCCGCAACCCCTCCCTCCACCCTGTCACCCCCACAGAGCCCCGCCCCCAGAGTCCCCCGCAACCCGCCTTCTACCCTGTCACCCCACAGAGCCCCGCAACCCCGCCCTCCACCCTGTCACCCCCAGAGCCCCCGCCCCCAACAGAGCCCCCGCAACCCGCCTTCCACCCTGTCACCCACAGAGCCCCCGCCCCCAACAGAGCCCCACAACCCCGCCCTCCACCCTGTCACCCCACAGAGCCCCCGCCCCCCAACAGAGCCCCCAACCCCGCCCTCCACCTGTCACCCCACAGACCCCCGCCCCCAACAGAGCCCCCGCAACCCGCCCTCCACCTGTCACCCCACAGAGCCCCCGCCCCCCAACAGAGCCCCCGCAACCCCGCCCTCCACCCTGTCACCCCACAGAGCCCCCGCCCCCCAACAGAGCCCCGCAAACCCCGCCCTCCACCCTGTCACCCCACAGAGCCCCGCCCCCCAACAGAACCCCGCAACCCGCCCTCCACCCTGTCACCCCACAGAGCCCCGCCCCCAACAGCCCCCGCAACCCCGCCTCCACCCTGTCACCCCCACAGAGCCCCGCCCCCCAACAGAGCCCCCCGCAACCCCGCCTTCCACCCTGTCACCCCACAGAGCCCCCGCCCCCAACAGAGCCCCTCGCAACCCCGCCCTCCACCCTGTCACCCCACAGAGCCCCCGCCCCCAACAGAGCCCCCGCACCCCGCCCTCACCTGCCCCCCCACGAGCCCCGCCCCAACAAGCCCCCCGCAACCCGCCCTCCACCCTGTCACCCCACAGAGCCCCTGCCCCCCAACAGAGCCCCCCGCAACCCGCCCTCCACCCTGTCACCCCACAGAGCCCCGCCCCCCAACAGAGCCCCCGCAACCCCGCCCTCCACCTGTCACCCCACAGCCCCCGCCCCAACAGAGCCCCCGCAACCCCGCCCTCCACCCTGTCACCCCACAGAGCCCCGCCCCCCCAACAGAGCCCCGCAACCCCGCCCTCCACCCTGTCACCCACAGAGCCCCCGCCCCCCAACAGAGCCCCGCAACCCCCCCTCCACCCTGTCACCCACAGAGCCCCGCCCCCAAACAGAGCCCCCGCAACCCCGCCCTCCACCCTGTCACCCCACAGCCCCCGCCCCCCAACAGAGCCCCGCAACCCGCCCTCCACCCTGTCACCCCAGAGCCCCCGCCCCCCAACAGAGCCCCCGCAACCCCGCCCTCCACCCTGTCACCCACAGAGCCCCCGCCCCCCAACAGAGCCCCCCGCAACCCCCCCTCCCCCTGTCACCCCAGAGCCCCCGCCCCCCACAGAGCCCCCCGCAACCCCGCCCTCCACCCTGTCCCACAGCCCCCGCCCCCCAACAGAGCCCCCCGCAACCCCGCCCTCCACCCTGTCACCCCACAGAGCCCCCGCCCTCCACCTGTCACCCCACAGAGCCCCCGCCCCCAACAGAGCCCCCCGCAACCCCGCCCTCCACCCTGTCACCCCACAGAGCCCCGCCCCCCAACAGAGCCCCCGCAACCCGCCCTCCACCCTGTCACCCCACAGAGCCCCCGCCCCCAACAGAGCCCCCCGCAATCCCGCCCTCCACCCTGTCACCCCACAGAGCCCCCGCCCCCCAACACAGCCCCCCGCAACCCCGCCCTCCACCCTGTCACCCACAGAGCCCCGCCCCCCAACAGAGCCCCCACAACCCCGCCCTCCACCCTGTCACCCCACAGCCCCTGCCCCCCACGGAGCCCCCCTCAGCCCCATCTTCACCCCGCCCTCCACAGTCCACTCCCCCCACAGAGCCCATCACCCTGCCCCCCAAAAGACCCCCACAACCCGCCCTTCACCCTGTCACTCACACTGCCCCCCACAAGCCCCCGCCCCCCAACAGGGCCCCACAACCCCGCCTTCACCCTGTCACCCACAGCCCTGCACAGCCCCTGCCCCCCACCAGCTTCAGTCCTCAACAGAGCCCATCACCCTGCCCCCACACCCCTCCCAACAGAGCCCCCTCAGCCCCACCTTCACCTGCCTTCCACAGCTTCACTTCCCCCACAGAGCCCTGCACAGCCCTTGCCCCCCACAGAGCCCATTACCCTGCCCCCACCCCTTTTCCCCAGAGCCACCTGACCCCCAACAGAGCCCCCCTCATCCCCACCATTCACCCTGGCCCCCACCAGCTTCAGTCTTCCTTCAACAGATCACCGCACAGCGTCTGCCCTCAACAGAGACCCTGACCCCCACACCCCTGTCCCAACGGAGCCCCACTATCACCTTCCACACACCTGCCCCCCACAACTACTGGTCCAATACAGCTCCCCTGTCCCCTCACAGGATCCGCCCCCATCAGCCACTTTCCCCAACACAGCCCCACCCTAACCCTTCCCACACCAGCCACTGCCCACTGCCAGATCCCCCCATAGCCTGTCCCCAACACAACCCCACCCTGCCCCCCACTCCGAGTTACCAACAAGTCACACCCTGTTTTTCCGTTGCAAAGTGGAGTTTGAGTGGGTGAATCAAGAAGAGATGGGTGGGAAAGCTGCAAGTTAAACAAATAAGAAATGTGGTTGTAAGATTGAAGGTCAAATTGGGCAAACCATTACCTGAAGAAATCTAAACCACAGGCTTTCACACCAAATTATAAACTATACATTGTTTCCTTATAAATCAAATTATACCTTGAATAATCTGTCTTCACCCTAAATTAGAATCTGCACATTTGTTTGCCTTGAATCAATTCACATCCTTCTATATGTGGAAATGTCTCTTGTTCTGTTTAGGTCCTAACTAATATGAAGTGCTTTCAAAGAACATATAGAGTATGTCCTCCAAATATAGAAGACTATAAGGATTTGTTGGTTTATATTGTAAAATAATCACTCCCTGCAGAAGTAATAGTAATTGTCTGGCACAAGGAAAAAGAAATGTTGATATAAAACCTGGGTATAACACTGGGATATTAAGAGAAATTGCTGAAAGGAGGTAGGTATGTAAAATATTAAACAGTTAACTGGTTAACTAGTAAGCATTAGTCTTGCCGGTTAGCCCATCTTAACCATTAACCCCCAGCCCTGGGGACCACCGGAGCAACCCCAGGCTGGCTAGCTGACCCCAACCCCGGACAGGCCAGCCAGCTGACCCCAGCCCTGCCAGCCAGCTCAGCCCCAGCCCCTCTCCCTTTAATTGGTTAACCAATTAAACTATATATTTTTAATCATTTAAATGGTTAACTTTTTAAACGATACTTACATCTCTAAAAAAAGGGATCCCAATTGATAGTAGGGGCACATAAGGAAATACAATCCTTGAAATAAATCAAACTTTAAAAAAGCCTTGATAAGAAAGGATATACACCCTTCACATTTGTTAAAAGAAAAGGAGTACTTGTGGCATCTTAGAGACTAACAAATTTATTTGAGCATAAGCTTTTGTGACCTACAGCTCACTTCATCGGATGCATTCAGTGGAAAATACAGTGGGGAGATTTATATACATAGAGAACATGAAACAATGGGTGTTACCATACCATACCATACTGTAAGGAGAGTGATCACTTAAGCCCCCCCCGCCTACCGTTACGTCATCTCTCCCGCCCACCGCCTCCGCTACCAGCAGGGGAGGGGGGGACGGGGACGACGGACGACACACACCTTTTGTAGTGATAATCAAGGTGGGCCATTTCCAGCAGTTGACAAGAACATCTGAGGAACAGTGGGGGAGGTGGGGGGGGAATAAACATGGGGAAATAGTTTTACTTTGTGTAATGACCCATCCTCTCCCAGTCGCTATTCAAGCCTAAGTTAATTGTATCCAGTTTGCAAATTAGCTGGAGGCCATCCAGACCACACCACACGATCCATTGTCTACAGCCAAGCTCTAATTTTATTAAGATAATGTTGAAGTAAAAAGAAAACGGTACAGAGTTTAGGCATAAAAGTTTCTGGTTATAAGGGAATAAGGTACAGATTATCAAGGGGTGCGAAATTCGATTTAGGAGTGGGTGGTGTAAGGAATACATGATCTGCAATCTTCCCGATTGGGGGTAAAAGTTTAACAGGTCAAAGTACAGACATTGAGCTATGGGGGTATGTTGTCCATATAATGGCTGTCTTCAGGTGTGGAGTATAATGAGTGGATACCATGATGAGGATGGATCTACCCTCATTTGGTGGGATTTAATGTTCAGTGAGTTTATGGTTCCAGTTCATATGGTCCAATGGAAAAAAGTCTCTCAGTCCCTGTCCCATAGTTCATGCACGATGTCGTACCGGCTCACACCTCCTGGTACTGTCAGTGGCCAGTGTTGTGTTCCATGTAGATGTCCCTGGACCATCGGATGGTGTCCGAGACCATGAGGCGCCGCATGAGCCGTGCGTAGCGTCAACCAATCCCACAGGTCTACAGCACACACTCGTTGCAGGGGTCCCAAGCACCCAGGGCTCCGGTGATCAGGGCATCCATCTGCATCTCGTAGCCCTTCGCTCTCAGGGTGTCGGCCAGGGGGGCCGTATTTTTCCAGTTTATGAGCGCGGGATTCGCGGAAGGCTGGGGTCCTGTTCTCAAAGGAGACCGTGATGTCAACGAGGATGATCTTTTTCTGGGCCTCATCGGTGACTACCACGTCAGGTCGCAACGGGCTGTCAGTACCAGGGATGGCGCAGTTCACAGCGACCTCCCCCAGGCGCGGTGCGATGGCTTTCACTAGGCGGTTCTGGGTGGTGTTGTGGCACAGCTGCCAGGCTCTGGAGTGGGGCTTGCAGCTGCACAGGACGTGGGGCAGGGTCTCGTTGGAGTAGCCGCACTTTCTGCAATGCTTGTCTCGGTTCCCGTGGCGGACGGCTCTGTTGAGTGGGACACAGTTGAGCCGGGCGCGGTGGATGAACCGCCAGTCGGCGAAACGGATGAAGCCGCCCCTGGCGAGGAAGTGGTTGCTGGCATCCCATTTGCTGGTCAGTTCGAAGGCTTTACCCTGGTCCGGTTTACGCTTCAGGGTTTCCATGTCCAGCGAGTGGATGGCCGCCTTCAGGGTCCTCTCCAGCATGCCTCTGGTGCTCGTGGTGACATTGGTGTTGTCGTCGGACCTGATCTGTGGCACCAGGACTCCCAGCTCCTGGCGCTCCTTGCACCACTCCCAGCGGCAGCCAATACGCTTCTCCAGGCGATGCGTGGCATTGCGAGCACGGGACCAGAGTGAAACGATGTCGCCACCATCCCGTCCGAATTCGCCATCCAGGGAACCGCTCAAGAAGCTGGCGATGTCTTGGTTGGAGGGGGCTCTGCCGATCCGCTTCTTTGTTGCATCATGGAGGGCGTTTGCTGCGATGTTCCTTACCATGGCTTCGGGACACGTCGGCAGGCAGAAGGCGTGGGTGATCACCGCAATGTCAAACAGGTCACCCATGCGGGGGACATTGGCATTGCCATGCCTGTCGGCGATATAGACCAGCTCGTTGCTAGCTGTCTGGGGAAGGAACAGCCACTTCTTCACCAGCTGCCGGACGATCTTGTCTGCCTTGTTGAGGGGTGCCTTTGCCATGGCAGATCCCCTTAGGACGAAGGAGATGCGTGGAATCGGTAAGGTGTTCAGGGCGTTTATCTTCTGCCACGGTGCTAGCAGGCAGGCGTCGATCTTGGCAGCATCCTGCAAGATCTCCTGGATGGTGTCCTTGGGTGTCTGCCGGACACGGAAACCCGTCGGCGTGCCGAGGTGCCGTTACGCCTGCCCCTCTGCCAGGGGGATGACAGGCTCGCCCTGGATCTGGAACCTTGTCGTCTGCACCGAGTCCCTTTTGCTGCCATCGATGTGGAGACATGCACACTTCTTTGCATTGAAGCGGAGCCCCATCCAATCGGGAGCTCGACTGGTGGCATCTAGCATACGTTGGAGGTTCTCTGGGTCGTCTGCAGTCAGGACCAGGTCATCCGCATAAGCCAGGACGCTCACCCTCTTTCCGTGGAGGTTGAAGCCATTTGCGCCATTGGAGATCGCTCGCAGCAACGGCTCCATGGCAAGGTTAAAGATGATGGGGCTGAAGGGACAGCCCTGCTTAACTCCGCTCCGGATCGGGATCTCGGCGGTCTCCCTTTCGACCAAGCGAATCGTAGTGCTGCATCCCTCGTACACCTCTTGGATCACACGGAGGAAGTTCTCTGGCATCCCAAACTCCTGGAGGGTAGCAAAGATGTGGTAGTGGGGCATGGACCCAAAGGCGTTAGCCAGGTCGAGCCATGCTATCGTGCACTGTCTCCGCGCCCTTCTGGCCGTTTCGATGGTGGTTTGAAGGACAAAGTTGTGTTCATAGCAGCCCTCACAGGATATGAAGCCTTTCTGGGTGGAGCTGAAGGCTCCCCCGCTCACCGACCACTCTGTGATCCTCGACGCCAGGCAGCTGGCATAGAGCTTGTACATCGTGGAGCAGAGGGAGATGGGCCTCCAGTTGCTGGGGTCATCCCGCTCACCCTTCTTGTACACCAGTACCATCATGGCCTTCTTCCAGGAGCTGGGAGGCCGGCAGAATCGCTTGCACTGGTTGAAGAGTGTGGCAAGGACCAGGCAGCCGGGATCTCGCTTTTCCAGGAGGCTGTAGGGGATGCCGTCTTTCCCAGGAGCTGTGCTTTTTGTTTTTGAGAGTCTGGCCATCACTTCCTTGGGCGTATAGTCAGTTTCCAGGACACCTGCTTCGTTAACACGGGGCAGGGGGCGGAGGCCCTCTGGGTGCTGCGTGTCATTCTGGGCTGTGCGGTCGAATACATCCTTGAAGTAGGTGTAGAGACGCTCAGATGGGATCGTGCAGTATGGCGAGGGCCCGTCGAGGATCTCCCTCGTGGCTTTGGAGCGGTTTGCCCGGTACAGCTTTTGGATCCTTGAAGCCACTGCTGGATCGTAGCGGCAGCTGGCGTCTCTACTTCTGGCTCCCCTGGTGGTGGTGTTGAGGTTTGGAGCAGGCGTTCTGTGGGCCGGCGGGGCGTTCTCCTGGTTGGAACTTCTCCTGGGAGCGGTTTTCGCAGACAGTTCTTGGGTGAGCCTGTCTACGAGGAGGTCGAAGTCATCAAAAAGAAAAGGAGTACTTGTGGCACCTTAGAGACTAACCAATTTATTTGAGCATGAGCTTTCGTGAGCTACAGCTCACTGCACCCTCATCATCGGCTGCTGGCCCTCATGGTCCTCGACCTCGTCTGCTGCAGGCTCAAAGCCTGCATGGTTGGCCTGCTGTCTATCTCGTGGGTCAGGATTCCCTTCGGTTGGGTGCTGGGGCGGGATCTCTGGCGGGATGCTGGCGTTGCTAGTGGTCGGAGAGATGCGGTCTGGCTCGGGGGTTGCTGGGACACCGCTGGTCCTTCTAGGAGTGGCTGCTGCCTGGGCGGTTGCTGCTGGAGCGTGAGATCTCCCATAGGCAGTATCCCGCAGAATGGACCTGGGGGCCGTGCTGGGCCATCTGGTGATGAAGGCCGGTGCTTTGCTGTGGCTGCAGGGCTGGTTCCTCCAGTAACGTCTGGAGCTCGCAGGGCGGTCTGAGGCTTGGCACTGGCTCCTCTGGCTGCTGGAGTTCGCAGGGCAGTCTGAGGGGCGGCGCTGGCTCTTCTGGCAACAGGATCTCGAGCAGCTATGCGCGGTGGGGCACTGATCCTTCTGGGGAAGGGGACGTGCTGGGCAGGGGGCAAGGTAGTACTGAGTCATCTCAGTATGGAGATTTGTTTCGCGACATGAGAGGGTGAGATGGGCCTCCTGCTGGCGAGGACCTGAGTGATGTTCCCCGCGGCAGCAGGTACCTTCTTGATCGCAGCACCCCGTTGCGGTGGCCTGACGATGGGGGCAGGCTTCTTGATGGCAGCTTGCACAATCGCTTTTCTTTGTTGAGGCTCAGGAGCAGCAGGCCGGCGCGCAGCAGGAGGGCTGGGAGCCGGGGCAGGAGACTGTGTTGTTCCCTTGCGGCGTTTCCTGCAGGTGACTTGGTGCGTCTTGCATTGCTTCTGTGTCTCGAAGGGCAGGCTGCAGAGGGCACAGCTGAAGGCGACCCGCTTGCTGTGGCATCTCTTCAGATGCCTGGTGATGCCACCGAGGAGGTGGAAGCTTCGGGGCGGAGAGCAGATGGGGCAGATGAGCACGTCCGCAGCGAGGGGGGTACTGCAGGTAGATGGTGTCCTCATTACCTTACAGCAGGGGGGTTCCAGCAGCACCAGCGGTATCGCTGGCTGGTTTATCCTGATGTGGGTGGTTGGGGTCGAGAGATCCGGCTGGGCGGTCATCTGGCAGGGACCTGGGGTCCCTCTGGGTGGTTTCTGAGGCTGGGCAGGCATCCGGCGAGGCGCTGGTGACCCTCTGGGTGGTCTCTGGAGAGATGCGGGTCCCGTCTATGGAGATTCCTCTCTTGATGGTGTGAAGAGCAGCCAGAGCACCACCAGCATCAGGGACCTGGGCAGCTGCGGGGGTGGGAGGTGGTCACCTGAGAGCATCTTGCAACTGCAGAGCGGGAGGGCTCTCCAATGGCGGCTGGTGTTGCTGGAGAGCGGAGGGGCTCTCGGCTGGCAGCTGCTGTAAGGTGGGGGGGCTTACCTGTGGCGGCTGGTGCTGCTGGGGAGCGGCGGGGATGTTCCTTCTGGTTGTGATGTCCCGACAGGCCAGCCTCAGAATGCAGGATCTTCCTGGAACAGCATCTCGGAGGGGGTCCTTCGAGCAGCCACCGATCTTCCCCTTTGTGCTGCTGGTCTGCAATGTCCTGGAGGCACCTAGGACCTTCTTTGTAGTCATTGTCCGAGAAACCTTCTGTGGAGCAGCAGCGGTCGTGGTGGTGGTAGTACACGGTGCAGCTGGGGATGTCTCAGGAGCAGAGAGAGGATTTCCTTCCAAGGTAGCAGCAGAAGAATACACCTTCAAAGCAGCATCAATTTTTTCAAAAATGGAATCAGGAGAATCCATCTGCCTGGGAGCGGTCAGGGTCCCATCCACATCGAAGAGGCATAGGACCACACCACATGATCCATTGTCTACAGCCAAGCTCTACGATACAACCGCATTTGCTCCAACCCCTCAGACAGAAACAAAAACCTACAAGATCTCTATCAAGCATTCTTACAACTACAATACCCACCTGCTGAAGTGAAGAAACAGATTGACAGAGCCAGAAGAGTACCCGGAAGTCACCTACTACAGGACAGGACCAACAAAGAAAATAACAGAACGCCATTAGCCATCACCTTCAGCCCCCAACTAAAACCGCTCCAACGCATCATCAAGGATCTTCAACCTATCCTGAAGGATGACCCATCACTCTCCCAGATCTTGGGAGACAGGCCAGTCCTTGCTTACAGACAGCCCCCCAACCTGAAGCAAATACTCACCAGCAACCACACACCACACAACAGAACCACTAACCCAGGAACCTATCTTTGCAACAAAGCCCGTTGCCAACTGTGTCCACATATCTATTCAGGGGACACCATCATAGGGCCTAATCACATCAGCCACACTATCAGAGGCTCGTTCACCTGCACGTCTACCAATGTGATATATGCCATCGTGTGCCAGCAATGCCCCTCTGCCATGTACATTGGTCAAACTGGACAGTCTCTACGTAAAAGAATAAATGGACACAAATCAGACGTCAAGAATTATAACATTCAAAAACCAGTTGGAGAACACGTCAATCTCTTTGGTCACTCAATTACAGACCTAAAAGTTGCAATTCTTCAACAAAAAAACTTCAAAAACAGACTCCAAGGAGAGACTGCTGAATTGGAATTAATTTGCAAACTGGATACAATTAACTTAGGCTTGAATAGCGACTGGGAGTGGATGGGTCATTACACAAAGTAAAACTATTTCCCCATTTTTATTTCCCCCCCCCCCCCATTCCTCAGACGTTCTTGTCAACTGCTGGAAATGGCCCACCTTGATGATCACTATAAAAGGAGTCCCCGCCCCCGCTCTTGTGCTGGTAATAGCTCACTTTAAATGATCACTCTCCTTACAGTGTGTATGGTAACACCCATTGTTTCATGTTCGCTATGTATATAAATCTCCCCACTGGTATTTTCTATTGAATGCATCCGATGAAGTGAGCTGTAGCTCACAAAAGCTTATGCTCAGATAAATTTGTTAGTCTCTAAGGTGCCACAAGTCCTCCTGTTCTCTTTGTGAATACAAACTAACAGGGCTGTTACTCTGAAACTTCACATTTGTTATACACCAGTGCCATCTACTGGATAGTAGTGGAAGCTGCACAGAAACAAAGCTAAAATCTGAGGACCCAGTTGGTTGGTACATATCCAACAGGAATCAGACGGTGGCCCCCTCCAACAAGCCCTGAAACTAGGGGATATAAACTGAGGTCACCATGTGCTATGCTCAAGGGAATTGATTGAATCCAGCACAAGAAGCTGCAGAACTAAGTGAGATCAATGCCTGGACTAGCCATGTGGAAAGTACTCTTCCCCCATCCCAGAGTTCAGAGAATGAGATTTCGTTTCAAAGATTGTATTTCCCCGTCTGTTCTTTAGCATAAATAACTGTAGGTTATCTTCCTGCATCTGCACACTCTAGTAAGACCTCAAATAACCATATTTTACATTTTAACTGCTTTATAAGACTAAGCAAATTGGCCTATGAGAGATTTAAAAGAAATGTTTTAAGCAGTTGCTTCTAATATTCTAATCTTGTCCCTTTTGGACCAATCTAGTCAAAAAGAAATAACCATAGTCTTCAAAATGTCTTAAAGACAAGGGCACCTTTGGAAGTCTGGTAAATGTTAGGTACTAAACAATTCAGAATTGATCATAAATAAATGTAATGAGAAATGTTGGTGATTTGCATTGTTCCTTGGTATAAATGCGGAGTCTCCACTCTAGTCTGTGATAATTGCTTGCAAGTCTGTATTGTGTGTGTCATATGCAATTGGGTGTGTCTATGTTTGAGTCACGAACTGTTGATGTGGTTCTGGGTGAATTAATAAATTATTGATTGGTTAAGAATAACCCAGTGTCCTGATTTGATAAATGGTGCTCAAGTTAAAAGTTGATCTGAAAAGAACCCAGCATTAAACTAATAAGCTAGTTCTCCCAGGACTCAATAAAAGGAGTTATCCTATTGGATTCTATTGTATATTGGCAAACCTAGTTTGTTAGATTTCAGCTTTAAAATCTAACTGGCACCATGGCAAATTCATAAATTGACCCCCTTTCACACTTACGCCCTGCCCTCCCCCCTTACACAAAGACCCTGTACAGCCTGGCACCCACAGCCCTGCCCCCTCCCCCCACTCTCCATACCATAGCCCCCTGCCCTCCAAACAGAGCCCCCTACAGCCATGCCCTGTAGCCTGCTCTCCCTCCACAGCCTCCTGCTCTCCTGACACAGCTCCCTCCTCCAGCCCCCTAAACAGACCCCACAGAGCCCCATCTCTCACCTTGAACCCCAACAGCCCTCTGTCCCTGCAAATACAGCTCTTCCCACAGCCCTGCCCTGCACCCAAACAGCTCCCTACAGTCTTGCCCCTTGTCGTGCCCTGCCCCCCATAGCCCTGCCCCTCCCTGCCCCGTCAGGGTCCCCTTGGAGCTGGTGGGAGAGCTCCTTCCCCTTCTCCCCACTGTCCTGTTACTCTGCACAAACCTGACTGGCTGGGGGAGAGTGCCAGTCAAACACAGAGAATTAACTCTCCCTCTTGGGAGGGTTTGAAAGAATTGGGGAAGGGATGACAAACAAGCCTGGGAAATTGAAGAAGGAAACAAAGGTGAGGCAGGAGCCCTGTGCTAGGTAGAGAGGAAGCTGCTTGAAGGGAACTGGCTCCTGGCAAAAGGGGACTCTTGTAAATGCCTAGCCAGGAACTGAGCCCAGTGCTGAGCTCACGCCGCATGCCAGCCCCAGCCCAAAGCGCAGGGACAGGCTGGCTTGACTCACAATGGCGGGGCAGAGAGTCTGTGAGTCTACCCAGATGTGGGGACTGTCCCCTTACTTACATTCAGTGGGGCTGTTTTGGTTGGCTAGCTCCCCAGTACTAAAAGAAAGGGGAAGGGTCGATGGGGTATCCAGGATCCTGACAGTCCCCAGGAACAATGGGGAGAGGCCAATGCTCCAGATCAGCCTGATTGACAGGGCGGGCAGGCTAATCAGGGAGTCAGGAGGCCAGGGGGGTCCATCCTCCCTGTGAGCTGGAATTGCCTGGGTCAGACAGAGTGGGGCCCCAGGGCAGCTGAGCTGGGGAGCAGGACCCTGCCAGCCAGAGGGGCCAGAAAAGCAGCCCAGGAAGCAGGTCAGAGCTGGGAGCAGAGTCACAGAAGCAGCTCGGAGAGCAGATCTGTGCTGGGAGTAGAGCTGTAACAACCAGAGCCGGGGGGCCAGAGAAGCAGCAGCAGCTGTGCTGAGGCAGAGTGTTGGAGCTGGAGCTGGAGCTGAGTCAGAGTCATGGAGCTGGAGCAGTCCGGAGCCGGGTGTGGGGAGCAGCTGGGGAGAGCGAAGGGGACCCTGGGCAGCGGGCCCAGCACAGGGAGATGCCCCCAGCCAAGAGGCCCTGCAGGCCAGACTTGGAGGGGGATCGTAACCCCGACGGGGGGCTGACGCTGGGAAGAAGGGTCCTACCACCTGGAGCCTGAGCGTGTGTGGCCACCGCCAGAGCAAGTGTCCAACCCGCAGCATCCCTGCAGCACAGTCAGGGCTTGGGCAGGGGTTGGGATGTGTGAGAAACGGACTGAACTGCTCTGACGTTCCAGAGACGCTGGTTGTGGTGCCCCTGTGCCACAGAGCGGGGTGATGGGTTTTTCCTTTAACCTTTTTCCTTTTACCATTTTTTTAAATTGATTGCTGTTTAATAAATTGTGTTTGCTTTGAACTTTATGGAATGACCAGTGGGTCAGGGAAGCATCCAGTGCAGAGAGAGCAGCCCGGAGTGGGAATGCCCTAGCCCCTGCCCTAAGTGACCATGACAAGGTTGAGGGTTGAGCCCCGCAGGAATCCTGGGCCCAGCCTTTGGGGTTATGGGGACTCTGCCACCCAGGAGAGTGGAAGGGGAGCCCTCGAGGTCAGGCAGGCCTCTGGGTAAAGGAAGCGGGAGCGAGGACTCAGATCCTTTCGCTAGCCCGCTTCACTGGGGTAGTGTATAAGCCAGGAAAGTTCCGTACAATAGTGGGACCATTCCCCCGCTTACAGTAGGGAAGAGCTATTTTGCTGTATACTGTGCTAGGGGTGAAGGAGTCTGTATAACCAACCCCTGCTAGAGATCCAGACTTGGGTCTACTCCTGGCTTTGCCTGGGTTAGTGTTGTACTAAAAAGGGACTGAGAGACTTTTTCCATTGGACCATATGAACTGGAACCATAAACTCACTGAACATTAAATCCCACCAAATGAGGGTAGATCCATCCTCATCATCGTATCCGCTCATTATACTCCACACCTGAATATAGTCATTATATGGACAACATACCCCCATAGCTCAATGTCTGTACTTTGACCCGTTAAACTTTTACCCCCAATCGGGAAGATTGCAGATTATGTATTCCTTACGCCACCCATTCCTAAACCGAATTTCGCACCCCTTGGTAATCTGTACCTTATTCCCTGATAACCAGAAACTTCTATGCCTAAACTCTGTACCGCTTTCTTTTTACTTCAACATCATCTTAATAAAATTATTAAGTGTGGTGCTTGTTCTGGGAGTTAACACTGACCCCTTCTCTGCCCCCCAGGAGGGAGGACTGGTGTCTGTGCAGAAGTGTGAGGATAGGATCTGGGACCCTTGCCTCAACCCTGGGGAACCCCTCCCCCCCACCTTCCCCCACAGGAGGGGACGGTCTTATGTGTTGTCAGCCCTTGATGTGGGAGGCCAGATGAATGGGGCTCAGCTAGGTACCACCAGCACAGGCTCTGGGTGTATGTCTACATGGCAAAAAAACTCCCACAGCAGCGAGTCTCAGAGCCCAAGTCTACGGAGGGAGGCCAGCAGTGGGTGGACCCAGGCTCTGTTGGTGCTGGAATTGGGAGGCCAGCAGGAGGTGGGGCCCATCTGCTGCCCATGCTGGCCCTGGAAGCCCTGCAGCAGGTGGGACCTGGGTGCCCCCAATACCGGCTCTGAGAAGCCTGCAACAAGCGGTGCACGGACGCTATCGGTGCTATTTCTGGGAGTTCGGCAGTGGATTGGTTCTGGATGCTGCCTGGATTGGTTATGGGATGCCAGTAGGAGGTGGCCTTGAATGCTACCAGCAGTTGGTGTGGGAGGTCAGCTGCGGGTGATGTTGTCATTATTGGATCTAACATCGGATCCTAAGTGTAAGCTCAAATGTAAAAAGTGTGTGCCAGTTCCTAAAATGTCACGATAAGCTATAACTTTTTGTCTGCTTGGAAATTAACCATGGGAAAATAGGATTTTTAATAAATGAATGTTATGAACAAATGCAAGAGAACCAGACAGAGAAACTAGATTAGTCCAAACAAAAAGGTCCTGCTGATATGGTTCAAGGACTGTTGAACTCATGCTTGGTAAAAACAGATGATGTGGAGCAGGAAATTAATGAACCAAAATTGTAGTGGTGGATATTAGTCCTAACTGGTGGACAAAATAATGAGGGGATGAACTATGCTGCCCACTTTTCCCCTTTTTGGAATACATAAATAGGGACTGAAAAAATAATTTTGTCTCCTGTCCCATCTTGCATCCCAGCTTGTCTCATCTCATTTTCCCTTCCCCCAAGACAGAAGGAGCAGACCAGACTGAAGACTTTCTTCCTGAGAGGAAAGTCATTAGGCCTTATTCTGATTCAAGAAACTTCGTTTTTTCACTTGTGAGTCCTGAAAATCATGATGACATCCAGTCCCCAGCCCAGCAGTGGAGATTCCAAATGACCAGTCCTGCAGAGGCAGGTAAAATCCTGTTCTGTCTCCCTTCCTTTTATGATACTTTCTACTCCCGGTCCCCACTTCTCTCTCTCTCTCAGCTTTTTCATCAAGATTTTGCATAACTAGTGTACTCTTCCTTTTCTGGAGTGGTTTATCAGGGGCAAGGACTTTGCAATAGCATTGAAAACAAAGGCACGCATTAAATATTTTTCAGCTCATCAGTCTAATAGTGATTTTTACAATGTTATCACCTTGGACTGTTAGATCAAAATATCTTCTTCTATCACCAGGTATTTTCTTAAATTTTCATGTACCTCTATTCCCTCATATGGTAATTCCTTTCTTGGAACCCAAGGTTGGGGGGCAGAATTATTCTGGTTGGGCCGAATTGGAATGGTCCTGGGTTCTGCTGTGGGTGGAACCAAAAGAGCAGGATAAGGAGGAAAGATGGGGAGTGGAATGGAAAAAGGGGCAGGTCCTTTGGGCTCCAGGACAAGAATCCTTTTATTCATTTTGGCTATTTTAGTTAATGCTTCATCCATTTTCTTCCCAATACTATTGACATTGTTTACAGTAGAGTTGAACAATTTAGGTTCATTAATTTCTGACTCCCAACATCATCCGCTTTTAACATGCGTGATTTCAACAGTCCTTGAACCATATCAGCAGGCCCTTTTTCTTTTGGACTAATCTCGTTTCTCTGTCTGGTTCTCTTGCACTTGTTCATAACATTCTTTTATTAAAAACAACTCGATCTGTTTTCCTTAGTTAATTTCTAGGAAGGCAAAAAGTTACAGGTTAATGTGACATTTTATGAACTTGCATGTATCTTTTACATTTGAGCTTAAAATTGGGGTACGTTGTTGTGATTATTGGGCATAAAAGTGGAGCCCAAGTACCGTTGGCACAGGCTCTGGGTGGCCAGCAAGAGGGTGGTACCTATGGGCCATCAGCACTTGCCTCTGGGAGTCCAGCCGTGGTTGGGACATTGATACTACTGACAGTGGGTCTCAGAGGCCAGCAGGGACTGGGGCCTGGATGCCGTTCTTGCTGGCTGTGGGAGGCCAGCCAAGGATGGGGCTTGGGTGCTGGGAGGCCAGCAGGGGGTGGGGCCTGAGTGTCTCCAGCAATGGCCCTGGGAGTCCATCGGGGGCTGGGGCTGGGTGCCATTGGCTCTGGGAAGCCAGCAGCAGGTGAGTCCCAGTTTCCATTG
Source organism: Chelonia mydas (assembly GCF_015237465.2). NCBI lineage: Eukaryota > Metazoa > Chordata > Testudines > Cheloniidae > Chelonia > Chelonia mydas. Next base: position 5,052,464 of record NC_057857.1, read on the forward strand.
GTGGTAATTATGGGAGGCCAGCTGGGGGTGGTCCTGGTTGCTGCCAGCACTGGCTCTAGCAGTATGTCAAAACCCAGGCTCTGACTCATGTTTAGGCTGAAGCCCCACTTCTGCCCCCATAGAAGTTAATCTGATTTAGGCAAGGAACCCCTCTGGACTCAGGCCCACATGCTCGGGTGACCAGGTGTCCGGAACACCTGGTCGAAAAGGTAACCTGGCAGCTCCAGTCAGCACTGCCAACCGGTCCATTAAAAGTCCGGTTGGCGGTGCTGCTGGGCTAAGGCAGGCTCCTTGCCTGTTCTGGGGCACCGCGCTGCGCCCCGGAAGCAGCCACCAGGTCCGGGTCCTAGGCCGGGGGCCAGGAAGCTCTGCGTGCTGCCCCATCCTGTGCACCGACTCTGCACGCCCATTGGCTGGAAACTGGCCAATGGGAGCTGGGGGGCAGTGCCTGTGGGCAAGAACAGTGCACAGAGCTTTTTGGCCCCCCAACCTAGGACCCGAACCTGCTGGCCACTTCCAGGGTGCAGCGCGGTGCCCCAGGACAGGCAGGGAGCCTTCCTTAGCCCCCACACTGCACCACTGGCTTGGATTTCTTGGGGTAACCGGCAGTTTGCTCAATTTGACCTTCAGTCTTACAGATAAGCAAACTAAAAATGACAAACTTGCTGCTTCCCCACCCCTCTCTTGAGCCGCTCATGACGTGCAATGGGCCATTTTGCATGGGAAGGCAGGGTGTGACTCTGAATGGGTAACTTTAGAGTTCTTTTAGCTAGGTAGGGAGGGAGAAAGAGGTTTCATCCATATGCAAATTATGAGAGATTCTTGTCTAGGTAATTAACGTTTAGCTATTTTCCTTTCTATTCTTGGGGAGAGGAACTTTGTCTGATCTGTGGGGTTTTAGACAAAGTGTCTTACATGATATGAACCATTTTCTTAGGTCTTTTCTACACAGGGGATTTACTGTGGTATAGCTATGTCTCTCAGGGATCTGAAAAAATCCAGGTTGTCTCTTTCACTTAAGAATACAAAGGCACCAGGACTTTGGGGGCCCCTGGGAGAGATGCGAACTGAGGCAAGGATCAGTCACCATCTTGCTGGAAGACTGTGTGTGAGAAAAGCCATCTTAAACAAAATCTTGAACCAAAACTTGCTGGATGAAGTTCTAGACTTGTAGAACCAAAAACATACCTTGTGGTTACATTTATTATTAAAGTAAGAAATCACAGACATACAGTGAAGTACAGTGATCAACTGCCTTCTCCTGAGGCATAGGTGGGTCACAATGGAATTCTCCTTATGAACTCTGGCCATGCCTTACAATCTCCATATATTATACACATCCAAATTTCATATTTACTAGTTCTCTTCTAATCATTAAATATTAAGTACGTGACTTATATAATATGCATGTGTGAACTTTAATTGGCATAACTTGCTGCCCTTGCTATTTTCATGTTGTCATTTCTCTGTTCCGAGTAGTTTATTACACAATTAATGCATAGTCAGTGTATATTTAGCCAGGTCACTTTGACCTGTTTCTCTGCAGCCAGGCTTTTAGGCACTTTCCATTCTTCTTCTGCTTGATTTTCTCTAATTGCTTTCTGGCAGCACATTTTGTAGATATGTTATTTTTTCATTTAAGCACAACCTGGGTGAAAAACACCCCTCTTTGTCCTATTCAACAGTTTTAGACAAGTTTACTCAATCACAAGGTCACTTTAGGCAACATTTCACATTTAGCTCAGGGGTCTCTGGGCCAAAGCCACCCTTACTGTCCAAACTTATGCATCAGACATGACTTTTATGAATTCTCAGTTATGTGCGTGCATGTAATGGGTGTTTGCATGTAATGGGTGGGTGCATGGGAGTGTGATGGGTATGCCTGCATGTGATGGGTGCTCACACCTGAGTGTGTACCTGTGCTGGGTGCACACGCACAGCATCACACATTTGTGTGCCCATCATATTCACGGACACCCATCACACAATCATGCATCTGCCCCATGCGCACACAACCACTATACACGTGCACCCATCACAGGCATATACACCCATCACACATGCACACACATCTATCGCACAGGTGCACATCCATCACATGCAGAGACTCCTGAGGCACCTGCATAGCCATGACTCATGTGCATCCATCACATGCTCACACTCCCATCACCCACATGTGTGCTTCCATCAAACACACACAATCATGAGTGCACACTTATCACACACAGGCATCCATTGGGCACATGCACCCCTCAAGCACAAGCATGTATCACATGCACAACCTATCACACATGCCCAACCATCACAAGCGCACACACCTACATGTGTGAACCCATCAAACGTGCACAAACATCACATGTTCACCCATCACAAACTCGTACAAACTTGCACACACCCGTAGCATGTGCACACACATCCATTTTGATTGCACATGCTTCACACACGTGCACGTGCATGCATCCAAGTGTGAACACACATCACATGATACACATCGTGTGCACACGCACACATCATGTTTCCACCCATCACACACACCCCATCACAATCATGTGCATCCATTATTCATGCGTGCACTTGTCATGCACATGCACAGCCATGGCATATACACAACTATTACACAACTGCTTCTATCATTCACACACATATTGTGTGTTCACCACCTGCACCCATCATACCTATGCACACCCATCACACACACATGCACACTCATCCAACGTGACGAAGCATCACACGCACATGCACCCATCATACCCACACACCCATCAGGAATGTTATTAGTGGTTGTTAGGGTTTATTTTGGGTTATTAGGAGTTGTTAATTGTTATTAAAGGTTGTTAGGAATTATTATAGGATGTTAGCTGGTGTTAGAGGTTATTTGGCGGTGTTAGGCATCATCAGGATTTATGAGGTGTTGTTGGAATTATCAGGATTTGCTAGGAGCATTAATTGTCAGAAACTGTTGTTAGCGATTAGTAGGGGTGGTTGTTGTGTGTTTGGGTGTTACGGTTTATCAGACTCTGTTAGTGGTTATCAGGGCATCTGCATCAATCCCTAATAAATCCGACTGACTTCAACAACATCAATTAATGCCTAACATTTCCTAATAACTCCTAACATCCCCTACTAATCCCTAAAAACCCAACACCTAACAACTTCTTATGACCCCAAACAAACCCTTACAATTGCTAACAATCCCTAATATCAACTAACAATACTTAATAACTCCTCCAAACTGACAGCATCTGACAAGCCCTAAGAAAACCCAACAAACTCAAAAAATGCCAATAACACCTCACAACCCTTACTAACAATTAACAAAACCTAGCAAATCCTGACGACCCCTAATACTGTACATGCCAAAATAATTACTAATAATGCTTACTAACAGTGAACTCCTGCTCAGTGTTTTCTCTAATTTTTGACAGGCCATGTGCTCAAAAAATTTCTTCTGTGCAAATTTTTGACAGGCTGTGTGCGCAAAAAATTTCTTTTGTGCAAATTGTTGTGCTTCTGTGCAAATTTTTGTGCACGCGGTGTTTCGCCGTGTGCACGGGGTTTAGGATCTGTGTGTGTGCACACACCTGCACAGCTTAGAGGGAACAGTGCTCCTGCTAACCCTTACATATCCCCAATAACCCCAGATAAATCCTAATGGCCCCACGAAATAATCCCTATCACCACCTAACAACTCCTAACATTTCCTACTCCCCAACAATGCTTAGTAGAAAATTAAAAGGAGGACTTGTGGCACCTTAGAGACTAACCAATTTATTTGAGCATAAGCTTTTGTGAGCTACAGCTCACTTCATCGGATGCATACAGTGGAAAATACAGTGAGGGGATTTTATATACACAGAGAACATGAAACAATGGGTGTTACCATACACACTGTAACAAGAGTGATCAGGTAAAGTGAGCTATTACGAGCAGGAGAGCCGGGGGAGGGGGGGGGGGGAAACCTTTTGTAGTGATAATCAAGGTGGGCCATTTCCAACAGTTGACAAGAACGTCTGAGGAATGGGGGGGGGGGGAGGGGAGGAAATAAAAATGGGGAAATAGTTTTACTTTGTGTAATGACCATCCACTCCCAGTCGCTATTCAAGCCTAAGTTAATTGTATCCAGTTTGCAAATTAATTCCAATTCAGCAGTCTCTCGTTGGAGTCTGTTTTTGAAGTTTTTTTGTTGAAGAATTGCAACTTTTAGGTCTGTAATTGAGTGACCAAAGAGACTGACATGTTCTCCAACTGGTTTTTGAATGTTATATTTCTTGACGTCTGATTTGTGTCTATTTATTCTTATGTAGAGACTGTCCAGTTTGGCCAATGTACATGGCAGAGGGGCATTGCTGGCACATGATGGCATATATCACATTGGTAGACGTGCAGGTGAACGAACCTCTGATAGTGTGGCTGATGTGATTAGGCCCTATGATGGTGTCCCCTGAATAGATATGTGGGCACAGTTGGCAACGGGCTTTGTTGCAAGGATAGGTTCCTGGGTTAGTGGTTCTGTTGTGTGGTGTGTGGTTGCTGGTGAGTATTTGCTTCAGGTTGGGGGGCTGTCTGTAAGCAAGGACTGGCCTGTCTCCCAAGATCTGTGAGAGTGATGGGTCGTCATTCAGGATAGATCCTTGATGATGCGTTGGAGAGGTTTTAGTTGGGGGCTGAAGGTGACGGGTAATGGCGTTCTGTTATTTTCTTTGTTGGGCCTGTCCTGTAGTAGGTAACTTCTGGGTACTCTTCTGGCTCTGTCAATCTGTTTCTTCACTTCAGCAGGTGGGTATTGTAGTTGTAAGAATGCTTGATAGAGATCTTGTAGGTGTTTGTCTCTGTTTGAGGGGTTGGAGCAAATGAGGTTATATTGTAGAGTTTGGCTGTAGACAATGGACCATGTGGTGTGGTCTGGATGAAAGCTGGAGGCATGTAGGTAAGCATAGCGGTCAGTAGGTTTTCCGGTATAGGTGTTTATGTGACCATCGCTTATTAGCACCATAGTGTCCAGGAAGTGGATCTGTTGTGTGGACTGGTCCAGGCTGAGGTCGATGGTGGGATGGAAATTGTTGAAATCATGGTGGAATTCCTCAAGGGCTTCTTTTCCATGGGTCCAGATGATGAAGATGTCATCAGTGTAGCGCAAGTAGAGTAGGGGCATTAGGGGACGAGAGCTGAGGAAGCATTGTTCTAAGTCAGCCATAAAAATGTTGGCATACTGTGGGGCCATGTGGGTACCCATAGCAGTGCCGCTGATTTGAAGGTATACATTGTCCCCAAATGTGAAATAGTTATGGCTGAGGACAAAGTCACAAAGTTCAGCCACCAGGTTTGACGTGACATTATCAGGGATAGTGTTCCTGACGGCTTGTAGTCCATCTTTGTGTGGAATGTTGGTGTAGAGGGTTTCTGCATCCACAGTGGCTAGGATGGTGTTTTCAGGAAGATCACCGATGGATTGTAGTTCCTCAGGAAGTCAGTGGTGTCTCGAAGATAGCTGGGAGTGCTGGTAGCGTAGGGCCTGAGGAGGGAGTCTACATAGCCAGACAATCCTGCTGTCAGGGTGCCAATGCCTGAGATGATGGGGCGTCCAGGATTTCCAGGTTTATGGATCTTGGGGTAGCAGATAGAATACCCCTGGTCAGGGTTCTAGGGTGTGTCTGTGCGGATTTGTAGAAAATTAACATCTAGCAATTCTTAGTGACCGCTAAACATCGCAAACAAGTTCATGATAATGCCCAACATCCTGTAATAAAGCCTAATGACCTTCGGTCAAAATGTACAACACCTACGAACTCCTAATAACCCCAAACAGCTGCTAAAACCAGGCCTCACTTGTAGCTGACGAGGTGAGGCCTTCGTGCCACAAGCTTGACTTATTGGACAATTTCCGATTTGTAGCTGTAGATCTGGCTTTAATAAATCCAAGCGTGATCTGAGATTTTGCCCCGTAAACAGCATTGCAGGTGTTAGGTTTGTCATGGCATGTACCATGTTTTGCTATGCTAGCAAGAAGTGTGGGCACAGCAGAAGCTAAATCAGTGGAGCAGGAGATTCTTCGTCTGAGGTTCCAGGGTTCGAGCCCTGGGTGGGTGGTAGGCTTTTAATATGTGTTGTACATGAGGAGCTGAATAAATCCCTGCAATATCCTGGTTGACTCGCTGTTTCCCAGAAGCCGTTGCAGTTTCCCGGAAAAGGGTTGTTTTTCTTGGTGAGTCATTAGTAAGTGGGTTAGCAGCCCAGGTACAGACAATGCAATCTCTGGCCGTTCCAAAGTGCTGTGGGGCCAGTTCCCAAGAAAGCGAAGCGGGAGATAGGAGAGACATAGAGACGGGGAGGAAAAAGAGTCACGAGAGAGAGAGACCAGCTGGTGAGAATCAGTGAGGCCAGGGGACAGTTCTGCCATCTGAGTGCCAAGAGTCACAGGTGTCCAGAGACAAAGCCATTAGAAGATCCCATGGAGAAATGATCAGCTCTGAATCCTGCGATCCGAGTTCCAATCTCAGTGCTGCCCTGGTTTGGTCGGAAGGTCTCAGAACCCTATGACTCTACCTGCCATCTACAGTTACACAGGAGTTTGTGTTTTGTTTCTGCTGGTTACTCATGCCCGCTAGTGAGAGGAATTTGGGCCAGCTGGCTTCACCAGATGGCCACAATAGCTTGGGACCCTACAACCTGACAGTACAGCTAGAGTTGCATGCGGCCCTATTGGTTGACCTGATGGCCGCATTTCTCGCTGCTTCACTTGATGCATGCATGCCTTTGCCCCTGCATTTTCCTACACGTTTTTACTCTTTCCCACATCATGTTTAAAAGAAGGACTCACAGGGCAAGGCTTAATAGTCAAGGACCCACAGAAGGACCAAGAGTCCCAGGCTGGAGCCCAGCAGACCTTTCCTACTCTGGCCACCGAGACGAGGGGGCAGCTCAATCTGACAGCTGCAAGGGAAGTTGTATCTGTGTCAGTCCTGTGACAGGAGAGAGACAAGCTTTCAAGCTACACAGAGTTCTTAAGGGAAGAGCCTCTGGGCAATTGTGGAGGTGTTGCCTGGACACCCACCATCCTCCCTGCCTCCCAGGCCACCCATGGGATGGTGCCTGTAGGCCTTGCTGGAGGCCTAGGCCTAGCTAGCAGTGTGAACCGGAGGCTGTGACCCAGGGTAGGCCTGGCCTTGGCAGGATGGTAACACAGCAGGTATTGGCATGTTCCTGACCGGCGAGGATGGCACAGGAACACCCCAAGTTCTCAAGTAACTACATGAATGAACTCCCAGGAGATTGTGCAGGCATACACTGAAACCTCGCAAGAGAAGGCTGGGATGACAGGATCATGGATCAGGATGTTTTGTGTGAACCAGCGGGGACAAGGTGTACAGGTGGCAACTGATGACATCTGGAGTAGTGAGGAATAAAAGGAGCAGTTATAGGAGGGGCAACTTTGCATCGGCTGAAGGGACAGGACTGCCTCTGTCCTGACTGAGCCTTTGCCTTGCCCCGGGCATACATGGGTTAGTGTCCCTGTGAGTGACACAGGGCGCGAGTACCACGCTTTGCAGACAAATAGACTTGGCCGAGCGCCTTTGCCACCCAGCCGAGCCCATGATCTTTCCTTGCGAATAACATCGAGTGGTGCTGACTTAACAGGCCGCACTGCTTGTTAGTGCCTGGAGGCCTCCCCAGCTCCAGGAACTGCAGCCCTGAGCAGCTGTAACAACTCTCCTGAGTGCTAACAGCTGTGGTCATCCCCACTCTGCCCCACTGGCATTGGTGTCTGGATCCTCCCACCCACCCCCACCAGCCTCAGGCCACCACTGGCGCTGGCACCCAACCACCACCTTCCACCTGCCCCCTCTCCTGTCAGCCTGGGCAGCAGCACCCACCTTGCAGCCTGGACCCCACTTCCCACCTCAGAGTTTGGCCCCCTCTGCAGCCCCTGACCCTCCCACCCTAACTGCTGGCACCAGGGCCTGGTCCCCCGCTCCCCCTAGCCAGCTCCAGAGAACCTGGGGAGCAGGCGCCTGCCCTCCCCCAATCCCCTGGCTAGTACCAGGGCAGCACTTAGCCCTCCTTCCACCTCCCCCCCCCCCCGCCACTTTGCTTGTCCCCTGAGCACCAGGGGAGGAGGTGCATGCCAGCACATCTGGCCCCATGGCACCCAGGGCAGCAGTCCGCAGCTCCCCAAATCATTTCCCAGGCACCAGGGATGACATAGCCCCTCCACAGGGCAAATGGGAAGGCAGCATCCAGCCTCCTCTCACTCCCCCCCTGTCATAAATATAAAGGGAAGGGTAACCACCTTTCTGTATACAGTGCTATAAAATCCCTCCTGGCCAGAGGCAACATCCTGTGACCTGTAAAGGGTTAAGAAGCTCCGCTAACCTGGCTGGCACCTGACCCAAAGGACCAATGGGGAACAAGATACTTTCAAATCTTGGGGGGGGGAAGGCTTTTGTTTTGTGCTCTTTGTTTACGTGTTTGTTCTCTCTTGGGACCGAGAGAGGCCAGATAGAAATCCATCTTCTCCAACCCATCCTAATCCAAGTCTCCAATACTGCAACCAGTAGAGGTAAGCCAGGCAAGGCGGATTAGTTTCTTTTGTTTTATGTGAATTTTCCCTGTGTTAAGAGGGAGGTTTATTCCTGTTTTCTGTAACTTTAAGGTTTTGCCCAGAGAGGGATCCTCTGTGTTTTGAATCTGAATACCCTGTAAGGTATTTTCCATCTTGATTTTACAGAGGTGATTCTTTTACCTTTTCTTTAATTAAAATTCTTCTTTTAAGAACCTGATTGATTTTTCATTGTTCTTAAAATCCAAGGGGTTGGGTCTGTGTTCACCTGTATAAATTGGTGAGGATTCTTATCAAGCCTTCTCCAGGAAAGGGGGTGTAGGGCTTGGGGGGATATTTTGGGGAAAGACGTCTCCAAGTGGTCTCTTTCCCTGTTCTTTGTTTGAAATGCTTGATGGTGGCAGTATACTGTTCAAGGACAAGGCAAAGTTTGTACCTTGGGGAAGTTTTTAACCTAAGCTGGTAAGAATAAGCTTAGGGGGTCTTTCATGTAGGTCCCTACATCTGTACCCTAGAGTTCAGAGTGGGGAAGGAACCCTGACATGGTGGCAGAGCGGTGGGATCATTTTGAACCAAAAGCACAGACCTGAAGAGGTTTTTTTTTTAAGCTGAGAGCAACTAGAGAGTTTTCTGTCTATTTGCGTGGAGACACAGGTGTTAGGTTTTTCACAAAAGGATTTTTCTTTTTTGAGCTGGAGTTTTCTCTACCTAAAGGCAGGGTAGTTAACCTCCTGCAGGGAAATTCACAAGTTTTGTGTTTTTTTTCTAACTCTCGGGTATAGCTAGAGTTAAGCACAAGAAAGCAGGAAAATGACTACCAGTGAAGCAGCTAATAAACTAGAGCTGGCCAGATTTGAAGCTGAAGAGAAACAAAAAAAGCATGATAGACAGATGGCCTTAAGGTGCTTAGATATGGAGGCAGAAAAAGCCAGGGTGGAGGCAGAGGAAGCTGCCCACAAGAGAGCTATGAAGGAGAAAGAAAAAGAGAGGAAGTATGCACTGGAGATGGAGAAGGCAAGGGCTCAGCAGAAAATACCAACCAACCCGAGCAATCCTTCTCCAGGTACCGCTTCCCATCCCAGAAAGTTCCCCACCTACAAGGCAGGCGATGATACCGAGGCCTTCTCAGAAAACTTCGAAAGGGCCAGCCTTTGGTACAGCATCTCTACAGACCAGTACATGGTAGAGCTGAGGCCGCAGCTCAGTGGACCCTTAGCCGAGGTGGCGGCTGAAATGCCTAAGGACCACATGAACAGTTCTGAACTGTTTAAAACCCAGGCGAGAGTCAGAATGGGGCTAACACCTGAGCATTCCCGTTGGCAGTTCAGAGCCCTAAGGTGGAAACCAGACGTGTTATTTATCCGACATGCCTACCACATTGTGAAACATTGGGGTGCCTGGATATCAGGAGCAAGTGTTAAATCTCCAGAAGAGTTGCCCTTCCTAATGCAAATGGAGCAGCTCTTAGAGGGTGTTCCTGAGGAAATAGAAAGGTACATCCTAGATGGGAAGCCCACAGATGTAATCAAGGCGGGAGAGATTGGAGCCAAATGGGTGGAGGTGACAGAAAGGAAAAAAAACTAGTAGCAGTTGGGGCGAATATCAGAAGGGGCAACCTGAAACAAAACCCTATCACCGGGGGCAACCCAAGGCCCCACCTACATCCCAAGGAAAACCCCAGACACCTTATCGTCCCGCCACACCATTCTCCAGCAACCCACCTCCCCCAGTGACTGTCAACTGGGCGATGTTTTAAATGTAATGAGCTGGGGCATGTGAAGGCCAGCTGCCCCAAGAACCCCAACAGATTACAGTTCATTGCACTGGGGTCACACCAAAGGTCCTCAGGCCCAGATGCCTCCCAGATACCCTTAGAGCGAAGGGAACTGTGAGTGTGGGTGGAAGAAGGTTACAGAGTGGTGGGACACTGGAGCGCAGGTGTCAGCTATCCATCAATCCTTAGTGGACCCCAACTTAATCAACCCAGAGGCCCAAGTGACAATTCAACCCTTCAAGTCCAACTCTTTCGATTTGCCTACAGCCAAGTTGCCTGTCCAGTACAAGGGCTGGTCAGGAATGTGGACTTTTGCAGTCTATGATGGTTATCCCATTCCCATGCTGCTGGGGGAAGGTAGAAGCTCGCCAAGAGGATGAGAATGGTCACCCGCAGCCAGACTAAGCAAGCTTCCACACCTATCCTGTTCCTGAGCCTTCCACCAGGGCCCTGTCTGTGTTACCAGAGACCCAGATGGAGGTGGTGGAACCGTATCCCCTGCCAACGACTGCAACGGCCGTAGTGAATCCAGTCTCAGAGACCCAGCCAAAGCCAGTCCCGAACCGAAACTGGCGAAGCAACCAGCAGCAGAACCATTGCCAGCACTGAGTCCAGCACTTGCAACCCCGTCTATAGCTCCAACACCAGAGGGCACCACCGAGCCTGCACTGGCAGCAGCAGCAGATGACCCTACACAAGAGGCTCAGCCAGAGCCTGAAATACCCCATAGTGCACCAGCAGAGAGCGGTTCAGCATCAACGGAAACAGCCCCATCCCCTGCATCACTTCCAGAGGGACCAAGCCCAGGTCCACAATCCAATGAGGTCTCCATGGTCTCATTGGTCTCCAATATCAAGGGAACAGTTCCAGACTGAACAGGAAGCAGATGAAAGCCTCCAGAGAGCTTGGACGGCGGCACGGAGCAACTCAGCTCTTCTAATCGATCCAGGTTTGTTGTAGAAAGAGGACTTTTATACAAGGAAACTCTTTCTGGTGGACACCAGGAAGACTGGCATCCTCAGACACCGTTGGTAGTTCCAACTAAGTACCGGGTAAAGCTCTTGAGCTTAGCCCACGATCATCCTAGTGGCCATGCTGGGGTGAACAGACCAAAGACCATTTGGGAAAGTCGTTCCACTGGGAGGAATGGGCAAGGATGTTTCTACCTATGTCCGGTCTTGTGAGGTGTGCCAAAGAGTGGGAAAACCCCAAGACCAGGTCAAAGCCCCTCTCCAGCCACTCCCCATCATTGAGGTTCCATTTCAGAGTAGCTGTGGATATTCTGGGTCCTTTTCCGAAAAAGACACCCAGAGGAAAGCAGTACATACTGACTTTCATGGATTTTGCCACCGATGGCCGGAAGCAGTAGCTCTAAGCAACACAGGGCTAAAAGTGTGTGCCAGCACTAACAGATATTTTTGCCAGGTAGGTTGGCCCTGACATCCTACAGATGCAGGAACTAATTTCCTGGCAGGAACTATGAAAAGCCTTTGGGAAGCTCATGGGGAATCACTTGGTTGCCACCCTTACCATCATCAAACAAATGGCTGGTGGAGAAGTTTAATGGAACTTTGGGGGCCATGATACGTAAATTCGTAAATGAGCACTCCAATGATTGGGACCTAGTGTTGCAACTGTACCCATCCCAGTTTAGGGTTTTCACCATTTGAACTTGTATATGGCGCGAGGTTAAGGGGCCATTACAGTTGGTGAAGCAGCAATGGGAGGGATTTACACCTTCTCCAGGAACTAACATTCTGGACTTTGTAACCAACCTACAAACACCCTCCAAACCTCTTTAGCCTTGCTAAAGAAAACTACAGATGCTCAAAAAGAGCAAAAAGCCTGGTATGATAAACATGCCAGAGAGCGTTCCTTCAAAGTAGGGGACCAGGTCATGGTCTTAAAGGCGCTCCAGGCCCATAAAATGGAAGCGTCGTGGAAGGGCCATTCACGGTCCAGAGCACCTGGGAGCTGTTAATTATCTCATAGCATTCCCCACCTCAACCGAAAGCCTAAGGTGTACCATATTAATTCTCTAAAGCCCTTTTATTCCAGAGAATTAAAGGTTTGTCAGTTTACAGCCCAGGGAGGAGATGACAGTGAGTGGCCTGAAGGTGTCTACTACGAAGGGAAAGTGCTGGTGGCGTGGAAGAGGTGAACCTCTCCATGACCCTTGGGCGTATGCAGCGACAGCAGATCAAGGAGCTGTGCACTAGCTACGCGCCGACGTTCTCAGCCACCCCAGGACTGACTGAACGGGCATACCACTCCATTGACACAGGTAATGCTCACCCAATTAAAGTCCAACCTTAGGGTGTCTCCTCAAGCTAAAACTGCTATAGAACGGGAGATCCAGGATATGTTACAGATGGGTGTAATCCGCCCCTCTGGCAGTGCAGGGCATCTCCAGTGGTTCTAGTTCCCAAACCAGATGGGGAGATACGTTTTTGCGTGGACTACCGTAAGCTAAATGCTGTAACTCGCCCAGACAACTATCCAATGCCACGCACAGATGAACTATTAGAAACTGGGATGGGCCCAGTTCATCTCTACCTTGGACTTAACCAAGGGGTACTGGCAGGTACCGCTAGATGAATCCGCCAAGGAAAGGTCAGCCTTCACACACTCGGGCTGTATGAATTAATTAGTGCTCCCTTTCGGGCTGCGAATGCACCCGCCACCTTCCAAAGACTTGTAGATGGTCTCTCCTGGGATTAGGAGAATATGCAGTGCCTACCTTGACGATGTGGCCATATTTTCAGATTCCTGGGCAGAACACCTGGAACATCTACAAAAAGTCTTGAGCGCATAAGGGAGGCAGGACTAACTGTTAAGGCTAAGAAGTGTCAAATAGGCCTAAACAGAGTGACTTACCTTGGACACCAGGTGGGTCAAGGAACTATCAACCCCCTACAGGCCAAAGTGGATGCTATCCAAAAGTGGCCTGTCCCAAAGTCAAAGAAACAGGTTCAATCCTTCTTAGGCTTGGCCGGATATTACAGGCGATTTGTACCGAATACAGCCAAATCGCCGCCCCACTGACAGACCTAACCAAAAAGAAACAGCCAAATGCGTTCAGTGGACGAAGAGTGTCAGAAGGCCTTTAACAGCTTAAAGCGACACTCATGACCCTGTGCTAAGGGCCCCAGACTTTGACAAACCGTTCCTAGTAACCACAGATGCATCCGAGCGGTGTGGGAGCAGTTTAATGCAGGAAGGACCAGATCAAGATTCCATCCTGTGTGTTTCTCAGCAAGAAGCTGTCTGAGAGGGAAAGCCACTGGTCATCAGTGAAAAGAATGTTACGCCATTGTCTACACTCTGGAAAAGCTACGCCCATACGTTTGGGGACGGCGTTTCCACCTGCAAACCGACCATGCTACGCTACAGTGGCTTCATGCCAAGGGAAATAACAAAAAACTTATTTGGTGGAGTTTAGCTCTAAGATTTTGATTTCGACACAACACATCTCAGGAGCTTCTAACAAAGTGGCTGATGCACTCTCCCGTGAAAGTTTCCCAGAATCACTGGTAAAATCGTCCTTGAGATGTGGAAAATATTGTTAGTCTTTATACAGTTAGTAGTATATTTAGAGATGCATGTGTCTTATTAACTCTGTTTTTCCTAGAGCTCCAGGAAGAATCACAGCCAGTGTTTCACCCTATCTGTGATTTGGGGGCGTGTCATAAATATAAAGGGAAGGGTAACTGCCTTTCTGTATACAGTGCTATAAAATCCCTCCTGGCCAGCGGCAACATCCTGTGACCTGTAAAGGGTTAAGAAGTTCAGCTAACCTAGCTGGCACCTGACCAAAAGGACCAATAAGGGAACAAGATATTTTCAAATCTTGGGCGGGGAAAGGCTTTTATTTTGTGCTCTTTGTTTACGTGTTTGTTCTCTCTTGGGACTGAGAGGCCAGACAAAAATCCATCTTCTCCAACCCATCCTAATCCAAGTCTCCAATATTGCAACCAGTAGAGGTAAGCCAGGCAAGGCGGATTAGTTTATCTTTTGTTTTATGTGAATTTTCCCTGTGTTAAGAGGGAGGTTTATTCCTGTTTTCTGTAACTTTAAGGTTTTGCCCAGAGAGGGATCCTCTGTGTTTTGAATCTGAATACCCTGTAAGGTATTTTCCATCTTGATTTTACAGAGGTGATTCTTTTACCTTTTCTTTAATTAAATTTCTTATTTTAAGAATCTGATTGATTTTTCATTGTTCTTAAGATCCAAGGGTTTGGGACTGTGTTCACCTATACAAATTGGTGAGGATTTTTATCAAGCCTTCCCCAGGAAACGGGGTGTAGGGCTTGGGGGGATATTTTGGGGGAAGACGTCTCCAAGTGGGCTTTTTCCCTGTTCTTTCTTTAAACGCTTGGTGGTGGCAGCATACGGTTCAAGGACAAGGCAAAGTTTGTACTTGGGGAAGTTTTTAACCTAAGCTGGTAAGAATAAGCTTAGGGGTCTTTCATGCAGGTCCCCACATCTGTACCCTAGAGTTCAGAGTGGGGAAGGAGCCCTGACACCCCCGCAGAGGGTCCTGTCCCCTCAACTCCCAACCTGGGCCCAGGACTTCTGGGTCAGCAATGCCCATCACCCCCAACTGCCCACTACATCCTCTAGTGCCGCAGTTGGCCAGCCCCAGATCAGCTGGGGCATCAGAGCCTTGCCCCCGCCCCCAACTGCTCCCAACCCCCTGGCTGGCCCTCAGGCATCTGGGTGGTAGGATCCAGCCCCCCATTCCACCCCTCCCCACCCACTGGCTGGCACCAGGGCAACTGGGGCAGCAGTGCTTGGCCCCTCCTGCTTCCTCGACACCCACAGCCCACCTTAGGGCACAAGGGCTATGGCGTCTGCTCCCTGTCTGGCCCCAGGGTACTCAGTGTGGTGGCACCCAGCCTTCCCACTCCCCCCAACACCCACAGCCAGCCCCAGGGCACCTGAGGCTGTTATGCCCATCCCACTCACCCACCCCTAGTCTGACCCTGGGCAGAACTTGGCCACACACTGCTCCCCCCTACCCCACACCTACTGATTATCACCAACACCCAGGTGGCCTGCAGGCACTTGGGGCAGCAGCCCCTGGCTCCCCATTCCTCTCACTCCCATCCCCTAGGACAGGACCCAGATCACCCTGACAGGCAGCTCACAGCCCCCTGCCCATCCCCCCAAACCAGCCACAGGACCCCAGCAAGGCAGAGCCTTGTACTGCCTACATACCCCTCCTCCTGGCCCACACCCCTGGCCAGCCACAGGACAGCTACCAAGATGGCACCTGGCTCTGAACCCACTGTCCCCTCCTCCTCCTGCACCACACCTCCAGCTGGCTACAGGAGGTCTGGTGAGGTGATGCCCTGCACCCTCTAGCCCCAGGGCTCCCAGGTGTTGGAGCTCTCTCCAAGCCAGCCAGCCCTAGGGCACCGGGGGTGGCAGTGCCCCACCCTCCTGCCTCTTGACACCATTGCCCACCCCAGGGCACCCAGGATCAAAGTTACTTGACTCTGTCCCCTAGTTACTGCCTTTCAGATAAGAGACAGAGCTGTGCCAGAGGTGACAGCGCGTGGCCAGGAGGTGGCACAGTTACTCTGTGGAAAGGCAGCACTGATTCACTGCTGCAGCTGACCCACGAAGCCTGGCTCTTGCAAGGGGGAGCGGTTTAGGGCTATTTACATGGGTCTTACACTGACCCAGCACTGGAGGAATTCTCCCCAGATCTTTTGCAGTTCATTTATAGCCCCATAGGTCACCAGAGCGGTGTTTAGAGGCAGGAATGGAGACCAGGCTCCTGCTGTCTGTTTTTCTCTCCCAGCTCAGATTGCAGGTTTGACTGTGGTGGCTACACAGGAAAAGCATCTCTAGTTCTCCAGACCAGGGTCTTGGGGTCGGGTGGGGATGAGTGTATGTAAGAGAAACCTAGCTCATTAATTTAGTTATAATAAACATTGCAATGGAATTGTAGTTTTGTCCCATATGTACGAAAGGTCCTTACAGTCACTTCTCTGGTTTCTAGTCCTTCAAGCCTGGTTAGGGTGACCAGACGTCCCATTGTTAAAGGGACAGTCCCATATTTAAGCCCTCCTGCATGTGTCCCTACGTTTTCTTAAAAATGGGCACATTGTCCTGTATTTTCTGTCTTCTCCCCCAGTACTGATGGGTCCTGCTGCTGGCCAGATCCCTTCTTGCCAGCTAGCCGCCTACCAGCAGTGAGTGGAAGGGTCCAGTGGCCGACAATGGGGGTGGCTGTGCAAGCCTGGTGGCGGGGCAAAGCTGCGGCACGGGGGGCCGGCCGCTCTCCCTGCTGGTCTGTCAGCGCAGCCCCCGGTGCGAGTCAGCTCTCGGCCAGCAGGGCCTCGCCCCCTGTCCCGTTTCCAGCAGGCGCTGGCTGCGCTCTGCAGTGGGTTGTGAGTGCGAGCAGGTGCCAGGCAGCGGCCGGCTACGTGTCGCCTTTACTGCCCACCTGTAGGCCCATTACGTGCTCCCCCTCTCGCTGTCTTTTCCCTGCTTTGCCCCTTCACCCCCACCAGCCCTGCTGTTCCTCCAAATACCTCCGGGCGGGGCGTGTCCCAGCCCCGTGCTGTGCGGAGAACCAGCCCCTGGTCGGAGCGCTCAGCTCACCAGCAGCCTGGCCGGCAGGTTCCTTCCTCCCCCCGCTGCCTCGGGCTGGGCCGGTGCCCTAGGAAAGCCCAAGACCCTCTGCCCCGGTGCACGGGCCAGGAGGAGCCAAGCCTGGCATGTGCCAAAGCCCCGGACAGCGCTGGCACGGGGAAGCCTCTCTGCCCCTCAGCTAAGCTCTGGAGTGGCGGGGGGCAGCGATTTCCAGCCTGTTCATGTCCTGACCCTGCAGGCTCTACTGCAGACCCCGGGCAGCAGCTTAGCACCCTCTTCACTCCCCACCCCCAAGCCCTGGGTCCTGCCCCCGGGGAGCGTGGGGCTGCTCCATCCCCTAGGCACCCTCCTCTGCTGAGCCACCTCTCTGGCCAGTTGGCTGAAGCCCCTGCAGTCAGGTTCCCTGGGCCCTGATGCATCCTTAGGGCTTAACCCCTTCCTGCCCGCACTGTTGCCGGGGGACAGGAGGCGGCTGGGCTGTCGGTGGCCAGCAGCAGCCTGCAGGTGTTAGCTGCCTTTCAACACTGTGTGGGCAGGAAGGGATAAGCTGCTTCCAGGCACAGGGATGTGTGTGTGTGCCGGGGGAAGAGATGAGCTCTGCAAAGACACAGGCCAGGTCACCCCTTCCCCTTCCCCTCCTCCCCTATGGCTGGAAGCAGCTCCCATCCCCTTCCTTCCGCACCGTGCAAAAGACTGCTGCTGGCCACATTCTGGTGTGAACCCTGGCAGAAATCTGGGGAGGGAGGGCATGCGACCCTGCATGCCCCCTGCCCATGTATTGCCTCAAGAAGACATGGCGCCAGGTACCAGGAGAGGTGGGTCCATCCCGGGGGCCAACCCAGAACTGGAGGGCGGAAAGTGCCGGGCAGGGAGGGTTGGGTCGGTCGGTCACCCCCCGCAGTGTGAGAGAGGTGTACGGGAGTGTGTGTGTGTCACCTCTCTCTGTGTGAACTCTAAAGTTTTAAAGATAAGAAGGTAAAAAAAAAGAATCCACTATGCAGGGTTTCTTTTTAACAGGGGCTCAGTCAACTTGATGTTAATTTGAATGTTTGTACTGCATCGGTCTGATTGGTTGCCGTTGAACTCGTTTGAAAACAAGTAATTTTACCAGGTGTCCCGTAGTCAGCATAGGGAAACATGGTCACCCTAAGCCTGGTGCAATTTTCCTTATCTACTTTTCTCATTGCCCCTGTTTTTAGTATCTGTTTCTGTAAATAGATTTGACCTTTTTATCTGTTTCACCTCCCTGATGGACAGGGCTTTATGCAGAACAGCAGCCGTGATACAGTAACTAATGTAAAAAAAACAGGAGGACTTGTGGCACCTTAGAGACTAACAAATTTATCTGAGCATAAGCTTTCGTGAGCTAACACCCACTTCATCGGATGCATGCAGTGGAAAATACAGTAGGAAGATATATATACACAGAGAATGTGAAACAATGGGCGTTGCCATACCCACTGTAATGAGAGTGATCAGTTAAGGTGGGCTATTATCAGCAGGAGGAAAAAAAGCCTTTTGTAATGATAATCAGGGTGGCCCATTTCCAACAGTTGACAAGAAGGTGTGAGTAACAGCAGGGGGGAAAATAAACATGGGGAAATAGTTTTACTTTGTGTAATGACTCATCAACTCCCAGTCTCTATTCAAGCGTAATTTAATGATGTCCAGTTTACATTGGCCAAACTGAACAGTCTCTACGTAAAAGGATAAGTTTCAATGTAGCAGCCATGTTAGTCTGTATTCACAAAAAGAATACATCCGATGCAGTGAGCTGTAGCTCACGAAAGCTTATGCTCAAATAAATGTGTTAGTCTCTAAGGTGCCACAAGTACTCCTTTTCTTTTTGCGAATACAGACTAACACGGCTGCTACTCTGAAACCTGTCAACCTCCCTGGTCACTCAATTACAGACCTAAAAGTCGCAATACTACAACAAAAACACTTCAAAAGCAGACTCCAACGAGAGACTGCTGAATTGGAATTAATTTGCAAACTGCAACAGTAATGCATCTCTGGAGATCTCCGTCATCAGTATAAATATCTCATCCTTTACTGAATCCTGCTAGGCTCTCAAAATGCTGTCTTACTGCAGTGAGTTCCACAGGCTCATTGTGCATTGTCCTGCACCTTTAATCTGTTTTAAATTTGAAGCCTGGGTTCAATATCCAGTTTTGATACTGACTTCTTGGGCAACTCACGGTCTCCCTCTGTGCCTCAGTTTCCCCACCTGTAAAATGGAAATAATGATATCCTCCTTTGTAAAGTGCTTTGAGATCTAGATATGAAAAACAATAAGAGCTAAATATTATTATTAGCCGATAAGCACAGCAGGCTGTCACTACTTGGGCTGACAGCCTTTCAACCATAGTGATCAGACACTCGTGCCCCCCACAGCTTCTCCCCCCTGCTTGCAACTAATTCCCCTTTCTAATTCCTGCCTTGGGCTGATGAAAGAGAGAGGGCCCTGAGTGCACACGCGCCAGGCAGAAGGAAAAACTTGAGAAGCCCAGCTCTCAATGCTGGGAAGGTACACCAGAGACCTCTGCCAGGAGGCCCTGAATCCCAGAAAGGGGGACAATGAGTCCGATCCTACTCGTATCTAGGGGGGTAAATCAGGAACAACGTCCCTCATGATAACAGAGTTACACTGGTGTATGCAAGACAATGAGAACAATGGGGCCCTGAGATTCCTTACTGAAGTGGCCAGAGAGCCTGATGCTAAGCCCTTGCCCACACACAGACACACTCCCTCTCTCCACTCTTCACCAGCGCACCTCAGTGGAGAACAGGCAACATTACCCAATGCACCAGGATCACAAGGAACCAGAACAGCATGCATTCAATTGTCAGCTCCTTGGGGCAGGGGCTTTCTTTTTGTTCTGTGTTTGTACAGCACCCAGCACAATGGGGTCCAGGCCTATGAGTGCTGCTCTGAGGCGGTACCGCAATAACACAAGAAAATAATAATTAATGTTATGAGCTGGGTGAAACTTTGTTATGAGTTAAAACCCCATTGAGATTGATAGGTGTGAATTCGCTCTTCAGTTAACATAACTATTAGCAAAGCCCTGACAAAAGTTGTGTGTGAACCCACCCAGGAGGTTTTGGCTGAGCTGTGTGTGTGTGTGCGTGCGTGCACACGTGACAGGAGAGAGAGAACACATAGAAACTGAAAACCGACAAGGATACAGACAGAGGCAGAGCCAAAAAGCGAGAAAGCAGCGCAGTCACTTGTGAGCACAGTGTGACCCTGGGAAAAGCTAGTGAGAGCTTTTAGGTCTGTTGGCTAAAGAGGCTCGGGGTTGTAAGCCAAGAAACTGATGCTTTTTTCTTGGTTCCTCCTGCTTTCTGAGAAGCAGGACTTGGTACGCTGCTCATAAAATAAACAAGATTGCATCCAAGAAAATACCAGACTCCATCAATTTCTGCTTCCAGCTGGAACATCCCCAGAGCCCGGAAATTTGACTAGTCACTTGGGTCGAAAAGGGGTAATGTTAATTACAGTAATTTAACCTTTCTGGTGCAGGTTATTTTTTAATAATGCTGCCCCTGGCACCTGCCCAGTTCTTCTGACCCTTCCCCACTGGGCTGGGGATGGATGGAAGCAGGAGTCCAGCACGTTGTGGTCCCCTAGGAGTAGAGAGGGGTCAAGTAGCTAGCACAGCACAGTCCCCTGGCCACAGGCAGCTGAAGAAGGCAGTGTCCTAAGGAAGCAGAGATCTAGAGATAGGGGGCTGATCTCAGGGCAGTAATGAGTTGTGGGGCAGGTTCCCAGTGGAGCAGAGAGCCAGGGGATGATCCCAAGGCAGTAAAGAGTTGGGAGAAGGGGGAAGGTGCCCTAGGGCACCAGATCCAAGGGGTGGTCCCAGGCATCATTCAGTTGGAGCTAGGTCCCCAGCGTCCCAGGAGAGCAGAGAGCCAGGGAGGGAATCCCAACGCAGTAATGAACTGGGGGCTGTCCCCAGTGCCCTACGGGAGCAGAGAGTTAGGAGGTGTGATCCCGGGGCAGCAGTGAGTCGGGGGGCAGGTCCCCAGTGTCCTGGGGCAGCAGCTCAGGGGGTGATCCCGGGGCAGCAGTGAGGCGGGGGGCAGGCCCCCAGTGTCCTGGGGCAGCAGCTCAGGGGGTGATCCGGGGACAGCAGTGAGGTGGGGGGCAGGCCCCCAGTGTCCTGGGGCAGCAGCGAGGCGGGGGGCAGGCCCCCAGTGTCGTGGGGCAGCAGCTCCGGGGGGTGATCCCGGGGCAGCAGGGAGTCGGGGGGCAGGTCCCCAGTGTCCTAGGGCAGCAGTTCAGGGGTGATCCCGGGGCAGCAGTGAGTCGGGGGGCAGGTTCCCAGTGTCCTAGGGCAGCAGTTCAGGGGGTGATCCCGGGGCAGCAGTGAGTCGGGGGGCAGGCCCCCGGTGTCCTAGGGCAGCAGTTCAGGGGGTGATCCCGGGGCAGCAGTGAGGCGGGGGGCAGGCCCCAGTGTCCTGGGGCAGCAGCTCAGGGGGTGATCCGGGGGCAGCAGTGAGGTGGGGGGCAGGCCCCCAGTGTCCTGGGGCAGCAGCGAGGCGGGGGGCAGGCCCCCAGTGTCGTGGGGCAGCAGCTCCGGGGGGGGATCCCGGGGCAGCAGTGAGTCGGGGGGCAGGCCCCCAGTGTCCTAGGGCAGCAGTTCAGGGGGTGATCCCGGGGCAGCAGTGAGGCGGGGGGCAGGCCCCCAGTGTCGCGGGGCAGCAGCTCCGGGGGGTGATCCCGGGGCAGCAGCGAGGCGGGGGGCAGGCCCCCAGTGTCCTGGGGCAGCAGCGAGGCGGGGGGCAGGCCCCCAGTGTCGTGGGGCAGCA
Source organism: Chelonia mydas (assembly GCF_015237465.2). Taxonomy (NCBI): domain Eukaryota; kingdom Metazoa; phylum Chordata; order Testudines; family Cheloniidae; genus Chelonia; species Chelonia mydas. The sequence continues at coordinate 5,074,222 of NC_057857.1, forward strand.
GCTCCGGGGGGTGATCCCGGGGCAGCAGCGAGGTGGAGCCGGGGTGGGCAGGGCAGGAATGAGCTGGGGCACTGGGGGCAGGTTCCCAGCGCAGCCCCCCTGCCCCGGGGCCGCCGCGGGCCCGCACCTGTTCCCGTCCCCCGCCCTGCAGCGCGCCCCGGTGGCCAGCGCGGTGGGTGGGTCCGGTTCTGCCGGCCCCGGGGCGCGCATGCCGGGCCCGGCGCTGTGCGGGCGGTGCCGGGATTGGCCCGCCCCCGCTCCGGCTCCCCGCCCGGCGCACGGACTCCTCGCAGCTCCGGCGGTGGCCCCCGCGCTCCCTCCCGCCCCCGCGCCCGGCCGGACCCCGCTGCAATGAGTCCCCGGCGCTGCTGAAGGATGGTGGCGGCCCGCAGAGCGCCTGCCCCCCGGCTCGGAGCCCTCCTCCTCCCCGGGATCGTCCTCGGAGCCTGCCTGCTGCGGCCCGGCAAACCAGGTGAGGGGCCGGGCGGGGAGAGCCCGGCTCCGCCGCGCCAGCAGCTGGGGTGGGGTGCGGGGTACGCGGCTCCCTGCGGGGCGCGGTCTGTGGGAGACGCTGCGGGGCACTGGGGGTGCAGCGTGTTCCTGCGGGGGGGCGTTGGGCTGAGTGGATGGGGAGGCTGCAGGGAGTGGGGCTGGGCGGCGCATCCTGGTGCGGCCGGACACAGGGTTTGCGGAGTCCCGTGGGCCGCGCAGGGCGCTGGCTGTGGGAGCTTTTCCTTGAGCTCCCTTCACGTCGGAGAGTCTGAGGGGGGCCGCGAGGTGAGCCCCCGTCTCGCCCCCCGTGGGCGCAGGCTCCCGTCCCCGGGAAGGACCGGCTGGCTGGTAAACACAGGGCGGTGCTGGCTCAGCCACCTCCTCCTCGGCTGAGGGCAGGGGACGAGGGGGTTGGGGGCTGCGGTGCTTTTCGACCTCAGGAGACTGCACTGAAGCCCAGCAGGAACCGGGCTATTGTCTTAACTCAGCCCTGCGCCCCACTCTCAGCTGCACAGTGTCACAAGAGCCTTACCCAGAAGCAGAGGAGGGCTGAAGAGAGTCTCAGAGCTGCCCGCTCCTGTTCAGGACAGAAGGGTCCCTCTCAGTGGGATGTCCCTCCCCATGGGGACTCACAGAAGAGCAACAGTGCCTGGGAAGGGGAGGGTGGAATGAGGGCTAGGAACCCAAAGCCCTGTGGTTCCCAGGGTCGTTTTATTTGTAAACCTCCTTGTAGCAGTGGGAATCGCTCCCCACTCCAATGGCTCCTGACCAGTAATGCGCCAGCACTGGTCAAAAAATGCCCGTGTCTGGAAGATGTGTGACCCCTTTGCCTATAGGAGGATAGCTGAGAAATAGGATGGTGACCAAGTCTTGGGTTTAGCTATTTCCTTCTCTAAAATCTTAAATGACATGGTTCGTAACGATCTAAACCAATCTGAAAATAAACCTTCCCAAGCCTTGTGGTCAGCCCCTAGCGTAGAGGAGAGGGGCTGGTGCTTACACAGCTGGAATGTAGTGCGGCAGTGAACCTAGCTACTTCAGTCTCTCTGTGTGTGTGGATCTATTCGGAGAACCAGGAAATCTCATGACGATACAGATGTTTGCATAGCTGTGTGTGACCAGGAAGAGATGGCTCTTAATGTCCAGTATAAAGAATTTTTAAGTTACTATAAAACACAAGCAGTGTGAATTTTAATATGAATAGTTAAGGGCTTCTGAATGTTTGACCAGTGTCTGTCCATGAGCCTCCCTGAGAGGACCAGCCAGCATGTTGTTGACCAGACCAAAACTTCAGATCTGTAATAAGACTTCAGATTTAACCAGAATGACATAATATTGGTAGCCTCCACACGGCTCTCAGGGGAACAGAAGGCCAATATTTCCCTCTGCAAGTTAACTAAAAACTTGTGAATTTACCAGTATAAACTTCTTAAAAATCAGGTTAGTTTACACAGGAAAACCGGTCTGTCCATTCCTGAGACAGGGGACTTTGTGTGTGTAAGGTGTTCAGGGCAGAATTTGGGTTTGTACAAAAGTTTTTGTGTCAGTGGTGTCTGTCCTCTCCAGTGCAGCATATGGATCTGCTTCTGACATCCTTAAGTTGAATAGTACCTGACTCTATGAGTTGTGGACTAAGGTACTATCCAGCATGAAGAAGGGTGGCAGAATCTGACCCTTTAGGGGTATGTCTACACAGCCCATGGCAGGAGCCTCCCCTCTTGGCTCTCTGGACTCAGGTTAGCTTGTGCTAGAGCTCTAAAAATAGCGCTTCGGAGTTGTGGCTCAGGCTGGAACTCGGTCTCTTGAAGCCTACGGAGAGGGACTTCAAAGCTCCGTCCACACAGCTATTTGTAGAGCTCCAGCCCAAGTCCATCAGCCTGGGCTGGGAGGCTCGCTGCTGTGGCTGGGTAGATGTACGCTTAGGGTATGTCTACACTGCAGTTAGACACCTGTGGTGGGCCTGCACCAGCTGACTCAGGCTCGCAGGGCTCAGGCCATAGGGCTGTTTAATTGCAGTGTAGATGTTCCAGCTCAGGCTGCTTTCTTCCTTTCTCCGCCGCTTTTCTTATTGCGCAGAGGCCAGGACAGCGCCTAATGGTGCATGGTGCTCTGGTCATTGTGAAGTGGGCTAATATAGCAATGGAATGGCTAGTGACTTTCCCTGTGGGTTTGATCCTATATATTTATTCTCACATGCTGGATCTTACTCCTTCCTAGAATCCCAATGACTAAAATGGGATTCCTCAATGGAGGAATTGTCCATGCGTGCAGGATCAGACCCTGCAACCCTCCATTTAACCTTTGAATGAGTAGAAGGTGACTTATGCAGGGGGAGAATAAATACATAGTAATCGTGTCCAAGTTACTTCTTACAGGCTTTGTAAGCCATGCCTTTGATAATTTAATAAAAATAAGAGTTCTCCGTTAGTAATGTGTTCAGATAGTCAGGAGTCACTGGCAATTAGTGCTATTTGCTGTAAATCTTTACACTTGGGTGGTTCTGTTTGCTGAAATATTACAAGATGCTTGTACCCGTGAATCTATTTTCAGACTAGTGGGAGAGTATTCATCCTGCTCTGGGTCAGGTTCTTGTTTCTGTATCAGAGCTGGGAGGAGCCTGACAAGCATAGCTTTGTTTAAAAAGTAGAGCTATTTTAACAATGAGCTAACAGTCTTGCTGAACTGTGGCAGCCCAAGCACCAAAATTGCTCATCCACCCTGTGTTATGATGACTGATCAAGAACAAAATATGTACTAAAAAAAAAAACAAAACTACTCACTGAAATTCCTCACGTTGAGAGAGTAGAATTGTCAGCTACAATGGTTAAAAGAGGTTTCCCCTATTTTCCTCTTAAAGAAATTAAGTGGACTTTTTGCCCATCATAGTAACCTCTGCTGTCTTCTTTCAGCAGTGACAAGTTTGGTGAAGGAGCTTGTTTTGTAGGATTTGAAGTTCATGTGTGTGCTGTGGTCATTTGAAAACTGATTGGCTGATTTCTAGGCTGTGGCACAGAGCATAGAAATAGAATAAAAACTAGAGAGTTGCAGAGCCTTGGCTCTGAATTTCAGAGTGTATTAATGCACAGACACCGTTAATGCACATACACCAGTCCTGTGAGAGCCACTTCAGTTCCAAGAGTTCATGTATTTGGACTGTGGAAGTGCTGATTTCTGGGGCTTCAGTAGGTTGCTCTTCAGTCACATGCCAAACCTGTACACGGTGTTTGTAATTTCTGGCTAATATTGACGACGGAAAGTCAACAAAAAGGCAGTGTCCTTGGTTTATGAGAGAAAGATTTTTACAGTGGAATCAGTGCTGGCGTTCGGGGGTAGCAAGCAGAGCAATTGCCCGGGGCCTCACGCAGAGGCAATGCGTGTGGGGGGACATGCAGGGTCATGTGCCCCCGCAGATTTGCTGCTTGGTTTGTACTGGCACGCTCACACAGATGGAGCATGCTCAATTATACTGCTGAAGCCAGATGCCCTCCCTCTGCCCCTTCCCCACTATTGGCAGTCATCTCTGGCCCCACGCCACAGGGGCCCCGCAAAGCTAAGTTATGTGTGGCGGGGCTCGGGCTTTTTGGCTTCAGCACGGGTGGGGGGCCCGCTCCTTAGTTACTGCCCTGGGCCCCAGTAAGTCTAATGCTGGCCCTGAGTGAAATGTAAGCAGTTTCTGTCTCATTATCAGTAGAAAGTACATAAAAAGCTTTCTTCTTATCCAGGGAGTGCCCACTGACATTTCACAGTGCCAGTGTGCTCCTGTAGGATCTTCAATACTGTGTCTTAGGTGACCCATAATTGTCCTGTCTAGTTGTTCTGTGCTGGAGGGATGGGCACTATCAGGCAGAGATGTGAGGGGAGGCAGCGGTGGTATAGTTAAGTGTGGGTGGATGGAGAGTGATGGGTTGGTGAAGGATAGGGTTGGGTCTTCAGATTTTCATCGTGTCCAGGGATGATCCTTCTCAGCTGAGTTTGGAAAACTCAGAAGCCCCGATTTTTAAAGGTATTTAGGTGTTGCTGTGCACAGCTCGCAATGCCTATGTCTCATTTTCAAAAGTGACTTAGGCTCCTAAGTGCCTAAATCCCATCAACTATCAATGGAATTTTGGCTTCTAAGAGCAATACTCCCTTTAAAAATGTGATATTTAGGCTCCTAAATCAGTTAGGTGTTGCAACACTGAGTGCAGCAGTGCCTAAATAATTTTAAAAATCTAGCCCTAACTCTACCAGCCAAAGGATGATATGAAAAATTGGAGGGGAATGGGAGAGAGAATGCTGGAGAATACATCATCTCCAGTGTCTTGGCTGCTATCCATAGCTTTCTCCCAGTAGCAGATGTAATTCCAGTCTGTTTCTCTGTAGCCCACAGGTTTTGGACTAGCAGTATTGAAACTGACCAGCGTTTGGTCAGTTTCAGTCTGGGGTGGGGGAGTGTCTGCTCAGGTGCTCTCTAAGTTAAGATGTAGTGTTTTCAAAAAACCTCATGAATAGATTATCAATGGACAGTAAAATTCAGAGGGTTAGTGTGCAGCCTTATCAGAGCAGCAGCAGAAAACGAGGATTAAACGGAAACCTGTTCCTTCAAAACTGACACCTGAGGCCTGGTTATTTTACCAATTACTGAGCTTCTGCAGAACACCAAACATTGAACTTCTTTCTAATAGCGCACAACAGCGTGGAGGGACTTGTCTTCCAAATGACAAAGGAACACAGTAATCTGCTTGTGGCACCTTAGAGACTAACCAATTTATTTGAGCATAAGCTTTCGTGAGCTACAGCTCACTTCATCGTATGCATCCGATGAAGTGAGCTGTAGCTCACAAAAGCTTATGCTCGAATAAATTGGTTAGTCTCTAAGGTGCCACAAGTACTCCTTTTCTTTTGCAAATACAGACTAACACGGCTGTTACTCTGAAAGTAATCTGCTATCCTTCACTTTCCTTGGAGATGGTTTTTTAGGGATTTGATTAGCACAAACCATGAACAAATGCCAGTGTTGTAGGGTTGATTAATTTCAGGTACTTCTGCATAAATCCCCTCCCCCAAGATGATTTAAAACAACTTAACTTCTAAGCTACCACTGGGAGCAGCACTCTCAATCTGACATTTCATTCTTGGGTGGGGTTTCAGGTAACAGGTGCCTCCCATGTTTGCTTTAGGGCATGGCTGGCTGGCTGGCTGCCTGCGGTATCCAGATTAGTTCTGTAATAGGTGCGACACGTAAATGTGCATGGGATGGGGGATGCAGTCAGAACTAAATGGGAACTGAATCCTGCTGCTATGCTTCCAGATGTGCTGGGGAGGGAAATGATGCCTGTTTTGGGACAGAGAGTGGTTTCCCGCAGTGATTTGGTTCACTCAATGCAACGTTCATGAGGGTGAATGGAGGGGAGTTTAATGTTTTAGGGGCCAGATCAATCTGTGTTTGGGCTGTTTTCCAGTAATGCTTTCGGTTCTAAAATTCCAACCATCCCGTGGGAAGAGAGGGTCCTGTTGACAGGAAATCGGTGTTACTCAATGGAATGCATGTTGCGGTTCAGGGGAATATGGAAGACCCAGGATTGTATTTGCATAGTTTGCTGGACTGTTCCTGTAAAGACACCCTGACTGACGTACAAGAACCTCTCCCTGATGTTAAAGCACCAGAGAAAGGGAAAAAAGGCCTGGCCTTTATCTTGCTGTAATCTGCCCTCTTGTATCAGGCGTGTCACTTGTGTGTGTAGTGGGGGTGAGCCATGCCATCTGAGCCATGCCCTCTGCCTCCTGGGATGTGCTACCCTGATTCAGGAAAGTGGCTTACTAGCCTGTGATGTGGGAACTCTTCTGTGTGGGAGGGGAGAGTTGAGCATTTTAAGGAGGGAAGTCTTACAATAAACATGTCTTCCCATTTTTAGACTCTGGTTTCTGTTTTTCTGCTTTAATTTTCTTGGTACCTTAATTGCAAGGGGCAAAGATGCTAATGCCAGTTTTTCCCCACCTTGATGCCTGGGGGGTGACGGTAAGGTTCTGTCGCTGAGGAGGCATGGGGAAGACTGGCCTTATGTTTAATGGACCACGCTGGGACTCAGGAGATCTGGGCTCAAGTTTCTGGCTCTGACTCCCTGTGTGATCTGGGCAAGTCACATCTATGTGCCTCAGTGATCTGTAAAATGGGGATAATATTCCTTCCTTTAGATTGAAAGTACTTTGAGGCCAGGATTGTTCCTCTCCCCTCCTCCACCTCACGGGGGGTTTGAGGATAAATACATTAAAGATTGTGAGATGCCCAGATACTGCGGTGCTGGGGGCCATCTAAGTGCCTATGATAACTAGTGAGAAGAGCCTTGGGACTGGTTGTCCTCCCCAGTGACAGGGTTGTGCATGCGACAAAGCTGGTGGCTGTTGTCAGCGGGAACTTATGATGGGAGCCCTGGTTGTGTCTGGCTATTGGGGTGAGAGCTCAGAGTGGGTGCCTGGGAGTGGGGAGACTGAAAACCCGAGACGCCCTTCTTAGTGGAGAACACTGTGGTGAACTTCCAACCCCCAGTAATAGGAAATTGAAATAGAAATTTGAAACTGTAGCCTCAGCCAGCCACTTACTGGGGTGAGCTGAAAGGGAGGAATATATTAAGATTTGTGCTCCTTTTTTGGCTGTGTTCTGTCTGACATGTTTATTTCTTGAAAGAGGCTTTTATCCTGTTTACATGACAAATTCAGATGTTGCCTGACCTGTTTTCCTGGAACCATTCCATGGAGCACAGGTAAGGTCATGGCATCAGACATCCTGCAGGGATAACTTGATTGACAGGGGAAGAGACTTTTTTAGACTGTTTTTGTTGTTGGTAACATCTATTGAACTTAAATGCCTGAGAAACAGTTAGAGAATCTGAAGATTTGAAACCTTGTCCCTTCTACCATGGTTGGGGGTTCACAATCCACACCCGGCCAGCTAGTAAGTCATTCAGCAAAACCAGACTTGGCATTGCTGGGCTTTTTAAAGTAAAAAACAAGCAAAAAAAGGGGGAAAAAAAACTTGCAGTCCTCTTTTAAAGGGGAAGAGGACCTTGGATTAATACTGACAATCAGAAGTGTTAAAAGTCAAAGTTTGTAGCTCTGTGGAGTTCTAATAGGTTAAAAGACTTGTGGTAAATAAGGCTGAAATGAATTGCTCCTCTTTTTGCCATATAGAGAGCGCTTCACTGCTCATTCCACAGTTCGTCAGTCTAGGTGCGTTCACAATTACCCTGCTAGGCAATAAAGTGATTTTCAGAAAATAATTCACTGTGACTTTTTTCTTGTCTTTATTGATTTAGGCTTCGGAGATACAGCCCAAAAGAGTACATCTGTAGAAAATCACCACACATGTTATTGATACAGCAATGTCATATGTTCAGAATCTTAAGCCTTCAACAAATCACAGAGAGAACATTCAAACTAATGTTTTTTGGCAAAGCAGACTGAATAGACAGGACATGAGGAGGGAATTTTTTTGCTTTGAAGAGACACGTTTCAAACCGGAACGAAGAGCCTCTTTGTTAAAATGCAGCCCTAGCCACCATGTAAAAATTGTTATAAAAATTAGACACTTCATTTAAGATAGCCATGTTTAATCTAATGCACTGTTGGAAACTTCATGTGGAATGTCGAGGGGGTGATGAGGCTGTGTTCCAGTGACAGGTACAATCCAGTTGTCAGCAGCCTGTATGCCATTGAGATGGTAACTACATACCCAGCTGCCCAAGACAAGCCTCTGGGGCTGGCGGAGAGGTGTGACTTGCAAGATGAGCAAACGTGAGCGAGAACTGATCTGAGCACCGAATGCCTGTGTGTAGGGGGGCTGCTCTTCCAATGACTCCTTTACATCCAAGAAGCAGTGCATAGAGGAGAAACTCCAGTCAAACTCTGTTAGGATGGAGTCAAAAGAGCTGGGTTTCTCCATGCTTTTCATTGCTTTTTAGTCTGCATGGTAAGTTGATCCTGAGCTAGGACTGTGAAATTGGAGTGATTTGAGAATGGCTCTTAAGAGAGCTGCAGGGATCACACAGACAGGCAGGCTCCAAGGTATAATTATTGCCAGCTATAATTCATGGTTAACCCTGTGCTGCTCGTGCCATTCTGGCTACAGTCCATCGAGTTCCCTGGTGGAGGAAGGGAGTAAGTGGACATATGTACAACTTAACTCTTCATTCCTTCTCATAGGTTATCTTGGAGACACGACACCTTGTAACTAGTACAGCACTGAACCGCAACAGGCTAATGGCCCGGGCTGTGGGCTAATGGTACAGGTCGCGGGACTAGCCTAGCAACGAGGTCACTGGACTGCGAGTCAGGAGAGACCTGGGTTCTGTTCCTGGCTTGGCCTCTGACCACTGGTGTGCCTTGGCCAGGTCATTTCCCCTCTCTGTGCCTCGGTTTCACTTCTTACCCTATATCTGTCTAGTGTGTTCAGATAGAAGGAGCAAGTCCCTGCCCCAAAGAGCTTACAATACGCTTGTACAGAGTTTGCTGTTTACATTTTTTAGGTAATTTTATTTGTGCTTATTAAGGCAAAATTACAATAAAATGTTAACGTTCTACATAGGACATAATCTGATTCTGGTTGAGTAAATGTTCAAAGAACCTGCCTAAAAATTCTGGTTTGCTGGCAAGGGAGCCCACCTCCTCTGAGCACACTGAGCACATTTCTAAATACCTGTCCTTTTTTTTGGAGCTTCTCTTGTGTACATACTTGGTGTGAAAGATTTCCCTTTACAAGGACAGTCCATATTTTACTATACCACAATTCCATAGGAAGGGAAAGTCACCTCTTTCTATTAATGTGCAATACAGCGTCTTGCTGCTAACAATAAAAAAAATTAATTTGTCGTTCTGCTTAAAATCTAGATCCTTTACTGGAGCATTAAGGAAGGGGATCAAAAGTCAGGGGCACATTTATTTCCCCCCTGCCCCCGATTAATGGGGAAAATATCTGAAAGCAAAGGAGCTCCCAAGTCAACCCTTCCTCCCCATCATCTTCATTTTCAGCCAGTGGGAGTAAAACGCTGTCCCTTATAATATTGGCTTGTTGTTTCACTGTAACAGGAAGGAAAGTGCTGCAGAGAATGAAATGTCTGCTTTAAAACCGTTTAATGAACGGGTTGAGATCCAGCTGCCACCTATTCTGCAGTCTCCTACTTGCATTCCGCTCTCTGTGATCCACTTCCAATCTTTGCGCTGCAATTGTCAGCATCCTTCCCCACTGCTCAGTCTCCCCCTTCAAGTGCTGTATGAAAGGGTTCGCTGACTCCAATCTCTGCAAAACCATCTCTGGTAAAGGGCCGTCACTCTTTATAGCCCTGGCGTAGGAAATGGAGTTTGAATGGGTTTAATTTAGCTGATTTCCATTTCCCTGGTGCTCTGGGATGCTTTTTGCATATTATCCAGAGCTTCAAATTATGCGCTGAATTGTGCTCTGTATCCCTAATACTTACTAGCACCAAGTGGACGACTTAGTCTGAGGGGAACTTTGCATCTCACTCTTTTAACATAATATGGGTATTTTTAAATCTCCACCTCTCCATGGAAACACCCTAAACCCCTGTATGTCTGCTCCATCCCGGTTACTGCAGACAGATCTTAGTCTCCCTCCTGAGGTGGCTGCTCTCGTTGCTATTTAGAGGCAGAAAATGGAGAGGCAGCAATTAGAGTCTACTCTCGTTTGTAAGGCAGCTATGTGTCTATATCGTTATTGCAGGGAGAAGCCTTTCAAAATATAGTGCTGGAACCAGCCCCTTCTGTGGCAGACTTATAGAGCGTAGTATTCTCGAAGAGGTAGGATCTCATTAGAATTGGAAGGCTAAAGGACAGGGCATGGGTGTGGATTCAGCCATAAATGACTCGTTAATGAGCTGTGAGTTGACAGTTTTTTTTCTTCCTTAAGTTGGCCAAGACATTTCTCAGCCTGTGCTTTCTTTCCCTGTGGGGAATTCCTACAATGGCTGCCCCTTAGTTCAGAATACTTCCTGATTGGATGAGGAAAGACAGATGGGGGGTGAGTGGCTTTATCTGCAGTGCACATTTGTAATATGGACTTTTATTTCTCTGTTTGTGTTTCACAACAGCTGGTGGGCAGGTCCTGTTGTGGAAATCGTCCTAGCTCCATGGACTCAAAAGGGGCTTCAGAGTAGCAGCTGTGTAAGTCTGTACTGCAGAAAGAACAAGAGGACTTGTGGCACCTTACAGACTAACATATTTATTTGAGCATAAGCTTTCGTGGGCTAAAACCCACTTTATCAGATGCATGCATGCAACCAATGAAGTGGGTTTTAGCCTACGAAAGCTTATGCTCAAATAAATTTGTTAGTCTCTAAGGTGCCACAAGTACTCCTGTTCTTTTTTTCAGAAGGGGCTGTGACAATTAACCTTAGCAAAGGAACTGCCCTGTAGATTGCAAATTCTCGTGAAGGAACTGGTAGCTTGTAGGGGGAAGGGTGAGAAAACCTGGATTTGTGCTGGAAATGGCCCTACTTGATGATCACTTTAGATAAGCTGTTACCAGCAGGAGAGTGGGGTGGGAGGAAGTTTTGTTTCATGGTCTCTGTGTGTATATAATGTCTTCTGCAGTTTCCACGATATGCTATGCATCCGATGAAGTGAGCTGTAGCTCACGAAAGCTCATGCTCAAATAAACTGGTTAGTCTCTAAGGTGCCACAAGTACTCCTTTTCTTTCTACTGCAGAGGCTGGCTGTTGTTCCCAGCAAGGAGGCCTGTTTTCCCCTTGTGTGTTTGTCATTCATGTTCTCCTTAAGGGACCATGGTGATGAGCAAGGTGCCAATGCCCAGGGGAGAGCACCCCTCCTTGATAGTAAGTGGGGGTGCTCTCTAGATGCAAAAAGTTTGTGCTGTGATCAGGAAAGGTGCCTCCTGCCAGAACTGCACTGCAGATCTCTGCCGCCGAAGAATGATTCTGGCTTCCTTCATCTCCTCTGCTCCTTACTGACTGTGAGAGCCAGAAGATCATGCCGTCGCCTCCGCAGGGAGAGCCTACTGTGCGTGAGACTAGACTGGACAAAGCCCTAGATAAACCTGCTGTAAGGAACAGCCCTGTGCTAGCCCCTGGGGGGATTGAAATAGCCCCTTAGGCCATCTAGTCTACCTCTCACATCACTGCTCTGTTGGAGGGTGAATGGCTGACAGGCGGAACGGACGCTTCATCTCATTTGGTTGCAGGAATCTGACTAGGTTCTTACATGGTGCCTATCGCATAGAATCCAAGTGGCAGCTGGCATCCTGGAGCATCCCTCTTTGTTCTAATGATGTAGCCTCGGTTTCTCCTCTCCTCTGCACCCACCTTTCTATGAACAGGGTAAATTATGAGTTAGCAGCTGCTAGAGGGAGCATGGGTGGGTGGAATGAGTAAATTAGCAACAGCTGCTGGAAGGCGGGAGGGTAGGTGGAAATAAATGAGAAAACAAGTGAGAGGCTGATAGTTCTGCTTAGCTCGCTGCCTGGCCTGGGAGAACTGGGAGGGTCATCCCTGTTAGACGGAGCTCATTTTAGCGTGGGTCATAGAACAGTGCTGCCTGTCTCCCCATAGGGCCTGCCATGCATGTGAACACTACTTGGGTTAGGGTGGAAGCAGGTTAGTGGCTCAGGACAGAGAAATGGACGACTCTTTTGATTTTGGGAGGTATCTGAGGTTTTGCTCTTCATTACAGTCTTAGGAGCTAGTTCCTCTTGTGGCAGCCTCTCTGCACTAATCCATTTTTCTCACTGCCTGCTCTGGCCCTGCAGGTATTTCCCGGATAATTCCCCTAGGGCAATTTAGTCTTCTGTATGCATGGCTCTTGCCAAAAAGGGGCCTTTTCCCAGCATCTCTGTGAGGCATTTGGTTTGGAAAAAGTTCCCTTACCTCCTTCCACAGGCTCCAGCATGGAAACCAGTTTGTGGGGAAAGTTTGCTTAAAACAGCTCATCTTCTGGGTCATGAGAGCATTAGAAGAGTTAATCAGCTTATACGTCTCCTTTGTGCTTATTTAGTTATGGGAGCATTTGGGGTAGAGAGATTTAAGCATTGGGTTCGCTATAAATGCGGAATCAATTACCAAGCCAGAGAACAACTGCACAGTACAGAACTATTCATTCTCCCCTCTTGTAAATATCCCTGTGTTAGCAGGATTTGCTTTCTAACCCCAGGGGTTGACATCAGGGCAGGATTTTTCTCCTGGCCAGCGTGCATGAAAGAACAAAGAGGTTCTCATTTATTTGGTACCTTCTCCTGCCTCTTTCTGAAATTAAAGCCAAGACACTTGGAGAGGGAGCAGAGTCTAGTCTGCCTCTCCGTAGGTGTGTGAACAGCTGCGAGCACCAGGGAGCCCTGATCTTGGCTGGGGCCTGTAATGATAGGATTTTTAAAGGTGACTGGTTTCAGAGTAGCAGCCGTGTTAGTCTGTATTCGCAAAAAGAAAAGGAGACTTGTGGCTCCTTAGAGACTAACCAATTTATTTGAGCATAAGCTTTCGTGAGCTACAGCTCACTTCATCGGATGCATTTCCAGAGAGTGGGTGCTCAGCACTTCAAGTCAGGCCTCTTTGATGCATCCCAAGTTGGGCATCTAAAAATCACTGTCACTTCTGAAAATCATGCCTTGATATTTTAGCTATTCAGGTTTTTTTCCCTCCTTGTTACTGGTTTGGGCAGTCAGAGGGAGCTCTACTGTGAGCTTGGCTGCAGTACAAAGAGTTTCTCTACTGCGATTCCACTTGCATTTGGTCCAGGTAATTGGCTACCTAGCGGCCCACCCAGGACACTGGTGGCCTCTGATTCATTCTGACCTATGGATTGTTAAGTATGCACATCTAAAGCACTTCCAGCCCTGTCTCCAGCTGCTCCCTTCGCTTGTGGCAAAGAAGTGCTCAGAGCTGTTTGGATGATGGAAACAGCAGGCACTGACCAAAACCGGCTTCCAATGTGAAATCATAGCTGGGCACGCTTTACTGATTTCAGAGGGATGACTAACGCCGACCAAATGTACTCTGGAAAATCACAGGCTGTGAGGGCAGAGCAGTGCTTGGCCTTGTGGACTCATTCTCTGGCATCTTCAGGCTCTAATCAGCCTCTGGGGGCAGCAGCTCATTAAAGTTACCCCAACTCCCACCTCAGTTTGGGGTCTGACTCTGGAGTGAGCCATCTTTCCTGTCCTTGCTGCCATCACTGGAAGCGTTTCTGTGGAGAGGAGGTGGGAGAGGAGCAGGCAGGGGCTGGTCAGTTTCTTTGCTTTTCCATCTGACCTAGTATAACCGAGGGTCTCATGGCATCTGTTGCTGTCAGCTGGGAGTCTCCGATGTCTGAATAAAACGCTGCTGACTCCTGGATATTGCCAAGAAGTGCAGCTCTGGACCAGGCTGGGGGTATGGTGCCAAGGTGGCCTTCGTGCCCCGAGGTTCCTAGAGTGGCTGAGCATCAAGCCCATTCCCCGGGAGGCTCAGAGATGCTGCGGCTAGCATCACACAGCTGATACTGCAGCTGGTGACTTGCCCCACCCTTTCCCCTCACAGCCAGGCTTCCTACGCCAGCAGCTGGCATAGTGGGAGTTGTAGGAGTGACTCCGTCAGTTTTATGCCACAGAGATCATCCTAAATTGGCTTTCAGGCTGCTTGGCACTGATGGTCCAAAGCCAACGAGTGCCATTCCCTGGCCCAGAGTGACCCAAACTGGCAATGGCAGGTGGTGACGAGGCTGTTGCTGGTTTAGCTTACTAGTGCTGGGGTCATGCGGCGCTTTCCAGAGACCTCCCAGCGACTGGGCTCAGAACATGCTGCTGTGGGAGCCTTGATTCTACCCTTGCCCATCAGAGACCAGCCTGTTACTCCACTGCGTGAGCTGCTTGGTCTCTAACAGGCCATGGGATTTTCTGACTCCAGTTGATCCAGGGCATGGATCTTGCTCCTGCCGGTACCCTGCCTTTCCCCCAGCTATAGCGTTTCTGCTGTGGCGCTTCTCCACGGAAGCTGTTTGCCTGGACTTCGACTCCCAGATAATTCACCAATAGGAGAGATGCTGTCCCGCTTTCAGGGCAGTTGTGCTTACGGCAAACACAACAGAAATGCTAAATGGAGGCAACAGGCTTATACTTAGGAATGTCACCAAGTGGCAATAGCCTTAACGCGTGGAAATGGAGCATGTTAAATGTCAGAACTCTGTGCGATCGTGGCTAGTCTCACGCACTGGCTTATCCTTGCGGTAGCCGTATCTGCCTGCGCGAAGGAATGTTGCAGACCTGAGCTATGGGAACTTCTTGGGTGTACTGTATTTATGAGTGTGTCAGATTCACCAAATATCCAGCACACCTGCCTCACTTGGACAACTGGTGCTTTGTGTTTTAACCCACTCAGCAGCACGGCCTTCGACTCATTTCCAAGCAATAGCCTCTGGCTCCAGAGTGCGATAAGCGCGGAAAGAAAATCAGAATTTCCGTCCCGTGGAACGTTTTGAAGTTTACTTCCATCCGCAGTCGCAATGAAAACTCCAAATATCGAAATCGTTCATGGAATAAAGCGTTCCAAAAAGTCTCAATTTGGAAACGTGGAAACGCTTCGTTTCCACAACTTGGATCGAAATGAAACATTTCAGCATTCCCGGATTGAAACTTTTTGAGTCTGTTCAACCTCAGGTTACATTTGCCGGTGGGTCCAGCGGTGCCTTGTGGGAGTTGTAGTTCTGATTCCTCGTGCCCTCACTCTTCTGGTTTTGGGGTGGGGCTCTCCGGCTGGGCTACATCTTAAAACGTAGCAGAGGGAGGAGAGTAGACTTGGGGAAGGACTGTTTGGAGCGGGGGCTGGTTCTGTCCTATAGAGAATGGTTGGTTGAATGCAGCAGAGGTGCTGAAGTCATGGAACAAAGACTAACTGGGGGCTGGAGCCAGGCATATATGCACGGGGGAGTTGAGGCCAGAGGTAGCGTGAGGGGGTTGGGGAGGAGGCCGTGGCTGTTCTGGAAATAGCTCTGGGAGAGACTGAGTATGGGTCAGCTATTCCAGTGCAGAGAACACCGAACTTTCCATACGAATGGCAGGAGTTCGGCATCATTGCAAACCAGAGGCTGCCAAAAAACAAGGGAAATTCCACCCAAAAAACTGCTGGTTTTCAGCTGTTTCTATGTGTAATTGGAGAAAACTACCACTGAACACATCTGTATGTAAATTACATTGCGAACAATGAGGAAGACACGGTGGGAGAGGTCCTATCTTTTATTGGACTGGCTTCAGGTGGTGGAAGAGCAGCTTTCAAGCTACACAGAGCTCTCCTTCAGGTCACAAACTATTACACTCTATGGGGGTCTATTGCCAAGGTTACACACCCAGTTCTCAGACTGCTTCCCTCAGAAAAGCGCCAGGAGGAAAACCGTGAAGGAGAGTTTCCCTTTATTAAACCAATTAATTCTTTAAATGTACCGGAGCTGTAGAGCAGGGGGAAAATGCCCTTGGATCTTTACCTCAAAGAGTCAAAGCCTGACTAAAAACAGCCTTGCTTCTTTCACAGACTGCCTGGTATTTTAGAGCAGCATCAATAATTCAGCTGAGTGGACTCACAAGGTAGAACATAAATGAGCAGGCAGGGAGGATTAATCAGGAACCTGCTGAGGTTTACCAGAGAAAGGGTATCACGTTGAGGGGAAGCGGTGAGGGTTCTGTGTGGATCGCCCTGGTAAGGTTGTGTGTGTTGGTTCTTCGTAAGGATCCTACCTGCTCGCAGCCCAAGAGTTACTTTAAATTGTGCCAGAGACAAAGGAGGGGGCTGCATTGTCATTGGGCATGGCTTTTATTTGACAGAGGGGAGAGAGAGTGAACGAATCACCGGTATAACCAGTATGTTTTCCAAGTTTGCTTTCAGGTGCTTGCAGTTTATCACTGAGCAGAAGAATTGGGATGTGGAAGAAATGCCAGGTGCGGGGTGCTCAGTGCATCTATGCGAGGTGGGGTGGGGTAGGGTAGGGGGATCAAAGGGGATGCTGCAAAGAATCTTTGCTCAAAGGTGACTTTGTGGAATTGAGGCCGTTACAGATGGGAAAGCCCTCACGTCATTTAGTGACCCCGGCCCCCTGCCAATGCGTGACTGTGCTGTAGTGCAGTGTGTTTCAACCTGAGGTCCATGGACCCCTGGGGCTCTGCAGACCATGTCTAAGGTTTCTAAAGGGGTCCGCACCTCCATGTGACATTTTTTAGGGATTCGCATAAGAAAAAAGGTTGAAAACCTCTATTGTAGCGCTTTGTCCAGCCCGTTTGAACCGCAGTGGCCCAAACGCTGTGACTGGGCGTTGTAGTGATCTCAGGGCGCTCCCCTGACTGATACCAGCTGAGGATTGGGCCCACTGTGAATGTATTTCATGCCCGGGGTGAAAG
The DNA here is from genome assembly GCF_015237465.2 of Chelonia mydas. NCBI lineage: Eukaryota > Metazoa > Chordata > Testudines > Cheloniidae > Chelonia > Chelonia mydas. The sequence continues at coordinate 5,091,071 of NC_057857.1, forward strand.
TGACTCCGAAGACTTACAGGTCCGGGGGCTGGGCTGGGTGAGCATCCCCCGGCCAGCCCTTCCACGCCGCCTGGCCCATGCCACCCAGGGCTCCAGCGGCCATGTAAAGGGCCCAGGGCTCCAGCCGCTGCTATGGTAGCAGCAGCCGGAGCCCCGGGCCCTTTTAAATGGCATGCCCCGGGGCAGCTGCTCCCCCCCCACCCCGGTTGGTGGCCATCCTGGCAGCACTTTAAGCAGGGTCCTTTGTTGTGGCAATGCTTTACCGTCGCTGGTCCCTATCTGCAGGGCTGCCAACGGGGGTGGGGGGGCAGCAACCCTACAGCCCCACCAATGGGGGAGGCAAAGAGACAGGGATGTGGGTGGCTTACGGGTCGGTGCGGGGTTCTTACCGGTACGCCGTCCCGGCCCACGTTCATAGAATCACAGAATATCAGGGTTGGAAGGGACCTCAGGAGCTCATCTAGTCCCACCCCCTGCTCAAAGCAGGACCAATCCCCAATTTTTGCCCCGATCCCTAAATGGCCCCCTCAAGGATTGAACTCACAACCCTGGGTTTAGCAGGCCAATGCTCAAACCACTGAGCTGTCTCCCTCCCCCCACTTTCACCCCTGTCCTTGCCGTAACACCAAACGTAGGCGCCTGTGCTCTGAGACGTCGAAGGCTGGGGAAGGACTCTCTGCCCTCCTGTGGTCTGACTCCTTGTTGTATTGTTTGTTAGTCGCACTGCGTTAGCGCACACAAGTCCCAGGTGTGGAGAGGGCCCTGTTGCACTCGGTGCTGTACGAACCCAGAACAAACATGCTCCCTAAAGAGCTGGCGGTCTACGTACAGTTCGTTTTTGCGTCTGTGCACAGGATGATACGAGAATCCTGCCTCTCTTTTAACTGCTGCTCTAGTGTTCGTGCTCCCTAAAACAGGAAGGCTTGAGCACAGTGTGTGAAAGTTGCTCGAGGAGGGTGTGGTCCTGTCAGCTGTTACGTGTAAACTCCCAAGAACTGTGGATTGGCACGTGCCTGTTCTGAGTGGAAAAGACACTGCATTGCCCAAAGCTGTTAATGCAGGTGATTCCACTGCCTAGGGAACATCTTCCTCAAAGCAGTGTACTCTCATTGCTTTTACATATGCAGATATAATCCTGGTTAGTGGCATCAAGAAGGCAAACCTAAATCCATGGGGGTTTTGGTGCCAAATCTATAGTTTACTTCTTGAATTGGTTTTATGGAATCCTTGTTTCTTAGACAAGACTCATCAAAGTCTATCGTCCCTCTGCCTTCTGAAGCAAAGGACCAAACAGGTAGAAATACGAAATTTTATTGATGACCAGTGATGTGCTTCTCTGGTTTGTGTCCCTGTTCTGAACCATCCCTGCATAAAAGGAATATTTGAAAGGTAGCAATGTTCTTGTCCTGAAGCCTAAAGGGGAAGCTCCTTTCTTGTTGTTACAGGTAAATCTCCCAAGCTACTTTTTCTTAGCATGCGAGCAAGTTTTTAGTTTTCGAAGAAATGGAATTAGTTGTTATGGAGTTAGCTGTTATGCAAGGCTCTGTGTAGAGGCGGCTTCTGGAGGGGGAGCTGTATGAGCAGCAGGAGTCTCCCCTCTGCCATGGGCTCTAATCAGTCAGTTCTTGAAGCAGACTTACTCCCTGGTCCTCTGCACCACACCCCTGCACTGGAGTTCTGCTCCTGCAGAGGGGTGATGCTGGTGTCAGAACAAGACACTGGTATCAGAGCATGGTGGTGTCCCTTCTTCTTTCTCTCCCCTCCTTCCCCTTCTTCCCCCCCCCCCCCCCAAGTCATCCTATTTAGCTTTCCGGTGATTCAAGTAGCCACCTTCTCCCCTCTAAAGATGAGCTGGAGTGAGCTTATCTGAAAAGACCCCTGGTGTGGTAGTTAATGCTGCCGGCTGTGCTGAATATCCTTTCAGTGATACATTTCACTCTCCAGATACCCAGTGCATGAAAGAACCAACCATCCAGATGATAAATGCCAGTAGTTAATGGAAGCTTTCCTTGGATAACACTGCCCTCCAAGGAACCCCTTGTTTAGTGAGTTTAAATCAGTCTTCATGCCTGTCTGATTTATAATGTTGCTTTACATTCTGCAACCTCCAGTCTCCTGTTCCCTAATGTCTTTCTACTGTAGACATACAAAATTAAGTTTATATATTACTAGCAGGCTGGCACTGTCTTGCCATCCCAGACACCTTCTATGAGCTTGATCACAGCTCTACCTTGGGAGGCTTCTCTGTTGGGAATGGCCTGTAGGGAGGCAGTGACTATCTGGTGGCTTTTAGGAGTGACTGAGAGGAGGTCCTGTGAACTGCTGTCTTGTTCTTCCCTGCATGAGTGGATCTTGAAATTGTGGAAATGGAAATGACATGGCAGTTTCTGCTGGGGTGGTGTCAGGGCCAGGCACCGGTGGTCAGTGTGCACCGGTCACTTTACCAAGCTGCAGCCAGGAGAGGAGTAGTGGGGTTGGTGCCTGTGACCATTTGTACCCTCATGTTAATCTGTTTTTTCAAAACTATGATAAATTGTGTACAAAGTATGCCTTGCGCGGTATTATGTGAACTCTCGTAATCAAAATATGGGTGGCAACATTGTATGTAAAGTTATAAAATTCTACTGTGTGACTTTTACTAAGACATGCCTCAAGTTTAGAAAGCAGGCACAGACTAGTTCCTCAGAGGACCAAAGGCAAACTGATGCCTCAGCCAGGTGTCAACAAAATCAAATGGACCATCACCTGGTTAAGCAGTGGTTCTTTGGCACGAAGAAGGGTATGAGTGAGAAATTTACATTTTGGCAACGGAACAGCTGGGGTTCCCGTGTAAACAGACCGGCTGTTGCCTGAACCCCAGCTGGAGACGATAACTCAAAGAGGAGGAAAAGAAATAAAAACGAGGAACTCATGCCCCCAAATCTCTCCTCTAATGCCTACTCACTACATCAGTGAAGCCGTCATGGGAGCTGTCTGAGCATTGATGCAGACATCTTCTCCTGACCTTGCCTTGCTACTTGAGGCTTGACCCTGATTTCCTAGTATCCTGACCCAGCTTGAGATTGTGACATTACCCAGGGTACAATCTTGAATGCCGAACAGCTGTGTCCCCTCAATTCTCCAATCTGGGGTGCTTTTTATACTGCTTCACTGTGAGAGCAACCACGCCTGGCCTCACACACAACCTCTAGCATGCAAATTACTCCTGGCTGAGTTACATGAGTGTGTCTAGCCAGTCACTCCTGAATTATATTGCAGAGCAACACCAGCAAATTCCCAGTCCCAGACTTGCCCCCAGAAATGTGCATCTTGCATTGCCTAGCCCCCTCCTGGACAACACAAGCGCATGGAAAGTCCGTCATTTCATTAACAGAAAATGATATGCACAAACCTTGTTATCTCAAATGGAGGTTTCCTAACACTTAGGTCTAAACACACCCTGGCTTAGATAAAACAATAAAGCAAGTCTATTAACGACAGATTGATTTTAAGTGATTTCCAGTAATGAGGTGTAAATGTCAGAATTGGTTACAAAGAAATAAAAGATAAAACGCAAAGGGAAACCTGGCCGAAGCCGCCAATGGCGATGTGGAAGCATCAGTGGTCCAGAATCCCAGTGGTTGCAGGTTCTAGTCGTGCAGGTTCTTACAGGGGGTGATTAGAAGGGAGTGTGTTCTGGAATGGCAGGAGCCTACGCAGCCAATGCATTCCTCAGAGGGCCCAGCCCTGAGCCATTGTGGCGTTATCTGGGAGAGTGGGAAAGGGAACTCTTCTCCTGAGAGCTCAGTGGGGAGAAGATATCCTTTAATAATCGAATTGTACTACTAGTCACTATTTGGGAATGGAAATCCCTCTCTGAAGGAAAAGTTGGAGGGGTGAATGGGCATCCCTGCTGACCGTGGCAATGACCAGTGAAACATGCCCCCAAACAGGCAAACTCAAGAATTAAACAGCGCTTCAAACAGGAGGCCCGGGAATCTGGTGAACGCTTGCTGGGAGGGTGGTCTTGTGGTGTAGGCACTGTGCTGTGACTTGGGAGACCTGGATTTCCAGTTCCCAGCTCAGCCACTGACTTTGTGTGACCTTGGACAAGCCACTTCCTTGCTCTGTGCCTCAGCTTCCTATCTGTACAATGAGGAGGAGAAGAGATCCTGTGTCTTGCCTTTGTAAGCTCTTTGGGGAAGGGACTGTCTGTGTGTGTGTGTGTGTGTGTGTGTGTGTGTACACAGCACCTAGCGCCATGGAGCCCTGATTTCGTGTGGGGCCTTTAGATGCTACTGGAATTGTGTATCAGAGTTTTGCCTGAGAATGTGTGTGGGCTTTCCAGCTTGTTTGTGGGTAAGCATCGTCTCCTCACAAAGAGAGGAGGACAGAGGGATGGATAAAACTTTGCTTTGTATTTGGAGAGCTTGTTGTCTTTCATTAGTGGGGGATTATCCCCAGGCAGTCTGCTAAGCGATCGTAATGTGACCTTTCTTCATGGTGTGCTGCAGGGCTGTAGCAGAGTAATCTGCTTTGTGGCTTGGTGATTTCCTTGGCTTCATTTCTGGAGATGGTAAGATTTCAATTAATAATTCCCACTTAAAAAAATAAATAAATCCCAGGGTTGCTTCATTTTGCATTTCAGGGCTGCTAACATCACTGCAAAATCCCTTTTAGTCACATTCTTCTTTACTGCCATTTAGTCAAATGTAACCGTTGTATCTGGATGGGGTCCTCTCTTGGCCTGGAATACAAATGAATGTCCTAATCTAAAAAAAGAACAGGAGGACTTGTGGCACCTTAGAGACTAACAAATTTATTTGAGCATAAGCTGTAGCTCACGAAAGCTTATGCTCAAATAAATTTGTTAGTCCTCTAAGGTTGCCACAAGTACTCCCTGTTCTTTTTGCGGATACAGACTAACACGGCTGCTACTCTGAAACCTGTCCTAATCGAGCTCACTCTTTGGACAGTCACTGGTTCTGCCAACACTTGACTTTGCATTGATTCTCTCCATTCGCATTAGGCAATGGCTCTTTGTCAGACCATAATATGATAGAGGGGTGTGTGTCTAGCAAACTCATTTTGATCATTGTTACTTAAATAAGGTAAAAATAAATGACGGTTATACTGAACCAATGCAGTTATACTGGTATAACTTATTCCCCTTCCTGTATGGGAATAAAACTATACTGGACTAAGCATGCTTTTTACTGCTGTAAACTGCATCCACACTAGAGGTGTTGTACTGCTTTAACTACACTGGTATAGTTAAACTGATGTAATTTGTGTCTTTAGACAAGGCCTAACTGATGGGGATCAGTAAGAAACTTTCACTGGAGGCAGGTTATTGCATAACTGGCCATATAAACTTGCACCTTTGTCTGAAGCATCTGGGACTGACTGCTGTCCGAGTTAGAGTGCCAAGCTAGACGGATGACTGATCCAGTCCAGCACGGCAGTTCCTGTGTTTTGAATACATCAAGTTATGGCTTTGAAAACAGCCACAACATAGACAATATTGCATACTGCGAACAATCAATAACTGCAGCAACCAACGAGAGTGCTTGGAGCCTGGAGGGAGCACTCCTGGATCATGTCTGAAACGGCACCCCATGTGCTCCTAGTCGCTGGGGGAGCTGCTGTTGAACTCCCTGTAAAGATCAGCTCTGTGCAAGTGTGTGTGAGTGGGGGGCCAGGGCGTGTCTGTGTGTACAGGGAGTGAGAAAAACTTGCTTCCCATAAAGGGCAAATCTATGGATTTGAAAGGAGCAAAAGACCTGCAAGGGAAGCCAAAGCTGCTGCCATTGCAGAATTCAATCTTCAGGCGTGTGATTTGACGGGGAAGTGGACAGTCACAATCACGGTATGTTTCTTTAAACCAAAATCGATAAAGTAAAAAATGTGTCCTGATGTTCCAGGAAAGCTGTGGGGCCAGCAATGGGATCCCAGCGCACCAAAGAATCAGCCACAATTGCTCAGGCATTCTGCTGCCTCCTTTTTGTTTAAATAGTCCATGCAGTGATGCTCATGGATTGTTCCATTGTTGCTGCTCACATGGGGAGCTTCGCTGTTTTGTGTCTGTTCTAGTTTAGGGAGCCGAGTTGCAAAGACTTCAGACTATGCTAAGCACAGGTTTATGGGCACCTTTCAGTATAGCAATTCTGTTTCATTTTCAGTGTGGATGATTCCGATTCAGCCATCCTGACCTCCGCATACCCCTCTTGGGGTATGTCTACACGGCAAAGAAAAGCTTACAGCTGGCCGGCCATTGCCAGCCTATTCGGGCTCCCAGGGTCAGGTCTCCCACCCTGCAGGGTCCTAGAGCCTGTCTGCAGCCTGAGCCTGGAAGTCTACACAGCAATGAAGCAGCCCTGCAGCCCAAATTGGCTGGCACGGGCCAGCCGCGGGTTTTTCTTTGCTGTGTAGACATACCCTTGCTGCTCATGCAGCACTGCTCTGTGCGCTAAAACGTCTCCTGCAGTCACAAGTCAGTTCACGCCCAAACCATCTCTCTTTGCACCTGGGCAGCCGTTTCCATGGCTGTCAGGTTTTGGGTGGTGTCCGCTTACCGCTGTAAGGGTAAATTGGAACTATTGTTCTTTAAAAGCTGCTCTGCTAGTTCTCTGCACGTTGTGTGTCACAGATGGACAGGAAGGGATGGAGCAGAATCCTCCTTTACTTTCTCTGGGGGAGAGAGTAAAAGGTCTTGTCATTCAGGGCTTGCCGTCTGGTTCTACTCTGAGAAGTGACCTGCCTACCAGGCAGAATTGCTCCCGGTGAGCATTCAGAATCAGATCTGCTGACTTCCTGGGAGGAGGGTTTGAGGATGACTGCCAGCCCTGCAGAACCAGCATGGGTCTGGGAGAGTGAATGGGATTGTTCTCTGGCACTTGCCTCATCAGCACCATTGAGTATGAATTGCTGAGCCTCCTGTGTGACCTGCCTGTCTTCTGATTCTGCCCTCAGTTACATCTGTGTACCCCCAATGACCGTGATCTTTATCCCACATGGTGAACGTGAGCCAGGAAGACCCCAGCTTGGCTCTGAGGTCCCAGGTTGGGTTTGCAGGCCTGGCAGCCAGTGAGAACATCTTGTTCGGTATGAATGGTACATCATCCCCGGAGTCCTTGAGACACACCAATGCTATCTGTACGGAGTAGGACTGCACTTGGGGATGAGCCTGGAACCTAGAAGATTAGCTCATGTGAGAAGAGGAACTGGGAAAGACACGTGTGTCCCCCTGCAGCTGGACTGGGAACTGGAGGAACCTGGGATTTACTGGGCTGAGGTCCGATGAGCGGCAACAAGAGATGGCAGCGCCCAGGAATCTAAAATCTAATGGAGAATGCATGGCCGGAATATGCCTTTGAGGACGAGGTTAGTTTTGGAAGCAAGTAAGGTGGGCTCAGTGGATCTCACCCCTTGACAGGACGATACCCTTAAGGCGCTTTGCACCTTTTCGGGTGCTGGGTAGGGACAACAGAACCATCAAGTATAGACTGAAAAGTTTTCAAGAGGCATTTCTGCTATTTCCTTACATTCATAGGGTCACCAGAGCAAGGCCAAGCACTGTTGCTGTTATGAGGATGAGTCAACCCCTACTGGGATTGCTCTCCTCGCATTTTCTTCCTGTAATCATCTCAAATGGCTGAGTCTCCAGGCAGCTTTGACCCTCCCAGGGGAAAAAAAAAGCCATTTTCAAAGGAGTTTTCCCCTAAGGATTGCCAACCCTCCAGGATTGTCCAGGAATTAAAGATCAATCTTTGATTAAAGATAATGTCATGTGATGAAACCTCCAGGAATTCATCCAACCAAAGTGGCAACCCAACCCACCTGTTGTTTTCCGGCACCAGTTGAGCGGTATGAATAACAGGTTGCTTCAGAGTTTTCTGACTCTTGGGCAAATACATTTTGAGCATTTAACATTTTTTATTTTTTTGATAAAGGAATATTGAAATAAGTTTTTTCATTTTGAATGGTAAAACAAAATGGGTGGGATTTTTTTTTACTGAAACGATTTGCCAAAATCGACATGAATTCCAAAAAATTTTAGCTGACCCAAATCTGTATATTTCTGTTGCACCCCAAATAAATTTCAGCTGCGAATGTTCACCCCGCTGTAGTCACCAGCAGCGCAGCGTGTGTATGTTGGCATAACCCACTGGTGAGCCTGATCCACAGAGGATGAGAGTCTGGTACAGCCCCAGCTGGGGAACCCTCACACTTTAGCTCGAGCTGTACCCCCTCATGCTTTTAGCTCTGGAGGTCCCCGGTTTGGTTCCTGGTGTGTCAGCTGAAATAGCAGCCATCATACCCACACCGATTTCCTTTGTATCTGTGTGAGGACTGTTGAGCTCTCGCCCTGGCTTTGATTGTTGCATTGCTCCTTCTCCTGCGGGAGCTTGCCCGTTGGCTGTTGTTCGCCTCTGCCTCCCCACGGGCCTCCCACAACTGGAAATACCCCTGGGGTAGGAGTAGTGAACTCAGTGTCTCATGGTGCGGTGTGGCGCTCATGCTGCGTGAGTGCTGGCTCGCTCTGATCTCTCTAAAGCTCAGCAGCTTCTCTGCCGCTGTCTCTTTGTTGTTGTCTGTCGTTGAACTAGTGCAACCCGATGCAGCCTTTTCCCGAGGATACGATTCCTGGAGAACCATCCCGTTTGGCAGGGTTTGGGCACCGGGGCGGGGGCTCCTGTTCTTTCTGCTGCTTTCCTGTTTTCAATGGCAGGAGATCAGCCAAGCTCGCAGATGTTGGCCTCTTGCATTTACTGCTGCCCTGGGACCCGCTAAGCACACTTCCCTGATTAAAGGAAGGCGTGAGGCTGGAATTTCCAATTTGCTAATGGGTTTTGTGTGTGGTGACAGGAGTGGGGGCAGGGATACTGTATCTAATTTATTCCTCATTGTACTCATCTCTTTTTTCCTCCCTTTGCTATTGAGTGTCAGTCTCTCACCTCTCCCACTTTTCCCCTGTCTTCTAGCCTGGATGGATGTGTTGACCCCTCACCCGCTCTTTGCTGTTGGGTGTCAGTCCCCTTAAAAGTGACAGGCACTCAGTGTTTTGAACTGTGAGCTGTTTTTCCCTGGTTTTTTCCTGCAGACAAAGTGAAAGTGACCTGCTTCTTTTTGCTTTTTTGAGTGCTTCACAATGAGCCTGCCTCCAGAAGCAGCAGTGGGAATAGGCCATGTAACCTTACACAAACTCACGCTGCACAGTGTCCCAAGAGCTAAAACAGTTGAAAGTGGAGGTAAATCAATAGTGATGTATCCACCCGAAAGCACAAGAACTGGCACGGACCCTGGAAGATGCCTATGGAAAGACTCCAGTGGGAATCCTTGGAAATGTATGTTTAAATGCCTTGAGTAGAGCTGGAGTTGGAAGTTGATGGAATTGATAGGAAATGGAGATGAGGAGGGATCATTAGATCACCTAGAATAGAATTGGATCATGGGGGGTGTGTGACCCGAACCATCCTGATTGGGTCACAGGCAGAGCTAGCTGGAGAATATTTGGCCGTGTGAAAAATGTTGAAATTTTATTTTTCTTAAAAAGGGCACAAATTCCAGGGAGTGTCTCTGTTTTCTGACCAGCTCCAGTTCGTATCTATCAAATTAAACAAATGGATAACCTAGTGCTACCCCAGCGTACTAATGGAAACATTTTAGAGGCCCTAATCAGAGACTGGGGGATCACTATGCTAGGCACAGGACAAATGTAGTATGAAGAGTCTCTGTCCTAGGCGGTTTGGGTGAGGCAATTCAGCACAGTCCATACTTCAGGAAGTATTGCTGATTATTTAAAAATGACTTCTGATCAATCTGCAGTTTCTGGCTAGCAAGGTGGGTCACTGAGTAGGGATCTTCTCAGCCCTTTCGCCCAGGAGAGCTTGCACTGCTCGGGACATTGTTGTCAGTGAGTCAGCCTGAAAGTGGTAGAAGAGAGTGGATGATGGTTCGTTTTCGCTTGCTCCTGTGATCGTACAGCTGGAAGGACTGGCTTGGGGAGACCCCGTGCGCTGGATTCCACCTGTGCTCCTTAGCTCTAACGCAGGTGCCATAAACAAGTGCTGGCAAAAGCCATTAGCTCTGCCCACTTTCAGTTTAAACGTGCAGGTGGCCTTTTCTTTCTTTTGCTCAGTGTTGAGATGGGATCTCACGGGCGCCCAGCTAAAGAAACAAAGAGGTCACCGGATGTGCTGTAGCTTCTGGAAGTACCTCTGCCTGCTTGAGAGAATTCGGCAAATTGCAACGACTCCATCTTCAACCGTAGGCTAGCAGGGGACTGTTACCCCCTTCTCTCTACAAGGGTAAAATGGCCAGCGGCACAAACCTGCCTTGTTAATACAGTATGTCCTGCCTTTCAAATGCAGACCTATGAATCGCGGGGAGAAGGGCATAGGTTGCAGTCCTCTGTCTCTGTAACTCTGCCCCTGTCTGGGTTTGATAGCAAGTCTCTTAATCTAAATTATCAATGGGGGTGGAGGGGTAGGGTTGCCAACTTTGTAATATTTAAAAAGTGGACACTGCAGCGGGAGTGCTGGAACCACCCTGAGGCCCTGCCCCTACCCTGGCCCCACCCCCGGGCCCTGCCCCCATTCGCTCCTCTCCCCCCACCCCCCCAGCTGTTGCTTGCTGCTCTTCCCCCTCCCTCTGCCCAGGTCAGGGGGAGTCACCTGTGGAGCGGGGGCTGGGGGCTGCAGCCTTCCAACACAGGTAGGAGGCAGCCCTGGCTGAGTAGGGGCTGGCACGGTTGATGACCCAGCACCTCCCCGCCTGCAGTAACCAGACTTCAGGTGTCCGGTCAGTAGATCTGATCGTACACTGTCAGGTCCCCTTTTCAACCAAACTTTCTGGTAAAAAAAACCAGGCATCTGGCCACCTGGGAAGGGGGATGTGACTTTTGTAACTGCATCAGGCTCTGGAATTGAGGTTTACTGGAGCTGTTTTTTCATCTGTCCTGGAGCCTTACTCTCTTCCAGCAAAGCCCGTTAATCCTGCTTCTGTTTCCTTAATGTCCTAGGCTAAATGCCAAGGCAACAAATAGTAATTTTTCTGTCTAGTAAAAGGTTTTAGTGGCAATTATGTGAAATACTTCTTTGATCTGACCTAGCAGGGTTGCCTGCTGAGGCCTGGCTTGTGTATTGACTGCTGTAGAAAGAGCGCCTGGTCCTTCGGAGACGTTTGAAAATGGGTCTTCTCAGTCTCCTGTTGGTCACTTAGCATTAGGGTCATTAGAGGTGGGGAGAAGGCTGATCTGCTGGTGAGTGAAAATGTCTTGGTTACAATGGAGTTCCAGTTGCGGATAACAGTCTACTGCTGAAGCAGGGGGAGCGCGTAGGAGAACGCTGCAGTCCTCTATTAAAACAAGCCAACCATAGTTAGTCTGGAAATGCAAATGCCATTGCAGGAGCCAGAACCCCACAAGGGTTGTTCAGTGCCAGGGGTCCCAGGAGGGGGTCGCCCTCACCCTCATTCTGGCTCCCTGCTCCCACTCCTGGGAAGGAGAGCTAAACTGTGAGGCTGGAAGGTATCATGTGGAATGAGGGATGGGGGTCCACCTCTTGACCACTAAATGAGTGACCTTGGGTGAGTCACTGCCCCTCTGTGCCTCAGTTTACCCATCTGTAGAACGGGGATAGTGATACCGACCTTCTTTGTAAAGTGCTCTGAGATCTGCTGATAAAAAGTGCTACTGCGGAGCTAGGTACTATTATTGGATGAAACCTGCTTTCCTGCCTCCCCCACCCTGCCATGGCTGTCAGCTATCAAGGGCCCAAAGGAGGGCAAATTCTCCACACGCCTGTGATGGATGTGCAAGCCACGCTTTAGAAGTGTGTAATTTTGCCAGTAGCCCTTCCCACTCTCCCAATAATTAGTCCAAGGCATTATTCCTCTCTCAGATCAACAGACTGAAACACACATGACATTTCTGTGCCAAGCACTGTTGGGGTAAGCAGATCAATATAAAATAAAATGACAAATATTCACAAGTGAGCTTGGCTTGATTTATTTTAACCCTTCTAGCTCCCTGGTTTGTCTCAGACTTTCCAGAAAAGTCCCTTCTTGTCTGGGAGAAGATGACCCAGGTGAAATATCCGGCAGACTGGTACTGGCTTTATGAAAGAAAGCTAACCTCCATCAAACTGTGGCATTAGGCTGGTTTCCGCCAGCTCATGCTTTCTCCATAACTGAGTTGTCTAGAGGGCACTGTGCGTATGTATAAGAGAGTGCCAGTTTGAGCAATATACCTATGGAGAGGAAATCTGTTCCGCATGCATGTGCCCGAAGTTAGAACGGGCGCGGTCTTGGCACCCTTCACCATGGCCTAGGGAATGCGCACAGCTGCCCTCTGAAGACATGTCCTCAACTCCTCCTGCAGCTGAAACTCTGCCTGGAAATTGCATCGTTCCCTCTGGGATCATTTTCCACTAGCCCAGGGCTTTGACTTCTAAGCTTTCTCCTGTAGCTAAGTCCCTTGGCTGTCCATGATGGAGGCAGTCTGGCTGCAGCTTTAGCATCTGTCCATGTCCTGTAGAGACTGCCTTGGTGTTGAACTAAGGAGGAGGCTGATGAGTTGACAGGGACGGCCTTATTTTTCAAACTTAGCCCTGGTCTACACTAGGACTTTAGGTCAAATTTAGCAGCTTTAAATCGATGTAAACCTGCACCTGTCCACACAATGAAGCCCTTTATTTCAACTGAAAGGGCTCTTAAAATCAGTTTCCTTACTCCACCCCTGACAGGTGGATTAGCGCTTAAATCGGCCTTGCCGGGTCGAATTTGGGGTACTGTGGACACAATTCGACGGTATTGGCCTCCGGGAGCTATCCCAGAGTGCTCCATTGTGACTGCTCTGGACAGCACTCTCAACTCAGATACACGATTGTTTGCCGTTGCTCTGACGCAGGGAGGGGCGACTGACAACATGGCTTACAGGGTTGGCTTACAGGGAGCTAAAAATCAACAAAGGGGGTGGCTTTACATCAAGGAGTATTTCTGGCAGGACTTCATGGAGGGTTCCAATAAGAAATGGTGCACCTAAGTTATTGTTCTTATTGGAACAAGGAGGTTAGTCTGGCCTCTGATTGATACATGGCTAGATTTACCTCGCTGCACCTTCTCTGTGAGTGACTGCAGTGTGACCTAGAGGAATGAGTCCCCTAGACGGGGGGTTTGCAAATGAGTACAAAACAAATCTGGTCTATTTCTTGTTTTGATCCACTCCATCTATCTTTTACATCTTTGGCTGGCAGCAGACGGTGCAGAAGGACTGCATGCCATCCACATCTCCTGGCTGCTCGGCAGAAGATGGTACAATAGGACTGCTAGCCATCCTCATCTCTTGCCTGCCCAGCAGAAGATGGTGCAATAGGACTGCTAGCAATCCGTATCGCCTGCCTGCTCACCATAAGATGGTTCAATAGGACTGACTGCAGGACTAAAGCGAATGACCTGATCAAGTCACTCCAAATTTAGTCCCTGCGCCCATGTCTGCCCAGGTGCTCCTGATCGACCTCGCACAGGCAACCAGGAGCACCTTGGACATGACGATGACGGCTACCAGTCCTATTGCACCGTCTGCTGCCACAAGGCAATGGGTTGCTGCTGCTGCGTAGCAATGCAGTACCGCGTCTGCCAGCACCCAGGAGACATACGGTGACGGTTACCTGAGCGGGCTCCAGGCTTGCCGTGGTATGGCGTCTGCACAGGTAACTCAGGAAAAAAGGCGCGAAACGATTGTCTGCCCTTGCTTTCACGGAGGGAGGGAGGGAACGGCGGCCTGACGATATGTACCCAGAGCCACCCGCGACAATGTTTTAGCTCCATCAGGCACTGGGATCTCAACCCAGAATTCCAATGGGCAGCGGAGACTGCGGGAACTGTGGGATAGCTACCCAGAGTGCAATGCTCCGGAAGTCGACTCTAGCCTCGGTACTGTGGAAGCACTCCGCCGAGTTAATGCACTTAATGCACTTAGAGCATTTTCTGTGGGGACACACACATTCGAATATATAAAACCGATTTCTAAAAAACCGACTTCTATAAATTCGACCTAATTCCGTAGTGTAGACATACCCTTACTAACATTTTGCCCCCTTTTGGGCTTCGGTGCACACAGTATCCTGGAGGCCTCTGCTTGCTCTGTGTGTTTGTCAGCACCCGGAGACCACCCCCAAACCCACACACAGCCACTCATCCTCTTGATTAAATGGGTAGAGTTGCTTTTCATGTGTCACATGCTCTTAGATCCTAATTCTGGAGCTCTCAGCCCTAAGTGTGGGAGACTTTCCCTCTGAATAGAGGGAAATACAGAATACTTGATAGTTAATCTCAGAGTAAGTGATTCACCAATCTAACTACTCAGGCCAGTTGATCTTTATGGTTAGAAAATGGGGGAAGGAGAGATTACAACAGATCTTTGGGCGCAGAGTGGGAAATCTTTTGAGGCAAGTAGCCTAAAGAACTTGTGCAAGATTATACATTTCTCTCCAAAGTATTGTACTGCAAGGCACTGAACTCTGTTCCACCCTCCCTTGGGAAAAGTCCTACAGATTTTAATAGAGACGTAAACAGTAAGACACTAGGGGTATTTAATAGGATTATTGAAATTACTAAATGCAGGGAGGCCTAGCAGTTAGGGCATTGGTCTGGCACTCATGAGATCTGGATTCAGTTGTTACCCAACAGACCAGTGAAAAAGCTAACCTTGGGCAAGTCACTTCAACTCTCTGTGCTTCAGTTTCCCTATATGTAAAATGGGGCTTATGACACTGACCTTTTGGAAAGCACTTTGAGATCTATGGATGAAAAAGGCTATACAAGAGCTTGGGATTTATATTATTAGAACAGGTTGGAAAACAGAAAAATAAATTGTCAGAAAATTGCCATTAAAAACGCGAGTACCTTTAGAACTGATGCAGAAAGCCTGTAGAACCCTTCTACAGAACGCTCACCCTGCTCTAGTAACATTCCATAGCAGGACCAGAATTCGTTCTCAAATTCTCCAGGACTTTTCCGTGAGCAAAACAAATAACGTGGGTTTTTTTTTAAATACGGAAGGGTTACTTGTTTTGTATAACTTCTCAGCTGTTGTTTCTTCCATGGTTTGTTCCATTCCCTTTTCAAAAATTCTTATCGCTTCCATTTGGCAAAGATCTTTTTTTCCCTTTGAAACAGTGACCTTGGCTTGTGATATTTATCTACTCGCTCCTCGGTAGTGGTAGCTATTTTAGTAACAAATGTTTGTTCGGGTAATTTGGGTTCTTCCCAGCTAACTCGAGCAATAGCAAAGCCGAACCTATTGTACATCTAATGGCTTTTGCTTTAACGTCTCCAAGAGTGGATTTTAAATTCTAACTGGATAGTTAGAAGCTTGTGGGGGTTTTCTTCCTGCTCTAATATTTTCAAAGTGGTTTTAATTTTGGGTCAGAACTATTTGGCAGTGAGTTTTTGCTGCTGTGTTCCTTAGTCATCTTTCAGTACCAGAGTAAATGGTTCAGAAGCTGATCTTGCACTGCCTCACGGCCACTCTGGGGCTGACAATTCATTATCTTTCAGGGGAATACAAATCTATTGGCAACTTCTGACTCCTGCAGTGTAATAGGCCAGGGGTTGTAATAGTCTCTGTAAGAGCAAAGCCATCATGGGGGCTATTCTCTTACTGGGGAGAAAGAGAACCTGTTACTATCCCAATGCCACTGTCAGAAAACCCAGTGTCTGAAGGTTGGAGCAGGGGAAGGTTGTGTAGGGTACAGGCAGCTGCTGCTGGAGAGTTTCAATTTACAGCAAGGATTGAAAATCCCACCTTGTGTAGGCCTGGAGAAGCTCTCTCCTCTTTGCACAGATTTAAACAATGACCTTGGGTTCTAAAAGGAGGCCTAGCAGGCAAGGCTGATTCTTCCTGTAGATTTCAAAGCCCTGGCCTGTCCGTGCCACTCGTGATGTTCCATTTTAAAGCCTAATCTTGCCTTTAATCTCTTAAATAGTCATGCATCTGGCAGTTGGGTTTCTCCTCACTTACGTGCAAATGCAGCTCTGACCCTGTGCCGGGGTGACACCATCACAGCAATTCAGAGGAGCAGACGGCAGCCTGTTGGAATTTTCCCAATGAAAAGACGACCAGATGGGGGGTACGCTGGTGTCGCTCTGCTCTGGCTGGTTTTTGTTACACTTCATGGCATTGCTGCTGGTTCTCCTTTGTGTATATGGACTCTGGTGGTTTTATACATCAAAACAATTGCACCTTCCTCCTGCCTTCCCCTCCACTAACTGCAGGATTTCAGGTGATGAGCCTTGAAGGCACATTCTGGGACATGGTCACATGGGACATGCAGGCTCTCAATCCGCCGTTCACACCCACCTGCCCCTGACAGTCTGTGAGTGGCTGTGCTGGCCAGGCCATGAGCTCCAAGTAACTCCACAAAAAGAGCAATGATTGGTCCCCCTTTGCGAGTACGGAGTGGAAAGCACAGAGCTAAAAGCTAGCCCAGTGAGATACTGTCATTGTAAGTTCATGGCACCACTTCCTCTGATGTTAACTTGGCTGTTCAGTTAATTCAGTGTCCGATGACATCAACCCATCTTTTTGTAAAGAGAGTGCAATAAATACATGGCACATAAGAAAAGAGCTAGGAGTTAACCGGCCGGCCTTTTCCCTTTTGATATAGTCAGGGCTGATAGCACCATCTGTTATGGGTGCCTGATACTTCCCATTATAAGGTTTTGTTTTCAGTTGCTTATAACCTTGTGCAACTTCAACTATTTGGGCAGAAATTTTCCATGCTGGGGGCCTGCCTCAGGCTGAATTGGTTTGGAAAATTTCAGGAAAAACAGTTCAGACATTTCCAAGAACGTGTCTAGGGAAAAATACATTGTTTTGCCTAGGTTTAAAAAAAAATAAATCTTGGGGCCTTTTGCTTGGAAATGTTTTCACTCCCCCCTCCGTTGGAGCAGGGATGTGTAAGTTTGCATGGGGGTGGCCTTATGCCAGGGATTGTGCCTTTCGCTGTCCCTGTGAAAATCCACCAAATTTGGCCAAGTTATACACCTGGGGAAAAAAATCTGTATGCACATACTCAGTAGAGACTTATGTGATTTTTAATAGCTCAAATCTCTGCTCCCTTTGTCCTTGCTGAGCGTGTTCTGCCCCCCTCACAGCTCCTAGCGCTGACCAGACTGCGAATGCACCATCCCCATAGAGCAGTGGAGCGTGATCTGGCCAAGGGCTCTGCGGGTGCGTAGTGACTTTGATGGAATGGCTGCTCTGGGTCAGGGTAGGGCTGGGCGCTTGAACTGGCTGCAGGGAGCCTGTCTCTCCAGTTCCCAATGGTCCCCCAGGCAGCGTGGTGGAGGAAGGAGCCCCCTGATACAAGTGCAGAGGGGACAAAAGCCAGATTAGAGGGGCGGGGAAAGGAGTCTATGGGGGCACAGTCTGGTGAGCCTATCGGCCTGGAGTGGAGGGAGAATGTGACTGGCAGTTGGCAGGAATGAGCCTGGGAGTGGGGGCTGGGAGCCAGGTGGCTGGGGGGACCTGTGTGCCTCAGCTCCCCATCTGTAAGATGTGGATAACGACACCCCCTCCTCTCACCGGGGTTTTGTGCAGATCGATTGATTCGTGTCCGGGAAGCAGTCTGTCAGCAGAGTGGTGACAGCTGTGGAAAAGCTGCAAGGAAATGCATCATTCTGTCTTCGGAGCAGGGCCTGAGCAATGTGCAGGGGAAAAATCTGAGGGCTACACGCTGAACAATGAGGGGAGAAAAAACTATTGAATTGCTGCTCATTAGTGGAGCACACGCCATCCTCTGCAGTGAATGGGGCAGGAGTTCTGGATAGCGCAATTGAAGACCGTACCCTAACGTGCCTGCATGGAGGGAGCAGGCCTCCTGAATTCTGTCATTTCCAAAGTTTTGAGTGCTTGTTTCTGTAGCTTTCATAACGTTCTTTGAATGTAGTTTTGTGTGTGTTAGAGTTGAATTTATATTTGAAATCCCACCTGACCAGATAGCTAGATGGCCTGATTTGCAGTTGTTTTTGGCTGAAGTGTTGCTCGCTTTGCTGCCCAGAAAGGGGGGTGGGGGCCAGTGGGAGAGAGTCTGTTGAACAGCCCAATTTTTTTTTTAAGTCGGTGTCACAGTCGTGTTTGGCAGGATTGCAAATCGACAACCCACCAACGCAACCCCGCAGCCGTCACCAACCTTAAAAATTCACCGCAAAGTGCAGTCCGCTGCCCATGGGAACAGGACACTTCCTAGCCCAGCTGCAGACTGCCTCTGTGCAGTCACTTCGTGGCACTGGACAGTGGAATGTGGCAGCAGATTTGAGGCCTGTGCTGGCTTATGACGCTTTTAAGTGTAGCTATGTTGGTCCCAGAACAGGACAGAGACAGGGTGGGTGAGGTAAAGTCTCTTATTGGACCAACTTCTGTGGGTGACCGAGACAAGCTCCCGAGCGCCACAGAGCAGTTCTTCAGGTCAGAGAGACTTGCCAGGCTGTTCCCCACAGATTATCAAAGTTTGTTCAAGCAAATGGCAAACAAGGATGAAAATGGACAATATGCTGCCAAGGACATCAAGGTGCCTTTTTGTAATACAGCAGATTTATAACCTCAAGCACACAATAGGGGAACTAGGGAGCGTCTCATGCAGATGCCGAAGAGAGAAGAAATGCTAATGTCGTAGATCCCAGTGGAGTCTGACTGCACCTGTAGGAGTTCACCATTAGAGAGAATCAGTCTGAATTGTGGTGCACTGACAGATTGTAATAGGTTGCTCTGTTTGGTCCTTACGTCACACCTCCTCTGCACCTTTATACTGGAGCAATTAGCACTCTTCTGTTTCTCCGTTTGCAGCCACGTCTCGTGGCTGGCCTGGCCTGGCCTGTTCTTCACCCTAGAACAGACCCCTACCACGCAAGCTTATGATGAACCCCTTTAATGCTGCATCCACCTCCACAAAGAAATCCTGGGGACATTTGTGCCTGCCACCACCACCTTGTTCTCTTGCAATGGCCAAATGGACACGTGCACCTCTTTGAAATGATTCCACATGGGGGCCATTTGCTGCCCTCCAAGAGACTGGCTTGGAGGCTGCCTACGATAGATGAATTTGGTGCTGAAAGCAGCAGTGTGAAGCAGTGCAGTCTCGTGACTCTGTTTTACACCACACTTCTGCATTGCCTTGCAGCTGCAGTGATTTTAAACAGGTGCGTGGAACGGAGGCTGGAGAGAGATCCAGTGGAACGGCCAGAGTCTCAAGTGTTCACCATGTCTTCTGTGAGGTCAGTAAGGAAGGGAGCCCAAAACTTCCCCTCCACCTCTAACCCCTAGCGTTTGTTTTTCCTTCAGACCATTAACCTACTGTGAAGCTAATCAGCAAAAAGCAATTGAGAGCTTTATCTGCACTTTACTCCGCTCCCCTGGGGTAGGTTTGTTGATCAAGAAATAATGTTTTTAAAAACAAATCCTGTTATAAAACAGTTTGCTGGGGCGAACCCCAGAAAAGAATCATAGAATCATAGAATATCAGAGTTGGAAGGGACCTCAGGAGATCATCTAGTCCAACCCCCTGCTCAAAGCAGGACCAATTCCTGATTTTTTTTGCCCCAGATCCCTAAATGGCCCCCTCAAGGATTGAACTCTCAACCCGGGGTTTAGCAGGCCAAGGCTCAAACCAAAAGAAGCTTGCGGCCAGAGGAGCCCGTGTGCTCGTGGCCGGTCTAAAGCCTGTTGCCGTCTATGGAGTGAAGTGCTTCCATTTAACATCCATGGGCTTTGCCGTGGACCCAACAGTCCTGATGCATGAAAGCATTTAAGCACATGCTTAAGGTCCATTGGCTTTGGTGGGACTTCAGCGTCTGCGTAACTCCAAACGCACGCTTCTGAGCTTTGATCCCCTGGCGGCTAGAGGAACAGAGCCTGAGGCTGCACTGGGAGCAGCTGGGTTTCTGGGATGTTCTTGGTACGCTCCTCAGCAATCTCCTGCGTTTGCGTGTGCTGGAGGGATCTCGGTCTTTACTGCATATTCAGGGTGGAAGCAGGGGTATCTGTGCTGTAAAGGGCTTTAAGGAGCCAGAGCTACGGACAGGTCTTCACTACAGGTTAACTCAGGAAATCGGGTGTGAGCAGCCCCACTGCAAAGCTCTGCCCGAGTTGGGTCATTACTGGTTCTGGGCTCCCCAGGAATGCCCGGGGGTATATCCCATGTTGCTTTGAGCTGCCGTGAGCTGAGCTGCTCGATGATTGTGGGAGAACGGATCTGTCCTGGACACACGGGGGGATTTGTGGGCAGGCAGAGGAGGGCTGTCAGCACTGGATTGAGGTTAGGCTGCGCCCTCCCTACCCAGCGGGTGAGTCACCAGCCTGAGTGAAAGCAGAACCTGGGCTCTCACCCACATACCCTGCTTGACCAGCTAGTCTGGGCCCACCATACGCGGGAGAGAGGGTTTTGTGTGTGGAAAGGGGGTGGGGGAAACACCCGGGTCAGAGCCTGGGCCAATGCTGCAGTGAAGAAAGACCCCTGCAAAAATTAAGATGTTTGTACACCAATGCGCGGAGCCTAGGTAACAAAATGGAGGAACTAGAGCTACTGGTGCAGGAAGTGAAACCAGATATTCTAGGGATAACAGAAACAGGGTGGAATAGTCGTCATGACTGGAGTATGGGTATTGAAGGGGATGTGCTGTTTAGGAAAGACAGAAATAAAGGCAAAGGTGGTGGAGTAGCATTGTATATCAAGGATGAGGTATACTGTAAAGAAATAAGGAGCGATGGAATGGATAAGACAGAATCTGTCTGGGCAAAAATCACATTGGGGAAGAAAACTACCAGAGTCTGCCCTGGGATAGTGCTTGGGGTGTGCTATAGACCACCGGGATCCAATCTGGATATGGATAGAGCCCTCTTTAATGTTTTTAAAGAAGTAAATACTAATGGGAACTGCGTGATCATGGGAGACTTTAACTTCCCAGATATAGACTGGAGGACAAATGCTAGTCATAATAATAGGACTCAGATTTTCCTGGATGTGATAGCTGATGGATTCCTTCACCAAGTATCAGAGTAGCAGCCGTGTTAGGCTGTATCCGCAAAAAGAACAGGAGGACTTGTGGCACCTTAGAGACTAACAAATTTATTTGAGCATAAGCTTTCGGGAGCTACAGCTCACTTCATCGGATGCATGCAGTGGAAAATACAGTAGGGGGATTTTTTTTTTACACAGAGAACATGGAACAGTGGGTGTTACCATACACACTGTAACGAGAGTGATCAGGTAAGGTGAGCTATTACCAGCAGGAGAGGAAAAAAACCTTTTGTAGTGATAATCAAGATGGGCCATTTCCAGCAGTTGACAAGAATGTGTGAGGAACAGCGGTGGGGGGAGGGGAGGAAAATAAACATGGGGAAATAGTTTTACTTTGTGTAATGACCCATCCACTCCCAGGCTTTATTCAAGCCTAAGTTAACTGTATCCAGTTTGCAAATTAATTCCAATTTAGCAGTCTCTCGTTGGAGTCTGTTTCTGAAGGTTTTTTGTTGTAATATTGCGACTTTTAGATCTGTAATCAAGTGACCAGAGAGATTGAAGTGTTCTCCAACTCGTTTTTGAATGTTATCATTCTTGACGTCTGATTTGTGTCCATTTATTTTTTTACATAGAGACTGTCCGGTTTGGCCAGTGTACATGGCAGAGGGGCATTGCTGGCACATGATGGCATATATCACATTGGTAGATGTGCAGGTGAACGAGCCTCTGATAGTGTGGCTGATGTGATTAGGCCCTATGATGGTGTCCCCTGAATAGATATGTGGACAGAGCTGGCGATGGGCTTTGTTGCAAAGATAGGTTCCTGGGTTAGTGGTTCTGTTGTGTGGTGTATGGTTGCTGGTGAGTATTTGCTACAGGCTGGGGGGCTGTCTGTAAGCAAGGACTGGCCTGTCTCCCAAGATCTGTGAGAGTGATGGTTCGTCCTTCAGGATAGGTTGTAGATCCTTGATGATGCACTGGAGAGGTTTTAGTTGGGGGCTGAAGGTGACAGCTAGTGGGGTTCTGTTATTTTCTTTGTTGGGCCTGTCCTGTAGTAGGTAACTTCTGGGTACTCTTCTGGCTCTGTCAATCTGTTTTTTCACTTCAGCAGGTGGGTACTGTAGCACAATATCTACCTGCTGAAGTGAAGAAACAGATTGACAGAGCCAGAAGAGTACCCAGAATAACCACCCAGAATACCCACCTAGCTACAATACCTACCGGGTAACTACAGGCCTGTTAGTTTGACATCTGTGGAATGCAAGGTCTTGGAAAAAAATTTGGAAGAGAAAGAAGTGAAGGACATTGAGGTCAATGGTAATTTGGACAAAATACAACATGGCTTTACAAAAGGTAGATCGTGTCAAACCAACCTGATTGCCTTCTTTGAGAAGGTAACAGACGTTTTAGACAAAGGGAACACAGTGGATCTAATTTACCTTGATTTCAGTAAGGCGTTTGATACGGTGCCACATGGGGAATTATTAGCTAAACTGGAAAAGATGGGGATCAACAGGAAAACTGAGAGGTGGATGAGGAACTGATTAAAGGGGAGACGACAGCAGGTCTCACTGAAAGGTGAACTGTCAGGCTGGAAGGAGGTTACCAGTGGAGTTCCTCAGGGATCAGTTTTGGGACTGATCTTATTTAATCATTTTATTACTGACCTCGGCACAAAAAGCGGGAGTGTGCTCATTAAAGTGTGCGGGTGACGCGAAGCTGGGAGGTGTTGCCAATGCCGAGGGGAACCGGGAGACCATCAGGGCCGGCTCTACTGGTTTTGCCGCCCAAAGCAGTAAAAAACCTATTGCCGCCGTGGATGGCGAGAGAGAGAAGCTGCTGCCGAATTGCCACCGCCGCGGACACTCTGCCGCCCCAGGCACCTGCTTGGAACGCTGGGGCCTGGAGCCGGCCCGGGATATCATACAGGAAGATCTGGATGACCTTGTGAACTGAAGTAATAGGATAAAATTTAATAGTGAGAAGTGCAAGGTCATGCATTTAGGGATTAATATCAAGAATTTCTGTTATAAGCTGGGGACGCATCACTTGGAAGTAACAGAGGAGGAGAAGGACCTTGGAGTATTGGTTGATCACAGGATGACTATGAGCCGCCAATGTGATATGGCCATGAAAAAAGCTAATGCGATCTTGGGATGCATCAGGCGAGGTATTTCCAGTACAGATAAGGAGGTGTTAGTACCGTTATACAAGGCACTGGTGAGACCTCACCTGGAATACTGTGTGCAGTTCTGGTCTCCCATGTTTAAGAAGGATGAATTCAAACTGGAACAGGAACAGAGAAGGGCTACTAGGATGATCCGAGGAATGGAAAACCTGTCTTATGAAAGGAGACTCAAAGAGCTTGGCTTGTTTAGCCTAACCAAAAGAAGGCTGAGGGGAGATATGATTGCTTTATATAAATATATCAGAGGGATAAATACCATGGAGGGAGAAGAATTATTTAAGCTCAGTACCAATGTGGACACAAGAATAAATGGATATAAACTGGCCGTTAGGAAGTTTAGACTTGAAATTAGATGAAGGTTTCTAACCATCAGAGGAGTGAAGTTCTGGAACAGCCTTCCAAGGGGAGCAGTGGGGGAAAAAGACACATCTGGCTTCAAGACAAAGCTTGATAAGTTTATGGAAGGGATGATATGATGGGATA
Source organism: Chelonia mydas (assembly GCF_015237465.2). Taxonomy (NCBI): domain Eukaryota; kingdom Metazoa; phylum Chordata; order Testudines; family Cheloniidae; genus Chelonia; species Chelonia mydas. The sequence continues at coordinate 5,114,744 of NC_057857.1, forward strand.
GCCTAATTTTGGCAATTAATTGATCTTCAACTATTAGCGGTAGATATGCCCAATGGCCTGTGATGGGATGTTAGATGGGGTGGGATCTGAGTTACTACAGAGAATTCTTTCCTGGGTGTCTGGCTGGTGAGTCTTGCCCACATGCTCAGGGTTTAGCTGATCGCCTTTATTTGAAGTCAGGAAGGAATTTTCCTCCAGGGCAGATTTGCAAAGGCCCTGAGGGTTTTTCGCCTTCCTCTCCAGCGTGGGGCACAGGTCACTTGCTTGAGGATTCTCTGCACTCAAGTCATTAAACCACGAGTTGAGGACTTCAGTCGCTCAGACATAAGTTGGGGTTTGTTACAGGAGTGGGTGGGTGAGATTCCGTGGCCTGCGTTGTCTAGCCTGACCTCGTGCACCAGTGGTCTCCAAAGTGGGGTGCGCAGGATGATCGATTGGGGGGCGCAGCAAGAGGAGCGCTGCTGGAGCAAAAGGGCGGCGCGGCAGGAGGAGCACCGCCGGAGGGGGGAAAGAAGGGGGGGGGGGGCGGCCCTGAGTCCTCTGGCCCGTGGAGGAGCAGGCACTTTCCCCTCCCCTTCCCCTTCTCTCTGGCCGTTGGCTGCGCGGCTGCCCCTGCTCCTGCTGAGTCCTCCGGCCCAGGCTCTCAGGGCTGCATTCCGAAAGGGGCTTTAGAGCTGCAGGCCGGGGCCCTGGGGCCCTGAAGCCCCTAAAGCCCCTGTGTTCCGGGTGGCCCTTCCTGCGGGGGGGGGGGGGGGCAGCTCCCAGAATCGTGGCCATGGGGGTGATGCTGCGCTGCACAGAGCCACCTGCACACCCCCTGCACCAAACAGGAGCTGCCCCAGGTAAGTGCTCTGCACCTCCTGCCTGCCCCAGCCCTGAGCCTCCTCCCGTACCCTGACCCTGAGCGCCCTCCCACCCCCTAACTCCCTCCCAGACCCCGCACCCCACCCTGAGCGCCTGCTGTATCACAGTGTTAAACCAAGATTTTCAAAAATAATAAAGCATATTCAATCACATTGCTCTCACTACAAATTATTATTATTAATAATAATTTTTAGTGAGAGCAAAAAGGTTTTTTATACCGTTAATAAATAAAATAAAATAAACATTTTAAAAATATTGTTCATTTCATCTTTATCTCATCGTTTTTTAATTTCTATTTTTTGTGTGTTTTATAATTTACATAATATATTAGTACAGTAGTACATGTATATAATTTATACAAAAATAAATATACATATATTGGGGGTACATGCTCAAAAAAATTTTACTGATAGGGGTGCACGATCAAAAAAGTTTGGAGACCACTGGACTTAGACGATCATAATGGTCCCTTCTGACCTTAAAGTCTATGATTCTGTGATTCAAAGGGCTCCAGAGCTGGAGCTGGATGTGGCCTGGGCAAATGTTGCTTCAGCTCGATCTGCCCGGACTCGTCTCTCCTGAGCCGTTGTGCTCTGTGCTGTTCCGGTTCGGGTCTGGATATTCTGAGATGTGCTTGGCAGATTTACTCCCAGACTCCCTCCTCCGCTCAGCTGCATTCTGCCCCTCAATTGTTTGTATCATTTCTCTTTGGTGACAGCTTCCCATGTGGAAGGTGGGGCAAGGCGTCTGCCTGGGCTGTAGTACCTCGTCCCAAGAGTTTATTGCATCATTTTATCCACTGCAGCATTAATTATTCAGCATGCCACAGGCTTCAAAAATGTAACCACCAGCTTGACTGTTCGAGGGTGTTTGTTACGGCTGATGGGCTCTGCTCCCGAGGAAGGGGGCAAACTGCCTCTAAATGACAGGTTTCAGAGTAGCAGCCGTGTTAGTCTGCATCCGATGAAGTCAGCTGTAGCTCACGAAAGCTTGTGCTCAGATAAATTTGTTAGTCTCTAAGGTGCCACAAGTCCTCCTGTTCTTTTTGCCTCTAAATGGCGCATTTAAAGCGACGCTGATTTTGCAGACTGAGCAGTGATCGGTGACAGGGAGCTGTGATAAGCCCCAGAGCCAAGGACCAGATGAGTCTTTTGTTTCCCCTGTTCCTTTTATGCAGCAATAGCTTCTTATCTCCCGCCTTGTGCTGCCCAGCGCAGCCTGTCAACGTGGCACTCGCAGGGCTGTTGGTGCAGGTCTCTGATCGTGCCAGCTTTGAGCCTGAAGGCTGCTGTTTGCTGAAATTCTGTACCGTGACCGAGTGGTGTTAGCCACACACAATTCTTGGCAAAGGCTGCTGGGAACAGGAGCAGTTTTTCTTGACAGGCTGGACGGTTCTGAAGACTGGGTAAACTAAACCTGTGCACAAAACAGGTCTAGTGAGGGCTTCTTGCAGTGTGGTGCCTTTTAACTTGGTTGCAGTCATATCGATCTCCGTTATGATGGCCCACAGACTCAATCACACGCACAGCACATGCTGCTGCTAAATGGAATCAGAAAGGCAACAGCTCTGACGGCATAGCTTGGAGTGATTTCCATTCATCTCCAAGTAAACCTGATTCTTAAAATCCTTTCGGTCTCCTCTGACTGCTCAGAATCACTGAGGGAATGTCCCAGAGAGGGTGAGACCATGCTAATGGGGCAGAGTAATCTGCAGGGAGTGGAGAAGGGGAAGGGAGATCTGATGTGAGCAGTGATGATCCCTGTGGGGGAGAGGGCAGTCTAGCATCCTCCTGGAATCTAGGGCAGAAACTGAGCCCCCAACCTCGTTCCCTTTGCAGAACAATTAGAAGAGGCTGGGAGCCGTCAAAGGGAGAAAGGAGAGCTGCAGCTTTCTGCCAGGGGCATTGTTCCAGTGAAGAGCACCATTGTTCAGTGCCTAGGGTGGAGATCTTTAACTATGGTTAACTGATGACCAATAAACTCAAGTTAGCAGCCACGTTTGTATGTGCTGGTCTGGACACTCCACAGCCCTTTGTTCCAGGACACACGTGATTGTGGTTTATCCTAGACTCAGCCACGTCTCCTATGGAGACCTAAAACATGTTAACTAACTTGGGTTAGCTGAGAATCAGTCAACATGAGTGGGGAAAAAAAGCCCTAGGGTGTGGCTGCAGGATGGAGGGGTGACTGAAATATTTGGGCTGTAATATTTTGCTGAGGGCTGGAACATATGTGCCAGCACCAAAATAACAAAGGTGAACATTAAAAACCAATTCTGACACTCACACCGATTTAATTCCAATTTCTAAAACCAGTGTATTCCAATGCAAGTCTGTGGAAGACTTTTCGGAATAAAAGAGGGCTAAAGTCAGTCTAACTACAGTGGATTTGTCACCTACTTCAACCACTCTTATTCTGAACATAGCATCCACGTGCACTGACTTGTGCTGGAATAACCACGCTGGTTTTCGGAATCCGAGTGAAATTGAAAACGTTTCAGCCCTTAGACAACGCACTCTGCCTCTCCGTGGCCCTGGGCTTGGGCATGCTGCCTGTTAGCCGTGAGCAGGGTCTGAAGCAGTTCACCATCCTTGTGAATGGGTCTTGACACAACGCATCACTGTTTGTGCAGCTCTCAGCCTCTGAAATCTCATTTTGTTCCTGATTGTGATTCAATTTGTTGTAGCTGTGAACGCCATCATGGCTTAAATATGGGGTCGGGGAACCGTCTGTCTGTCTGTCTGTCTCTCTCTCTCTGTATCTCTCTGACATGCACAGAGTACATCTTGGTGAAATTCTGCAGAAAACCAGGCCACTTAGGAGCCTACAACCAAATGTGAAAGGCCTCTAATCTAGTCTGCTGTAAACTAGCAGGACAGTCCCCACAGCAGTTGGCCCTGTTTAACCCATGTATCCCTGTTTCCTACTCCCTGGGGGAAATGACACCCCTCTGAAACCCCTTCTCTGCCACAGGCTATATTTTTGTTGCCCAAGTGAATGCCTTCGGCGAGGCTAGCATGCCTAGACCGTGTGGAGCCCCTCCAGTCCTGGGTGACCGACTGTCTGTTCTGGATCTGACGCTCTTCCCCCACCATCCCCTCCTCTTCCCCCCTCTTTACCTTCTACAGCTTTCCATGGAAAGCTTGTGAGCTTTCCTCCTTCCCCTGGCATCCACGTGGTGGTGAACTGCTCCATCTACCTGCTTGCTTGATAAGCCGCCACCCCCATCCCACAGTTTTTGTTTGTTTTCATGTCACCTGGAAGACACTTTGCTGCAGCAAGGAGCCTTGTTACCTGGCCTGACCCTCCTTCCCAGGAGGAGGAATGGCCTTGAAGCCAGATCGTAGGGACCAGAGCCTGAGCTCTATCGTGCAGTGGCTGCTGGAATTCCCTGGCAACAATTGCAGGATGGGAGGCTCTGCTGTCAGCTTTTTACTGCACCCTGGAGCTTTATTTTTGTTTCCTCAAGCCTCCCCTGCTCTGAGCAGCAGAAGCCATGGCCCGTCTCCAAGCCTGAGAGGCAGCTTCCTTTTCTCCAGGGCAGCCTGTGCTGGCTGGGCTCCTGATGGAGACACCAAAGGCCCAGTCGTCATTAGCTGCCAGCTGAGTGATTCCAGAGCTGCAGGTACAGTGTGCAAGAGAGAAGGGAGAGAAGGGCCGCAGGGGCAGGGCATTCCTACCCACAGTGCTCTTGTGGAGAGAGAAGGTTGTAAGTGGAGGAGAAGGCAGCCGGATAGATGAGACTAGAGGGGATGAGGGTTAGGCACAGAAAAGAGGTTGGCAAAGAGAGGGCTTCATAGAACCACAGGGTTAGAAGGGACTGCAGGGGTCATGCAGTCTAACCCCCTGCCAAGAGGCAGGATTTCTTGTGTCTAAACCATCCAAGACAAGTGGCTCCAGCCTCCTTTTGAAAACTTCCAGTGAAGGAGCTTCCACGACCTCCCTCGCCAGTCCGTTCCGTTGTCCTACTGTTCCTACAGTTAGGAAGATTTCCCTGAGATTTAGGACATGTCTACACTTGCCATTTAAAGCGGGGAAAGGTCCCTTTTTTGCGCAAAAACTGTGGGAGCATCTACACTTGCCAATGACTTTTTGCCGTGAAACTTCTGAGTTTCACGGCAAAAAGAAAACCACCTCTGCAAGAGGTGGACAGCTCTTACCGGGGATGCTTTCGTGGTGATGTGCAAGTGAAGACATGTTCTTCCAGTTTACAGAGCTTTTAGCCTCCTGAGGGTATCCTACAGTGCCTAGGTGACCACTCTGGCCAGCAGCTCTGCTGCCAGGTAAACAGACGTCTCCCACTTCTCCTGTAAAGCCGTGGGAACTTTGAAACTCCCCTGCCTGTTGTCTTGGCAAGTGCTCACCTATCATCTGGCCAGGTGACAATGGCTGCTCCATGAGCAAATGATCCCCTGCTTGGAGCTATGCTGAGGTACTGGAGCTGATCAGTGTTTGGGGGGAGGAGGCTGTGCAGGGACCCAGGATGCCCCGCGATCACACGCCCCCTTCCCCCAAGGCCTATCGTCAAAATAGAGCTGCACTGTGGGATAGCTGCCCTTAGTGCGCTGCTCTCATCGGGGATGGAAGTGCTGCAAATGTGAACACTCTCTGACGTCCCTGGAAGTGGGTGAGTACACAAACCAGCGCTTTTCTTTCACCGGCTCACTGTCACTGGTGAAACTGACAGTGCAAAAACTCTGCAAGTGTAGACATAGCCTTAATCTAAATCTGCTGTGCTGTAGTTTGAACCCACTGCCTTTTTTCCTGCCCTCTGACAAAAGAGGAACTTTTCTCCATCTTTTTTTGTGTCAGCCTTTCAAATATTTGAAGACTGCTGTCGTGTGTCCCCCCCCCCCCCCCCCCTTAATCTTCTCTTTTCCAAACTAAACATACCCTGTTCCTTCAGCCTTTGCTCGGATGGTTTGTGTTCCATCCTTCTGATCATCTTTGTCACTCGTCTCTGGATCCTTTCCAGTTTCTCTACATCCTTTCTAGCCATTGGTGACCAACCTGGACACAGTACTCCAGCTGAGGCCTAGCGAGCGCCGAGAAGAGCAGTCGCCTCCCTGTGACTTAGAATCATAGAATATCAGGGTTGGAAGGGACCTCAGGAGGTCATCTAGTCCAACCCCCTGCTCAAAGCAGGACCAATCCCCAACTAAATCATCCCAGCCAGGGCTTTGTCAAGCCTGACCTTAAAAACTTCTAAGGAAGGAGATTCCACCACCTCCGTAGGTAATGCATTCCAGTGTTTCACCACCCTCCTAGTGAAAAAGTTTTTCCTAATATCCAACCTAAACCTCTCCACTGCAACTTGAGACCATTACTCCTTGTTCTGTCATCAGCTACCACTGAACAGTCTAGATCCATCCTCTTTGGAACCCCCTTTCAGGTAGTTCAAAGCAGCTATCAAATCCCCCCTCATTCTTCTCTTCCACAGACTAAACAATCCCAGTTCCCACAGCCTCTCCTCATAAGTCATGTGTTCCAGTCCCCGAATCATTTTTGTTGCCCTCCGCTGGACTCTTCCCAATTTTTCCACATCCTTCTTGTAGTGTGGGGCCCAAAACTGGACACAGTACTCCAGATGAGGCCTCACCAATGTCGAATAGAGGGGAACGATCACATCCCTCGATCTGCTGGCAATGCCCCTACATATACATCCCAAAATGCCATTGGCCTTCTTGGCAACAAGGGCACACTGTTGACTCATATCCAACTTCTCGTCCACTGTAACCCCTAGGTCCTTTTCTGCAGAACTGCTGCCGAGCCATTAGGTCCCTAGTCTGTAGCGGTGCATTGGATTCTTCCGTCCTAAATGCAGGACTCTGCACTTGTCCTTGCTGAACCTCATCAGATTTCTTTTGGCCCAATCCTCCAATTTGTCTAGGTGCCTCTGTATCCTATCCCTACCTCCAGCGTATCTACCTCTCCTCCCAGTTTAGTGTCATCTGCAAACTTGCTGAGGGTGCAATCCACACCATCTCCAGATCATTTATGAAGATATTGAACAAAACCGGCCCCAGGACCGACCCTTGGGGCACTCCACTTGATACCGGCTGCCAACTAGACATGGAGCCATTGATCACTACCCGTTGAACCCGACAATCTAGCCAGCTTTCCATCCACCTTACAGTCCATTCATCCAGCCCATACTTCTTTAACTTGCTGGCAAGAATACTGTGGGAGACCGTGTCAAAAGCTTTGCTAAAGTCAAGGAACAACACGTCCACCACTTTCCCCTCATCCACAGAGCCAGTTATCTCATCACAGAAGGCAATTAGATTAGTCAGGCATGACTTGCCCTTGGTGAATCCATGCTGACTGTTCCTGATCACTTTCCCCTCCTCTAAGTGCTTCAGAATTGATTCCTTGAGGACCTGCTCCATGATTTTTCCAGGGACTGAGGTGAGGTTGACTGGCCTGTAGTTCCCAGGATCCTCCTTCTTCCCTTTTTCAAAGATGGGCACTACATTAGCCTTTTTCCAGTCGTCCGGGACTTCCCCCGATCACCATGAGTTTTCAAAGATAATGGCCAATGGCTCTGCAATCACATCTGCCAACTCCTTTAGCACTCTCAGATGCAGCGCATCCGGCCCCATGGACTTGTGCTCGTCCAGCTTTTCTAAATAGTCCTGAACCACTTCTTTCTCCACAGAGGGCTGGTCACCTCCTCCTAAATGAAAAGAAATCTGATGAGGTTCAACAAGGACAAGTGCAGAGTCCTGCACTTAGGACGGAAGAATCCCATGCACCGCTACAGACTAGGGACCGAATGGTTCGGCAGCAGTTCTGCAGAAAAGGACCTGGGGGTTACAGTGGAGGAGAAGCTGGATATGAGTCAACAGTGTGCCCTCGTTGCCAAGAAGGCCAATGGCATTTTGGGATGTATATGTAGGGGCATTGCCAGCAGATCGAGGGACGTGATCGTTCCCGTCTATTCGACATTGGTGAAGCCTCATCTGGAGTACTGTGTCCAGTTTTGGGCCCCACACTACAAGAAGGATGTGGAAAAATTGGAGAGAGTCCAGCAGAGGGCAACAAAAATGATTCGGGGACTGGAACACATGACTTGTGAGGAGAGGCTGAGGGAACTGGGATTGTTTAGTCTGCGGAAGAGAAGAATGAGGGGGGATTTGATAGCTGCTTTCAACTACCTGAAAGGGGGTTCCAAAGAGGATGGATCTAGACTGTTCTCAGTGGTAGCTGATGACAGAACGAGGAGTAATGGTCTCAAGTTGCAGTGAGGGAGGTTTAGGTTGGATATTAGGAAAGCCTTTTTCACTAGGAGGGTGGTGAAACACTGGAATGCGTTACCTAGGGAGGTGGGGGAATCTCCTTCCTTAGAGGTTTTTAAGGTCCGGCTTGACAAAGCCCTGGCTGGGATGATTTAATTGGGGATTGGTCCTGCTTTGAGCAGGGGGTTGGACTAGATGACCTCCTGAGGTCCCTTCCAACCCTGATATTCTATGATTCTATAACTCTGTTGCTTTTCCTCCTGCCTTTTTAATGCAGTTGTGATTTCTAGTCCTGTCTCCAGAAATTGTCAGTGACTCAGCATTGTTCTGGGTCCCATTGTTCTGATTATACAAAGCCCCAGCCAGGTGCTGGGGACGGTGTGTGCTTAAAACAATCGCAGCTGAGGAACAAATAATTCAAGCCTTGCAATACACCTGGGGCAGTTACAGACCCCGCTACTGTTGCCATGGACACTTGGACTCCATTTTCCAGGGCAGGTGGTAAAGTCGCCGTCTCTGGGCTGCATTGGTATTGTTGAACTCTTGTGATGTGGGTAATATCGCCCAGCACTGACAGCAGCATTACTGCTTCCCGTGGGAAGCCAGCCAGCATGTGCAAGAGCCTTCAATTGCATGGGTGGTAGACGTATGTGATGGAAGACTCTGCTAGTCCAGAATTGCTGGAAAAATCCAGGGATGTCGTCTGGCTCTCATGTGACAGCGGCCTGAGCCGGCACTGGCTGGCTTGAGTGCCTTGTGCAGTCTGTCCTCTTTCCTTTTCTGGCAGGGTGAGCATGGAGATGAGCTTCTAAAGCAAGCTGGATCCGGGTGGGATGCTGTTCGGGGTAAGGGCGGGGGGAGGGATGTCTTTCCTAATCCTATCTCATGTCTTTAATTTTACTTCAAAAGCCAAAGGCCACGGCTTAGTGCTTTAAGCAGCCGCTTTGAATTGCTAAGAGTCCCTGAAACCACCAAATCCAGTCCCAGCAGGACCTGCTCAGCCCAGCATCCTGCAAAGGAGCCGGATTTGACTGTGGTTCTCTTGGGTCTGTCAGAGGAGGTTTTAAAAAGCAAAGTCAGGGTTTTCAAACACAGGGAGCTGAAGCTTGGGCACCTCGCTACTGTGTCTGGGCACTAACGTGCATTGCCTGAGCCACTGCTCCCACTTGCTCCAGGAGCAGCACTGGGTGTTTGTCACCTTTGAAAATCAGGCCACTGGTTTAGCAGCCTCACTTTAGGCACCTGGAATTGTCCTGCTTGCTTGGGGTAGACACCACCAGTCACATAAGCCCTTCCCCTGGATGTCCTTGAGTCAAAATATCTCCTTCCTATCCCCTTCCAGTGGACTTCTGTACTCAACGGGGCCCCCCATGCCCCACAGAGTGTCTGGAAAGTGGTGTCCTTTTATGCACAGAGGTTGCCTGGCCCCCCGGGATCCGCTGGAATGAAGGGCGGCCGAGTGGGCTGCTTAACCCTGGGTAGTGGGGACAGGTGAGGAAAGCCTCTTGTATTTCTAGCAGGGGGAAGAATTGGATTATGATGTTACTGGTCATGCCCTTGGCCGCTTTCCCTGCTTGTTATATCCCTTTGTTTCTGTTTTGCCCTTTAGACCAGGGACGGGCAAACTTTTTGGCCTGAGGGCTGCATCGGGTTTCAAAAATTGTATTGAGGGCCGGTTAGGGGAGGGGGGCATGGCCTGGCCCCCACCCCCTATCCGCCCCACTTCCTCCCCTCCCTGCTTCTCGCCCCGACAGTCCCTCCCCCCAGGACTCCTGCCCCATCCAACCCTCCTGTTCCCTGACGGCCGCCCTGGAACCCCTGCCCCATCCAACCCCCCCCCCCCCCCGTCCCCGTCCCCTGACTGGCCCCGGAACCCCTGCCCCGACTGCCTCCCCGCCACCCCATCCAACTCCCCCTTTCCTTCCTGACTGCCTCCTCCGGGACCCCTGCCCCCATTCAACCCCCCTGTTCTCCGCTCTCTGACCGCCCCGATCCCTATCTGCCCCCTGACCACCCCCCAGCTCCCCTGCCCTCTATCCACCCCCGCCCCCTTACCACGCAGCACAGAGACAGAGTCCGGCCAGGCTCTGCAGCTGCACTGCCCTAGGAGTTCGCAGCCCCCCTGCCCAGAGCATCGTGCCGGCGGCGCACTGAGCTGAGGCTGCGGGGGAGGCAGGACAGCAGGGGAGGGGCTGGGGCCGAGCCTCCCGGGCCAGGGGCTCAGGGGCGGGCTGGAGGGTCCTGCGGGCCGGATGTGGCCCATGGGCCGTAGTTTGCCCACCTCTGCTTTAGACTGAGCTCTTCAGGGCCTCTTTCTGCCGCACAGGGCCTCGCACAACAGGGGCGCTACTGGAAACAAGTAGTTGAGAACCAGAAATGAATCATTTAGAAAAGAAATGGTCCCAAATGCAGACACCCCAAAAGAACCGTCAGCCTGGCCAGCCCTGGTATCTGGATACGTAGCATGGAACCCCCTTTTTACTTGGCCATTACAGTACCTCCTCCCCTGACCTGTAGGGGGAGCCACTGTCACCGCAGTCTCAATTCTCTTTGTTCTGAAGCAGACTTCTAGGACTAAGGCCAGGTCTGCGCTACACAATTAAGTCGACCTATGTTAGGTCAATGTACAGCCACTGCAGAAATTCCTGCGGTTTTTCATGTCCCCATTACCCTCCTTCTGTGGGTGGTGACCGTCCCCACCAGGAGCGCTTGCGCCGACTTGAGAGCCTGGGCTCCAGCTGGTTGCTCTGCGGGGAGCCCACACCTCGGGCTCTCTGCGCCGGGCAGCGAGGCTCCAGCTGTCAGCAATGCTGGGGCTCACAGCTGAAACCCCCCCTCTCCCATTCCCTCTGCTTAATTTCAAAACAGGGACCCTACCAGCAGTGAAATTGACATTCTTGTCAATTTCTCACGGCTCTGGCTGACAGCTAATAGGTGATGCAAGTAACCCAGAATCTTTACAGACACTGTTGCCTGAACCCGCAGTTCTCAACTAGGGGTCTGAGGCTCCCTGGGGGGCCGTGAGCAGGTTTCAGGGTGTCTGCCAAGCAGGGCCAACCTTAGACTCACCGGGGCCCAGAGCAGAAAGCCAAAGCCCCACCACCTGGGGCTGAAGCTGAAGCCTGAGCAACTTAGAATCATAGAATATCAGGGTTGGAAGGGACCTCAGGAGGTCATCTAGTCCCACCCCCTGCTCAAAGCAGGACCAATCCCCAATTTTTGCCCCGATCCCTAAATGGCCCCCTCAAGGATTGAACTCGCAACCTTGGGTTTAGCAGGCCAATGCTCAAACCACTGAGCTATCCCTCCCTCAACTTAGCTTCACGGGGCCCCCTGTGGCATGGAGTCCCGGGCAATTGCCCTGCTGGCTACTCCCTAATGTTGGCCTTGGCTTTTATATGCAGAAAAACAGTTGTTGTGGCACAGGTGGGCCATGGAGTTTTTATACCATGTTGGGAGGGTCTCAGAAAGAAAAAGGTGAAGAATTCCTGGCCTGAACTATGTCGGCCTAAGCCTTACCCCTGTTGTCGAGGTGGATTTACTAGGTTGGCATGGCGTGTGAGTTACAGTGGCAGGAGGAACACTAGTGTGTATGCTTACGTAGTTAGGCTGACGTAAGCTGCCTTACGTCGACTTCACTTTGTAGCATAGACATGCCCGAACTCTGCTGCGATTATTGTTGTGATCCTTGAGTCTTAGGCCAAATGACCCATGAAAATCCATGGTGGTTGTAGCTGGGTGGGTTCCAGGATATTAGAGAGACAAGGTGGGTGAGTTAATATCTTTTATTGCAACAGCTTGTGTTGGTTAGAGAGACAAGCTATCCAGGCCCATAGAGCTCTTCCTCAAGTCTGGGAAAGTTACTCAAATACAAGGTTGTTAGCACATATTCTAAAGGACCATTCAATGTGAAAGTGGCTGCTATTACCTAACAATTTATGCTAAACTTTCGACTTTGTATTTAGCTGTGACACTCTCAGAACATTGCCCAGACCTAAGAAGAGCTCTGTGTAGCTTGAAAGCTCGTCTGTCTCGCCCACAGAAGTTGGTCCAATAAAAGATGTGACCTCACCCACCTTGTCCCCCTTGAAAATCAGGCTTGCATGGGTATTTTGAGTCATCAGTTTGGCTTAGGCCCGGAGGGGACTCAGGTGATGTCCAGCCTTACTGCATTTATATGGAAGCATTTCCCAGCCACTGTACAGTGAAATGTTATTTCTGTGCCTTGCTTTGCTGAGCACGGATTGCTGTGGTTCTGTGTGGCCGAATGGAAAAGGCCGCTTAATGTTGAGATGTTAAAACTCAAGCCTATGGGGAGTTAAGACCTAGATCTTTACTTCTGAAGCACACAGATCTTTTCCCATGTGGCATATAGTCGTGATGAGACCTGGGCACGTCTGGTCATTGCCGGCGAATGGAAGGATCCCGCCCGTTCCAGCTGTCTTCCTCTTTGCTCCTCTTGCATTTTTAAAGCTGTTTTATAAACAGGACTGACCCACATGGCCCGAAGGTAGAAAGCAGCAAATCCCCTCGTTAAGCTGTCCTGGCAGCAATGCAGTCCAGAGCTGAAAGGGAAGAAGATCAAACTGGCGCAAAGCTCTAGTTATGTCCGTCTCCCGTTGAGTTTCCCTTGGCCTTCCCAAGGGGTAAAACCCGCCTGGCTAAGCCCCACTCATGGCAGGCTTTGCTTAGTTCCTGTTCCACATCCTTCCTGCTCCTTCAGAAATGTGACGGTGAAGGTGCCTGCTGCTGTGGGAAGTGACAGTCCCAATACACTCTTCAGATCTCAGGGATTTTTAAAAATGAACTCAAATATATTACGGGGCAAAACGAATCTAGTGGCTGGAGCAGGAGACTGTAATTTCAGCTGTACGTTCTTTGGGGCAGGGACTGTGCCCGCCCCCGGATCTGATTGGGCGCTCTGGGTGTCACTGTGGAAGATGTGAAGATGTTTGGATTTGTTCTTGCCTCTGCCACTGACTAATTTTGTGACCTAAGGCAAGTGACTTAACCTTTTCTGTGTCTCAAGTTTTCCATCTCTAGCAATGGGAATACCTGCCTACCTTGCTGGTGGGCAGAGAGTTAGTGACTGGCCTGTGCAGTGCTGAGATGAAAAGCCCTCCAGAAGGGCATGCAGCGTGGATTTATTAGGTGTCACCGAATCGCCTAACACCAGCTGTGTAGCTCCCTGTCTTGATTCACCTTTCTGGGCATGGTCGTGCCTTCGCCACTCCTGAGCTCCATGCCCAGGATTGCTCAGCTGCAGCCCTTGTGTTAGAACACTACAATTCCTTGGATGTTCAGAACGGCCCTGGGCACCGTCGATTTGTTTTTATTTCCTCTGATCATCCTTCCCCGAGTTCCTGGCTGAGATGGATGAGTGAGCCTGTCTCATTTCTGGATACACTCGCCTCGGGGAGAGTTTGTGTCTAATAGCAAGCAGGTTGTTAGTGACTCAGAAATGTGCGTGTTCTCCTCCCCCACTCACCCAAGCAGTTTCTCTTGGTTGGTGCAGGAAAGCTGCAGAATAAGCCCCGTAAGCGGGGGTGATGAGGACAACATTTGTCTGTCTGTCTGTCTCTCTCCAGTTCTAATGGTTTATTTTAAAAGCAATAGTCTAATCATTCTGGCAGCAGATACAACGTTACCATTAATCCCGGTGAACCTGGGTGCTGATAGACAGAACATAAGTACTTTGATAGGATTTCTCGCTGCAGTTCAACATTAATTAACTCGCCCATTATATTAGCATTGCCATTTTATCTGATACAGTAAAACAGCATTGAAAATGACTGTTGTGTGTTCCCTTTTGTTAACTCACCAGATGTCATTCTGCCTTTCTCCTGCCATGGTGTATCTTGGTATCTCCCAGCTATCTTGGTATCAAGGGTATATTGTTGTTGTAAAACATTTGTCATGCCATAAGCTTAGATGAACATAGCTGAGGCATTCTGCCCACCCCAAAGAGCTTACAACAGGGGTGGGCAAACGCATCCGGCCCACCCACCATTTTAATCCGGCCCTCAAGCACCCACTGTGGAGTGGGGTCTGGTGCTTGCCCCACTCCAGCCGGGGAGCAGGGTTGGGGGCCGCTCTGTGAGGCTCCTGGAAGCAGCGACATGGCCCCGCTCTGGCTTCCACACGTAGGAGCAGCCAGGGGGCTCTGCACGCTGCCCCCACCCCAAGCGCTGCCCCTGCAGCTCCCATTGGCTGGGAACCACGGCCAATGGGAGCTGTAGGGGTGGCACCTGTGGCCGGGGCAGCGTGCAGCAGAGCCACGTGGCCATGCCTCTGCGTAGGAGCCAGGGGGGGGACTTGCCGCTGCTTCCGGGAACCGCTTAAGGTAAGCGCCGCCCGGAGCCTGCACCTCTGGTCTCCAGAGTCCCAGATCAGTGCCCTATCCACTAGGCAACACTGCCTTCCTGATGCTAAATCAACCCCGCTATGGTGGGAAGTTCCAAAAGAAACTGCTTCCCCCTGTGAGAAAGCAGTTCCAGGGGCTGCTGCTGATGGTGTGAACTCTACTGAAAATGCAGCTCCTGCAACAACAATTGAGAGGGTTGTGTTTTGTTTTTTTTTAAAAGGCTTCCGACTTCAAAGAGCGTCCTGCTTGGAGGTCGGTCTCTAAGGGGACAGGGAAAGGCGGCCCTTTACAAAGGTCCGCAGTCCAGCTGAAGGAAGGTTCTGTGGGGAATGCTGCCTCCCTTGTTAAAGTGATCAGCCCCTGAAAAGTAGCAGCAGAGAGAAGGGGCAGGGTGCTGGATCCTTCCTAAAAGTGGCGGGGGAACAAGGCCCTACCCCACCCCTTGGCCAGGCCAGAAGCTGGAGTCTGGGCAGGATAACAGCGGCCGGGGCCACTGTGGGGAGCCCCAGACCCATCACCTTCACTGGGCGGGGGGCCTGAGAGAAGCCCCCGGCCCACGTCCCTGCCCCCGCTCCCCACAGCTGCCTGGGCTTGGCTCCGGTTTCCGGCCCGGTCGGGAGGCAGAGCCTTGGGCAGAAGCGGAGGGGCAGGAGTCTGGGGCCTGTCCTGAAAAGTGGATGGGTCAGGTCTTCCAACTTTCCAAAGTGGGCTGGCCATGGCCTTACTGGCCCCCTGGTTCTGGTGCCCTGTGAAGGGGGAGGGCTTCCTCTTTTCAAACGTTTCCCATCAGAGTAAAACAGTTTCAAGGGGATTCTTCCCACCCTTCTCCCAGAGTAGGCTTCCCCCTCCCCCCATCCATACGACTCAGTTTTCCTTCGCTCTCCTCATCTGTGTGCCGAAATGGGAAGGAAGGAGGGCGTGTGGGCTGGAGCCAGCCAGTGTAATGGCCCCTGAGTTTTACCAGGCTTACAAATCCTCGGCATGTAAACATCCGAGACAAAACAATAATTACGGCAGCCGGCTTTTGTTTCGAGAAACATTCTGCAGTGATAGCGTCACATGTCCCCATTGAGCCGGGCGACCGAGCGAGCGTCTTTACGCTCCCTGGGACGCGGCGCTTCTCGTGGCTTTATTAAATTGAGTGCGATTTCTGGTTGCATCCGATGAAGTGAGCTGTAGCTCACGAAAGCTTATGCTCAAATAAATTGGTTAGTCTCTAAGGTGCCACAAGTCCTCCTGTTCTTTTTGCAAATACAGACTAACACGGCTGCTGCTCTGAGACCTGTCAATTTCTGATTACACATTTAACCACACTGGAGGCTCACTGCTAGTGCAATGAAAGGGGTGGGTGGGGTGTGTTCATGCACCCCCTGCCCCCGGAAATGCTCCAGGCAGCCCTGCGTGTATGACACTGGGATGCAGCATCTGAAAATGCCTCCCCCTTTTTAAAGTCACCTTCTGGTCCTGTGGCCATTCCAGCTCCATAGAGGAGAGCTTGGTGTTGCGCTTGGTACGTGGCGGTGCAAAAGCCTCCCTCCTTGTTCCTGGATTTTCAGTGTGGCTCTTAGTCATCCTGTGCAGAGTCACAGCTGTCCCCCGGTGACTAAGATGACTCCACGTCTGGTTGCCAAGGCACCTGTGCAGTCATCACCCTGTCGTCAGCCTGGCCGTGAAGCCAGCTGGGCTGATGAGCTGCCGGGAGTTTTCTAAGGGTCACCTGGCAGATCTGAAAAGCTGCCTCAAGCAAAGCAGTGGCGGGTCCGACAGAGGGACCCCGTTTCACTCGTTCACTGCCTGGGCTCGGTTTCCCCACGTGATTCCCTTGTGACTTTCCATAAGGAGAGAGCTGGACATGTGCAATTGTGAAAACAGGCGTCTCAATCATCGTCCCATCCTGCTGCTGCCACCGATGTCCCACCAGGAAACAAGACCTGCTTCTGCACCTCCTGCTGGCTCCAATAGCCCCCGTTACCGTCTTTCCCTGCGCGGCTCCTTGTTCGGCACTTACAAAGAGTGCTTCTCGCTTAGCCTCCTGGCAGCTACTGGGGCTGGACAAGGGGGATCTTGCTACTCTGTCCCTGCCGTCTGCCTCCATTTTAGGGCAGCGAAAGCATTGCAGACCATCCCAGCTGTGCTCACTACAAAGGGAATAAAACAGACGTGTACGAGCGTTGGCACAGATTACACAGAGCTCGCAACAGGCCAGCCTCAGCCCAACCGTGCACACTTTGTCTATGTGCCTCGAAAGGTTTAGTTTAGATGCTATTCTCAACTTATGGCAGGAAGGCTGAGCAGCCTTCTGTTCCTCACGCAGTCCTCTGCTACTCAGCAGGCCAGGACAAAATCTGTACTGGGGAAAAGAAAACCTCCTCCCAGACCCTGCTCAGGCGGTGGGATGCAGTGGCCATCCAAAGACACTTGGTACGGGTAGCAGGTCGCCTATCCTCCGCTTTCTTCTCTGTGCTGGTGATCAGTCATCAGGAGCAGTGGAACCAGACAACTGCCATCTTGCTTGTGACTGGGGGTTGAACCAGGTGTTAGGTGGCTTATTCCTTCACCCACTTACTTCCCTGGTCCTTCTCGCATGAACAGAGAGCAACAATACCCGAAGTCCAAAGGTGCAAACAATTCGATGTTTATTGGGGTGAACTTCCAGCAAGCATGATTCCCGTTTCCTTCCTTAGTATCCTCCTTCCCAGCTCTGACACCACAGAGCCTTACACCTGTGTCCCTGTTCCCATTTCCCCCTTTAGCCAAACAGGATTCCAGTTTCCCCACTCCCATTCCCTGTTCCCATCTCCCCTCTTTAGCAAAACATGATTCCAATTTCTCCACCCCCATTCCCTGTTCCCATCTCTCACACACACACCCACCCCCTCCCACCCACGCCCACTCACTTCCTCATTGACTACAGATTATATAGTAAAACTTGAGTTCTGCTTAGCTATACCTTAACCAATCATTTTCCTGAAATTTAACTAACCAATCCTAACATATTGTACCATGATTATGTAACCAATTATATCCCACCACCGTAATTAGTTTACACCCAGCAAAATTAATTATACAGCAGACAGGAACAATCACAGAACCAGACAGAGATTATACAGACAAACAATAGCAAAGTGGGAACTATAATGACAAAACAATACAGAAGTGAGGATTTCACATCCCAGTATTGATAAGTGAGTTCTTGCCAGACAGGATGCTGTTTCCTTTTACATTTTCTAGGCACTTCCCTTTCTCTGGAGGTGATAGGCATTATCAGGACAGGATTGTATTCAGGACAGGATTGTATTCCTAACAGCCCAATAGCACCTTCTTTCAATGTGACTAGTTTGGAATGTGAGGAGGTGACCGGTCGTTTCCCAGCTTATGGCTGCCTCTGCTGCTTAGCCAAAGGCCTTAGCCTAAGCACAGAGCCTCAGACTGTCACAGTAAGAAAAGGCCCTTACACCGGCAGACAGTGATTTTGATTCTCTTTTGTACCTCTATAACTAGCCAAGTGATAAGAATACACCTAAATTCTTAGAGTCTAGGCCTTTACAGACAGGTCTGAATATCTATATCCTAACACCAGGAACCGCTGGAACCGGAAGTGGAGCCGTTACAGCTTGAGTGATAGGACTAACCCTCACAGGTGGGAGGTGGGTCAAGCATGGAGCAGGACAGGCATGCATTATACTAGGAAATGCACGGGGGAGGAAAGGTTGCGAAAGAAACTTCCCTGCCAAGGGCTTGCAATTGCCCATGTCCCAGAAGGATGAAATAAACTTCCTGGGGTTGCAGCATGTTGCGATTAACGGTTCAGCTGAATCTGAGTGTTTGGGATTCAGAAACCCAAATGAACTTGGCAAAAAGGACTGGGAGCCGATTAATACCCTTTAAAGCCTTGTGACTTTTTCAAGTCAACAGTTTTCAAGTACATAAAAGGTTCTCACAAGGAGGAGGGAGAAAAATGGTTCTCTGTAACCTCTGAGGATAGGACAAGAAGCAATGGGCTTAAATTGCAGCAAGGGCGGTTTAGGTTGGACATTAGGAAAAACTTCCTAACTGTCAGGGTGGTTATGCACTGGAATAAATTGCCCAGGGAGGTTGTGGAATCTCCAACATTGGGGATTTTTAAGAGCAGGTCGGACAAATACCTGTCAGGGATGGTCTAGATAATCCTTAGTCCTGCCCTGAGTGCAGGGGACTGGGCTAGATGGTCTCTCGAGTTCCCTTCCAGTTCTGTGATTCTACATCAGGATATTTTTAAGATAAACAACCACCAGCATGTCAGATTTCTTCAAAACTCCAATCTCCTTGCCCTTCAGTTTTTCTCCCTCCCCCCCCACCCCGCACCTTTCCTCACCTTGTCTGGCGTTTTGCCCTGCTGTCCCATCCCATGTAACGCCTGGATTGTACACTCCCTGCGGGAGGGACGGTTTTCTTCGTCTGTGTGCATGCAGCATGGCACAATGGAGCTCTGAGCCACGGCTGGGGTTTGCAGGTGCTACCATAATGAACATACAGCCCTGATGTCATATAATTATACCTGATCTTATATCGCACTTTTCAACAGTAGATCTCAAAGTGGCTTACAAAGGAGTGTGTTTACAGATGGGGAAACTGAGGCACAGGGAGGCAAAGTGATTTGCTCAAGGTCACCAGCAGGCTAGTGGCAGAGCCAGGGACAGAACCCGAGTGTCTGAAGACCCAGACCGGTGCTCTGTCTGCTGAACCACGCTGCCTGCGTACGTGAACGTGCAAGTGTATTGTCTGGAACCAGCTCAGCGTGTGCTGTATTCACATGGAGAGGAGCACCACAGACCTCAAGCGCCTCTGTTGGTCCTTAGTTGCTTCCTCTGCCAGTTTAATCATCCTTGGGCTGACACCAGGTTTCATCCACGGTAGAGGGGTGCTGGAGCTGCGTCCATGACTGTGTTTTCAAACAGGCACGTGACCCTGTTATGCCGGTATCAGCATGCTGCGATGGATGTCTCCTGTGTCAAGAGGAGTGCTCCGGTTCCAGCATGCATCAATTCACTTGAGAATCTTCTTATCTGCCTCAGCTTCCAGCTTGTATTACTTGTACTGATCCCCCCCCCACTCCATTTCCTCCCCCCTCCCATCCCCAGTAGGCAGCAGGCTTCTCCATCACTGCCCTGTAATGATCTGTGTCCCCCAACAGCCTAGGAACATGCATCATCCAATCAGCCAGGTTTCCAAGGCTGGGCTAACCTTTTGCGCTCCCACCCACACTGGGGCAGTGCTGTTGGCGGTGCAATATTATATAAGGGTCTTCTGTGAGTTTTCCCGTCACCCGCAGACGGATGCAGTTAGCTTTTGTCTGTTTTCCTCATTGTTTCTAGCTAACTGGACCGCAACAGGGTGAAATTGTGTGTGGTCTGTTCAAACAAACTGCTTCGCGACTTCACAAGAGTCCTTCTCCTTTTATTTGGATTTATTCCCAGGATCCCCATGGTGGCTGTGCTCTCCCCTCACCCCCTCCCACCCCCCATCTCAAAAATAGGGTGAGTCCTGCACCGTTCTTGCTCATCCAAATGGAACGTGGGTTCCCATGGAGACGTTTGGTTTCAGTGTAATAAAGCTGTTCTCTGCTGGACATAGTCAAATATATTAAATTAGCTCTTCCTCGGTTTCATGGGTGGTGATTGACACTCCCCAAATTCTAATTACCCTGCTAACGGCTGATTAATGAATTGTAAAGTCGAATGTAATCGGATAATGTGGGTTTTAAATAACAATTGATTAAACATTGAAAATGTAATTAGATCAATAAGTCTCTCCATCACTGCTGTTCATCCTCATTGGATGGAGCCGTGGAGCAGTTGTCCAGCTGCTTTAACCTAGGTAATGGTCGTCTTCTATCTCCGTTAAACGCTCTGCTTTATTTGCAGGGCTGCCTAATACCTGCAGAAGAGCCTAGCTGGGTTGCTGGTTGTGCTCACGGATGCCCTCTAGTGGACATTTACTTGGATACTTGCATCCGATGAAGTGAGCTGTAGCTCACGAAAGCTTATGCTCAAATAAATTTCAGAGTAGCAGCCATGTTAGTCTGTATCCGCAAAAAGAAAAGGAGGAATTGTGGCACCTTAGTCTCTAAGGTGCCTCAAATAAATTGGTTAGTCTCTAAGGTGCCACGAGTACTCCTGTTCTTTTTGCGGATACAGACTAACATGGCTGCTACTCTGATACTTGGATACTGAAAGTCTCCAGGCCAGATGTAGAGAATTAAGACAATATAGGGACAATCTTCCTCTTGTTGTTTTTCCAGTGCAGGATTAATTAGTGCAGCAGTTCTCAACCAGGGGCCTGAGGCCCCCTCGGTAGGGGGTGGGGGGGGGCGTGAGCAGGTTTCAGGGGGTCTGCCAAGTAGGGCCAGCATTAGACTCACGGGGGCCCAGCGCAGAAACCTGAAGCCCCACCAGGGCTGAAGATGAAGCCGGATAACTTAGCTTTGTGGGGCCCAATGTGGCGTGGGGTCCCGGGCAGTTGCTCTGCTTTCTACCCCCTAATGCCGGCCCTGGCTTTTATACACCGAAAAACAGCTCTGGTGGCACAGATGGGCCCTGGAGTGTTTATAGCATGTTTGGGGGTGGGGGGGCTCAGAACGAAAAACGTTGAGAACAGCTGAATTAGTGGAAATCTTTCTGCTTAGCATCCCTTCCTCCCCCCCCGCCCCCCAAACACACAGGAGGCTAGTGTGGGAACTGCACAGATCCTTTAAAAAAAATTAAATCTGGCAGCCACATCTCATTCAGTTTCAATCCCCCTTTAATATCCTGCCAGCTAATGCTTTAAATAATTAGTTTTGTTTCCCCAAGTCTAGCTGGCACCCTGTGCAGGTTTTCCCAGGGCTGAGACTCTCACAGCCAACTTCTCCAGGGCCGAGTGGATAGTGCACTGGATCAGGACTTGGGAGATCTGAATTTGGTCACCCTGCTGGGCGACCCTGGTCACTTCCCTCTCTGTGCCTTTGTTTCCCCATCTGTAAAATGGGGACAGTAATACTGACTTCCTTTGTAAAGCTCTTTGAGATCTCTTGATGAAAAGTGTTAGGTAAGAGCTAGGGATTATCATCACCACACAGATGCTGGGGGTTAGCAGAACAGCTGTGTGGCACAGGTGGAAAGCTGTGGGGGGGTGGGGTATGGTTGCAATGGAGTAAGGGGTCATTTCCCCTCTGGATGCTCTACCAGGAGTTAGAAGAGCAGGTTTATAGTCCTGACTCCATCACTGACTTGCTTGAGCAAATCTCTTCTCACAGCTCAGTTTCCCCATCTTTAAAATGAGGGGATGGTTGTTAATAATTTATGATGTGTATTTCCGTAGCCTCTAAAAGCCCCAGCTAGAGGCCAGGACCGCATTGTGCTAGGCGCTGTAAAAACAGAGAGCCAGAAGACTAGCCCTAATGATACTTGCCCTCTTGTGTAAAATCCTTTGACGTCAATGGATGTGAAGAGCTAATTCGGGGCACGAAACAAGGCTTAGAGTTTTATAACCATGAGCATCTCCTTTTATTTTACTGCTGGAATAAAAGCTTTTATGGCGTCTATTTCTGGCAGCCCCCTTCTTAAACGTGATCGCCTCTCGGAGATGAGCTGCAGAATACCGGGTCACTCGGAAACAGGCAAAAAGCTTTTAACGTGCCTTAATGCTGCCAGGATCTCCGAGCACGAATCCGCTGAGTCTGTACACTTTCCCTGCTAAGTCATTCACGTTTGTTTTCATAAACACACGTAATTCCTCCTGGTAAATTCTTAATGCCACCCGCCTCCACTGGAGGTGGAAATAGGCTCCAAGCTGCTCTCAAGAGCGGGTGTTAATGGGAAGCCAGAGAAATTAATTTAAATTGCCAACGTTTCAACCAGCATTTCATGGCTGTTTATTTTTGTTTTCTAAGAGTAGCAGCATTTGCAGAAATCCAGCCCCTGTGACAAATGCTGGGTGAAAAGGCTGTTGATGGAGTGTGTGTTTGTGACTGATTTATTGCTCCCTCCTACCACATCCTTCTATTGCTGTGAAAACAGAGAGCACTAGCCCCAATGCCTGGCCTTTCTGTTGCATGTTGCACTGATTTCTGCACCATCGAAGGCAGCAGTTCTCTGTAGTCTGTGGATTGCTAGTGATCCAGGCCTGGTCATATGGTGTGAGCTTTCTTCCTCCTTTTCCACCTGCTAAATCGTATCAGAAGAATCTAAAATGCATCTCGCTTCATTTCTTACTCTTCTGTGTCAGCTGTCGCTGTAGCTGGCCCAGGGATCATACAGGATCTTGAATTGGGAGGGCAGGCATCTCTGGGAAAATCTCTCTCAAGACGCGATCCGTGTTATGGAGACATGGGAGAATCCCTGTGACAGGGAATCTATAGGCAGGGTAGCAATGCTGGTAGCTGCCATAGATCATAGAATCATAGAATACCAGGATTGGAAGGGACCTCAGGAGGTCATCTAGTCCAACCCCCTGCTCAAAACAGGACCAATCCCCAATTTTCTGCCCCAGATCCCTAGATGGCCCTCTCAAGGATTGAACTCAGAACCCTGGGTATAGCAGGCCAATGCTCAAACCACTGAGCTATCCCTCCCCCTCATAGTCTGTCTTGCTTGCTGGTTGTCCTTGGATATAAATCCATTGGAAGTAATGCCCTCTAACCAAACACGAACGTCAGGTCTCCACTACAGACTTGTATCGCTATAACAACATTGCTGAAGGGTGTGAAAAATCTACCCCCCTCAGCGACATAGTTATACTAACCTAACTCCTGGTGTAGACAGCGTTGTGTGGGCGGGAGAGCTACGTAGCTGCTGCCTCTCGCCGAGTGTCTCCCGTCCGTGTCGGAGCATCTTCACTTAAGCACTTCGGCGGCGCAGAGTGTGGGCAGGTCTGCGCTTAAACCTGTCCGGTGGAAGAATGAATTGTCAGCTGCAGGATGGCACTGTCGCTGTTTCACAGCAGATGACTGCGGCTTATAAAACTTTATCAAAATGGGGCTGCACAGGGAGTTGGCTCCAGGATGCTGCAGTGATCAGGAGCTTTTATGTCCCACCTGCCTATTAAGGTGTTTATAACCCACCTTGTTTGGCCTAGGACACTGGGCCTAACCACCTGCCTCCAGCCAGCAGTGCTGCAGCATCTCTAAGGGCCACAGACATTCAAAACCTGACTCTCCTGCACGGTGTCAGCGCAGTGTCCCCGAACACCCGGCTGTGGGTGCTTGTTCACTCTGAATGGTGTCTCCCGAATCGCCAACACCTCTCCCAGCTTCTGTCCCTGAACCAGCCAGGTGCCACCCTGCTTGGCCTCTGAGCCAGATCGGAGAGCCCAGCTCAAGGTGAAACAATTGCAGGCTCCGTTCTCCTTCCAAGCTGCCTGTCTGCTGAGTGCTCCTGCATAGGCCAGGTTTGAAGCAGGGCCCATTTCCCTCTTGATTGGCTCATTCAGAGGGATGCTGGACGTAATTCTGGGGAGGGAAGATTAGGACAGAGTTTTTGGATTTACCATGCAAAGGACCCCACCCATCTGGTTAATAGGGGATGGTTGGCCTGCGGTTGTCGTAGCCGTGTCGGTCCCAGGATATTAGAGACACAAGGCGGGTGAGGGAATATCTTTCATTGGACCAACTTCCGTTGGTGAGAGAGATGACCTTTCCCAGACCTGAAGACGAGCTCTGTGTAAGCTCGAAAGCTCGTCTCTCTCACCAACAGAAGTTGGTCCAATAAAAGATATGACCTCACCCACCTTGTTTCTCTAATTTTTTCTTCAGCAAGGCACCGCACACTCCAAGCCCTTCTGGTCCAGAAACTCGACGCCTGGATTCTTTCCTCGCTACCTCAGGCCCTTTTGAATCTACAGCTCCTCCCTTTGCACTCAGTTTGCATCCGCACACACTGCTGACTGTGGTAGCTAATCGTATTTTGCCTCGGCCCAGGTCCTAGGCTGGCACGTGGTGGTTTTCATATGACAGGCTCCGGATGCCGTTGTTTTGCATGAGGACAGGACCCTCTAGGGAAGTGGCCCCCTCCCCAGCTCTCATATGGGCCTAGAGCAGCCTCTCTGGCAGTGCACCCTGGGCAGATACTCTGCGTTCATGGCCTCTGGCATTCTCCCCCTGCTGAGATACTATGGGATGAACTGCCCTCCTGTTCCCATGATGCATTAATACAAGCTTGATTAGTCAGTGGGGTCAGTGCGGACACACAATGCAGTTGACACGTGGTTGTGTGGTGAAAGAAAGCTGCAGCGTGGACACCGGATCAGAGGAGAGAGTTGGCAAGTGGCCTTCCAAGCTGAGCTGTAGCATAGACGGGGCCAGCAAAAACTGTCCCCATCCTTATTAGAACCATCCCTAGACGCGTCTTTTTGGCTGTGCTTGAGGATGACGGACGCCTTGATGAAGCCGCAGGTGGTGTAGCCCTCTGAAGGGGAAGGCTGACGAGAGCTGGTTGCATTGGGGACAATTAAATCAGCTTTCTGTGTGAGTAATGAAATGACCCGAAGGGTGCCAAACAGCTTGGCTTAGCGTGTGTGAGCATTCAGACATCTGTGCAGAGGGGCTGGGCTGGGAATCCCCTTGCACTTTTGAAACTGTTGCTGGTTGTAGGCTGCTTGCAAAACGCTTCCCTTCTGAAGGGGATGCTGGCTGCGTAGCTGCGCTGTGCCTCTGTGGCTGTGATCTGAGACCTTGTCACCAAGGAAAAAGGCCTAGATTGCACAACAGGACGCTTTCGTCTCCTTCTCTGACTGCTTGTCAGCTACCAGTAGGGTCCCTCTCGGGCCATTCCTGGGAGGAGGGAACAGTGCTCCAGAGGGCAGGTCTGGTTGGGAAGCAGGGGTGTTGCAAGGAGAGCTAATTGGAGAATGGGCTTTATTCCATGGAAAACTTAGACTGCCTGGCGAACAATCCAAAACTGAACACTTCTATTCAGTGCAGTGCTTCATGGGAGTCACTGTTCAGGTGCCTCTTGCCCCATTCCACTTCTATGGCCCAGGCTCCCTAGCTGGACTACATCGTCCATGATGCACCGTTACCTCCCTTCTCCTTGAGCTTGTGCAATGCATCATGGGAAGTGTAGTCCAGTTAAGAAGCTCGGCCCAGAGGAGACTTGAGGCATGAGGCACCTGAACTACGACTCCCATGAAACACTGCAGCAGAATTTCTGAATAGAAATGTTTTTGATTTTTTTAACACTTTTATTTTGTTCCTGGGTGTTTAAACTCTTTGCTTTCCACGAAAGTTTGGTTTTTCAGCAGACACTTTCGCAGAATACGTTGTCGAAAGAAGCAAGTTTTTCCATCCCCCAAAACAGAAAAAAAAGGTTTCAACGAGCCCATGTTTCCAGCTCTTAATCTCTCTCTCTCATATCCTGCCTGGAGTATCCAGGGAGCTGATTTTAGACCATAGTAAAAGAGCCCTATTCCCTTCCACGCTAAACCACTGTCTCATCCTTAATAGGAATTTCTTTTTGTGGATACAGACTAACACGGCTGCTACTCTGAAACCGGTCTTTAATAGGCATTGTGTGACGCAGACTGTTTCTCTGGATCTCTTTCCGTGTTTTATACGGCTGCGTGGGAGTCTGACTCAGAAGAAGCTGCGCTGTTTACGGTACT
Source organism: Chelonia mydas (assembly GCF_015237465.2). Taxonomy (NCBI): domain Eukaryota; kingdom Metazoa; phylum Chordata; order Testudines; family Cheloniidae; genus Chelonia; species Chelonia mydas. Next base: position 5,140,826 of record NC_057857.1, read on the forward strand.
GATGTTTGTCTGCGTGTGGATTAAGTTTTTAAATACGGTATTCCCCTGTTGCTTCCTGCCCTTTATTTTAAGCCTGTTGTTGCTTTCTTTCTTTTAATAAGCAAATTATAAGGCTCCGGAAGCAGCGGTGACTTCGTTTTCACCCTCCTAATGCTCTTAAACTCTTTGCATTAAGTGCTTCAGCCTTTCCCTAGCTGCAGCGTGCCGAATTATATTATGAGCAAATCACATCAGATTACTTCTGCAGGCTCTATGCGGGGCTCTGGCAGAGTCTAGCTTTGTGTCTAATGGGGCCTAATTGGAAGACATTGAGAAAACGCTGCCTGCAAAGTAAAGGGTTCCAAGAAATGTGGCCCTGTTTTGTCTCTGAGCGAGGCCCAGACTTCATTGCTCATTGTCACCCCCTGCTGGCTGCCTCAGAGGGATGGCAATTGACTCAGAGTTGCAAGCACTTCCTCTTCCTTTGTGGCAGGCTGGATGTTCTACTGGGATCAGGGGAGTGCTGGAAATTGATGACCCAAAGAACAAAAGCCCTGATGCCTCATCAGTATGAGTCAAAGCTGCTGGCTCATTGCCCCCGGGAGCTGTCTGGTCGCACTGTGATGCAGAGACCTTCAGTCTCAAGTGAGGAAAGGCTCAAAGTGAAGTACGAATATTCCAAGCAGGAATAGTTCTCCGACACGTGTCAGCACAGAACTTGTTCAGCTGTTACTGGGCCAGGGGCTGAGGTGGGGCTGTACCCTGCAGTCATTGATAAAACAGACCAGAGTTCCTATCTGTGTGCCTCTCAGATGCACCCTTCACTGTAGTTTATAATGCTCCACACACATAATTAAGCCATTTCTAATTAATATACACAGTGAAGCTCTGGTTATAGCTCTTGTTGTAAAATGGATCGCTTGTGGTATTGTCTTCCAGGAGACACTGGACTGCTGCTCCACTATGGGTTGTGGGGTTCCTGGGACTGTGTGATCGAAACCAGACAAGAATTGGGGTCCTCCTTGTTTCTGGTGGCATGGAGTTCCATGGGCTGGGGACCACCCTGAGAACCCCCTGCCGCAGGAATCTCACCTCTGGGACTTGTAACCTGGAATTCAGCGTCACAAAGCGCATGTCATGGTGCCCCATAAAGGAATGAGTGAGAGCATGGCAATGAACTGCTGATGCAGCAGCCGTTCTGAACTTGCAAAAGCTCTCCACAGCTGTGTTCACGAATTCTGCTATGCTGGGTGTAGGCAAACTGAGGAGCAAGCCAGAAAAAATATTTGAAAGGCTTGTCCATGTGTGGAAGAGAACCACTGTCTGAGGATGGCTGTGTTCTCTCTGAACACACTAGGTTTCAGGGGTTGAGGTGCTGCTTTGTGGAGGCTCATTTCAGGGGTGAAAGGATTTCCCCAGTGTGATTGAAGGGTTAGTGCCTCCTGGCAGTGCCTGAACTCCTGAAAGCCCTTTCTCGCACCAGCATAAACCGGGAGGAGCTGGGCTGATGCCTGGTCTCGTATCCTGGGCTGGAAGGGCTATTGATGCAGCTTGGAGGTGGTTTAGCTATCCCAATAGAAAGGACCTTTATCCCAGGATACCTGTGTCCACACTAGGAGGGGTTGTACCATGTTCACTATACCAGAATAGTTAAAGCAGGAGGCTTTGTGTGTATAGGCAAGTCCTTGTCAATGGGAATTAGGCATCTAAGTGTCTGTCACTTTGGAAATGGGACTTAGACACTTATATCACTTAGGCGCTTCTGAAAATTTTCCTCTAGGCCTCTGAGGGATTGAAGACCCCACCCAAGATCTAAGTACAGTAAGAACCTGAGTAGCTAAGGGCTTGCCTCCAAGGGGAAAGAGCCTGGAATAGCTCCCTGTGTGAACAGTCCTAGTCCACATTAAGAGGGTCTTTGTGCGATTTAGCTTAATCCTCTTTGGATTTTCACACCCTGCTTTAGTTTACAGTAACTAGCATGTCCAGACGAGCCCTTAGATGTATTTTTCCATACTTAGGCCTTGCCTACATAGGAAAGAGTTTTTTGGTATAATCGGAGATGTGAATTTAAACCGATCTAGTTACCCAGGTTTCACCCTTGTGTGGACACACTGTTCTAGGCTAAAAGGGACTTGTACCAGTTTAGCTCATGTTGCTCAGGGAGGGGTTTAAGCAAAACCAAACAGGCCTCTCGTACCCCAGAATAAGCATGTCCACACTGGGGCTTCGCAGTCCAACACCACCTGTGTGACTGGTCACGCATTCTCCACCTTTCTGCCACCTTTTCAGTTTTTCTTTCTAATCCTCTCCCTAATGTTTTCATTTGACTCCCCGCCCCTTTGCTCCTGATTTGCTCATGGGCCACAAATCCAATGACCTTGGAATTACCAGGGCGGATCACACCCAAGGTCCCTTGAGCCCTGTATCCTGTCTCTGACAGCGGCTGGCACCAGGTGCTCCAGCGGGAGGCGCAGAAGTGAAATCCTGGACATGGAGGTCGTTTGTCTCTGAGTTCATCGCCGTTTTGTGCCCTGAAGGTTTATGTCCCTTGTGTCTGATGTCCCTGGAAGTTCAGGTTGAATGTTCAGCGCATGCCGCTCAAGCGGATTATCTGCAAAGCCAACGAGCGTGTCCAGTGCTGCTCTGTATATCACATAGGAGCTGGCCCGTCCTACACAGGAGGAGAGAGGCGCTGGGGTGGCTTTCAGTGCTGACTGTCTGATCCTCTCCAGGTCTCATGGAGGGGCCCAGCACTGAGGGGAGGAGATAGGGCAGATGCTGAAAGCAGAGACTCCTCATCTAATTGCAGGATAAATGGAAAACAGCACCAGTTCGTGCCTGTCAAACTGCCCTGAGCTGCAAAGTTACAGGAGCGAATTTAAATAGCTGAGGGTGAGGAGTGGCATCATCCGGGAGAATATCAAGGTACTGCTGGAGCCAGGGGTTAGGGCACTAGCCTAGGATTCAAGAGACGAGATCCAATTCCCTGCTCTGCCACAGGCATCCTGGGTGGCCTTGGGCAAGTCCCTTAGTTCCTCTGTGTCTCAGTTTCCCATCTGTACTATGGGGATAACAGCCCTGCTCTGGCACACGAGGGGTGAGAGGCTGAATGCATGAGAGTGAGGTGCTCAGACACTGTGGGATGGGAGGAGTAGGAGAGACAGGAAACCAGCTTCTTGGGTCAGTGAATTTAATGTCTCCCACAGCAGAGGAGGCTGGTGGTTAAATCTTCATGTGACCCCTCTGCCCACAATCTCATACGAAATAAGTCCATCAAGCGGCCAGGGGGCAAAAGAATCCTCAACACTGCCCCAAATACGGACGCTGACTCTGTGCGTAGGGGTGCGATTGCAGTGGAATGGGGAGTGGGGGGGTCTGACCCGTGCTCCAGGCCCGCTTCCTTAGTGCCAGGCCGAGCCCTGTTCATGGCAGCACAGCTGCTCCGTGTCTGGGCTCTGTAACGATGCCCCCCAAGCTCAGGGAGGAGTGCTGGTCCTTTGGCACTTTGCCCTAGGACCGCTCCCTGTGTCCCCTTGCAGAATGCACGGTGGGGTCTCTGGCTCAGTTACACCCTTTGGCCTTCGTGGACCATGAGAACAAGAGCTGAATGTCAAGGGAAATGATAACCATAGCCCCTGCCGCCTGTCACAGCAGCAGTCTCCCGAGTACGGGCGGGATGGGGCAGCGCTCCATGCTGTAGGTAAGTGTGTCGAGAAGAAATGAAATGGGGGCAGGGGAGGGACGTCCCTGTGGTGGCGACTGGCTGGTTGAGGGAGTTGGTAATGGAATTACTAGGCTGTCAGCTTTTTGGGGCACCGCCTGTCTGTGTTTGTACGGCACCAGCACAGTGGGGCTGTGGTCTGGTTGGGGCTGCTAGGCACGACTGCCATACGCTTGTCCACTAGTGACCAACGGGCCAGTAGTTGCCAGAGGCTCTGTCGGGGGTGCCGATAGCCCCTGACGTGCAGCGAGCGGCTGGCTGGCTGATTGCCAGTGGATACGTGTCTCCATGGCACAGACCATTGGCACAGCCCACCCAAGTGGTTTAGGAAGTGCCCCTCACAGGCCAGGAACCTGGAGTCAACCCTAGCGGAGGCCCCATCCCGGTCACGAGGCAGGGGCACAGGATGGGAAGGTGAGTGAGTGGCACCTGGTATAAAGTGAATTCAGTCCCCAGAGAGGCCTCAGCCCAGGCTGTCCTTGCCTGGCACCAAGGGCACTGGTGGGGAGGGAGTGTGTGAAGAGGGTTTTCTCTACCTCCCTCCTCTGCTGGCTAGAAACTGAAACCAGACCTCTGATGGGAAAGAGCCCCTGGGACAGCAGCTGCTGTTTGTTCACAGCCTGTGTTCTGTTGACTTTGTGTTGTTTGTGACTAAGGGACACGCCACAGTGCCCAGCTGGTACAGAGAGCAGGGACAGGCACTGTGCAGCAGCTGAGCAGCCAGGCCAGTCTGATTCCCCCAGCTTGGACAATCCGGGGACATGTCCTCCCTTGTCCCCAGCCACGAGCTGGCTGCATCATCACCCGCATCCCTCCACCTTGCTTCCCTCGGTGATGCTGGGACCCATCCATCGCTCTGGGAGCCTTTGTCATGTGCCATGGGCTGGAGGACTGCAGTGCTAGCCATTGACTCTGTGGGCATGAGAGGGGAGCCTGTTACCTGCACAAAATTTTATATTACTCGCACGCTCTAAGGACACCCACCCTTACCCCATTCCTAGGGCTCAAGCGTAACCGTACACTCTAGGGCACCCATCCTTACCCTGTTCCTAGGCTTCAGGCATAACCCTGTTAATTTAGGCACCCACTCTTACCCTTCTGTGGGCTCAGGGTGTAACCTTACACTCTGCAGGTTTGGAGGGTCTTTTACCAGTGAAAGAGCCTTACACAGTAATATCCTACTTAACCTCTATTTATTAACAGTCACCAAAACAGAATGCACACGCTAAGCATACAATGCTCACCACTCCCAATAAGGCAGATGAATTTTTCTTGATGACCAGTCAGGATCAGGTATTCTGGGGGACTCCAGCTTCTGCACAATGTGGTTGGGGAGGGGTGTTGAGGTCTGGGAGTTCTGATCTTGGGGCTGTGTCCTGGAGTTGGTTCTCAAGAACTTCCTTTTGGACCCCAGTTTATGCAGTGGAACGTGAGTCCTGCTTAGCTGTGCCTTAACCAACCATTTTACTAAATCACTAAATTTTCTAACCAATCCTAACATATTGTAAAACCATTTTTTAAACAATCATATCCCACCATCTTAACTGATTTACACCTAACAAAATTAGTTAAGCAACAAACAGAAACCATCAAAGAACCAGACAGAGACCAGACAGATAAACGATAGAGAAATGGGGATCCTGAAGACAAAACAATAGAAGGACAGATTTTACAGTCACAACTGTTGATAAGTGATTTCTTGCCAGACAGAACGCCAGCAAACCAAGTTTTCTTTAAAGAAACAGCTCTTAATATGGTTATCTGGTGCTGTCAGGAGCGAGCCGCCTTAACAGCCCGATAGGACATTGGTTTAATGTAATTTAGAGGGAACCTGAGGATGTGACCTTCTGCTTCTTAGCTCATGGCTGCTGCTGTCCTAATATGGCCACAGACAAAGGCCTCAGACCTTACAATATGGCTACAGGAAAAGGCCTTATCCTTCCATGCCCGTGTGCCACTGAGCAGCCCCCGAGCACTCCCTTTCCTTTTCCCCCTGTTGCAGCAGCCTGCTCACCCAGAGCAGCTCTGCCGCCGACGGGGCAGGGTCCCTGCTGTGTGCGAGGGCGCTTTGTTCCAGCTGCCTCGCCCACCCCACCCAGGAGGCGTGTCCCCGGGGGTCAGTCTCCTGCGCTAGTCCCCACAGGGAGCAGGGAAAGCACAGCCTGGAAGAATGGCCTGTCTTCGTCCCACCCATAAATTACATGGGAAATCAGTCGGTGACCGTGGGGCAGGGAGAACTGGCTCTTCAGGAGGTCCGAGAGGAAGCAATGCCGCAGCCTGAGTTTATATGAAATAAAAACAACCTGAGTCCACTGTTCAGGTCTGGTGCTAGAACGCCACACCCGGGTGGTGGTGACTGCACAATGCAGGACAGTTGATCTGTGCGCCCAGCCCTGGCATCCAAAAGCAGGTTGGTGACGGGAGCGTCTCTACGGCAGTCCTACTTCACACTGTCCATGGGGTTCACCCCTGTGCTCTTGGTTCCAGTTCAGGCGGGTGGGCCCCTCCGAGCGGAGCTGGTCAGCAAATGGCATTTCCATCCCATGGGGGCTCAGACACTTCAGAATTCCTTTTTGTCCCGAACTGGGATGAAAATTCAAACTTTGCAAATTGACTCTGAAATGGAAATTCTGGAATATTTGGTTTCTGAAACATCCTTATTGGAATGTTTTGTTTCAATAATGTCAAGGCATTCTAATCTAGTACACTATATTAAATCTATATAGAATGGTAAATATATATATATATATATTAATAGAATACAATTACATTTTAAACTTAAAAAAAAATTAATAGTCCAAGTGAAATAAGGTCACAATGAACGATTCCATTTTGATGCACGTTGTTCTGAAATTCGTCTAGTTTCGTTGAAATCAACATGTTCTCATGAAATGTTTCAATTTCAAAACAACATTTTCCAGTGGGAAAACTGTTCCATCCAAAAATGTTGAACTGCTCCACCTAGGAGAATAGGAACTGCCAGACTGGATCAGACCCCCTGGCCATCTAACCTACTGTCCTGTCTCCGGCAGGGGTCAGATGCTTCAGAGGAAGAGGCAGAAACCCTCGTAATGGGTGATTTTATAGACTAACCTGCCCACGGGTCAAATTTCACCCTCTCCTTAGCAGTTAGTGGTGGGCTTATGGCTGAAGCTGGACAATTTAAACCCTCTTTTTTTTTTTTCTCTCTCTCTTTTTTCAAAATTTTTCCCCTTCTTTCCTTAATGCATCTTCTCATTATCCATGTCATTGTGAAACCTGCCTGTAAGACTGGAAGGCCAGGAGAAACGTTCTGATTAGCTGACACAAGAGGGAGCACTTACATTTCATCAATCCTTGATGCTGATTGGCTGAGAGGGTAGCTGTGTGTCATGGCACAAAAAGGCCAGTTTCTCTTTTCTTTTTTTTAATTCACTTTTTGGGGATGCTGCTTTTCTTTGATGCTTGTTGCAGAAGCAATGGCAATAAAAATGCCCTTGCTGTGACTTTGAGCCCGAAGGCCCACGCCAACCCCGCGCCAGGAAAGCAGGCCCGAGTCGACCTTGGTGGTGCTGGCTAGCTCTAGGCTGTAGCAGCACTGTGATTTCTGAGCTCTTTGGTTGTTTGATCAGCAGCTGGGAATGTGTAGGGCCAGTTGATGATTAGTCACATCACAGTGTTGGGTCTGGTTTTTTTTATGATGCTCAATAAAAGCAGACATTGCTCCAGCTGACAGAGGAATATACATTGTGCGTGGCTTTTATTTAAGCCCAAGCCACAGTCTGCTGCCATGCGAGTCTTGCAACTTTATCTTAGGCCAATAACACGGGGTGTTATTAATTACCTAGGCACGCAGCCCCTACGTTGGCTTAAAATTGGTCTTTAACGACATCTGCAGCATGCTCCGTGAGCACGACTGGCGTGTGACCCTCGCTTGTCACCAGCCTGAGGACTGTAGTGTGTAGTGATCCTGTCACCATCAGCTGAGTCCCGCACTCCTGTGTGGCTGCCCTTGCTGTGTGGATGCCCTCCTGGATGTAAGCAGGGGGCGCTGCCAGGCACAGGGTGGGGTAGCTGGCAGGAGCTCCCTGGTGCGCCGGCAGGCGGGCAGCTTATATGGGCTCAAGAGGGAAATGGAGGTGGGCCAGGGAAGGTGGGAGCAGGGGAGGAGGAACTCCGCTCCCTCCTCAGGATGGCTTGGGTAAGCAGCGCTCTGCTACCCTTCTGGGCTGGGATGGTGAGAGCTCCCCCTGCTGGTTGCCTGCTTTAATTCCCCAGGATGGTACTGGGTGTATCCAGGAGCCACAAAACCAACAGTCTATTCCCCGACCCTGGCCGCTACATGTGTCTCACCTCACCCAGGAGAGAGACTTAGCTGAAGTGCTGGCTGTCGTGAGAAGGTAAAATAGGTGGGTGCAGTTTCCCTGAGGAGACTCCTTCAGAGAGGGCTTTCTGGCGTGGTTACAGAGAGCTCAGTGATGGGGCAAACCGGTGTGCCACAGTGTTAAAGTCTGACGTCACATATGGCCTGAGCTGGGCAGAGAAGTCGCATTAACTCAGAGGACCTCAGCACTGTTAGGTTAGGGAGGAAAAACCATCCGGGCAGGAGGCTTTTACTGCGATCTCTGGGCTGGTGGTTCAAGTGGTTAACTTTCACTCAGAAAAAAGTGGCCACCTTTTATTTTATAAGGGAGTTTTTATTTTATAAGGTTTAATGAAAAAAGTGGTTAATTTTCACTCAGGTTAAGTCATGATGTAATTAAAAGGAACAGCTGGTCTGGTGGCCTTGGTGAGTCTGTCTGCACCTGGGGTGAACTGTGCCAGAGCTCAGGGTGAGAAGCGGGGGGCGAGGTGCCCTAGGCTAGTCATCTTGTTCGCCGTTAAACTGCCCTGAGCGGATCATAAGGCTTCACAGATCGACTAAGCTCTTTGCTACAGCGGCTAGTAAGTGGTAAGCTACAGCAGAAAGCTCTGCTCGAGATGGGTCCGGAGCTCAGCTATGGAAACTCGCAATGTAAGTTAGCCGCTCACCCAGTCACTTCGTAGACGTTAAACTGGCCTCTGTAAGCAGTGCCAGGCTTATGGGTGAATGCTAGTCTAACTGAAATGCAGAGCTGCAGAGTAGGATGGAGTCCCTATTGCAGAGGTGGGCAAACTACGGCGCGCGGGCCACATCCGGCCCATGGGACCCTCCTGCCTGGCCCCTGAGCTCCTGGCCTGGGAGGGTAGCTCTCTGTGCCACCTGCGCAATGCTCTGGGCGGCGGGGCGGCGGCGCCACGGCCTCCTGTCCTTGTGCTCTGGGCGGCGCAGCCCCTGGTGCTCCAGGCAGCGCGGTAATGGGGCAGGGAGCGGGGGGGGCTTGGATAGAGGGCAGGGGAGTTCAGGGAAGGTGGTCAGGGGGCAGGAGTGTGGATAGGGGTCGGGGCAGTCAGAGGGTGGGGAACAGGGGGGTTGAATGGGGGCGGGGGGCAGTCAGGAAGGAGGGGAGGGGTTGGATGGGGTGGCGGGGGGCAGTCGGGACAGGAAGCAGCGGGGGGCTGGATGGGGCAGGAGTCCTGGGGATCCATCAGGAGGCGAGAAGCGCGGGGGGTGGATAGGGGGTGGGGGCCGGGCCACGCCTGGCTGTCTGGGAAGGCTCAGCCTGCTCTAACCGGCCCTCTGTACAATTTCCGAAACCCGATGCAGCCTTCAGGCCAAAAAGTTTGCCCGCCCCATCCTACTGTGTGTGCTCTTCTATAGCACACATCAGTGTAGCCTCTGAGCTTAGTCTCACAGCTTCTCTGTCATTATCCCCATAGTGCCCATGGGGAAAATGAGGCACGGAGAGGCCTTGGTGACCTGGCCCTGACCACAGGTCTTGCAGAACCTAGATCTCCTGATCCCTGTCCTGTGTCTTACTCACAAAACTGCCAGACGTTCCACTGGTCCATTCTGGCTGAGTAAAAGCCTTAATGCTGTTCCTCTCTGGATTATGCCAGAACATTGTTCCACTCTGGCCAGCATGGGTGGGTTAGGGCTTGGCAGCACCAGCCAAGCTGCTCTCCCTCCCCACCTCTGTTGTAGCACAGGCTGAACTTGTGGCTAGCTATTCTGCCCCAATGGCTCAGATGTGTTTTGCACAGGCAGATACTTGCAGTCCGGCCGTAGCTAGGATTCTGTTTCTCATTTCTAGCAATGACAGTAACATCTCCATGTTATTATTCCACAGGCTAAGGATGGACACAGCCGTTTTTCCCCATCCACGGTGCACCTTGTGAAACTCACTTGGATCTCTTCTCTTTTTCTTTTCCTTTTCCTAGAGGAGTCCTGTCCACGGAGCTTGGACTGCACGCTGCAAAGAAGGGAGTTCTGCCCCCCTGGTTCCCAGGCCTGTGGCCCCTGCCTCCCGCAGTTTGTGGAAGATGAACACGGAAGATGCGTCCAGAGGAAGTGGTCCTCCACTGGTATGTGTTTGTGCACGGCAATGGGCCTTCCTGCCGACTCCACGTAAACCCCTTAGTCTGTACTCCGCTCTCCCCCTGACTGTAAAGTTCTCCAAATTCTTGAAAGCAGGGATCTTTATGGGCTGAACTGTAAATTAAAGTGTATTGCAGAGGGGACGTACCCTGCAGGCATTGGCAGTGAAGTAGGATCTCTCCCCTGCTGCATTAGTGCTCCAACACATGGTAGACAGCTGGCTAAATTCTGCCTCAATTACAAAGTGCAGATAACCCCTTTGAAACATCGGGGGCTGTGCAACTCAGCTCTGAATCGCCACCTGTTTTGCTGCATTACGTTACTTAGCGCAGAAACCTAGCTCAGGGCTTCGCTGGATGCTGAGAGAGAACAGGAGGTGTCCGGTAAATGGCAAGGCCCTGTTTGTCCTTGATCTGGGCGCGGTAGCTGTGAATGGAGGTAGTCTGCCAATCATAACCAGACGCATCAGTAATGGGAATGTATTAGTGACAGTGGAAATTAGTCCTCAGCATCACAGAGCCTGGTCACTCTTGCTAGAGCTGTTGACTGTGGTGCATTTTGTCAGGAGCTTTCAGGTGATGTGGCGTGTATATAACCATCGAGCCACGCTGTTAGTGTTGGTATCTTCCTCTGCAGATGAATAGAAACTGGTTGAGTGTTGAATTCCCGGCAAGCAGCTATAAGCCAAGGCATTTCCGAGCTGTTGGAGAAGAATAGTGTGTTGGGAGCTGGCGCATTACACTCACTAGTTGCCAAACTGCACCTCTCTGATCACGTCTCCAGGGGGACGTTTGCATAAATATAACTTAAGTCCACGAGCCTTGTGCATGCTATTGATGTCCCTTCGTTTGACCCCAGCAGAGCGTCACGGTGCCATTGGTCTGACACTTACTAACAGATGGTGGATCTTTCCTTTTCATCTTCTGTTTGTAATGAGACTTTAGTCGGTCACTCTCTGCTCTGTCCCCCGGAGCGTTCTGCCACCTCGCTCATGGGGGGTTGGGGGATGGAGTCAGACTGTGGGTACGTCCACACTGCAGTCAGGGGGGTGATCGCAGGTCATGGAGGCAAACCGAGCGAGCGCTGATCTGGCGAGCTCAGGCACTGGAGCAGTGACAACCTAGGGTTCCCAGCGGGTTTGTACAGCCTGTGCGGCCGGAGCGTCCCTGCACTGTGCCCAAAGTAGCAAGGCTCCAGCTAGCGTGGCCGTGTCTGCAATCACCCCCCAACCGCAGTGTAGCCATACCGTGAGCGTTTCCCTTGGGTCACTGCAAGCAGCCTGCTTTCCAGATCCTTGTGGAGCTAAGAGGTCTAAAATGCCTGCGGCTAGCGGGCTATCAGGAGGACTGAGATGCTGGTGATGTGCCCTGGCAAACTTTGTGGGCAGCGAGGTTGCTGTGTGTCAGTGAACCATCTTGCTTTGCTCCTGTAAGAGCATAAACCTTGTGCCAAACGCACACTGTTTAAACTGCTAATGAGCCTGGAGGAGGTTAGGGAGTATCTAAGGCCTGGGCAGGTTAGGGGGTGCCCTCTTCAGGAGGTATCTAAGGGAGCTAGGAAGGTCTGCTCATGTGAAGAGGGGCATGATTCTGGTTTAGGGGTTGGAGCAAGAGACTGGGTGTCTGATGCTTGACTTTGCCACCGGCTCATTGTGTGACTGTGGGCCACTCACTCACCCTCCGCATGGCTCCCCAGCTGTGAAACAGGAATGACATTATGCCCCTAGGAATCCTCTTCCCTGTGGCCAATGACTAGAACTTGAAGGGTCTCCAAGGGGAGCCCTAGAGGTCATCACACAGAGCAGCGGGAGAGAAGGTAAGGACCTTTCTCTCATAGGCCAATTCTTCTGGGGGCCATAGTGGATAATCACCTGAACATGAGCTCCTAGGGCGACACTGTGGCCAGAAGGATTAATGCCATTCTTGGGTGCATTAAAAGGGGGATTTTGAGTAGGAGCTGAGAGGTTACTTTATCTCTGTATCTGGCACTGGTGCGACTGTTGCTGGAATCCTGTGTTCAACTCTAGTGCCTACAATCGAAGAAGGATGCTGATAAATTGGAGAGGGGTCAGAGAAGAGCGATGAGAATGTTTAAAGGATAGGAAAACCTGCCTGATAGATTGAGCTCCTTGAGTCTATTCCTATTTACTTTAACAAAGAGAAGATTCAAGGGTGACTTGATCACCATCGATGAGTACCTACCTGGGGAACAAATATTTAATAGTGAGCTCTTCAATCTAACAACACAATCCAGTGGCTGGAATCTAGACAAAAAATTAATCTAAACAAATTCAGACTGGAAATAAGGCATAATTTTTTAACAGTGGGGGTAATTAACCATGGAAACAGTTCACCAAGGGTCATGGTGGATGCTCCATAACTGGGAATTTTTAAACCAAAATTGGATGTTTTTTCTAACAGATCTGCGCTAGGAATGACTTAGGGGCAGTTCTCTGGCCTGTGTTACGCAGAAGGTCACACTAGATGATCACAGTGGTTGAGCCCTGAGCACCATGGGTTGGACAGCCCCCCCTGCCCCACCCCCAGGTTTGAACAACATACCCAGCCAGCTGGGAGAACTCAGTACCGCTGCTTTAGAACCCTGAAGGCACAATTTCCTGTACCAGGTGGTGGGTATGAGACGGGTGGTGCGAACTCCTGTTGATGACAGTAAGAACGGTGCCGGAGGGGTGTTCTCCTTTGTAGGGTTCCTTTATCAGCTGTCACTTATGTGTTGTGCATGAGGGCCTCCTTATCTCCAGTGGCAGGCAGTTGTTGGCTCGCAGCTGTTGTATGCACACCAAGCTGCTCTTCGTGGTGATCTCTGTGCTGCCAGAGCTTAAGGTTTGGGCAGGGAATATTGGGAGTGGGGTATTTTCTCCCCCTCCCCTGACTGAGGCTGGTTCGCCGATCCCTGCAGCCATCAGTCGAGTTGCAAGAGGTACATTTGCTTTACTCTTGCCCAGTTGCTCTGCACAAGCTCTCAGCCTGCATGATCCTTAGGCGGGTTTCCTGTGTGGAAACGGGGCCTGTCCCTTACAGAGCTCAGTCTGGTTGTTATGGGATGGGCGTTTGACCGCTGCCTCGTTCCATTTTGTATTTGATTGGTTTTAAAAGCTTAGCGATAGCTGACATGATCTTTTAAAAATCGATTTCTGGAGGTGTCACCTGGTGCCTGTTCTTTTGCCTTAACACTTCCCCAAGAGGAGGCTTCTGGAGTGGTTTCCTTTGGACCATTTTGAGCTGTGGCTACTTAGCCTCTGCAGACACTGCACTTCTACGCCCTAAAGCCTCCCGATTTTAATCTCTCGAGTGTAGACGATTGCTACAGCAACGGAAGGGGTTTCTCCGCCACTGTACTAAATCCACCTCTCGAGAAGAATTCTTCCGCCAGCCTACCCACGTCTACAGTGGGGGCTTGGCTGGGCGTACTACCTCGCACAGGGCATGACATTTTTCACAGCCCTGAGCAATGTAGGTAGGCACACCAGGGCCAGGAGTGGCCGAAGCTGCATAAAAATGGGGGGCCACCGGTGCCCAAACCATAGCCCCGCCCCCAATACTCCTCCCCCTGAGTCCCTGCTCCTGCCCCATCCCTCCTCCCCAAGGCCCCACCCTGTGCCACCTCTTCCTGCCAAGACCCTGCCTTCCACTCGCTCCTCTCCGCCTCCTCCCCCGTCGCTCGCCTTTACGGACGATAAAAAGTGATGGGGCCATGGCCCCCTGGCCCACCTTGTTCTAGCACCCCTGACCATGGCATAGTCACTGGTTCATACTGTCATCCATCTCCATTTTCTGCCTCCTTGAATGTTCTCACCCACACGCCAGTGCCGTTCCCCAGCTCTGGCAGTGGTTGTTTCCCAAGGTTCTTGGACCCGTCTCCCTGCTTTGCTCTCTCATCCCTCTATGATTCATTTTGCACGCTGATTGTTGACCCTTCTGGGAAGCCGAGTGATGGCATCGCATCCTGACGACCGAGGACCCTGAGCTCTTCATCTTTGCCCAGCATCCTGTCTGTGCCGCTTCAAAACAGCCCGGTATGTTATCCTGGCTAATTGTTATTGGGCTCTTATCTAACGCCTCCAGGGCCCATTAATGCAGTGCAGCCAGCCTGTGTTTACTGTCAGTGTCATGGGCCCAGAGAGGAGCATTGACGTCAGTTCTGTAATTAGATGGCGGGCCCTGGTGGGCTTGGGGCACTGCCGAGCCTGCAGAGAAGGAACTGCGGGAAGGTGAGCAATGGAGGGTAATAGCAAATGAGCTTGATGGAGAGCGGGTGGTGATGTGTCGCCAAGCCCTCAAGCAAAGATCTGGTGTGAGGGAGGTTAACGGTGTCGGGAAGAGGAGTGGATGGAAGTGTGACCAGCCAGTGTGCATTGCTGTTTGCTGAAGGGGAAGGGGATCTGCGGCCTCCCTTACTTATAGGTTGGAGGTTTGAGTTGGGTAAAATAGGGCGTTGACTAATACAAGTGCTTCGCACCCTGGGCTGGGGTGGAATCAGGTAACAAATCCAGTTTAGTTTCTGTGGCCCCACTATTCTTAATTCTCCATGTGCTGCAGAATTATCCATTGGAAAGGTGTCGGGGTGTGTTGTCCAATGGACGCTGGCAGTCTTGGCAGCTGGTAACTGAATGTGCTAGTCTAGGTGTGCTCTGGGTGGATTCCCCTAAGCTCTGCGTTGCCTACCATGACATGGGGTAGTGACCTGCCCCTTAATGCCTGGGATATCTGCAGGCCAGGCTTGCTTACAGTGAGAATCAAACAAGCTAGGTATGGCCGATGCTTTCGTAGCCAATGGGGCAGCACAGGTGTTCCTGGGGTCAGAACCAGGCGAGTTGGGTTTACAGCTGGTCAGTGAAGGTAAATCTCTCCTTGCACACACTCTGTCAGGCTTGATGTTTTGATTGGAACCCCATGCCTGAAAGCTGGTTAGCAAAACCAGGAGAGCTTTTCAGGCCGGGAGATTTTTGATTTTTCTCCCCAGGTCGATCCAAGTTGGAGACGCTCTCGGGAGCGCTGTGTGTCTTTAGACCAGAATAAATTGTTTCTGGAAGGGTTGAATTTTGCAGCAGCTGTATCAGGAGGTGGGGGAGGAGAAGAGGCCCTGAGGGCAGGACTGTTGAGTGAGCCCTGCGGAGGTGGATGGGTTAGAGAAGGCCTTGCTTTGAGCTGGCCCTGGTCAGAGCTGGGGTGTTCAGCTCTGCTCTTTAAAGGTATCTTATGGGAGTCTCCTTCGGTGCAGAAGAAAGGAACCTACTAGCTGTCACTGCTAAAGAAACCTCCCACGGGTGTGAAAGGAGATGTGAGTGAGCAGTTTATGCCCGGGCCTTTCCCAGCATGCGTCCCCACAGTCCGAGCACGAGCCCGACCGAGCTCCTCCACGTGAGCTGGGCCGGCTCAGTTAGTGCTAAGTGTAAAAGCCTGGCTGTTGAGATGAGCCACAGCGCAAAGACCCCCCGTCCGACTCGTGCTTTCGCTCTTGTGTCTGAACAGCCCCTTTTGTACAGACTGTGGGTCTGCAATGGGCCTAGTAACAACCAGAGAACACACCAAGGGCTGGGTTGTAATGGTGACGCAGTGACCCCTAGTGGCCAATTAGAGTTATGCATAAATGGATTCCCATGAAGCAGGAAAAACAACAAGGAGTCCTTGTGGCACCTTAGAGACTAACAAATTTATTTGGGCGTAAGCTTTCATGGGCTAAAACCCACTTCATCAGGTGCATGGAGTGAAAAATACAGTAAGCAGGTATATATATTACAGCACATGAAAAGATGGGAGTTGCCTTACCAAGTCGGGGGTCAGTGCTAACGAGGCCAATTCAAACAGGGTGGATGTCTAGCCTATTCCCAACAGTTGACAAGAAGGCGTGAGTATCAACAGAGAGAAAATTACCTTTTGTAGTGACCCAGCCACTCCCAGACTTTATTCAGGCCTAATTTGATGGTGTCCAGTTTGCAAATTAATTCCAGTTTTGCAGTTTCTTGTTGAAGTCTGTGTTTGAAATTTTTTTGTTGAAGAATTGCCACTTTTAAGTCTGTTATTGAGTGTCCAGGGAGATTGAAGTGTTCTCCTACTGGTTTTTGAATGTTATAATTCCTGATGTCTGATTTGTGTCCATTTATTCTTTTGCATAGAGACTGTCCAGTTTGGCCAATGTACATGGCAGAGGGACATTGCTAGCACACGGTGGCATATATCTCACTGGTAGATGTGCAGGTGAACGAGGCCCTGATGGTGTAGCTGATATGGTTTCCCAAGCTTCTGAAAGCTCAGTCCCATCCCCACTACCAGGAAAATGAACTCTCTCGCGCCCCGAAATGGTCTTTAAAGGCCTGCACATCTTAATGCACACGCATTCTATACCTCCGGGGCGGGGGCTGCACCCCACACTCTGGGGAAAAGGCTGGACTGAGGAATTGCAACGACTATAACTGGAAGCCTGTGTACAGGAGAGCTGGGAATAGGCTGTCGTAACTACTGGTCTGTGTGGTACAGTTCTCCATTCTAACTGCTTTAAACCCAGCAAAGACATGGCACTCTACCGTGGCTGCATCTGTACAGATGGCCAGCCGCCAGGAGAAGAACGGCATTCAGTGGATGCAGGTAGGATATTCAAGAGCAGGTATGCCAATAAAAGCTGAAGACAGAAGACTAATAATATGTATAAGCTACTGTTGTACCTATGTGCAGGTGCGTGAGCAGCGTTTGTATGTTTCCAGGGTACACTGACTGCTCCTGAGATTGATACTCTTGCTATCCAAGGACTGACCCTAGAGCTTTATAGCACCACCCTGCTCAGCAGTATTGGAGCTTGGTGCTGAGTTGCCATCACTTCTGTGAACGTTAGAGCCTGGTTCGCTTGCGCTGTGCTGATCTGCATGCCCTCTACCTCCCACGAAATAATGGCAGCCTCTCCCTCTCTTAGGAATTATCAGCCTCGGGGCAGACAGGAAGGATCACGTAGGAGGAACAGGAACTTGAGAAAGAGACCTCATCCTTCCTCCGGCCAGGGCTCTGGCCAGTCTAAACCTTCCTCAGGCCAGAAGCAGGCCTTTGGAAGGTGAGCTTGGGGGCAACGCACCAGCTCAGATAGGATCCTCCCCATCTTACCTTTTCATCCTGTCTATCCCCTTTCTACCCTGTGTGGGCCCACGTTACATTGGATCATTGGATGCTCCACACGGTAGAAAGGGGATATTCACTCCAATTCTCGGCCCTTCTGCCCTTCCACCCCCCTTTCCTGTCCTCCTTCAGGGACCCCTCTCACAAGCAACTCCTCATACAGGAGGTGCACTCGCTCCTCCCACTAGGAGCAGTAGAAGAAGTTCCTCAGGACTACAGGGGTAGGGGCTTTTATTCCCGGTATTTCCTAATACTGAAAGCCAAAGGCGGGCTAAGGCCCATCCTAGACCTGCGCGAACACAACAAGTTCATGAAGAAACTGAAGTTTCGCATGGTCTCGTTGGCCTCCATCATCCCCTCATTGGATCCCGGGGACTGGTATGCCGCCCTATACTTCCACATAGCAATAACTCCGTCCCACAGAAAATACTTCGGGTGTGTGGTAAGCAGCAACCACTGCCAGTTCACAGTCCTCCCGTTTGGTCTGTCAGCAGTGCCGGAGTATTTACCAAGTGCGTGGCTTGTTCCCAAGTAGGCGTCCGTTCCCGTACCTAGACTACTGGCTGATCGAGGGCCGCTCCAGGGCTATAGTGGAGGCGCAAGTCGAATTCATCATGGCAACGTTGGACGCACTGGGCCTTCCCCGAACGTGGGGAAGTCCACTCCGTCCCCTGTTCAGTGGATGGAGTTTATAGGGGCAGTGCTGGACTTGACCCAGGCCCGGGTGTACCTGCCGGAAACGAGGTTCCAGGCCCTGGGCGACATCATTCGGTATCTCAGGCATTTTCCCACCACCACCACTTGAAATTGCCTCCTGGGACACGTGGCTGCCACTGCAAAGCTGCCCCGGGCTCTGGTGGTTTTGATGGCAATTCTAGCTGCGCTCAGATCACTGGCTGTTGGGAACAGAGGGAACCAGGGGAAAACACCAGTGTCTGATGGGTCAAGGGCATTTAATGTTCCAAGCCTCCACGGCCTGCCAGAATCCCCTGCACGCTGCTCCCACCTAAGGGTGAGGGCGAGGGTGCAGGGCAGCCTTGTGAGAGCTGGAGTCCTGCCCATTGGGGGAGACTGAACATAGGAAGTGGGGCGATGGGTGAGCATCCAGACTTCACCTCCTCCTGGGCTGCCCCCTGCTGGGGGAGGTAAATACTGCAGGCTGTCGTGCTGGTGGCAGGGAAATTGGGATTCTCCTTCCGTTTTATGACGGGAAGGGAAGAAAGGTGTAAGCAGAGGCCCATGTGTAAGTGAAAAGCTGCCACTCATCACAGCCCATTGTTTGCTATCCATGCCCAGCGCTCCCACTCCAAAGGGCTTTTGGCGCATCTCTCTAGCCCCTCATCTGTGCAGCACCAGGGGCTGGATGCTGCCTGGCTACACTCAGCCTAAGAACACACCACCTGGCTGCACCTGGGGAAAGTCCTGTGAGAGAGGGCCAGTGCAACAAGGCCACCTCCAAGCCCTTGCAAAAATATTTCAGAGCCTTTCGTGGCAAACCAGTAGCTGCCGTGATCTGTGACGGGCATGAAGGAATTAAGCGGCTGCTGTTGTCTGGAATCCTCCTCATTGCTGTGGGTTTAATCGATTGCAAAAGGCTTTTACTGCCTCCTCTGCTCTGCTGACATTCGGTATCACGCCTGGACTGCCGTGTGCAGAGACGGGGCCATCTCCGCATAGGAAATGGCTTGTGGTCTAAGGCAGCCGAGCTGTCTGTCCTCGCTTGTTAGAAGAGCAATAGGCAATGCTCAATGGAATTAAACAGCAACAAATTACAAACCTAAGGTTTTTCTTCTGCTCCATATAATTAACATGTGCTGCTCTGTGCTGTGCTGCGGGGGGGAGAGGGGGGGCCAAGGTTAGGGAGGCACTGAAATGCTTGTTTGAAGAATGATCGTCACAGACCAGCCGAAAGAGCAATGCGGAATCGGTAATTTTCATGGTTCGTGCCAGAGGTTATTCCTTTGCTTGGGTCAGGAGGAAGTTTCCAGCCTTTTAGCCCTCGCCTATCCCATGGGAAATATTCTGGAGTGAAGAGGTTTTTTCCCTTTGGGGTTAGTATTCCTGACTGTGGGGGAAATGCATCAAGCGAGAATTCTGTTCTTTGTACCACCCAGTAGATTGTCTCTTGTAGACACGGATTTAACGGCCTAGTGCGCTAAGATGGCTCAGGTTTTGCTGGATAACCACCAACCCCAAAGCATGTGGGTCGCATGAACTGTCCCCTTTTCCCAGTCCTGCTTCTTGGTGCGCAGAAGGCTCTGCAGGCCTTGGGAAAGGGCTGAGTTCTCCCCAGACGCTTTGTCGTTTGGCGGCAGAGCTGCCCCAGGGGTGGTTGTGGGAGGGGATGAGAGCTGGGGCGCGGCGTGCAGGAGACGGGGTGCGAGTTTGCTGTGCCACATGCTGGGTTCTAGCCCAACCCGCAATGTAGGGGAGGCGACAGGCCCAGGACATAGTCGCGGGAGCCTTTAGGAGATGATCCGAAAGCCCACATGGAGCTTTGAAACGTGCTCCCTCCTTGAGTTGAAAAAGGGGATTCTGGGAAAGGAGCGAGTTTGTATCTGGGTTTCAAAGGAGAAAAGGGTGCTGGGGGGAGGGGTGGTTCATGCTGCAGCACCAGCTCCCCACCAGGCCTTGATAGCCTTCTCAGGACCCATTAACGGGCAGGTTTAGAACTGCACCGAGACAAGCCGGGAAAGTGGTGGTCTCTGTGGCAAGTGGGTCTGCACTGGGGTAACAGCTCTCTGGCTCCTTCGCTCATCGGCCTCCTAGCAATGCAAAGGGATGTTGGCACCCTTAACCCCCTACCCACTGTCTGCACAGCATCCGGATTCATACTCCAACAACCTTCCCCCCCATAGCAATGGAGCAGGCAGGCCCAGCAAAGATGAAGAGCTGCATCACCATTGAGTTTGTCCCCGGGTGTGTTGTGTTGGTGGGTTCCCATTCCCCGAAGAGCTGGGGTTTGAACAGGAGCGAGGGGGCGTGTCTCTGAAAACCCTGAAATGCCTTTTTGCGTATGTGGTAGCTGCCATGTTTTATTTATTTTTACTCCCCCAGCACCTTGAAACGTTGAATCTCAGGTGCTTTTCCTTGGTATAACTGACGGGGTGCGGTACGTGCTTCTGAGTGCACATGGTGATGGGCGTCTTGCAGGGTTCTCGCTTTCTGGGGTGGGAAGAATTAACAAGATGGCCTGGCCTGAGCATCTGTGCTCCCTCTAAGGTGTGCACCTGCACGGCCACACAGGTGCACACGCAGGTGAGCGTGAAGGATGTGTAGAGTGGGTGGAGGCGGTGGGGTGAGGTGGAGGCAATGATGGGAGCTTGGGACATGCAGGGCTACAGGGGGGAGAGATGGCTCTCCCCCGGCCCCAGCCGTGGGGCTGGGCGAGCCTTGGGAGTCAAGAGACTTTGGGTCTTTCCCCAGCTCTGCCACTGAGTTTCTGGGTGGCTTTCAGAAGTCACCTCACCCCACACTGTGCCTCAGTTTCCCCATTTTCTGGATGGGAATAATGATATTGATCTTGCTCTGTAAAACACTTTGAGATTTATAATTGAAAATTACTAAATATTGTTGGCTTTTAGATTTGTGTTTTGAAAGAAAATTACCAAAACTAGGACTAATGGGAATGTGTTTGTGACTGTTTTTGTTGGATTGACAATGACGACAGTTCCCTGCTGGGGATTCAAACCTCCCCTAGCAGTGTTTGCAAAGCTGTCTGTGGGCAGGGGGACATGTGGTTGGGGTGTGATCTAAGTGTGTTTCACTGTAATACCCAGACATGGAACATTGTGTGTGTGAGAATCTGAAGGTGAACTTGACTGTGTCTTTAATTATCCAAGCTGATCCAATGTAAAAATATAAACAACATGAAGGCTGAATAGCCTATAGGACTTTTGAAGTGCTTTGTATTGTTAATACAAGAGGATGGTAGTAAGGGGGATTTGAGTGTTTTTAAAAATTATTTTGAGCCTTAGTGTCCTGATTTAAAAAGAAACATTTACTTTGATTTCTAAATTGCAGTATTACATTTTACATTCAGATGAGACCTTTACAGATGAAGCCCTGTCTGAACATTAAATATCTCAAGCATTTTGCATAAGAGGAAAAGATTCTTCCTATCCAAAATTCCCTTTCTCTTTCCAAACTACTGCACAGTGCTCTCTGTGCTATCGGCTTCACTGGCTACTGACCTTCCTTCCCGGAGGTGGCTGCATTTCAGTGATGCATTTCTATGTATAGTTTGCAAAGCATGTACTGAGCCTTGTGGAGGGACGCTGTAGGAATGAACAGATAGGGGTACCGCAGCCGTCACCTGAAGACAGACCTTCCCTAAGACCCAGCTGGGTACTAGCCCTAGGACGCTGTGAGCTCTTAGTGTGGTAAGGGCTGCCGTGAAAGTATGAAGGTGATGGCGCAAGTCTGCATATTACCTCGATATTGGTACTGCACATAACAAAATTCATTCTGCACATGGATGGAAAAAATTAGAGGGAACATTGCTGAGCATCATTTCTCTCATACAGAGAAACCTCTCTGACATGGAACAGCCATGGAGACTGGAAGGCAGTCGTGGCATGTTCTGCTGCCCGGATTATTAGCTGTGTTTCCCCTCCCCCTGCCCCCGTTAGCATGGTACACCTGGAGAAAGTGAAGGCTCCATTTACTCTGGTCTCTGCTTTTCCCTAGGCCACAGGGATCCTCTCCTTAGTGGCTGAAGGAGTTCAGTGTGTCAGGTGTGATGGGATCCATGTCTGCTCTGGGCTCCAGTTCCAGTCGTCTGATTCTGGCATGGCTTTTAATCTCTTCACGTGGTTGGATACCAGAGGCAACTTGTCTTTGCAAGGGAATCCTGCAGGTTGCAGCTCTGCGTCTAGGAAGCGAACCTAGCTGAGGTTACTTTGTCAGAGAACAAACTTTACATGTTTTTTGCCGCATCTCTTTAAAAGAACTGCACCATCACTAGCAGTGTAGCATTTCTCATAAGATCTCATTCCCTAGCCGTTCAGATCCACAGTACAAATTACTGTGACTACTCTTGTGGCAGTGCTTAGGAGCCCCAGTCATGGACCAGGGCCATCCCCATCCCCAGGCGATGAGCTGGGCAAGCACAGAACAAAGGACATCGCTGCCCCAAAGCGGACAATGTAAGGAACACGGCTCTCTGTGATAGTGCAATCCTGTGACACCCCAAAATGCTGGTTTCCCATGTTCGGACTTCAGTCAAGACTGGGTTAAGTTGAATAACTCTGATGCAGTAAAGTGGGGTCTGTTTCAAGCCAGCTCTCGGGATCACTCAGTAGAATCCACAGCCTGCCTTAAAGTACACAGGTTAGGTCTGAGTTCGGATTTCTCTCCCAAATGTAAAGTCAGTCAGACAAGGAGATGAATCTGTGTGGCAACTCCCCTTTCTGATCAGTCTGTCTCCGCGGGTGAGGCTGCTGTATGTAAAGTGGGGCCAGAAGGACCAGGGTTGTAGTACCCCACTGCACTCTGCGGGTGAGAGAAGCGAGACGCCCAGTCACCATGATTTGGAAAATTTCCATGGGTCCTTTAACTGCCACCAGCCAAGGGGAGAACGAGCATCTGTTGACTGTCTCCCGCGATGCGCAGCGCAGCAGTCTCTCTCCCCTCCCCCACGACCTTGTTTGTTCTGACTCATCCACGAGATGCCAAGACCTGGCATAGGGCAGGAGTTCGTCATGGCTATACACGGAAGGGCAATAACCATAAAGTACATCTTTATACGCAGCACATCCGCCCTGCGTAATTCAGGATGCCGATATTTGGCTAGAAAGAACTTGCATTTATTGGCAGCCGATAGTCCCTTCTCTGCTGCAGATTTCCTTTGTGACCCTGAGCAAATCACTTAGCTTGCCATGCCTCAGTTTCTCATCTGTAAATGGGGATAATAGCACTGTTCTACCTCACAGGGATGTGGGCAGGAGAAATACATTTGATTGTGAGGTGCCCAGACTTTGGTGATGGGGGTCATGTTAGTACCTTAGGGGGTTCCCCTTAGTAGCCTTTCCTTGGAATAGACATGTCACCTTTGTGGCTATCCACCAATCCTGACGTGGTGCTGCATGGCGACATTTGCATCTCTGCACTAAGACGTGCCAAGTTTGCATGCACTCAGGATGGTGCATGGCCTTCTTCCACCAGCCCCAAGCAGTCATCACCTGCCGCAGCAGAGGATTCTCCATGGGGATGGAACGCTCTTGTCCTATAGGCTTGTTTTTTCGAGTTACGACGACCCAAGCACCTGGGGCAGGCACCGGAATTGCAGTTCTGGGCACGGTGCAGTGGAAACTTTCTCTAGTTGAAACAATGAGGAGTCCTTGTGGCACCTTAGAGACTAACAAATTTATTTGGGCATAAGCTTTCGTGGGCTAAAACCCACTTCATCAGATGCATGGAGTGAAAAATACATTAGGCAGTGTATATGTGTGTATATATAGCACAGGAAAAGATGGGAGTTGCCTTAACAAGTAGGGGGTCAGTGCTAACAAGGTCAATTCCATCAAGGTGGAAGTGGCCTATTCCCAACAGTTGACAAGAAGGGGTGAATATCAACAGAGGGGAAATTACTTTTTGTACTGCTAATTTGTTAGTCTCTAAGGTGCGTCAAGGACTCCTCGTTGTGTTTGCTGATACAGAGTAACACGGCTACCACTCTGAAACCTCCATGGAACATGGAAAAGGTCTCCATGGAACATGGAAAAGGTCTCCATGACAATTATCTTTTGAGGCACCTCTCTTCTTAGCCTTTCAAGTGTTTTGTTTTTTATCTTGGCTTCAGCAGCGTAATTCTCCAGCCCTCGATTGAAGGATGGAGTCCTGCCTTTAGCTTTGGATTTTATGCAGCATCTTTTAGCCAAGCATCTTAGTTCACTTCAGCAAGTGTTGGTTGCAACAGACTGAGGTATCCGTCTCTCTTTTACATCCATAGAAACCAAGGCTTGGGAAGGTTTGAGCGGCTTGCCCATGGTGAGAGAGTTGGAAGCCCAAGACTTCTGGGTCCCTTTAACCATAGGACCATCTCATGCTTTTCCAGAGCAGACTCATGTGGGATTTGAGCTAGGAATTTTTCACATCTGAAGTGGGATTTGCCACTAAGCAAACTGGCTGTGCCCTAACCATAGTGTTCTCCAGATGTATTTCCAAGCACTTTAGCTTTTCTCCCTGTCGACCCAGAAATAGCCGTATCCCGGACCACGTAATGCTTGGGGCTCATCTTATTTAACCCAGAGTGTGATGATTACCTCATAAACAGGGAGTGTCAGCACCTAAATAAAACACAACCTGCGTCCCCGTGTGCTTGGCTGTAGTCGCAATAGTCTCTCTGTGTCCCCTAGTGCGGAGCCGGTATGAACTTCCCTTTGAGCGGGGAAAAGGCACTGATTGGTAGAGAGGCCGGAGCGTGAGTGGGCACCGCGGGCATGTTTATGCTGCACTAAAAACCCCACAGGAATGAGTCTCGGAGCCCCGGTCATTGGGGCTCAGGTTCCGGGCTAACAATTGCAGTGTAGGCAGTTGGCCTGGGCTGGAGTCTGGGCTTTGAGAACCTGGCGGGGAGAAGGGTCTCAGAGCCCAGGCTCCGGCCTGAGCCAGAACACCCACGCTGCAGATTTTAGCCGCGCAGCCCGAACCCCATGAGCCGGAGTCAGCTGACCTGGACCAGCCGCGGCCATGCCATGAGTCTCTTGGCCATGCCATGAGCCTTAGCAGGAGGTCAGACTAGGTGATCAAAATGGTCCCTTCTGATCTTAATATCTATGAATCTCTTACTGCAGGGTTGGTGAACCTTAATAATCTCCCCGCTCCCTCCAGTGGGTCCCCAGATCATGGGCTAAGGCGGCTCGGGGGAGGCAGCGGGGCGGCTCGTGCCCTGTGCTCTGGTTTCAACATCCCCGGCTTGTTTTGACAGGGTCTTTGGAGTACGTTTTTCGGTAGAGACACAGCCTGTTCATCTCCGTCGCCATAGCAACCCTGCTTTGTGTCTGTGGGTTAGCAAACAGCAGGGAGTGGGTCTGGGTTGGGCTGCGCTGCCCATGGGGTGGGAGCTCCCCGCAGCTGTTTAAATAACAAGTGAATCCCGCCCTTCAGTCTCCGCGTTAGTGATGTCAGCAGCGGTTGAGGATGTGGAGCTGTGTCACCGTGTATGTTCCCTGGTGCTGCGTGGGGGGATGCAGTGCCGTGTTGGTGTGGGGTGGGGTGGGTGCAGTGCTGGGGTGGGGGGGGGGGGGCATGCAGGTCCGGGTTGGCATGTGGTGGGGGATAAGATGCAGCACCATGTTGGCGTATGCTTCCTGGGGCTGCATGGGGGTCTGTGGATACAGCGGATGGGGGTGGGGAGGATGCATTGCTGGGGGCAGGTAGGTGCAGCACAGTGTCTGTGGGGTGTGTGTGTGGATGCAGCGCTGTGTCGGGATGGGGGCATGGATGCTGTGCCATGTGGGGTGGGTGCAGCACTGTGTCCGTGGGGGGTTGGGGGGTTGTGTGGATGCAGCGCTGTGTCGGGATGGGGGAGGGGGGCATGGATGCAATGCCGTGGGGGGTGCCGTGGGGGGTAGATTCAGCACTGTGTCCGTGGTGTGTGTGTGTGTGGATGCAGCACTGTGTTGGGAGGGGAGGCATGGATGCAGTGCCCTGTTGCCATACTCTCCCTGGTGCTGCCTGTGGGCTGGTTGTGTCTGTGCTGTATCTGTATGATACAACCTGCCAGGAGAACGCACCTGTGCTGAGCTGCCCTCTTCTAGCTACAGCCTGCACTGCCTGCTCAGACAAGTGGGCGCGTTACAGGGTTAGGCCTCCAAATCCCATGGAAAGTTTATGGGATTTGGGCACCAAGCTCCCTTTGGGGCCCTTTTGAGAATCCCAGCCTTTTCTCTGTCTCTAGTTGCTCTCCCTAGCCCTGCGCTGGGGACAGTGGCCCTGGCCGTCCTAGTCCAGCTGTAAGGTAGACTGGATCCTTTAGAAAGTGTAGAGATCCGCCTTTCCCTGTGGGAACTGTGAGAGCCCTGTCCTCTGGATGCAACACAGCAATAGCCCTTCACTAGCTCCTTCCACCAGGGAATGAGACAAGGCTCCATAACCTGAGCAGAGTGCCTGGCCAAGTCAGTTCCTGAGAACAAGAATCTGCTGATCGCCAATATGCCCCGTTAGCCCCAGTCTTCAGCCTCCGGAATTAGAAGCGGGGTGAGGGTTACGAAGGGTTAAACTTCCCCTAGGTGCTGCTCCTGTGACACTGAGCTTAGACTCCCAGCTGTCACTTCTCTCTCTCCCTGGCTCCTGCGATTGGCGGCTGCTCCTGGTGGCAGAGTGTGCGAATGAGCAAGTGTTCCCCCTTCCAGCCCACGCACCTGCACAGAGCCAAGAGCTCAGAGAATAACACAACTGCCTGCACTGCAGAGGGGCTGCTGGTGCCTCCTCTCTGCTGCCTTAGAACCCTGCTGCTCAGAGGGCTGCTGATTTAAAAAAAATAAATAAAATTAAAAGAAAAATAAAATAAAGATTCTGCTCAAGATGAAACTAAGTCAAGTTTTCCTCCCCGAGTGCTTGTGCGTTCTGGTGACGGTGAGCGTCGGTTCTCCAGTGCAGCACGTGCAGCCTGGATTCCAGCACCACAAAGGTAAGAGGGCTCCTCTCTAGGGGTACTGGACGTGTGTGTGTGTGTGTGTGTGTGTGTGTGTGTGTGCGCGCGCGCACGGCAGGGCCAGCTCCGGGCCCCAGCGTTCCAAGCAGGCGCTTGGGGCGGCGGGTAGAAAGGGGCAGCGGTTCCTGCGGCCACGGCGGCGATTCGGCGATGTCTTCTCCGTTCTGCCGGCCGTGGCGCCAAATCGGCGGCAGCTTGTTCCTTTCGCTGTCCACGGCGGCAGTTTTTTTCATAGCTTGGGGTGGCAAAACCTGTAGAGCTGGCCCTGGTGTGTGCGTAGAGACAACTGGCAAGTCTGTGTTCTTTCCTAAACCAATGGATGCAGCCGTCACCTTGGATTAAAATAATTTGCCAAGTGCGGTACCAGCCACCAATTCCAAACATCTGTCAGGTCTTTAGGGCAGGAGGCCGTCTTTTCGTTATATGTCTATACAGCACCTAGCACAAAGGGGGCCGAGTCTGTGACTGGGGTGCCGAGGTGTCACTGCAACATTTAAAAAATAACAAAAGATTTCCCTGCTCCTGGAGTTAGCTTTGTAAAGTTCACACTGGGTTCTTCCATCAATCCAGGCTAGTCCATGCAAAAGAAAAAGAACAATGACTCGGTGGGGGCTTCTGATGTGTGATTGAAAGTCTGAGCCCCCTGCAGGAACACGCAGCGATATGCCAGCAGTGCTTGCTGCCCTGAAGAAAACGTGAGATTTAGTAGAGTACCTCTGGTCATAGCATTGTCAGTCTGGTCAAGCTGTGTCCGGTGTCCCCGTGAAAAGAATGAGATGTCTGTAGATTAACCCTTGCTATACCCCAAGCTGGGTCCAGACTGCATGGGTTCGAACTGTTCTGATGTTTGTGCAGCTGTTAACTGAAAGCAACCATTGTCCCCCACTGCACGGCTGTTTTATTAAGAGCTTGGAAAACTCCAGTCACTAGTGACCACCAGTGAGGGGAGACTTGGTCCTGCCTTACTGCAGGGGGCTGGGCCAAATAAGAACAGCCATACCGGGTCAGGCCAATGGTCCATCTAGTCCAGCATCCTGTCTTCTGACAGTGAGCAGGTGCCAGGTGCTTCAGAGGGAATGAACACAACAGTGATGCATCCGCTGTTGTCCACTCCCAGCTTTAGGCAAACTGAGGCTAGGGACACTTCAGAGCAGGGTGTTGCATCCCTGCTCATCCTGGCTAATAGCCCTTGATGGACATATCCCCCATGAACTTATCTAGTTCTTTTTTGAACCCTGTTATAGTTTTTGACTTCACAGCATCCCCGGCAAAGAATTCCATAGGTTGACTGTACGTTGTGTGAAGAAATACTTCCTTTTGTTTGTTTTAAACCTGCTGCCTATTAATTTCATTGGGTGAACCCTAGTTCTTGTGTTATGTGCAAGAGTAAATAACACGTCCTTATTCACTTTCTCCACACCCGTCAAGACTTAATAGACCTCTGTCCTGTCCCCGCTTCGTTGTCTCTTTTCCAAGCTGAGAAGTCCCCGTCTTTTTCATCACTCTTCATATGGAAGCTGTTCCACACCCTCAATCATTTGTGTTGCCCTTCTTTGTACCTTTTCCAATTCCTATAGATCTTTTTGAGATGGGGTGACCAGATCTGCACGCAGTATTCAAGAGGTAGGCGTACTATGGATTTATATAGAGGCAATATGATATTTTCTGTCTTATTCTCTATCCCTTCCCTAATCATTCCAAACATTGTTTGCTTTTTTTGGCTGCCGCTGCACACTGAGTGGATGGTTTCAGAGAACTATCCACAATGACTCCAAGATCTCTTTCTTGAGTGGTAACAGATAATTTAGATCCCATCATTTTGTACATATAGTTGGGATTATGTTTTCCAATGTGCATTTCTTTGCATTTTTCAACATTGACTTTCATCTGCTATTTGTTGCCCAGTCACCCAGTTTTGTGAGATCCCTTTGTAACTCTTCGCAATCTGCTTTGGACTTAACTATCTGGAGTAATTTTGTATCGTCTGCAAACTTTGTCACCTCACCCCTTTTATCAGTTCATTTATGAATATGTTGACCAGCGCTGGTCCTAGTACAGACCCCTGGGGGACACCACTATTTACCTCTCGCCATTCTGAAAACTGACCATTTATTCCTATCGTTTGTTTCCTATTTTTTAACCAGTTAGCGATCCATGAGAGGACCTTCCCTCTTATCCCATGACAGCTTCCTTTGCTTAAGAGCCTTTGATGTGGGACCTTGTCAAAGGCTTTCTGAAAGTTTAAGTACACTATATCCACTGGATCACCCTTGTCCACTGTTTGTTGACTCTGTCAAAGAACTCCAGTAGATTGGTGAGGCATGATTTCCCTTTACAAAGGCCATGTTGACTCTTCACCAACAAATCAGGTTAATCTATGTGTCTGATAATTCTGTTCTTTACTGTAGTTTCAACCAGAAATTGGCATCACATTAGCTGTCCTCCAGTCATCTGGTGCAGAAGCTGATTTAAATGATTGGTTACATATCACAGTTAGTAGTTCTGCAGTTTCATATGTCAGTTCCTTCAGAACTCTTAGGTGAATCCCATCTGGTCCTGGGGACTTATTACTGTTTAATTTATCAATTTGTTCCAAAATCTCCTCTAATGACACTTCAGTCTGGCACAGTTCCTCAAATTTGTCACCTAAAAAGAATGGCTCAGGTGTGGGACTCTCCCTCATATTCTCTGCAGTGAAGATGGATGCAAACCATTCGTTTAGTTTTTCTGCAATGACCTTATCATTCCTGAGGCTCCTTTAGCATCTTGACTGTCCAGCGCCCCCCCTGGTTGTTTGGCAGCTTCCTGCTTCTGGTGCACTTAAAGAAATGTTGCTGTTACTTTTTGAGTCTTTGGCTAGTTGCTCTTCAAATTCTAATGATACTTTCCCACTTGCCTCGCCAGAGGTTATGCTCCTTTCTGTTCCTCAGTACAGCTTAACGCCCAGGTTTTAAAGGATGCCTTTTTGCCTCTAACCACTTCTTTTACTTTGTTTCACCACGGCGGCACTTTTTTGGTCCTCTTACTGTAGTTTTTTAGTTGGGGGGGGTATACATTGAATTTGAGCCTTTTCTGGTGTTTTTTAAAAGTTTCCATGCAGCTTGCAAGCATTTCACTTTTGGGACTGTACCTTTTAATTTCTGTTTAACTAGCTTCCTCCTTGAGAGGACCTCCCAAGGTCTCTTCCAGCCCTATGATTAGGGGCTGCTCTCTGGGCATGCAATAGCTAACAAGTGGGGTCAGGGAGGTTTTCCCAAGACGGGCCCCATTGCACAATTCAGCGTGTTAAAAGCGGCTGTTTGATATCATTGTTTGAAAACACCAAGCACCAGCCTGTGTTAGAGACATGGTACCAGCCAATGGTCTGGATAGAAGTCTGGCCCTTTACACTGTTCTCTTCTTGGATACCTTCACCGCCTCCTCCCCCCCCCCAAAAAAAAAAAAGGCAAGAGACTCCTCTTTGTCCTGTAGATAGACTAGTTTTACGTGTCCCAAATCCCATTTCATAGAGAGGTGAGTGCCTAACTCCCTTTGGCTCCTTTGGAAATCCCATGCAGAATGAGCCAGAGAGGGGGCAATCCCGAGAGGGAGACTCAGAAGGGGCTCCTCGAATTGAACAATAAATTGGTTAGTCTCTAAGGTGCCACAAGTACTCCTTTTCTTTTTGCGAATACAGACTAACACGGCTGTTACTCTGAAACCTCTTGTGTCTAAAATCTGCTGACCTGCTAATGCTCCAAGCAGTACTCAGATGGCTGGCAATGAGGTGATTTCCCATTCAGTGCACTGTGCATTCGGCAGCGCTGTCTGATAGTCTGTCTCTGTTTCTCCTCAATGCTCTGTTTTTGTGTGGGTGTGTTGTGCATGAACACTGTGGGAGAAAAACACTGCCAGTAAAACCACAAAGAACAGCAGAGGGGAGTCTCGAGAGCCAGTGTAGCAGCTCGAACTCCCTTCAGCTCACGTGTCTAAAATCCACACTGTTCCTTTAAAGAGCACGTGCAACCATCCACCTCCTCTTCTGCTCAGCCCTGTTCAGAAAGTCCTGCTGTCTGAAACTTTTGTCTGGGTGGGTGAATACACCCCGTAGAAGCTGCATAGGAAAGAGGCAAGTGAAGAGCAAACCTAAAACAGACCTATCTAAAAAAGCATAACTTCCGTCCAGCTGAGTCCTCTTACAGGGTCTGTTCCCGGAACAGGTGGAAAGGGTTGAATTGCAGGTAGGCTGACCAGACAGCAAGTGTCAAAAATCGGGACAGGAGGTGGGGGGTAATAGGTGCCTATGTGAGAAAAAGACCCAAAAATCGGGACTGTCCCTATAAAATCGGGACATCTGGTCACCCCAATTGCAGGTGATGCATACAGAGTTCCAGTTAGTCAAATATTTGTCACTAAGCTCTAAGTGCAGGCACTGAGGTAATACTATTTCAGAGGTGCTTTAATATTGCATGAAACTAACCCAGTGGCATCAGAAATGCGGCAGCTGGTGCCGGGGTTCCTGGGGCGGGGGGAGAGAGAACACCATGAAAACAGCAATAGAAATGTTCGAGATCACTACTGGGTCACATTTGTCCTAAGATGTAGGCTCATAGCAATGTTTCCACAAAAGCGTTTTTTAATTCCAAAGGGAAGTTGCTTTAACAAATTAATGTTCCCGGCACTGTTTTCAATATGACTTATTTATAATCTCATCTATGAGATTTGTCTGTAGTATTCAAGTGCCCTGCAAACAGTAAGTTTAGCCTTAACACCCCTTCTCCCCCATCCAAAGTCGTTAGCCCCATTCTAAAGGTGAGGGAATTTAGGTATGGCGAGGTGGTGGCTTACCAGAGATCACACAGTCAGAAATAAACCCCCTGTTTCATGGGTCCCAGTTCTGTGCCATAGCTACAAGACAAATCTTCCTCCTGTAATGCCGACATCACAGCTGTTTGCTGACACGTGAGACTCTGAAAGTGAAATGGGCAGGTCTGATATCCTGTTTGTCTCAGCTTGGACAATGAAAATAAGTAATACCTTTAAAGCTGTCAGTTTTTAATAAGAGGTGTTTGTGATGTAGGAAAGGAGCCTTTGGATTTATCTGCCAGCGTCCTTTTCATTCTTTC
Organism: Chelonia mydas; assembly: GCF_015237465.2. Classification (NCBI taxonomy): domain Eukaryota; kingdom Metazoa; phylum Chordata; order Testudines; family Cheloniidae; genus Chelonia; species Chelonia mydas. The sequence continues at coordinate 5,172,849 of NC_057857.1, forward strand.
CATCAGTAGAAGTGCAGCGCAGTTCACCACTGGGGGTCTCCCTTGACTTAAATATAAAAAGAACAGGAGGACTTGTGGCACCTTAGAGACTAACAAATTTATTAGAGCATAAGCTTCCGTGATCTACAGCCCACTTCATCAGATGTTAGTCTCTAAGGTGCCACAAGTCCTCCTTTTCTTTTCGTGGATACAGACTAACACGGCTGCTACTCTGAAACCTGACTTAAATATGGTTCACTTTTAATGCCATTGTACCTATGTGCTGCGCTTAGTATAGTCATTCTCAGGTCGGGCTTAGGGCTGCTTTTTCACACAAGCAGAATCTGTGCAATGTTAACCCATTGTGTACACATGCAGGGTAATCTTTGTTGTAATTGACAACTGCCTCCTGAAAATTGGTCTAGTATTAAATGCTGCTTAAACTCCTGTTTCAACTTCAGGGTTCTTTTGTTTAAATGGATGCTAAGAAAGCATAGCAGCTGGGGAAAAACTATTTTAGGGTCAGTCGGGCAAAACGGCATGAGTGTGATTCCTGTAATGTAAATGCAGCTCCGTGTGTGATGCCGTAGGCTGAAGGTGCCCGTTTAAAATCGTGGTCTTCCTTTAGGGTTTGTCTAGACACAGAAGTTGTACTGGTTTACTGTAAGTCTGTTTAAAAACTGGTTTAGTTAAACAGCTGCCAATTCCTGTGTGGATGAACTTATATTGATTTAAAACTTGGTTATATTGGTGTAGCTTGTGCCTGTAAATTTACTGGTGCAAGTTAAATGGCTACAGAGCAGGATTGGATTGATAGGCGTGTCCACACCCAAAGTGGCACCCATGTAATTAAATCAGTTTAACAGAACACCTTTAGTTACAGCAGTGCAGTTTTGTGCATAGCTAAGGGTGATCAGACAGCAAGTGTGAAAAATCAGGACAGGGGGTGGGGGGTAATAGGAGCCTATATAAGAAAAAGACCCAAAATCGGGACTGTCCCTGTAAAATTGGTTTCAGAGTGGCAGCCGTATTAGTCTGTATCGGCAAAAAAACGAGGAGTCCTTGTGGCACCTTAGAGATTAACCAATGTATTATGCCCAAATATATGTTAGTCTCTAAGCTGCCACAAGGACTCCTTGTTTTTTTTGCCTATAAAATCAGAACATCTGGTCACCCTATGCGTAGCTCAGGCCCCAGACATTGGTATGGTTTATATTGATATAGCTAAACCGATTGCTCGAGTCCACACTTCTGTGCATGCATCAGTTTAATTTACTTTGCTTGTGAAGTATCACGTCCACATAGCACAGCAATATTCCAATAGCTCACAGTCTACTGCTGCCCTTCTCCACCCATCAATAGGTGCAGAAGTAACCCCCATAACGGCTGCTCTCATCCACTGCAACTTAGCCTGTGGTCATGTAGGTTTCTCCAAGGAGCCTGATCATCAGCTTCAGTGGAGCTGACGCCAATTTGTACTAGCTGAAGCTCAGCCCAGGTGCGGGTAGCAGGCGAGAGCCTTACTCCGCGGATTGATAGACAGACAGCTCTTCATTCTGCCGGCCACGCAGCCCTTCTGTTTACATAACTTCCTGCCTGTTGGCTTCATGCCTTTCGAATCTCCTGCTCGCCGAGGCTAGAGATGTGCCAGGCAGGTGGTTTAGCTGCTGCCCGTGGAGTGGGACTTTCACTGCTCTACCCTCTGCTGCATTGGTGGATGCTGTTTGTCTCCTTTGCTGACATTTCTCAAAACCCCGGCCAGGGACGTGGGTGTTTCCGAAGATTGCAGTGAAAATGGTGCTGGTTCTAGCATAACTCTGGACGCACTAACTGGTGCTTCTCCCTGAACTCCCCAGCTCAGAGGGCTCTTGGGTTGGCCGGATATATGGCACGTGGGCTCTCCTAATAAGTCTGCCTCTAAGAGAGAGACTGTAGCAGAGTCCGCTTGAAAAATGCCCGAGACAGAAGCAAATCGTGCAAAGAGCAACTTTTCTGCGGGCTGTGCCAAGGCAAATGAAGGCACCAGAGCACAGTGCAGCCCTTTCACGTTCAGCATGTGTTTAGCTTGGCAGGATGCTCTGAGAGCATATTCCTCAAGCAGGTCTCTTCCGGGCTGGCACGATGAGAAGCAGTTTCTTAATTGCTCGCTTCCAGGCATGTGGCATGGAAGAATCTACTGCTCACAGCCCTGCTGATGTACCTCTGTCCTGACCTGGAGTTCCCCCTGCTGATCGAATTGCGGTAGGGCTTTTTAGCGATGTTTCCAAAGCAGACTGTGATCGTCCCTTCCCCCCCCCCTCCCACAACTCAGTCACTTAACAGCATAACCAAAGCCGATCTTTCTAAAGCTGTATGTGGGCAAAACCAGGTCCCATAATTCCCTACCAGCCCCACTCCCCAGTGCCAGCAATGGGGAGAGCTGCAGTGTAGACAGGATGCAGATACCCTATTATCATGCTGTTGAATCTTGAGTAGAGCATGTATAGACCACACAGGTTTAACCCCCCCTGCAGCCTCTCCACCACCACTGCTACCTCTGGCGGCCTGTTAAAGGTGAGACTGCTGCCAGGAGATACGCGGAGTTATGGTTCCCACCTACGCTGTCCCACTGAGTCTCCTTAGCCAGGCTGGTGAAGGGCAGTGGGAGATTCCTTCACAGTAAGAACGGCCCTCTTTGACTGGTATGGCTTCGGTACGGGGCAGGCGGTCTGTGAAATCCAGCTGTCCCTGCTCAACCAGAAAGTTGTTTTGTGGCCACTAGGGGGAGGAAGGTGCACGCCCCCAAACCAGGCTATGCAGAGCATGTGGTGACAAGGATGGCAGAAGGCAGAGCTATTCCGGTTGCCTCCTGCTGCTCCGCTTTGTTGGGTCGGTTAGCTCAGTAACAGCTCTCCAGCAGGGCACACCAGGCCCCCTTCCGCTCTCAGTGCCCTCTGACAGGAGCTGCCTTTCCTCCTCTAAGCCCAACGGTGAAAGCATTTGCGTCCCCGAAGGGGGGCTGCAAATCCAATTTAGATGTGGGTGCTTTTGTGCTAATTTGATTCATGTTACTTGGCCTCCTTATCGCTTGCCTACAGGAGAAAGTTGCACCAGTTTAACTCAAGGTGTGAATTTAAAATTTAGTTAAACTTGTGCAACAGGCTGTGTATAGAAGCATAGAATTGTAGAATGTCAGGGTTGGAAGGGACCTCAGGAGGTCATCTAGTCCAACCCCCTGCTCAAAGCAGGACCAGTCCCCAACTAAATCATCCCAGCCAGGGCTTTGTCAAGCCTGACCTTTAAAACCTCTAAGGAAGGAGATTCCATCACCTCCCTAGGTAACGCATTCCAATGCTCTTACTTCAGTTTAAGCCAGGTTTATTGTGGTCTAACTTAAAGTGATTAGTAACAGGTTTAAGGTAAGCTAAAATTACCCACTCGTAAACCAAAATACGAGTGTCCACACAGGAGTCTGCACCAGTTTAACTTAAATTGGTTTAAAAACATATTTAGGTTAAACGGATGCAACTTGTATGTGTAGACAAGGGCTTAGTTCCCACTTTGTAGGGGAAAAGGGTTTACTTTCAAGGGATGTAGAAGTACAGTCTTGGAGAACATGCTGCTGTCAAGGATGGATACCGTGTGTGTATGTGTAGACAGCAACCTAGAGTATACATTATTAACCTCCGTTTTCCTGGGGCAAAATCTGTTTGTCCCTTTCCCCACAGTCCTAGCCAGCAGCCCCAGAGGTGTCCCGGAGGTCGTCCTGGGGGCCTGAGCTGTTTGGTTAGCACGGTTGCAGCAGAGCTGTTTGGAGCAATGAACAAGGAGGTGTACGCGACACCCTTCAAAGCAGTCATTCTGCAGCCGTATGCGAGGGAAGGAGATGTAGCCCCCTCCAACTTACAGCGCACTTGTCAAACGCTCTCCCTCCACCAACCGGAGACTGAGTCGCTCACCTGGATTATAGGGCTTGCAGGGCTGAATACACCTTTGCTCGCTGGTTGCCATCAGCTGAACCTGAGTTGGGCTGATGGAGGTTGATGTCCACTGGTCAGAGAGGCCTGGTGTTCTGGGCTGGGCGTGCACCGCTTCCCTTAGTGGAGCCTGCAGGAGAAACGGGAAGATTCTGATGCACTGTGGCTGGCCTCCCTAGGTAATTTATGGAGCTGGGGTTAAAAATAGCCCCTCTTCCCTGCTGTGGAATTACCCAGCTGCTTCCAGGCCTCAGCTGTGCTGGGGCCTGGTCTACACTTAACTTCTCTCGATATAGCTATGTTGGTTGGGGATGTGACACTTTGTTTTTTCCCAACAGAGCTAGATCTGTGTAAGCCCTATGCAGACGCACTCTTACACTGGCATAAAAGCACTTTTGCTGGTGTAGCTTATGTCTCTTGGGGAACTGGTTTAAACTGTGCTGGCAGAAACACTTTTTTGCCTCTATAAGCTACGTCTACACTAGGAGGGTTTGCTGATATAGCTATGCTGGTATAGCTGTGCCAGCAAATCTTTTCTAGTGTAGACAAGGCTGGGAGTTTAATAGTGTAAACTAATGAGGTAGGAAGGACACACACGTTTATTCATTGTTTGACCCAATAGCGGACCCGAGGGCTAACCCTGGCTAGGTACAAACATTTAGATCCCATCTACAGCAGAGTTCCTTTGTCTTCAAGAAACCAAACACTGGGCTGGATCCTCAGCTAGCGTAAGTGGCATTATTCTGTGGCATTCAGTTCAGATAAGCCAGCATGAGTTAGTGTGTGGCCAAAGCTGCAGTTCCTGAGGAGGACCGACACTACTGGAGCAGCTCGGTGGGAAGGAAATAGGGATGGGCCTCTGGCTCCTGTATCTTTGGAGGGACAGGATGAGCGTGTAGGGTCTGCGAAGATGGAATTGCATTGTCCTAACTTCACCTTGTGCCTGCGAGTTGGTGAGATAACAGCGCTGTGACAGGACTTGGAGGCTGGAAGTGTCTCCTTAGACTGCTGCTAATGGAGAAGAGAGGGGGTGCGTGTACACACACACACACCCACCCCTGTACTCGTCCCGGGATGTTTAGGAGCCGCTGCAGCTATGCGAGGGTTACCCGGAGTCTGAGGCGGAGTTCAGGCACTCGTGGGCTCCCAGAGTAGCCTTTTCAGAAATGTGTCACCCTTTCCGTATTGGTCGCCTCCTTCGCAGCGTGGAATCTCCTGCACTAAGGAGAAGCCAGGCTGCATCCCCGCAGGCTTTGCGCCAGCTCGGAGCGTGCATTGGCCCTCGGCAGGCAGGGCAGCGCTCCCGGAAGTACTGCATGTTGTTTGACCCACTGAACTGGGCTCACTGCCCCTAGGGAGGAGGAATGGAGGGAAAGGAGCCACAGCCCTGGCCTTAGCCCTCACCGCAGGTTCCTTTTGCTCTGTAAATAATTAACACAGCCCATCACCTGGTAGGCAAGTAGAGCGCTGCACAAGCCTCTGCTCTTATAACTTGACCCCATCATGCCAAAGTCTTGCGAGGGTGGAGATCTTAGTACTTGTATCTTATGGGCTTTGTCATCTAAGACTCCCCAAGTGCAGTGTAGTGATGAGCTAATTATCAGTAGCCATATTTTACAGATGGGGAAACCGAGGCACAGAGACAGTGACTTGCCAAAGATGAGATTTCGCCCAGGAATCCTGACTCTTAGTCCCATGCCCTCGCCACCTGTAAAACCAAGCTAACCCCCAATTTGTTAGCAAGTCAGGCTGAATTCGTGAATGGCGGGGAGTGTGCTTAGCAGCGTGGGTAGACACAAACACACGCTAGCTCCGCTCGAGCTCGTGCACTAAAAATAGCAGTGTGGCTGCAGCAGCTTGGGCTAGCTGCCCAAATACATACCCAAGGGGGTGGGGCGGGTTTGTGCTGGGGTGGCTAGCCCGTGCTATTGCAGCCACGCTGCTATCCTTAGCGTGCTAGCCCGTCTGCCTCTGCTGGGAAGCACCCACCCAGCTGCACGGTGCATGGGATGTAAATGAATATGTAAATCATGGATCCTGTGCCTGGCGTGGACCTGAGCACACAGTCAGCACATAGGCTTTAAGGCACTGCCCCTGCTGCTGTTGTAAACAGAGATTGGGACCTGTATTTAAAGCCTTTCAGTGGTGGTCCTGCCACAGTGGTTCTAACGGGGCTTGGCTAACTGGTGAGAACCTGTGCACCCATGTTAAACTAGTTTTGAAAACTATTTATAGCCTGGGAAAGAGCATGGCTTGGTTTTAGCTATACCAAGGGCTAGTCTACACTCCACTGCTTCTGCAGATAACGCTATGCTGGTATATCTGTACCGACAGAGGCCCCTAGTGCAGACCCAGCGTCTGCTGACAGAAGGAGTTTTTCTCTTGGTGGTGTAACATTGCCTAGTGATGACATTAGCTATGCTACTAGAAGCACCTGTGTGCGTGCGTGTGTGTGAGAGAGACACCCCAGACTGACATAGCTGTGATGCAAAACTTTGTAGTGTGGACCTCCCAGCTACGCACGCTTCTCTCTGGCGCTGTGTCGCTGGAGCTTAAACTCCCTTCCTTAAAGGAACACGGCCAGAGGAAACCTGCCCCTTGATTCAGTTTTAGCGAAACTAAAGGTTCGTAAAGCCTAGACCCAATACATTTTTCCCATGCTTATTTAAAACTTCCTGTGGAAAAAGAGTCTTTAACAAACCTTCCCATGCAGCATGTGTGTGACCCACCTCTCCTGTCCCTTTTGCTAGTGCAAAGGAACCTGGAGATGAAACTGCCTAGAGATACCATGGAACTAACCAGCCTGTTTTTATTGGCAAGCCTGAAAGAGAAGCAACGAGCCAACAGCATCCCTAGTGAAACGCTAACTCGAATTTAAAAACTTCCCTTTAAATATCCTACCTCCATGACGCAATCCCTATTGACTGGACAGGCGGCAGAAGCAGGCCCATGGTTAGCACACACTGTTTTAAAAGATACCCTGTAGGATTGCATTGGTGCTGAGAAATGCGTATCTATTTCCTGATGTCTGTGTACCCAGAACATCATCTTGATATGGAGCTGGAAATCATTAAGCCCTGTTTACGCAAGCACTTCACCCTTTGCCAGCAATACCACTGCTGGAGAACAGGTGCTAAACGTACTAGACCAGTAGTTCCCAAACTTTAACAACCTGTGAACCCCTTTCACTAAAATGTCAAGTCTCATGAACACCCTCTTAAAAATGAATATTTCCAGGGATTCTCTCCTTTACCTGAGTATAAATTATAAAAGCAGTGATCTTGGAAATATAAAATTTGTTTTTATGACATGCTTATTACACACTAAAAAGAAAAGGAGTACTTGTGGCACCTTAGAGACTAACCAATTTATTTGAGCATGAGCTTTCGTGAGCTACAGCTCACGAAAGCTCATGCTCAAATAAATTGGTTAGTCTCTAAGGTGCCACAAGTACTCCTTTTCTTTTTGCGAATACAGACTAACACGGCTGTTACTCTGAAACCTGTTATTACACACTGTGTATTATTAATTATTATTTATCATTACAGTATTTTTATTACATTATGCAAACGGCAACACTCTTCCCAGATCTCACTTTCGTAGCTTGTATCACTTTGAATAAGCCTGTTATAAGACAAGGCTCCTAGGTTTCATCAAGGAGTATCAGATGTGAAACAGCATGAAGGGATTTAAGAAGCCAACTCAAAGAGTTCCTCCTACACAAGCATTCAGGTCTTGAGCAGTCCAGGCAAACAATGCATGCTACAACAAAGCTTAAACTTGTTCTTCATAATAATTTTAAAAACAATACTAGCTGCCTATTTAATTTTAAAAACAGCAAAAAATATCCACCTCCCTTTTTATTTCTTATAGGGAGTCTTGAAGTTTAAATCTTCTCAGTGTAATAGATAGGCTTGCTTTGATCTGCTTCAGTCCTGGAAATCCAGGGGCTCCGGGCTGCTGGCCCCGTGCTGCCTGGGGTCCCTAGGCACAGCTCTGTCCGCCATTAGGGATTTTTTCCCCGAGAACCCTCTGTAACATTTCGCTAACCCCCAGGGGTTCACGAACCCCAGTTTGGGAACCACTGTGCTAGAGGCAGTCATATTTACCATAGCAGTAACTCCAGCTTCGCCTTTAGCAGTTCCTGGCACGTCGGGGTATGTAAAGGCTTTTCCGGGATCAGAGCTTAAAGTTTTGTTGCGTTTAAAAGAAGTCCTATCCTTTTCCCCAGCTGATCCTGTGGTTCTGCACCCTGATCAGGTTGTTTACTCACCCACACTGATTTATTTATGTGCCTGTTAAATATAAACTTCGACAGTAACATCTGCACAACATGATAAGGTGAAGTTGTGGAATATGCCCTGTTTCAACAGATCAAGACATAAAAGTGTGCCCTTCTGGACTGAAAGGGAAACATTTTAATAAACACAGTGCAATGCAAAATGGATCCTCTTGGATTATAGTCACTTTTCTAATTTGGATTTTAAAAGTCACGTATCATAGAAGCTAAATGCAGGGGCTGCTTTCCTTCCAGGCATTTCGATTTCATATTCTCTGCTTTTAGCAAGTTTCATGCTTAAATGTAAAACTGTCCTAGATCCTTAATTCATTATAGCAGAGTTATCTCATTTGGTACTGGCCGGTGTGGGTGCTAGAGTCTTACCAGCCAAATAGCACATGCTGTTTTCCAAAGAGCTGCAGAGATGAAAATCACTGTATAAATAATTATTATTGTGTTGATAGAATCCAGTGTGAAACGGAGACAGGATTTATTTCATGCTTTCTGTCAACTCTAAACCTAACATAAGGGTTAGTCTTCTCGCTGCTCTACCAGTATCCTTCTCTGATATGATCTAAACAAACAGAATACAAGATGGATGATATGAGACCCCCCCCCTTTTTTTGAGAGAGAGAGAGAGAGAGAGAGCGCTCTAGCGGCACTCTTTCTATGCTCTTGTGTGCACTAGAAAAGTTGCACCAAGTTAACCAAATAGATTTTAAAATCCATTTTAACTTGTACAGACTCCTAACACACATGCCTTTAAATGTTAAACCCTCATTTAAATCTGTCTAGATTGCAACTCAATTAAATTAAAATCAGTGTAATTAAACTGGTGCAACCCTTACATAGACAAGGCCACAGAGAGCTCGTGTAACTGGTTTTCTCCTTAAACTGATTTTAGATTGATCTAGCTAAACCTGTGAAAGCATCTAATACAGGTGCTCTTAAATCAGGTTAACCTTTGCTTAAATTAGTGTAGCTTAATTAGGTAAATCAGATGCAGTATTGCCAACTCTCGGTGTTCAAAACCCATGATTCAGACCCTAAAAATCATGAGGCTGGCTTAAAAATCATGCAATTTTATAAAAATATAATATATTTGGGGTTCTTTTTATTTCCCTTCCGGCTTCTGAGCCTTTAGGGGGCATTTGGGTCAGATGTTCAGGCTTTTCTCTGCAAACTTGAGGGCTAGAAATTTCCTACTTTTAAAGTGGAAGCTGAAATTCTCAACTAATCACATGACTCTAGGAGCTGGGGCTTCGAGGAAAGCACTAAATATTGTGAGAAACCTGCTCTAGCTCAGAGGAGTTACTTTGGGGAAGCTTTCTGGTCTATGTTATGTAGGAGATCGTACTAAATTATATGAATCAAGACTCTCCATAAAATCTGTTGGCAAGGCAACAGATGCGAAGTAGATTGACAAGCAAGGGTAAACCTGGTTTAAGTGCATGTACTATAAAGGTTTGCACGGCTTTAACTAAATCAGTTTGAAATGTTTGTGACTCCTAATGTCTCTTGTTTTAAATCACACTGAAGTAAAGTCTCTGATCAGCTGGACTGTGGCACAAATAGCATTGTTGAGTCACTGGGATTAGGTTTTGGGGGTGGGGACGGGGTTCTATTGTACAAGAACACAGGGAGGGAATTTGATGTTTATTTCCAAACATTCAAAGTGACAACAAATTCCAAAGGGGCCTGTAATTGCTATAACCTTGAATTATCCAGATGCTGAGCCCGCCTCTGTCCCACTTCCCCTTTTGTGTGTTTTGATTCATCCTCCAAGGCTCCCCACTGAGGACAGCCCTGGCTGAATGAAGCAATTGAGAGGTAGAAAAAAAGAGAGAGCATTTAACATCTTCTGGCTTTGAAGTTGAGTTTAATCCTGTTAAAAGCCTGGTGCCTGAATAGCAGGCTCTGATATGCGTCTGGCAAGCTCTCCCTGAAGTCAAAAGCAGTGTAACAAATGCCAGGATTTCCCTGTGTGTGTACGTGTGAGAGAGAGAGAGACACACACACAGAGTAGTGAAAGCAGCCTTTGCACAATGCATCAAAAATGAGCACTTCCCAGCATGAGTTTCACATCATGGGGTTTGGCCAGGCCAGATTTATTTCAGCAGCGGCTCCCGGTTGTGTAACTGATTGACTTGCGTGTGCAGTGTCGGAATGTCTTGTTTTTAAAAGCTCCAAGGATGATACTTTGCTGTAAATGTAAATGTATCTGCCTGTTAATATGCTCCTTATTTAACATGCATGTTGCAGCTGCGCCCAGAGACCACCTAACTCGATCAGAACTGCCGGGGCAGAATGTTGCCACCTCTGGACCGTTGGGGAGCTGTGTCAGTAAGGAATGAGGCAGGGTTTGCTTTCCAGGGATGACGGGGCAGGGAGCTAATGGGGAATTGCCCTATAGACGATGAATGGGCCTGATCTTTCAGAACATTCTGTACATCGGCGATGCCCATTAAAATCAATGGGGGGTGCCAGAGTTTGGCCCCTGTGGCTGGCTGCACGGTGTGCCCGGCTTGCAGCCAAGAGCCGGGCTGGGTTAGTGCCATCAGCCCACGGTCACATCTATGCTGGGGTCTTAACACACACTTCCTTTCTGCCCAGGGGAGCAGGCTGTGGGGGGAGGGAGTTGTGCTCCAGCAGCCTACGGCTTACCTGGAAGGAGGGGTATCCCCCAAGGCAGCACTGCCCTTCCCCCCAGGCCCTGGTCTCTTGTAGGATACTTGTGACCCACAGATGACTGAACATATAAGCACAACTGGGCATATAGGCTGGCCCTTTCCCGGCTGGCCAGTGGCCTTTGCACTGACACACAGTGGTGGAGCTCAGCCCCTGTGAGGCTACTCTGGGGGGAATCCCTTTTGTCCAAGATAGGGGCTGGCATTAAGGTGATGTGCACCTAGTGTAAAGCTGAGCCTCGTCGCCTTATCACGAGCCGCTCTCCATCCTCTATCTTCCCCTCCCTGCCTCGTGTTGTGTATCCCACCTGGTCTGCAAGCCTCCGGGCAGGACCTGTCTGTGCCTCCCTTCTCCAGGGAGGACTATACACATGTAGGGGGCTACGTACTAAGAGATGCCAAGGCCCCAAGTCCTCCCCACTGGAAGCAGGTATAGCTCGCCTGGCTTCCAGACAGCTCTGTTGGAGTTTGGCTGCAGATTATCGTGCAGGGCTAAAAACATAGGTGTTAATAATCCACTAATTGAGACCAATGGCCCCTCCTCCTAGGTGGAGATGCTGCTGGAGCCCAATAGGGAATTCCCTGCTGGGCCGGAGCAGGTGGAGGGCCTGTTAGCTTATAGAGCTGGCTGGCTCCCACGTGTTCAGTTTTGTGTGCAGTTCAAGGTAATGGGTCCAGCTGGTTTGGGGCCAGGCTCCCTGAGACCTTCCCCGGCTCTGTGTGACCCCTGCAGGGAGCTGCAGTCAGCTGGGGCACTCGGGGTAGAGGGGCTCCTGGGGCGGCAGAGAAGGGAGATTGCATGGCATGTTGGGCCTGACATCCTCCTGCAGCAGGGCACTAAGACACCCCCTGCCTGAGGCCCGCCGTTGTGCCCTACAATGGCCCCGCAGCCCTCAGGAGCACGGTGCTCTCCGCGGCTCTGCAGCTGCCTGTGTACCGCACACCCTGATGATGCTCTGAGTTCAAAGTGCGGGGTGGGGAGCCCCGAGCGGAGCCTTTGTTCACACTCTGCCTGGGACTGTGCTGACAGCAGCGGCTGCTGGCGTCAGGGGTTCATATGGGCTGGTGGCATCATTAACGCAAATCTCCCCTCCCAAGAGGCAGGAGGTGGGTTCTGTGTCTAGCTCAGCCAGTGGCAAACTCTGGTTTGTGACTCTCTGCATCCTCCAGCTCCACGAGCTAACGGCAAAGATCCCCCCGAGGTGAATGTGGGCAGGGCCAGCAGGGGGCGGTGGCCCCTATCCCATACTTTTGGGGTCTTCATGTCTGTCCAATCATGGGTGCAAGATTACCCCTCCCTTTAACCCTGTTGGCCCTGGAGAACACCGGAGTTCATGATCCTTCCTTCCCCGCCTAGAGCTCAGAGACTACCCTGCCTTCTGGGCCGAGGAGGAGGTCCATGGTGAACGTACATGGTCTGGTGCAAGGATGCAGGGAGCTGAAGGAAGCTGGGAGGGGCAGTGTATGTGATGGTGATCCCGCCTGGAGCGCTGAGGCCGTGGGGGCTGGCAGGACTGAATTGCTGCCCTTTCTCCTCACTTCTTCTGAGTTTCTGTCGTCACTTCCCCTTATGTCCCTAACCTCCAGTGCAGTGCCAGGGCCGTCCCGGGCATCATATGGGTGATAGCCAAACACCGCTTAGCTGGACGTTATGCGGCCCGAGGCAGCCTGTCCATTCCAGTCCCACTGGTCGGTGTCACTCTGCTGAGTGTGTCAGAGTCCTGGTCAGGCCATGAATTCGGGTTATTGACTTGAGAAACACTATTGCGGTGCCCCTTTCGGGGAAGGGCCTGTTCATGGTGTTCCCAAGAGGCACTGCTGCTCCCCCGACTTTCATCACTTTTTTCTTTCCTCCCTCAGCCAGCTCTGTTTCACAACATCCTCTGGGTTTCCCTTTCTGCATAACTTCTGTCTGCCTCTCGTTCACCTCAATGCCCAGTGGTATGTGTGGGTTTCATTTATTGGACCGAGGGTATTTCTTGCAGGGCTGCGGAGCCATGGGAGTGTTTGGAAATAGAATGGAGGGAGGGCGGATGGAGTATCGTCCCAGCTGGAGAATAGGACTCCTGGGTTCTTTTTCCAGCGCTGCCATTGACTTGCTGCTTGGCCAGGCTGTGTGCCTCAGTCCCACATTTCACACAAATGGGAGTTATGCCAAGCCTAGGGGTGCTGAGAAGGTGGATGTTTGTGAAGCTCTTTAAGATCTTTGTGCACAACACACAACCTACAAGTTGCATGCACTCAGAAACATTAAATATGTTTGGCAGGAAGCCTCCCCCCCCCCCCCACCCCCCACGTCAGCCATAGAGCCATAGGTGTCAAGGTCAGAAGGGACGTTCCATTGTCTAGTCTGACGTCCTGAGTGACACAGGCTGTGAGATCCCACCCAGTGGCTCCTGTATCCAACACCTGTCTGGGCTGAGAACAATGGGATGATTGAATGAAAACCCCACCCAGCCTAAGAAGCACCTTATGCCTCTCAACCCTCCTCAACATCCAGGAAAAATTGGGCTTTGTCCAACCAGGGCTGGTATTGGATTCTGAAGGGGAAGGAGTTGAGAATCCTTCGTGTAAAATGTCCTTTCATCCAAGGATCTGGAGTAAGGGCAAAGTGCCCTCTCTCATCCCCTGCCCCTCCCAGGAGACCCTACCTAATAATAATCTTCCATGGAGATAAATAATTTTCAAGTCATCCATTTCTCAATAATACGGCCTCTTCCTCTGGTGAGTGCTACCAGCTCCAAGGGCTTCCTACCTGCCCCCGGGGGCTCTGATGACATAGGACAAGTTCGGAGCAAGCCTCAATGATCCCAGATGTCTCCAGAACTCCAAGGTGGCGGGGTAGGGAGTGTCTAGATAAATATCCAATGTCCAATATGCAGAGAACCCAGCATCTACTCCAGGGCCACATCTAGAGTAGGGGGGAAAGGGTATGTTAGAAAATGTGTTAGCTAACACCATTTCAGACAGGACTTTTCCCCTTGTGTCGGTAGAGCCAGTTGTGTTTAAAACACACTTGCTGGTCTCAGTCTACCCTACTCTACCTTTCCTCTGACGCCCAGACCCACTCCGGCACCATCACTGGCTGTGTGATTTCAAGAGAGACCCTACAATCACTGCTATAACATGTAAAAGGTTTGTACCTTTGTTTGTTGTCTTTCGCTAACAAATGCAGAGGGACATTTCCCAGGTAGCTTCTAAACAGACGTGTTTTTCTTCTTAGCCTTGTGATTGCAGCAAATATTTCGCTTGGCTTTTTGAGCTAGCATGCCATTGAGCAGCAAAGTCAGGAAAGTAACTGAAATACTTCTCTGATGGATTGTATTTATGGAGGGACACCCTATCCTAAATTCCCAATTACTGAGGGACAATCTACACTCACTGCTATATTTGCTTTCCACGAACTATTCTTAGTGTAACTTTTTGTGAGTGATGTATTGGCGTATCTGGATGCTAGTATTTAAACTGGATTATTACATTTATTAACCTTCATTTGAGATATTGCAGATTATGTACTATATGAATTTTATGGCTTTTAAAACCAAGCTTTGTACTTTTGGATAATTCAAGCGTTACAGCCGGATGTATAGAAACTCTTTGTAGACCTGTGTATTAGACAATTTTAACACTAGCTTTAACAAAACATTTTTAATTAGTTCAATGGCTGATACACGCTTTTAGGCCAGACCTTGCCCTTTTAGGGTTCTGGATTTGCTCTGATGGGGTTTATCTGGGACTAATGGCTGTGATTGCAATGTGAGAAACTGTGCAGAAGGCTGTCTTGGCTGTGACTTCCTTTCTGCTCGTCACCGCCTTCTGATTCCATCGGAGTAGTGAAATATTTCAAGCCCGCCAGTGGGATTTTCTGAGTTCTGCTTAAAATCTCTTTCGGGGGGGGGGGGGGGGGCGAGAGGTGACACTCACAGTCCCTCAACTATTATCTGTGTGTTTTGGGGGGCTCAGAGTCTGAATTACAGGTCTCGGAGAGAGTCACCTGGCATTTGCCAGTGCTTCTTGTACAGGGTGCCAGTGTACTGCTGCCGTGGAGACACTTGCTAGGGAGGCAGGTGGGTGCTGTTTCTTCTCAGCCGTTCTCACCAGCTAAAGGCCCAGTCCTGCAGTCTCAACACAAGACCCACTGACTACACTCACCTACAGGATTTAGCACATTGGTTCTCAAACTTTCTGTATTGACGACCCTTTCACACAACAAGCCTCTGAGTGCGACCGCCCCCCGCTGCCCTTATCAATTAAAAACACATTGTTTATATTTAACATTTTAAAATGGTAAATGTATAACCCTATTGTTTAAAATGAATTTACGTGTTCTCATTGCTTTTAAATTAAGACGAAAACATTTTTATCAAATTATTATAATTATAAGCAGAAAAGTTATTTTTAAAAATTTTTTACTGTTTAACACTGGGAGGGTGCGAAGAAATTTTGTCAATATCCATTTTCACAGCGGACTTAGCGCCCCATCGCCAGCCTCACTTCTGCGCGGCTGCTGGCCGCGGCGCTGCCTTCAGAGCTTGGCAGCCGGAGAGCAGGGCTGCTGGCTGGGTCCCCAGCTCTGAGGGCAGCATCCCACCAGCCGCAGCGCAGAATTGCAGAAGGGAGGGTGGCAATGCCATACCATGCCAGCCTTACTGCTGCATAAGGTTTGACCTTTGTGCTGGGAGAGATGGGCATGGGGGCTAAGGCAAATTTTGAGGTGGCTGTAACCGCAATAAGCACCCCCACAGCACCACACCTGCCTGTGTGTCTGGCTGTTACATTATAAATTACCTGTTTTTGTTGCCGATCTCAGTGTTCTGATTGGTCTGCAGTTTAATGCAACAATCAAGCCCTCTAACGTTGTCTCAGTCCCACCTTTTTAGTCTCAAGACGACAAACCTGCCCCCATGATACTACGATCCCCAGAGTCCAATTTCCTTAAAGTGTTGCTAATACAAATATATATGTTGTTTAGGAACAGCAATCGCTGCATTGTGTGTTTGTGATACTTTTTGAAGTAAATACTCTACATTGTGATAGAAAGGTGTGTGTCATTTTCTAAAACACTAGATTTAAAAGATATATTTTATTGCAGTTGCTCTCTGTTTTGTGCATGTACTCGCGACCCCCAGTTTCAGAGCCCCTGCCCTCTGTTAGCGGAGTGTGTTTCAGACTTGCCTGCGGAGGAAACTGCTCCTGCAGGAGCTCCAAGCTGTCACTTGCTCTCCAGCCCCAGAGCTGGAGCCTTGCCCTGTATAATGCACATGTTGCTCTGGGCAGCTGACCATTCCTTTGGGAGCCGTAAGCCCCCGATGCTCCGTGGCAGTAAACCATTACAGCAGTTTTCTCTCTTTCCTCAGGGAGAACTTCTGTTCCCAACCTAGAGGAGGAAATCGACTTCTTAGCTGACGTGCTGGCCAGGCAGGATGCCTCTCGCCTCCATCTGCTCCAGGATGGTGAGTGCAGAAGTCACCTGCCTGCTCTCCTTAGCCTGTTCTCCCAGCTGCTTTTATGCAATTGCGCTGCTTTCCGCGTTTAGTGACTCTGAGGCCAACGGTCCCAAAGTTCAGACAAAACCCCTGTGATCAACAACTCAGACTCTCCGCTCAAAGGCTGAAAACCGTGGAAAGTAAATAAACATGAGCCCTCTGAAATGTCCTGCTTATTGAAGGCTCTGTTTTACTGTCCCTGCTGCCGATTTAATAGATTGGTGCTTAAATTCCTGTCCTGAATTACTAGGTTTCCAGGGAAGTGTTTCTAGCATTTCCTGGCTGGGTGAGTTGGGGGGAGAGCAGGCCAAGGAGTTTTCATTGCTCTGCAAATACCATATTACAGGGCTCCTGAATTCAGCAGGAGCAAAGCCCAGGGCCTGGAGAACATGTGCGCTTCCTCATTTGGAAACAAACTTGAGACTCCCATCCTCTAGGTATGTCAAGGCAGTGCACGCTAGTGGTTAGAGCAGGGGACCAGGGTCTATTCCTGGCTTGACTACAACTCTGTGTGACCTTGAGGAACTCCCTTAACCTCTGTGTGCCTCAGTTTCTCGATTTGTAAAAGAGGGATGACCTCTCCCGTGAGATTCTAGATGAAAGATGCTCTAGAAGTGCTGCGTGTTTGGTGACCTGAGGAAAGGGACATGGTTTTGGGGAGAGATATTCCCTACCTTGGAAATTTTGTCTTCTCTCTCTCCCTTTTCCATCCCATGAACTGGGATTTCTTGAAAGATTTCGTAGCTTCATTTCCTAATGTAAGAGGCACCCAAACTGCTGATGCCAGGGCAATAAAGTTGCCTTTTATGGCTGTATTTTATAACGGGGAGCACAAGTGCTAGAACGGAGGAGAACGGCTGCTGATTTCACATTTATTCCACAAGTGATTCCCCCACCAGCTACGGGCCCGATCCTGTAGTCGTAGCACAAGACCCATTGTCTGCAGTGGGAGTTAAGGATCTAGCCCCTCTATTAGCAAGGGGTACGTTGCGGACTTTCCGTATGTTCTGGGGTTCTGTATTGCATCCCTGTGAACAGCAAGATGGCGCGTCCTGGTCGGTGCTAAAGCATTAAACACGTGTCAGGGTTCCTTCCCCACTCTGAACTCTAGGGTACAGATGTGGGGACCTGCGTGAAAGACCCCCTAAGCTTATTCTTACCAGCTTAGGTTAAAAACTTCCCCAAGGTACAAACTTTGCCTTATTCTTGAACCGTATGCTGCCACCACCAAGTGTTTTAAACAAAGAACAGGGAAAGAGACCACTTGGAGACGTCTTCCCCCGAAATATCCCCCCAAGCCGTATACACCCCCTTTCCTGGGGAGGCTTGAGAATAATATCCTAGCCAGTTGGTTACAATATCATTAAAGACCCAAACCCTTGGGTCTTGGAACAATGGAAAAATCAGTCAGGTTCTTAAAAGAAGGATTTTATTAAAAAAAAAGAAAGGTAAAAATCATCTCTGTAAAATCAGGATGGAAAATACTTTACAGGGTATTTCAGATTCAAAACACAGAGCATCCCTCTAGGCAAAACCTTAAAGTTACAGAAAACAGGAATAAACCTCCCTCTTAACACAGGGAAAATTCACATAAAACAAAAGATAAACTAATCTGCCTTGCCTGGCTTACCTATGCTGGTTGCAATGTTGGAGACTTGGATTAGGATGGGTTGGAGAAGATGGATTTCCGTCTGGCCTCTCTCAGTCCCAAGAGAGAGCAACCCCTTAAACAAAGAGCACAAACAAAAACCTGCCCCCCACCCCCCCCCCCCCACCCCCAGATTTGAAAGTATCTTGTCCCCTTATTGGTCTTTGGGTCAGGTGCCAGCCAGGTTAGCTGAGCTTCTTAACCCTTTACAGGTCACAGGATGTTGCCTCTGGCCAGGAGGGATTTTATAGCACTGTATACAGATACGTTGTTACCCTTCCCTTTATATTTATGACAACACCAATGGGGGTAGCGAATGGTTTTCACCTCTTTGTCCATATCTCCGCTGCCTGCCCCAGAGCTGGGTGCTGCAGGGCCCCGCTGCCTCTGCTGATGCTCATGGTCTCTGCTTTCTTGCACAGCCACCCCGGCAGGGAAGCATCCTGAAACCATTGGGGCGAGAGGGGAGTCCCCCCAGAGGAACAGAGCGAGCCACAGGGCTGTGACATCTCATCCCACCGCTCCCACCAAGACAGTGAAGAGTTCTCCGGTGGAGGTGTTCCATGTCACTTCCAATGACCTCCTGATACTCGGTAAGTGCAGGCTTCCCTTTGGAGTTCAGAGCTAGAGATGGGCCCGATCCAGGCTGTGCGGGGGTGCGGGAGCTGGTTTAGCACCTTGGGGCTTGCCGCTGTGTCTGTGATGGGCCAAGAGGCAGTTTGGCTCCGAAGTGGAGCTTTGCAGCTCAGGCTGGCCTCTCCTGGGAGTTTGTTGCATTTCCCAGTGGGGAGAGACGGAATTCAGTTTGCTTATGAGACCGACAACACTTGCATCCGTGGAGTGACCAGGTTTACTGTCGTACGTTTGAAGGTATTGAAGCTGCTGCACTCTGGGTGCCTGTGAGCGATGGTGCCCAGCAGGGTAGGCGTTACAGGACTTGGAGGGGTTAGTTATTGAAAGGGCAGGGAGGGCAAACCATCCCAGCCCGTAACAACCCCTCTGTCTGTTTTGGGCTAGCTTGGTCAGTAGCGGCCAGGTGACGAGCTCTGCGCTGTGTTCCTTCTTTTGCAGGGATGATCGTGGTGTTCTCTGTCGCCGGCATTGTTGCTTTAATCGTGGCTGCGATCTGCTGGTGCAGGTAAGCCAGCAGGGACCTCCTCCAGCAAACGGCTGGGCCGCCCTGTTCCAGCCCCTGGAACAGCCCCTGTTCCAATGAGCTCACCAGATACATAAGGGTCCAGGGTAACCACCTGAAACCAGGAAGACTCCTGCCCTGCTTTCTGTGAGCAGATCACACACCCTGGCTCAGTCCACACAAATGCTGGGTTGATTGCACGGAGATGAGTGCTAGACCAGTGTTAAATGGCTTGGTGCTGCAATGAATGGAGTTAACTCATAAGAACATGGGCACTGCTAGACTGGATTCACCCCGTGTCCTGTCTTTGATAGTGGCCAGCACCGGATACTTCAGGGGAAGGAGCAAGAGAAACCATGTAGGAGGCACATGTGGAATAATGTGTCCCTCATGAAGATTCCCTCCTGTTCCCCAGCACTCAGAGAGATTAGCTTACGCTCTAAAGTATGAGATTTAATATTCTTTCCAACACACGTTAGCGTGAGCAATGAGAATTCTGGATGTTCTTGTTATCCATATAAACCTCCAATCCCTAAGTTCTTGGCCTCACTGACAGCCTGTGGCTGAGAGTTCCACAAGCTACTTCCACATTCAGAAAACCATTTCCTTCGATCAGTTCTGAATTTTCTGTTCTGGTTCATTGAACATCCCCTTGTTCTTGTGCTGTGGGACAGGCAGAACAGAAGCTCCCGATCAGCCTTCTCTGCACTCAAGTGTCAGAGGGGGAGCCGTGTTAGTCTGGATCTGTAAAAGCGGCAGAGTCCTGTGGCACCTTATAGACTAACAGACGTGTTGGAGCATAAGCATGCATCCGACGAAGTGGGGATTCACCCACGAAAGCTTATGCTCCAATACGTCTGTCAGTACATGAAAGTGCCACAGGACTCTTTGCCTCTTCTCTACACTATTCATTATACCTCTGTGGCCCTGTCCCATGCTTGGCCTCTCTGCTCAGCTCTGGAGAACAGGCATGCCATTGAAAGGTACAAGGCTGCTTCTCTCCAGACCTCTGAGTGGGAGGATTGTGTTTCAGTGCTTCCTGCCTGGTCAGAACCAACAAGCAGATAGATGCTCAGATGGTTTTTAGCTCAGCGTGTGTGTAGGTACCTGTCCTGGTGGGTGAACCCCCACCCTTAGGTTTGTTATGGAATTGCAGGTAGGAATTTTCATTGCTGCAGTCCCAAGCCATGGTAGTTTGGTTCTGAGGGAGGAATGGTTGAAAAGGGAATTTGAGAAAGCTAAGAAGGTGGATAGGTTTAATTTGGGGCCTGTCCCTTTAAATCATTCCTGCTTACCCAGTGTCTTGTCCCCTCTGTAGGCTGCAGAAGGAAATCAGACTAGCTCAGAAAACTGACTACCCAGCTCAGAAGCTACCCGGCCCCCTGCCATATGACAAGATCTCGGTAAGCCACTCTGGACCTTCTGTCAGACCCGTCGGCAGCATGGTCAGTTTTTAACACTTGAGGTTGTACTTTGTGAGCAAACCCTGTATGAATTCTAGAGAGGTTGGTGAAACACAAAGGGGGAGGGGGTGTGCCGCAGAGGTATTTTAAAAGAAGTCATCTGTAGTCATGTTAAAACCTGTCTCTCACCCTGGCCTCCGGTCTGTACTGGAGGCTCTGTGGGCCACAGAAAGCTAATCGCTCTCTGGAGACCTGTGTTCACATCTCCTGTTTTTCTTTTAAAGCCTGGGGATCAGAAGCTGGCTCAGAGCGCCCAGATGTATCACTACCAACACCAAAAACAGCAGATGCTCTCCATGGAAAAGTAAGTGACTCCTTCCCACTCTCTGAGAAAGCAGCAACGGCCTTGCCAGCTGCCGGCTGTTAACAAGGGTCAGTCCGGAATAAGGATCACCACAGTCTAGAGCCGGGCTCGGGAGCTCTCTGAAGGCGTTCCCCTTGCAGTTCAGGAAATGCCCGGGCGGGGGGAGAGGGTGCCGACAGGATGGTGCTGGGAATCCCCATTTGCTTCAACCTTCTAGCTGGAGGGTCTGCCTTGCTAAATAGTGCTGGGTTTGCGCTGTTGCAGCTGGAGAGGAAATTGCCCCTGTGAATTTCACCTCCATCTCTACGTGCCTCTCTCTTTTCAGGCATAAAGAGGAGCCCAAACTGCCTGACTCAGCATCCTCCGACGAAGAGAACGAAGACGGTGATTTCACAGTGTATGAGTGCCCAGGGCTGGCTCCTGTAAGTTGGCAATGTGTGCCCTTCCTCCGCCCCTTTCCTCTCAATGCTCCCTTGCAGCCATCGCGCCTCAGAGCCTGTGAGCTACCTCGGGAGCCGCTTGAGCTGGCGCTGCCTGAATCTGCCGGGCCCTCAGGCACTGGGCAGACGGGGAGGAGGAATGGGATCCCTGCTCTCAGGCAGTTCCAAAACCCTCTCCCTTACAAAGAACGAGTTGACTGTTCTTTGCAACGAGACCTTTTTAAAATGGCTCTTGTGCAAAATCTCCTCCTTGAGATCCCCATCCTATCTGTCTCCTCCTGACTTCCCTTCGCACAGAAGGGGATTCAACCTAAGCTGAAGGCGGCCCCCCAAAAAGCTCCCAGTGATCCTGTTCAGGATCCAGACCCTGCTGCTTAATAGAGTTGGCTGGCTGCTTCAAAACCCAAATGTGTCGTGGGGGTGTATCAGTTTAGTCGAAACCTTCAATGAGAAATTAGCAAAAAGCTTTACTAAGGTTGAAACGTTACAGTCCAACTTGTATATGAATGATATAGTAACGATACATATTTGCTGACCATTTATAATCAATATAAAATGATCAAGTCAAAACTGAGGGCTTGTCTACACGGGAAATGCTGCATCGTAGAGGCTCGCTGCAGGGACCAGAGGGATTCTCCCATCAGGGTAGTTAATCCAGGGTAGTTAACCACCCTAAGAGGTGGTCGTTAAGTTGATAGAAGAATTCTTCTGTCGTCTACACCAGGGGTTAGGTTGGCTTAACTATGTCACTCAGGAGTGTGGTGGGGAAGAATTCTTCTACCACCTCTCAGGGAGGTGGATTAACTACAACAGCCAGGTCAATGGGTGCATCTTTGCATCAATCAGCTGCATCTTTGCTAGGGGGTGGGACAGCGTAGCTACGGCAGTGGATTTTGATTTTTCACACTCTTGAGCACCTTAGCTCTGTTGACCTAATTTGAAGCATAGACCAAGCCTCAGCCTGTGTCTGGTCACTGCTTGTTCTGAATCTCTCCCCCACTGAGTGCAGGAATGGAGTGGGGCACTTCCCATCTGTCAGCTAACTAGGCAAGGGTCCGCTCGGTGATATTGATTAGATCAGGCAAGGAAACCAGGTTTGCTCCCTCCCCAGAGATACTGACCAGTGTAACCCCCCAGATGGGGTTTTCTGGCTGATGTGCTTTAAGGGAGCCTCAGCTGCAAACCCCGAGATTCTTTTCCTGGGCTTGGTGACAGTGGCCCCCCTGGTCAGTGGCAGTGCCTACCGGCCTTGTTACAAGCTACAGTGCAAAAAGCACAGTGACTCAGAAAGGGAGCTTGAGTGCAGCCTTTCACATGGTAATCGCTGTCCCTATCAGATCATCAGGGCCTAGATTAAGGGTCATCATTACATCTTTACAGCCCATTCAAGGGCGCACACTGGCAGTCTGGGGAATAAACAGCTGGTTCCTGTCAGATTTTCAGCTCCTGGTCCCTGCAGAGCTGCAAACGCTGGCTCATGGGCTGGTTTTGTAAAGCTGGCCTACAGCGGCATCCCCAAAGGCGACAGTAGTAGGGCCTCAGTGGGGCTGCATTTCCTCTCCCTCCCCCTTCCCCGCTGAGAGGCAGCGCCTTCAGATTTGTCCATCTGAGAGATTCCCAGCTGTGTGCTCTCTCTCACCCCGCTCCCCCACCAATCATCTTATATGGCAGCTCCGACCCCGGCTGGTGACTGGTTACATCTCCTGGTAACTTGGCCAAAGCCCACGTCCAAAAGTCCTGTGATCAGCACAGCCCAGGCAGGTCAGACTGTCCCCTCAGCACAGGAAGGGTGGGCAGAAGTCAAGGGCACCGGAGTCTATACCATCTACACTTCCTCCCGCCCCTCCTCACAAAGCCAGGGCGGGACCCAGCCTCAGGGAAGTTCCGTAATCTGCTCCTACAATGCCGCACTTCAGAATGGAAATGTGACATCTCTGGGAGCCGCGACGTCGGCCAGCAGATAGAGCACAGGATGGGAGCCCCCGGGTCCCAATCCCAGCTACGTCACTTCCCAAACCCCAACCCCGCAGCAGCGCGTCACAGAGCCCAGGGCAGCGGCCTCAGGTTATGTCTACACTACAGCGGCACAGGTACGGGGCTGCCGTCGCACCTCGGGGTAGATGCTTCCTGCGTGGATGGAAGGGGGTTTCCGTCCATCTCTCCAAGAGGTGGCAGCTAGGTCAATGGAAGAAATCTTCCATCAACCTAATCACGTCTATACCCGGGGCTAGGCTGACCTAACTACGAAATCGAGGGCACAACGTTTTTCTCAGCCCCTGAGTGTCGTAGCTGGGCGTCTCGGTGTAGACCAGGCCTCGGGCCAGTCTATGCTGCAGACTTTGCTGGCATAGTGATGTCCGTGAGGGGTGTGAGGAGCTGTGATCCCAGATCAATGCACGTCCCTCATGTAGACGTAGCAGCGATGGCAAAATGACACGTTGACTGGTGCAGCTTGTTTCGCTCCGAGGGGTGGCTCTGTTTTACTGGTACAAAGCCCAGCGTTACCAGTCGAGCTGTGTCAATGCTGGGAAGGCTTTGGCCGTATAGTATATAGGTACAGCGATCCTGGTAAAGCACTGCCAGGGAAGACACAGTCTAAGGCATGGCCTCCACTGACCTAGTAGGTTGACGTCGCTCCAGTGCTCAGGGTTGTGAGATCCCGGAGCGTTGCCGCGATGGTGGCCTAGCCCCTGGTGTAAACGCAGTGTGGTCAATGGAAGGATGTTTGCAGTTGGCTGCATCTACACTTCAGGGCAGGACTGTCTCTCGCTGTGCGTCGGTGCAGCGCCTGGCACAATGGGGCCCCGATCTAAGTCAGGGCCTGGACCCCCTTGCTGTGGGTTGGCGCAGCACCCGGCACGACAGGGCCCTGATCTTGGCCGGAGCCTCTCGGCGCTTCTGCCATACAATTGCTAATGAAAGTGGCACTGCTGTGCTGCCTGGCAGGAGGATGGGGGGGGAGGCTATTGTGTCATCATAAACAGTGGCTCAGAGCGGGGGGGGCTGACCTAAGCTGCTGTGACCTCTAACCTGCCGGCTCCATGCCCCCCCCCCCATCTTCTCTCCCTGCCAACCGCTGCAGACTGGAGAAATGGAAGTGAAGAACCCCCTCTTTGACGACTCTACCTTACCCCCTGCGGGCCCCAAGTCACACCAGTAACCTCTCTCCCGCCCGAGCTCGCGACGGACCGGTATGCAGAATGCCAAAAACCTGGCGAGGCAGAACTCCAGCAACTCGGCTCCTCCCGAGGGACTCCGGACGAGGCTGCCACTCAGCGCGCGGAGTCCCAGAACCCACCGCCAGACTGTTAGACCCCGCTCAGTACACACCTGCTGACAGCTTTGGGGGCTCACTCCTGGTTCCAGCTTCTCCTTGTTCTTTCTGTTGTGATCTCACTTGTTCCCTGCCCTGTGTTTCCTGTATTATTTCAGCTGCGGGGAGCGCTGGTTCCTGTGGAGGTGGGGGTGGGGGGGAGCTGGTTGGCTGAGCGATAGCGCGAGGGGTGGCAGAGTCTCCACTTTCGGGTTTGTTTTGTTTGTTACTTTGTGGGGTGGGGAATACGAGTGGTAGAGCAGCTGCAAAGGAGTCCTGGGAAGGGACCTCTCGAGGGGATCAAGGAGTGAACAGCGAAGCAAGGGCCTTGCCTTCACTCCCCGGCGCTCTGGAAAACGTCCCACCTGACCCTTGCAAACACCAATGCTACCGCAGCCGTGGTAGCCTAGCGGGAGCAGAGGTGACTGACAGGGTGGCAGACGCTGGCAGCCAGCTGAAGCCCAGGGTGCGCTAGTGCTCGCAGCCAAACGGGTGGGAAACTTTCCGAGAAAAGTCTCGTGTAGACCTGGCGAAAAGAGCCACAGTCCTTCCTCGTGGCTGGATCCCACTGCGTCCCTCCAGCAGAAATCCTCTCCAGCCAAGAGACTAGAGAGCCCTTGGTGCCCAGGTTACTTGTCGTCATGCCAAAAGCAGGAGCAAAAGGAGCCATGAGTGGGAACTTAGCGAAATGGGAACCGGCTCTCCCTGTAGCACATTGTCCTTGATCTGTGGAGTCAGCTTAGTCCATGGATTGGCCCATCCCAGTGAGCAAACAGGGGGATACCCCACCCCAAATCACATTTGGTATCTGGCTTCCCATCTGGGTGACTCTAGACTCGGTGCCTTTGTCTCGCTGTCCCTGGGAGTTAGGACAAACTTGCTGTATCAGACCCCATCACCGAATTCTGCTGTGATGCGGGTTTTATAATTCCATGTTTGTAGCATTTTCCAACTAGTAATTTGGCCAGGGCGCACACACCTTTCTGGCCATCTTTTCTCTTCTGTTGTATAAAACAGTTTGTCCAATAAACCAGCTATGCAGGTTTCTGATGGTGGATTTCTCAGCCTGCCAGACTCTTTGATTCGCTCATTAAAATAAGCCTCTGGCCGATTTCATCAGTTGCTGTGGAACAGAAAGCGATGGAGTGTGTGCACTGCCCAATTGCTGCCAGACCCCAGTGCTGTGGGTTAGTGGCTGGAAATGCTCTCTGATGAGCCAGTGCTCTCCTCTGGCCTACCTGCCCTGGGAGCAAAAAGAAAAACAAACAGCTGTGCATGGTTCCTAGGGAAAGAGTGAGTTCCATAGTGACAAACCCCAGCAGCGAGTAGCACGGCACCACCCTTTCCAATGCCACCACAGGTGTGATGAGACGGCCTCGTCTCTCTAATGGGAAAAGCAGCAAACGATCGCTTGTTCAGAATGTCAGAGGTGTAACTTTTCGACGGTTCCCAGCCCCCGGCAGTCTGTGGGAGGGATCACGTGGGGGCGGGGGGCTAGGCAGGAGGCATATTGCTTATTTCTGGAGCTTTTCCTTCCTGCCGCCTGATAGAGCAGAGTGCTGAATGACAGCAGCTGGGGAGGGGAGCCGTGTCCTGGCCGCTTCACAGACGGTTGTAGCAGGAGCTAGAGATTCTTTAAACCGCTGCCCCATTTGCACACCCGTTCTCAGCCATGACGCTGTGTCCCATGACCGTGAGCCCTTTCCCTCAACAGGCACTGGCCAGTGCACCTGTGCAAACTTGGCCGCTCCGCGGGCTGCCAGGAGCTACACCCTGTTTGCCTAAAATGGAGCACATTTCTACTTCCCGTCAAGTCTGAACACACAGGCCTGGCCTATGGAGCGGAATATGCTGGGATACCTCCATACTAGCCTTGGGCCCACACTGATACTGCCCAGGCCACAGCTTCTCTCTTGACCCTGCCCCAGGAGCTCACCTGAGTCACTGCTGCTTGTGCGTGTGACTGACAGGCCAATCACAGTGCATGGGAAGCGGGGCCCTTTACAGCTCCGCCCGTGTTTGAGGGTGCAGTAGGGGTGCAATACATCCCCACACCCTGTGGCTAACCCCTCCCCTCAAGGCTTTCTTGTTTGGCTGCAGAGGCCCCCATGCACACCCCAGGCTGAGCACACCCAGTGCATACAGGATCTGGCCCAAAGTTGAATCTCAGGTTGTTTCACTCACGTGGCTCCACATCCAAATCCCAGGCGTGGAACGTTGAGTTCACTGTGTAGCTTCCTGCCCTCGCCCCTCCCGTCGGTCCCTGAGTTCCCTGTTCGGAGAGGAGCTGGAACCTTTGCATGTGTATGAGGCACACGCACCCAGCCCTGCAGGGAAGAACTCCACGCGTCGTCCACTAGTGAATCAGACTGCACCACCGTGCCCCTGGAAATACACTGTGCATGGCAGAACCCAGGTCAATTTTACAGCCCCCGGTGGCACTGTGTGTGTGATCAGCTGTGTGACGCTGGCACAGCCGTGCGTAGACTAAAGCCTCGATCACACGATTTTATGGCTACGTTGTCACTTTACGATTCCTTATCCTTTACCGTACGTCGTGTGTTAATGTCAATTCCTGACCCGAAACCGTAATTGTTGTATGGATTGTATTATTTTAAAAAGAAAGTTTTATTAAATGACCATATTTCAAACCAGTGGACCGTGTGTGGTGTGTGGGAGGGTAGCTCTGGGGCTGCATGTTGGTTTTAGTTTAACAAAATCTATTCACCCGCTCCCTCCCCCCGTCCTCTGTCGGTTTGGGGGTACTGCTGCCAGCCTAGCTCCATGTGTCTCATGCTTTCTGAAGCATATCACTAAAGGGCCTTTCCAGAGCGTGCTTCAGCTGCAATCCAGGTGGGAGATACTGGCTCCAGGGGCAGGAAAACTGGCTAAAGTGACCGAACATGGGCATGTTGATTGTGCAGAGTCTTATATGCTATTTCGGACACAGTGTAATGGTTTTTCCTTCGAAAGTGGGCCTAAAGAATTGCCAGTTCTGTCGACTGTCAACACACCCTCTGTCCGCAGTGGGCAGTGTGCGCCACCACGCCCCGTGACAGTCCCCATTCTACCCGCTCCCTACCTGCACCGCTGGTAAGCAGGCACACGGTGCAGAGCCGTTCTTGCCATGTGTGTGGGATGGCAGGCCAGCAAACTAGAGAGACGTTAAGGGTCCTGTGCCAGGTTCTGGAGGGGAGTGTACAGACCCTTCTGGCCCTGTGCTCTGTTCCTACTCCCTCCAGGCTGCCTCGGCTCCTGACTCCTCCATGCAACCTGAGTATCAGCAGGAGAAACTTGCGAGCGCAGGAAAGACCATCTCCATGCCGTGGGTGGCGCGTGAGCCCCTCCTTCAGGGAGGCTAGCCATGCAGCCCTGCCCCTTGCACCCAAGGCCCTGCCCCTACCCTCTGTCCGCTGGAGTCCCGAGTGCCCACTCCCTCTCCACAGCGAGAGGAGTCCCAGTTGAACTGCCCGGGGCCCCTGGCCAGCACCAGCACTGGGCTGCCAGACCGCCCCAGTGCCGGGCCACCCCTAGCGCCAGGTCTCCAGACAGCAGCAGAGCTGAGTTCCTACTGGCTTGGGCACTGGCATGGGGGAGAGGGCAGAGCATAGGCGGGGTCAGGGCTCGGCTTAGGGGAGGCTTCGCCTCCCCTGACCTATTATACCCGCCTCCCATGCTCAGTTTTGCATCCAGGGCCACCGTGTACCAGGAGGAGCAACTGCAATGAAGTCCCTGCAGACCTGGGCTGGAGCATGCTCAGGGCAGAGACTGACTCTCCAACCAACTTCCAACAAGTCTCTACTGATCATATGTAGCCAGCAATTTTCAGAGGCTTGTAACTCCTAAATTTGGGTGGATTTTCCTACTCCACAGCCACTGATGCTTCTCAAAGTGGTCATAAGAATTTCAACATGAGCAAAATGACATTTCCCCTAATGTTGGCTGCAGTGTTGGTATAGCCATATTGGTGGCTGGCATCACATCTTTTATTGGACCAAACTCTGTTAGTGAGAGTGAGAGACTTTCAGGCTACACCGAGTTCTTCAAATAAGAACAGCTCTGTAGCTCGAAAGCTTGTCTCTTGCACCAACAGAAGCTGAGTCCAATAAAATATATTACTCATCCACCTTGTCACTCTCATTTTTCCCTAATCTCTTTCTCTGAAACAGCTGAACAGTTTCTGCTGAAACTTCCCGGAAAAGTACAGCTTGAGGCAGACAGCAGGCATGGAAAACTTCAGCCCGAATGGTTTAAATTTTGCAACGTGATAAGCAATTCAAAACAGGGTCTTATAATGGAAACTGTAGAGCAACCTTAACTTGAGGTGATACTACCAGCTTCACCTGTATTGATGGTCCATCTTCAGCCAACAAACGGCATCAAGTCTGAGATGTGATCTCTTCTCCCCCTGACTCCCAACTGTATGTGGGAAGAAGAATAAGGCCTAGGAAGGTTTTGGCAGAAATTACTATGTTTATTCACAACACAGCTGTTTCCTTTGCAGGCTTGACTTACCCTGTTCCACTCATGTTCAGGGTAGTTTTCTTTTCCCTGTGTGTGGAGGTAACAGGGAATCTTGCACAAACATGGAAGAGGGCATTGATTAGAACTTGAAAGTGGCTTTAATTTTCATAGTAAAGTCGCACTGAAAGTCCAGACCAGGGGCCAGTGCAAGACTGGTCTCTACATACACTTCTCCAGGACTTTGGGCAATCTCGATCTACAAGCCTCCCAAGTAACGCAGCATCCACCGCTTCCAGTGGGACACAAATCCCATGATTTTTAGCTCACCCACCAATAACACATTGTTCTAGATCATTGGTTCTCAAACTGGGGGTTGCAACCCCTTGGGAGGTCACGACCTGGTTATGTGGGGGGTCATGAGTCCCCACCCTGACACCAGTGCGTGGCTGTGAGCCCCAACCCTGAGCCCAGTGTGGGGCTGGAAGCCCAGATCCTGACCCCTGTGTGGGACTGAGAGCCCTGACCCTGACCCTGGCCAGGAGCGGGGCTGCGAGCCACGAGTCTCGCCCCCTGTACTGGGCTGCAGCCATGAGTCCCGACATTGGCACAGAGCTGTGAACCCCAACTCCAACCACCCTGCGGGGCTGTGAGCCTTGACCTTGCCCCCCCATGTGGGGCTGTGAGTTCTGACTCCAACCCCCATGTGGGGCTGCAGGGCTGTGAGCCTCGACCCCAACCCTGCCCAGGAGCGAGGCTGCAAGCTCCGGCCAGGCACGGGGCTGCAAGCTGCGACTCCGACCCCCCATGGGGCTGTGAGCTACAGCCAGGCACAGGGCTGCGGGGCTACAAGCCCTGACCCCGACCCCCGTGCAGTGCTGCAAGCCCCAACCCCAGCCGGGCACAGTGTTGTGATCCCCAATTTCAACCAGGAGCGGGGCAGTAAGCCCTGAGCTGGGGCATCCAGGACACTGTGAGCCCCGACCCCTGTACTGGGGTTGTCAGGCGAAGCCCAGCCATGCAAAGGGTTATCAGCCGGGAGCTCCGCCAGGCACAAAGTTGTTAACCCCCAGCCCTGCCACACACACGGTTGTCAGCCCCGAGCCCTGCCACCCGCTGTGAGCCTGGCCAGGCGCTTGGTTGTGAGCCCCCATCACCACCATGTGCGGACCTCAGAGCTCCAAGCTCCTCCAGCCCAACTCCACTCCACCTCCAGCCCAGCTCCACCCCCTACTCCACTCCACCTCCAAAGAAAGGGCGCCAAATAGAAGTTTTCCCAGGGCGCCATTTTTCCTATGGCTGGTCCTGGCACTGCATTTCCTGGTGAAGAACCCTCTCAGTGTGACAGCTGAGCAGCTACCTACTGATGATATTCATGCACAGAAACAGTTTATCGACGTGATCAATGATGATGAAGTGAAAGCAAAATTCACACAGCTGCCTCCAAACCAGTTCTGGTGCTCAGTTGCAAGTGAATACCCGCTGGTGTCTGACATGGCCCGGAGAGTTTTTCTGCCATTTCCCACTACCTGTGAACGTGAGAGTGGATTCTCCAGGCTTCTCATAATAAAGACGAAATCTTGAAACCAGCTTAACGTGAAGGACGACATCAGATGCGCCCTTTCTAAAACAACACCCAGAATAAAACTTCTTGTGTCAAATAAACAGCATCATCCATCTCACTGATTTTTGGCTGCTTCTGGTCATTCATTGCTGTCCAGTATTAAAATAAAATTCTACTTAAAAATAACTTTTCCGCTTATATTTCATTAGATAAAAATGTGTTTTAGTTTTAATTTAAAAGCAGTGAGAGAAAGTAAATTCATTTTAAGTAATAGGGTTTAAATTTAGTATTTAACGTCGTGTTAAATATAAGAAGTGTGGTTTTCATTTCTAAGGGGGGTCGCATTCAGAGGCTTGGTGTTCGAAAGGGGTCACCAATACAAAAAGTTTGAGAACTCCTGTTCTAGAAGTTCTGTTTAATCTCTTTATTCCTAGTTATACCCCGCTATGCTATCTCCTTCCCTCCTGGGTGTCTATACTCTTCCCAAGCTGGGCGATCCTCTTATGTCCCCACTTCCTTCTCTAATTAGTCATTGTTTAGCCAGCTAAGTATTAGTTCCTTTAATCTTTTCTCCCTAACTCAATCCCTTCAGCCCTTTGATCAGTCTCTACTAACTCACCCTGATGCAATCATGGTTTGTATTACTGTAGCATGTAGAGGGCAGTGGGTCATTGTTCTCTGTCATTCGGTAACTTACCTTACTCAACTGGGTTTGCAAAATTGGGGGGGGTCTTTTGACTGGAAACCTGGTCTACACGACAAAGTTAGGTTGAGGTAAGTTGCCTTGCAATGATCTATTTGTGTATGCGTCTACACTCAAATTAGTCTCCTGAGGATACAGTCGCCCTGTTAGAGTGACAGAAAACCACCTCTCCAACAGTGCTGAGCCATGGTCACCCCAGTGCGAGGTTAGACACTGCATGACCTGCAGTGACCCTAACAGTCCTCCGGCAGCTGTCCCATAATGCCTCATTCCCTGGGACAGTGACCACTCTGATTCCCATTTTATACTCCATTGCCCAGGGATCACAGAGACCAACGGCCACTTTAAAACCCTCCATCTTTATGAAATGCTTTTTCTGATTGCCCAGCTCACCTTGTGTGCAATTACCCAACCAACCATGCTGGGTCCATGCACACAGACAGGTACTGGGCCCACTCCGGGGTCGGTATTGCATCTTCTGGGGCTGGGGGGAGAAGAGGCTGTTGACAAGCCATAGAAATGTGGACATCTCCAAGCAGATTGCTCAGGTGATGCAGGCAAAGGGGCATGGCAGGGAGCAACAGCAATGCCGGTTAAAAGCAAAGGAGCTTTGGCCACAAGGCCAGGGACGGGAGGCCACCAACCGATTGGGTGCTGTGCCGGAGACCGGCAACTTCTGCAAGGAACTGCATGGTCTGTGGATACTTCGGAGGAGCCTGAGACAGAGACCCCTGCCATGAGGAGGAGGCATGGGCAGGGGAATTCAGCCATGTCGCAAGCCAGGACCTGTCTGAGACTCTGCCACAGTCTTGCCCGTCCCGCTGGATGAGCCTGATGAAAGGGAAGGGACCCCAGGTGAGCATGTGCCTGCATTTTTCCTCACACGACAATGCTTACATTGAACGGTGGAGCCAGGCCCACCCCCAGGCTAACCAGGCAAAGGACTTTTCCCTGTTTTACTTCTCTGAGATGCAGCAGCAGTAGGGCAGAGGTAGAGCTGGCGTTTGCTTTTCAGTCCCCCGTTGGGTTAGGCGGGGCGGCGCAGGGGGGCGGGATCCTGCGGGAGCAGTTTGTCGTGTACGTACGGAAGGTCCTTTTATCCCCCTGCGAGATCTCGATGAAACGTTCAAGGAGACACTCTGCAATCCTCTACCAAAGGTTACTAGGGAAGGCTGCCTGATTTCCTCCTGCATGGAAGGACGCTTTCCCATGCCGCTCTGCGATGCGTTTGGCTGGCACCGTGGCAGTAACAGGCTAGTGGCATTGGGGCCCAGGCAGCTTCGGGATGCCAGGAGCAGCGGAGATCTCTGTACCTTTGTACTCCCCAAGAGAGCGAGATCAGCTAAAATCACCACCCCTGTGGAAAACAGTGCCAGTGTTCACGGCCATTGCCCTGTACTTGTACCCGGGGAAATAATGACCAACATTTTACAGCTTCCCGCAACACAAAACCTTTCCTCCCCTCATCCCTGGTGGGCCATGCTTGCTGTGCTGAGGTGCTCCACACCAGAAGCATCAATAAGCATTTCTTATTAAACATTTTTTATGGGAATAAGGGAAGGGAGTTTTGAAACTTATCCTCCCCTTTCCATTGTGACTGTAAATTCAATAACGACATAAAAACGTCCATACGGAGTCAGGCCAATGATCCATCTGACCCAGCGTCCTGTCTTCTGACAGTGGTCCATGCCAGGGGCTTCAGAGGGAATGAACAGAACAGGGAATCATCAAGTGATCCATCCCCGGTCACCCACTCCCAGCTTCTGGAAAACAGAGGCTAGGGACACCCAGAGCATGGGGTTGCATCCCTGACCATTTTGGCTAATAACCATTGATGGACCTAATCTCCATGAACTTCTCTAATTCTTTTTTAAACTCAGTTATAGTTTTGGCCTTCACAACATCCCCCGGCAACAAGCTCCACAAGTTGACTGTGCGTTGCGTGAAGAAGTACTTCCTTAGGGTTTTTTTAAGCCTTCTGCCTACTAAATTTCCTGAGTGGCCCTAGTTCCTGTGCTAGGTGGTACATCTGTCTGTTTTTATCAGCAGCTTCTGTCATGGAAACCTTGAGGGTCCCCCACCATTCCCCCTAGAATGTTTGACTCCGAGGAGGAAGAGAAAAGAGAGAATATGGGAGGATCTATTCCGTGAGATCCTTGCATCAGACCAGGAATGCTGGGCCAATATGACAGACAGCATGGAGAAAGGGAGAGGAGAGGAGAGAGGCCCAGGATTCCCAGCAGGACAAGGAGAGGGAGATGCCACAGGACACAATGGATCTTCTCAGGCAGCAAACCCAAATGCTGCAGACCCTGGCTGACCTACTGGTCCAAAACTCCTGGACTCTCCAGCATTTGCAGTCCTTGATGAACACCATGGTCAATGCTCCCTACACCACCCCAACAGACTACATAGCCAGATCCTCACCCCTAGCACTCCCTGTCAGGCACAGCTTCACATAGACTGACCTGTGAGAGGCAGAGTTGGTGTACGCATGGCCACAACTGGCTACATTTGTGCACTCAGATGGACACAGATGTTTCTCACCTTTCGCGTTTTAAATGATTACCTTTTAAGTTATGTTGAAAATGTGTATAACATTGGCTGGGGGTTGTTTTTTCACCAGTGAGGGGTGGGGGGGAAACAGTGCAGCAAATCCAACTTCTGATTTTGGAGAATTACATTCTCTTTATTAGTTCATAACCAATATTGCCAAACGCATAGCGGTAGTCAAAGCAAACAGTACTTGTCAATGCGCACCAAGCGCCACAGCGGTCACCGTTTCAGGAAAACACCCAGGCATATTTATAAATGTCCAGCAAGCATGACGCAGTTCTTAGCGGTATCCCAACCTCCAGGCCTGGAGAATATTCCAGCAGAGAACACTACTGTGACTGACCGCTAAAGCGCTCTTTCAACTCGTCCCTCAACTCCATAGCTCCACGCTGGGCTCTACCTCAGTGGCAGCTTTTCCTTCTTTGCCTCACAGATATTATGCAGGACCCAGCAGGCAGCTATAACCATTGGGATGTGTTTTTTTTCATTGAGTTCCAATCTCGTGAGTAAACATTGCCAGCATCCATCCCTTCAGATTACCAAAACCACGTGTCATTCTGCACCTGCTGAGCCAGGAGTTGAATCGCTCCTTGGTGCTATTGAGGTGGCCAGTGTACAGCGTAATGAGCCAAGGGTAGGCTGGGTCCCGCAGAATCACCCCTGGCATTTCAATATCACCAGTGATAATCCGCTGCTTGGAAAGAATGGCCCTGTATGCAGCTTCCTGATCAGCCCTGTGTTCTTAAAGATGCGAGCGTCATACACCTTAGCTGACCAGCCCACACTGATATTGGTGAAGCATCTCCAGTGATCCACCAGTGCTTCTGTCGCCATCGAAAAGCAGCCCTTTCTGATGATGTCCTCTGTGGCAAGGTGGGCTGGTGCCAAAATAGGGCTGTGCGTGCCATCTATCACCCCAACACAGTCCAGGAACCCCACTGCTGCAAAGCCACCTACTGCGTCCTGTACGTTGCTAAGAGTCTCAGTCCTGTGTAGCTGGAGACCATAAATGGCCCTGGACACTTGCGTGACAACGGCCCCCACTGTGGATTTTCCAACTCCATCGTTATTTCCCACCAACCGGTAGCAATCTGGCATGGCATGCTTCGAGAGTGCGATGTCCACTTGCTTCTCCGCTGTCAGTCAGTCTAGTGTCCATGTGCTGGAGGGTTGGGCCAACGTCGGCACAGAGATCCAGGACTGTGGCCTTTAATGGCCAAAAATTCAGCAGCTGCTGCTTGTCATCCCAAACCTGCATTACAAAGTGATCCCACCATTTAGTGCTTGTTTCTTGGGCCCACTGTCTGCAGCTGCTCCATGAACACCACCAGCCACCTTGAATTGGTTCTCACTGTGTCCCACACCAATCTGTCCTCCAAGAAATCCTTGTGTCCGTGGTTGTCATGGTACTTCCTACAGGTCTGCAAATACAGACAAAGCGTCTGTCCTATACTTGCAATGTTTGTGAGAATAATGCAGAGCTCTGTTGCCTCCAGGCTTCTGCCAGAGACCAAAAGTGCTGCGGGTGTGTGGGATTTTCAAAAAACGGTGTGAAAACTATGGGATATGGATGGCATTATGGGATGGAGAAAGTTGCATGCTGTGAACTTGACCTCTAGCTCCCAGACATCCCTGGGTGAGTTACTACTATCCCACAAAGCACTGCAAAATGTCCCAAGTGCCAGGCACACCGCATGTCACCGTGGGCTATCTCCCCATGGTGCACTGTACTTTACACCGACACTAGCATTCCTGGTGAGTACACACAGTGCCGACGGAGGCAGATGAGTATGCACACCCCTGAGCGATGTACAAACGTTGGCAGTTGTATGCCAATGTAACCTGCATCGACCCCAGCTTGTAGTGTAGACCTGGCCTGCTCTCAGTTTCTTCCTTGGGATTTTGGCAATGATTAAAGAAGCCATCACTGCAATCTCTATTCCTTTTATTAAAGGCTGGGCTACACTTCCGTTCTGCTGGCCTAGCTATGCCTGTCAGGACTGTGAAATAACCAGCCCTCTAAGCTGACAGCTATGCCTCAAAAGCCCCTGTGTAGATACTGCCCCCAGAGTCATTTTGCTTAGTTCATTCAGGCAACTGACATGAGCTCTACCCCGTGGTTAACTTGGGACGGGGAGGGGCTAAAGGGGGTCACAGTCCCAGCTAAACAAAACTAAACCAAGCCAGGCCACTGGGGGAAGAGGGGTGCACTTTAAGCACTTTCTGGTATAGCTGTACCTGCAACCCCTTCTTAGTATGGGCAAAGCCTCAGTCATTCGCCCTTGCTATCCAAATGAATGAGAGGCTATTGCTGGGGAAGGGGACCCTAGATCTCTTTCCTTTGAGGGCCTTCAGCTCTAATGCACTGCACAAGACAGCGTGGTAGAAAATGCAGCAGAGCATTAGCAACCTGCAGTTGGAGGACGAGATTTGCACTTGTCCCCAGTTGTCCCAGTGCATTAACTCCAGGGCATCCTTTGGGAGCTTGATTTCTGTTTAAAGTGATCTGCCCCAGAACAATTGTTTTGTCATTTTTCTTCTTCTTTGTGACTGATAAAAACCACAGCAAGCTTTCTGGGGTGGGCCCAGGGGAGGTGGGGGGAGGATCAGTTTGTATGTGGTTTGGTTTATTAGTCTGATCTACGCTGAGGTTCTACACCGCTGGTAGCTATGCTGAAGTAGCTGCAGTTGGGTAAAAGCCCTGGGATTGCACCAGCGTGAAGTGGGCGGCACTCGTGTGACTTGCTGCATCAATTCAAGTAACTTTCGACCGACGTCTAGACAATGGTGCTGGAACAATTTTTTTTGGGGGGGGGGGGGGGGGAGGAGGGAGTGAGAGCCACTGAACCAAACTATAAGCCCTGTATCTGATGGAAACCGCTTGAAGCCAAGGGGTGCACCAGCACCCCTTGTTCTAGCACCTATGTGTGCAGACTAAGTGTTTGCACTGATTTACCAATTGAGATAGAAAACTACCTCACAAGAGGGACCTAACTTGCTTTTCCTGGAATATGCTGGAGACTAGGGAGGCTGACATCACCACGCCGAGGCACGGAAATCCCCGAGCCGTTGAGAGGGGCTGGGATTTTTAGACAGTTTTTCATTTTTAGTGTCACTGATTGAGGGTGTGTCTACACTGGCAGAGTGACAGCGCCGGCAGTTCCAGCGCCGCTCGGAGAGCGCTGAAGGGAAAGGGCGGTTGTGTGTTCACACTGTCAGCTGCCTGCACAATAGCGTGTTCACACTTGCAGCAGTATTCGGAGTGGTGCACTCTAGGCAGCTATCGCACAGAGCACCTCTTCCTCTTCTGCTGCTAAGAATTGTGGGAAGGCAGAGGGGGTTGTGGGGCATCCTGGGTCCTGTCCCAATGCCCCACGATACATTGCTTCGCATCCCAGCAATCCCTGGGCTTCCATCTGCATTTGGTGCATCTTTCAACGGTCTGTGTACTGCGTGCCCGGCTCTTCGGTCTGCAGGAATGGGTCCCGCACTGTTGACCAATATGTTGATCATTCTCACCAACACATCACGAGTGGCAGTGGAGTTATTCCTTAAGCTACAAAGGCAAGAGGAGTTTGACACTGATCTCACCACGCATACTAGCTACAACACGAGATTGCTTGCGGCTTTCATGGAGGTGCTGACCACAGTGGAACGCCACTTTTGGGCTCGGGAAACAAGCACTGAGTGGTGGGATCCCATCGTCATGCACATCTGGGATGACGAGCCGTGGCTGCAGAACATTTGGTTAAGGAAAGCCACATTCATGGGACTGTGTGATGAGGTCGCCCCAGCCCTGTGGCACAAGGACACAAGAATGAGAGCTGCCCTGTCTTTGGAGAAGCAGGTGGCGCTCGCACTGTGGAAGCTAGCGACTTCAGACTGCTACCGATCAGCAGCACCGGAGGGGCGGTTTGCCTCCCGCGCCTTGTGGTAGGGGTTCCGCAGCTCCTTCACTTTGACCCCGCACTGCAGTGTGTCCCGGTCATGGCCCCTTCCTGTCATGCTTCGTGAAATGTGTCCGTAAGTCTCCTAATTCCTACGGCTGGAGCGCAGCTGGGACGAGACAGCCTCCTCTCCCCAAATGCTGATGAGGTCCAACAGCTCGGCACTGCTCCAAGCGGGGGATCGCCTGGTGCGTGGAGCAGGCCTGGCCGCCTGGAAAGATGCATTGAGGCCACTGCACGCGTCACCAAGCAGACAGGAAGGGGACTCTCAAAATTCCCAAGGAATGTCCGGGGTGGGGCTCACCTGAGGACAGGGCAGTGGAGTTCAAACCAATGACCAGAGAGGCGAGAACAGGCATTGTGGGGCACCTCCCGCAGGCCAATCGCAGCGCTGTCATCGACCAGGGTATCTACACTGGCCCCGCGGCGCCGTACCCCCAGCGCAGGGAGCTGAACGCCGCTCGTCGGGGTGGGTTTTTACAGCGCGACAATTGGGCGGTTTCTGCGCACTGAGTGGCGTGGCCGTGTGCTCCCCTCGGGAGTTACAGCGCAGAACGCTGCTTTGCTGCCCAGAAACTTCCCAGTGTAGACAAGGCGTTAAAGGCCAGAAGGGGTCATTATGACCATCTAGTCTGACCTGCATTACCGAGGCCACAAGCCTACACCTGATCACCGCTGCAGCAAGCCCATGAGGCTTTAGCTCAGAAGTTCTTTTTCAGGGCGTGTCTACACTGGCACTTTACAGAGTAGCAACTTTCTCGCTTGTGGAGGCGGGCATTAGCGCTGCCCGTGTAGACTAGCCCTAATAAAGACTGCCAGTGCTGGAGTAACCACCAGGGCCCCAGGTAACTGTTTCCAAAGGTTTACTACCCTCCCTCTTAAACTTGCCCCTTAGTTCTAGTCTGAATTTGTCCAGCTTCGACCCACAGGATCTCGTTCTGCCTTTTGCTACTCGATTAAAGAGCCAGCCATCAGCAATCTCTTCCCCAGCTAAGGATTTGGAGACGGTGATCAGATCACCTCGGAGTACGCTCTTAGACTGAGTTTTGTCTCCCACTATAAGGAATATTTTCCAGCCCTCAGTCTTGTTTGTAGCTCTTATCTGAACCCCTTCCAGTTTTTTCAACATCTTTTGAGTGTTGACACTATCCAGTAATGGTCTCACTAATGCCAAATATAGAGGTGAGACCATGGGCCGT
Organism: Chelonia mydas; assembly: GCF_015237465.2. Classification (NCBI taxonomy): domain Eukaryota; kingdom Metazoa; phylum Chordata; order Testudines; family Cheloniidae; genus Chelonia; species Chelonia mydas. Next base: position 5,211,969 of record NC_057857.1, read on the forward strand.
GGGTGGAGCCCCCACTTTGGGAAGCCTAGCACCCCCAGCCCCACCTCTTTCACCCGAGGGCCCCCCCTGTGGCTGGAGCTCCCACCCCTCTCCCAGAGAAGCCCTGAACCTCCTCACCACCACCACAGCTGGAGGAGCCCAGGGCTGGCCAGAGACCCCCAGCCGCCCTGCGCCTCCCCTCCTGAGACCCCCAGCCACCCCCTGGGAAAAGCTCGTCTCTTCCAAAGAGCCTGAGCTTTTGATATGCGCCATGCAGGGTCTGGAGCAGCAGAGGAGGTCGTATGTGCTACTTAGCTTCCTGGGTTCTCAGTAATTGCCCTGGGCTCCACGGCGCACAATAAAAAGCAGAAACTTCGCTGCAAACCCCACAACCGGCTGCAGGGGAGGCTTAGCGTGCCTAGGCCATTATACCCACTGCCTATGGGTGAGACCATCTCCCTACTACTGCTAGATGTTCTGCGTATACACCCAATGATTGCATTAGCCCCCTTAGCTCCTGCTGGGAGCTCATGTTCTGGTGGTAATCTCCCATCACCTCTAAGTCTTGTTTGGAGTGGCTGCTTTCCGGGATACAGTCCCGCATCTTATCAAGTGTGGCCTGCATTCTTTGTTCCTAGATGAATAACTTTTTTTTTTTTTGGCTGTGTTCAAGTGCATCTTGTTCAGGGGACCCCCCCACCTCACCAACCGATCCAGTCTGGTCTGGATAAGTGACCCGGCCTCATTATTTCACTCCACCGCTTTGTGTCATCTGCAAACTTTACCAGTCGGGAAGTTGTTCCAATGATTAATTTAGCCTCCGTGATGTAAAATAATTGCACCTTATTTCCAGTCTGACTTTGTCTCCTTTTCCTTGCTGGTGATACCACACTGAGACTCTCGGGATGCAGGTAGTGGGACACATTAGGCGGTTAATCCCAGCGTGTTGAAGATTCTGTGAGCTTTTATTTTTGTCTGGCTAAAATCCTACTAAATCCTGATGCTTTCAGGTCTGCTCCATGCCCTAGCCCTGCCTCCACTATGGAAATTAAAATGCAGTTTGAATCCAGTTACAGTGCTGAGAACTTCCGTGTGCACCAGGCCAGCACATCGACAGTAGGGCTCTGTGCTGGAGGAATTAGGGTAAGAAGGATGGTCTAGCAGGTTCCCTGGCCTGGAACTCAAAAGAGCTGGGTTCAACTAGCAGCTCAGCCACAGACTTTCTATGTGACCTTGGGTGAGGCACTTAGGCCACCCTGCGTCTGGGTGCCTCACCTGTACACCGTGGGTTCTCCAACACCTCTGCGAGAGAACACGCCTGCAAGGCTCCAGCCCATTCGTGCTTGAGGGGAATCGGAGTCTCTGCTGATGGGAGCCACATAAGTGCACAGATGCAGTTACAATGTTGTGACTCTTCAGTAGAGGCAGGACTAATCGAAAACTCAAGTGTTTAAAAGAGGGAGAGGGGCCCCCGCCACCCTCGAAGTGTTTCATCTCCTCTTGTGCGCAGAAGCGACCAGCGGTCTTTCTTTCGCCACGTGTCATCAAACCGCCTCCTCTCAGCTATTCCTCTCGCTTCATCCTTTCAGAGCACAAGAAGTTTTGCTGCACTCAGGCTGCAAAGCAAAAGGCGCTCGCCAGCCGGCAGAGAAAACGGAGCACCGCGGCACCGCCAAGAGGGACCATCATCATCATCATGTTCCCATTACGCCTCTGGTGTTTAGGGCAGCGAAGAAGCTCCTCCACTCCTGTCTGGTTCTGGCGAGTCTTTCCATGGTTCCCCAGCTCTGCCCCAGGTTTTTCAGCTTGGCTTCCGCAGCTCTTCATCTTGTTGTTTTTGGGCGGCCTCATTTTCGCTTGTCTTCAGGTGTCCATCTTATTGCTACTCGGGTGATGGAACAGTTTCCATCCGAAGCACATGGCCGATCCATCTTCACCGCCTCCTGGCAATGATGGTGCTCAGATCCTCTGGACTGCACTGTGTCAATAGACCTCGGTTTGAGATTGTTCTGGGCCAAAAGATACGGAGGATTTTTCTGAGGCAGGTTGCATGGGATGAAGACAGGTTGGACATGTCGTACTTTCTCATTCCCCAGCATTCTGCACTATAACATAGTGTTGAAAGTACGTACCAACTCAGTGTATTTTGATGATTTCCAGACTTTATTTAAGCTCCTGAAGATGTTCCTGGCTTTATTGATTTTGTTCTGGATGTCCTGGCTTGTTCCACCATCCTGGCTGATGGTGCTGCCCAAGTATGTGAATGTTTCTACATTAGTGAGAATATAATCCTCGATCGGTACTGGGGATGGTGAGGCACTATTAAAGGTCATGGTCTCTGTCTTACTGCAATTGATTTTCAGTCCAATTTGCTGGCTGAATGCGTTGAGTCAAGTTGTTTTTTCTCGTATATGGTGTTGGGTAAGTGATAGGAGAGCGACATCATCTGCAAAGTCCACGTCTTCCAGGGATGAGAAGAGCATCCATTTAATGCCTCTTGCCATGTCTTCTGTTGGACGCCGCATCACCCAGTCGATGGCCATGCTGAAGAAGATTGCAGACATGACACACCCCTGACGTACTCCTGTTATGGACTTCAAAACTGAGCTCGCTGTGATCAACACTGCATGCAAAGTTGAAATAGAGGCTTTTGATGACACTGATTATAGGGAAAGGAATGCCATATGCCCACACACTGCGCCAGAGGCTGGTCCTGTGAAGGCTGTCAAAAGCCTTCTCAACGTCTATGACACGTATGTAGAGTTGCCATTGCCATTCTAAGCACAGTTCTATTATGTTTTGAAGAGTGAAGATCTGGTCTGTGCATCCACACCCTTTCCGAAAACCAGCTTCCTCTTTTCGGAGAACGTTATCAGCTGCTTCTGATATATGCTGGACGATGAGCTTACACAACACTGGGGAGCGGGCGGGCGGCTCGGCTGGTGGCAGTGGTGTCATGCTCGGGTCTCTGGGCCGCTCCGGGGGCGGCCTGGTCCGGATCCTCCGCACCAGAGACGGGAGGGGAGCGGCCGGGCTCCGGCACGCAGGGGGCGGGGTGCACATTGAGCCCCACTACCAGCAGTGATCCACGGCAAGCTCCTCAGCGGCTTCATGTGGTTCTGGATCCTGTGGCACTTCTGGCACAACCCAGACGTGGTGCTGGGTCACTTTCCTTACCCAGATGCTTCGAAATGGATAGATGATGAGTTGGGGATCCCTCCTGATGTTGAAGAATAGATTTACAGCTCCAGCTACCAATGGGTCCTGTGGTGGGATCTCTGAAGAAGTTGAGGCTTTGGCTCTTGTATAACTGTGTTTCAGCAAATCCACTTTGTAAATAAAAACTCAAGTTACAAAAAACCAAAAAACAAAAACTTTGCTTGGCACAGATAAAAGTGTGATACCAGGCCAGTTATTACAATCGCTGTGAGTTCCTTTCTTTGGTATCTTCACTATAATCCCATTGGTCCACTCATCTGGCACTTTTTCCTTTTCCCAGACTGATGTAAATAGAGGGGCCAGGATAGATGCTGCTAACTCAGGCTTTACCTTGAACGATTCTGCATTCAAGATATCCTTGCCAGGAGCTTTCCCTTTTTAAAGGATTTGATGGTGTGAAGGATCTCTTCCTTAGCTGGGGTGTCTGTGCTGATATCAAGATCTTCTTCTGCCTCCTGGATGTTTGCTTCCTCTTTAGGTGGCTCTGTCCAGCGCATTTCTTGTTCTGTTTCGGTTGTTAGTAGGTGTCCTTGTTTGTTCCTGATGAGAGTGTTTGTTGGCGTCTGCCCTTTACCACGGACAGGCCGCATCATTTTGTAGTCGGTTCCTTGTTCACGATGAGCAGCTGCATCCTCCGCTTGTGTTGTCAGATTATCAATACAACACCGTTTGACCCCTCTCACAAGGCGTTTGACCCCTCTCACAAGGCGTTTGCCCTCCCGGTGTGCCTTGCTACACTGCTCCTGGTATTTCTCCTTTAGCTTCAGGGATTTTGTTTCTAAAACAAAGGAAGAATTTATTCTCCCCCTTTTGGCTTTAAGGCAAGGGTTAGCCTTTAGGCAAAGCAATGGCACCTCAGCAAGGCCGGGGGGAAACCGAGTGAAGATGGCAGTGCCTCTCTTGCCGCTGGTCTGCAGCTGTTGCTCTCGGGCTCTGCTGAAGGGGAGCGAAGAGCTCAGGGCACAGAGCTGTCTCACTCCTTCCCTCTCTCAGTATTTAACGGCCATCTTCTCTTAGCGTTGCCTGGAGAATTCAGTGGGGTGCTGTTTACACGGGAGCCAAGTGGAAGGAAGAAGCGGGCCAGAACAGAGCCAACGGCCATCCGTTCCTTCTGCTCACTTCAGCAGCTGTTTCCCAAAAGCAATAAACCCAGGACCTACATGTCCAGGCCCTAACTGTGTTGCCTCAAACCCCATTGCGGCTACTGTAGCAGGGCTCTAGACAGGGTAGATTTAAAAAAAAACTCAATGATTTAAAATATGTATTTAAAAGTCAGATTTTTTCAATTTAAATTAAATCTAGGTTTTCTGTTTTGTTTTTTTAATAGTGCAATTCTTTAGGGTAGAGGAGGCTCCAGCAGGGCACGATTTTGCAGCAGCCGAGCTTGGTTCCCTTTGATTTGCTTAGCTAGGGCTGGAGAAGCGACATGCACTTCAGGGCCTGCTCCACGCTGCTGGTTGGGCAGGAGACTTACTGTCTGCATTACCGTAGCGTCTAGGAAACCAGCCCTGGACCGGGACCCCCTGACGCTAGGCGCTGGGCAGACACCGAACAAAGAGAGTTCTTCGCGGCTTGACGGGGCTTGGGTTGAACGGGTCACTGAAGAGCAACTCTCCACTCAAAGTCAGGTGAGTTCAGTGGACAGGAACCATTGACGTAGCTGGGCCTGTAATTGGTGGGGTGTCCTCATGAGCCCTGCACTGGGTCCTTCACTCACCCTTGTTGTTGACCGTCCCAGTGAGGTCTAGGGCTGCACCGCACAGACATCGGGGCTTGTTGCTCCCCACCTTGGAACTTGGGATGCTCGTGGCTCTCCAGTGTCTGTCGGGGAATTGCCCCAGTGCAGAGATCAGATTGACCTCTCCCTCCCACAGAGACTCAAGCACCATGTCTCCAGCCCCCTACTGCCACCACGGGCAAACAGCCTTTCAGAGCTGCTGTCTGCCCGGCAGTATTTCTGCATGCCCATCACCGGGGTCTCTAGGCGCTGTACAGGAGTTATATAAAACACTGGGATTTGCTCCAGCCTGCTCTCTAGTTTGCTAATTGTTGGTTTCGGCTCTGGTGTATGGCTTATTGTACATGCAATGTATGGCTTGTATTTGGATGAGTTTTGAAGGCTCGTTTTGCAAGCATCTCCTTGTTTCCATTTTCTCATCCGGCTGTATTCACCTGTTGTCTCATCTTGCACTCAGGCCTGGCCCCGGAGTGCTTACAGCACTGGTTTGCAAACTTTTGTACTGGTGACCCCTTTCACATAGCAAGCCCCTGAGTGCAACCCCCCTAATAAATTAAAAACACTTTTTAATATATTTAACACCATTATAAATGCTGGAGGCAAAGCGGGGTTTGGGGTGGAGGCTGAGAGCTCGCAACCCCCCAAGAAATAACCTTGCAACCCCCTGAGCGGTCCCGACCCCCAGTTTGAGAACTCCTGGCTTACGGTAAAGCAGGCCTGCATGGTGCAAAACCACTAGCCCTTCTTGCAGATGGAGTTGCTATTTTATGTTAAAACTAGATGCAGGCTGGTGTAGAGAAGCACACACTGCTCTCCTTGAGGCCTTCCCTCTGAGGAGGGAGGGATAGCTCAGTGGTTTGAGCATTGTCCTGCTAAACCCAGGATTGTGAGTTCAATCCTTGAGGGGGCCATTTAGGGATCTGCGGCAAAAATTGGGCATTTGGTCCTGCTTTGAGTAGGGGATTGAACTAGATGACCTCTGAGGTCCCTGATATTCTATGATTCTGTGATCACCAGCAGTCATTCAGACTCAGTGTGGCTGATCGGCCCTACATTATTACTGCTTGAGAGTTCAGATTTCTTGGCATTGTACAAAACTGAGACACAGACATGGCCCTTCCTGAGACGTATGCTAAAGAGACAGAAAACAATTCACATGTCCACAGTGCATGGTGTGGCTAGGAAGGGGCTGTGACAGTCACTTACTCAACCGTGTCTGAATGTAGCGGTGCCTCGGTTTCCCTTCTTGCTGTCAGGGAGAGTTTAGCCCTTTGGTAAACCAAGACTCCTCCCCTTCCACTGTAAACAAGATTTCAGTTAAAATCCCAGCATGGTCTAATGACCCGTGCACAATGGTGGGACTCCGGAGAACTGCATTCAATCCCTGAATCTGCCACTGCCCTGTTGCATGCCCCTGGTGAAGTCACCTCCTCTCTCTGGAAGTCTGTTTCCCCTCCTGCCCAGTTATAGGTTGGGGCAGGGACTGTCTCTCAGCATGTGACTGTGCAGCACCTGGCACAACAGGGTCCTGGTCTTAGGTGTGACCTCTAGCTGCTCCCATAATGTAGAGTAAAGCCTTTACCCGGATCTGTCCTTTTGGCCACAACCCTCCCTGGGAGCTTTACCCATTCCAGAGGGACCAATTAACCCTTTGTCCCTGGGTGGTAAAAGTCCACCCCGTGGTACAGGGATATCAGCACAAGGTGGCCCTACTGAGGCAGAGTCCTTTGCCACAGCCTCTACCCCCAGCCCCCTAAACAGTGTCACAGCCGGCTGCGCCAGCCTCAACTTTTCCACTTCTCTCATGGCTACTTCCCTTGCCTGCCTGCCTCTCTCTCTGGTCTCCTCCAGAGTCCCTCCCAGGCCCCCTTGCCCGACTTCCTGTGAGCTGAGAGCACCACCACAGATCCTGCCCAAATCACTTAGTGCCCCACCAGCTCCTCAGTGGGCGAGATGGCTGAGATGTGCCCCCCTGCTTCCCAGCTTGCTCTCAGCTTATTGTTTCCACGCTCCTTCTGGGAACTACAAGTCCCAGAATGCATTGGTCCTGGGCCAAAAACAATGACGGGTAAAAAGAACAGGAGTACTTGTGGCACCTTAGAGACTAACAAATTTATTTGAACATAAGCTTTCATGAGCTACCGATGAAGTGAGCTGTAGCTCACGAAAGCTTATGCTCAAATAAATGTGTTAGTCTTTAAGGTGCCACAAGTCCTCCTGTTCTTTTTGCGGATACAGATTAACACGGCTACTACTCTGAAATGATGGGGTGGTAAGCCGGGGGCTTGTCCTTAAAGGGCCTACACACTGTCGCAGTGACCTAAAGACTATAGTTCTCTGTTAGGTCTTGTCTACACTGGTGAAATTTACCAAACAATTCCATCGGTCCCCTTGCTCCAGTGGTAGAACTGGTGGGAGCTTTAGTGTAGACAAGGCTCCTGCAGCTGGACTCATTTATAACTCTGTTTAGATCAGACTGGCTTTCAGCAGCTTTTGCTCAACGGGCATTTAAAATGGACTGGACAAGGGGAGCTGGGGCTTTGTTGTAGTTCTCACTGGTCCAGCCAGTGTGAATTTCAATCTGCCCCTCTGTGAACATGGCTTGTGTCCAAGAGTTTCAAAAGCAACTCGTGATTCTGGGTGCCTGGGTCAAGTGCCCAACTCAAGACACTTTAAGGGGGCCTGAATTCCCGAGAGGGCCAAGCACACACCCTCTGAAACCAGGCCCCTGCAAGGGGGTCACAAGTTCTGAATCAGAATCCGTCCCTGGCAGTCAGCCATTGCTTAGGGCACGAGCAAGACTCCACCATCCCTATCTTGTGCTACTCTTTGCATTGTAAGTCTCACACATTCCTATGCCGGTGTACGTTTTCCCTGTCTGAGTTGGGCTCGATGGAGGCATTCCTTTGGTCGTCCCCTTTTGTGTACTCCTCCAGCTGCCCTTCATCTCAAGGTGGACACCAAAAATCTTGGCCTAGTGCCCAAGTGCAAGGGCTTTAAGATGCAGTTGGATGGGTGATCGCATTTTACCAAAGCGGGTTACCAGTGCTAGGCTTTGTGGGCATCATTGCAAACTAATTTCTGCTGTGTCTATCCTAGCAAAACTCCCATGGGTGTCAGTGGGTCTTTGGCTTGCTTAAGGACCTCAGAACTTGGCCTGGTATTAAAAGGTGGATTTATAGGGGCAGGTTTACAGCCAAATGCAGAATTCCACCTGCTGCAGCACGTCCGCAGGAGCCCAGCGCCTGGCGTGTGCGTTGCCTTTGGGGAAATGCTCCTCTAAGACACAATAAATGTCTTGGCTAAACTGGACCTTGCAGCTTGTAGCAGCATCTTCTCCAAGAGGGTCCAGTCACTCAGCTCCAGTGAGCTGCACCGAGCTGATCCAGCCACACAATGACCCTTGTGACAATGAGGGAAACACCTTCTATGACCCAAGAGAATCACTGCATTGAAATGGAGAGAGAAACCCCACTGACCCACTCCGTCCCCCCAGGGAAAACATTGCTCTCCACAATGGGTGACCCTTCTCCAAAGAGCCAGTTCAAAGTCAACGGCTCCCCTTCCGCCTGCTCCTGTATATGAAAGGGGAGCTGGAATGTGCTTGAGCTGCTTCCAGGCAGGATGGGTTGATGTGCTTCCTGGGGGGATGGAGTGAAAGAGCAGGTTGGGGGAAGGAGGAGGGGGGCCAGGCCCCAGAACAATAAATCAAAGGCAAGAGGGCAAGCTGAAGGATCTTCTAAAAATGTCCCGTCCCCAGCTGGAGCCTGGGAGGAGCAGAGGAGAATCACTTGCAGTTGGAATCCTGCAGTGTCACTTCCTCAGAGATCAGACCCCTGAGCTTCCTGAGCGCAGGGACAGGGATTTAGCTCAGCCTGTGGCTTCAGTCATGCTGCGTAGACATTGCAGCACCTTCCTGTGGGGCTGGAGTTAGGGGGTGCCGGGGTTTTCTTTCAAGCCCATTCCTGGTTCAGACATTTTCCAGGAGCCCAAATAGTGCAGCCCAAGGCCAGCAACTGCATTCATGGGGGCTCAGTGTACAGGTCTTTAAATATAAATGGCTTGGTGCAGCATAGGCCAGGGAGACCAGAAAGAAAAGAACCCCCCCCCTTCCCAACCTCTGTGCACCTCACTAGATCCCATTAGATCCCCATAGTGTGTTCATTTTTCCCACTCTGCGTCATTTAGGCAAGAGTCCTGTGGAAAAATCGCATGTGCTCATGTAATGAGTTACTATCATAATGCACAAAGGGGCTACACTCAAGTTATCCAGGCATTTAATTCTGGCATTTCTTAATGCTCCAGTGCCTGACTTTGCAACTTTAATGTTCTCGTAATGTCTGATTCTTTTGTATGCAGTGCATTCTTTATATTGCCGTGGTACCAACCCAATTGGGGCTTATGGCACTCGGCACTATACAGATTATATACCAGAAGGCAGCCCATGCCCCAAGGGGCGCACGGTCTGAATGCTGGGCGAAATCCCCTAGCCCCACTGAAGCTGACTGGAATTTTGCAGGTGATGTCAGGAGGGCCAGGATCCCAGTCTGTGTTTGCTGTTTTTGCAATTCGGGGGCAGATTTAGGGCATTTTCCTCCTGAGGTGCTGAGCATCTTGCAGAGCCCATTGACCTCAGCTGGAGTAAGAGTACTCAGCTCTTCTTTATAGTGACTACAGGCAGCTTGCAGCCCACCAGCAATAATCCACAGCACTTGTATAAATCAGTGACAGCCTCTCCTCTGTTCAGAGCCTGCTGGTGGCTCTGTCCCAAACACAAAGGAAAGGAGCTTTTCAGACTTATCTCTTTGGCATATCTCTGAGTGAGAGACTCCAAACAGCAGTTATCAACCAGCCAAGTTAATCAATAGATGAAGTCACTGGTAGCAGATTGGGTCCAGGCAAGCGCCATGCTGCTGAAGTTGTCCGGCTCCCATGTTCCCCGGGCTTCATCCTGCCCAGACACTGGCATCTCCCGTCCTTGCTGCAGGGACTGTCTGGGGGTGATGGGAGGTATGCACCAAGCTATGCTCATTACATAATGCATTGAAAGGATAATCCTGGCCGTTGCAATCGATATGTCGAAAAGTTACTTTGGGAGCAAAGGGGTGGGGTTTGGGGAAGCGTAATAAACCCAGGCCCAACCACACCATTGTCAAGTGGCAATCACAAACAGAGAACATAGTGACTGTGTCCCATTGTGCGGCAGATGAGTGTGATAGCAATGCTCATGATCAGCTCAGTTTAGAGGTCAGAGACCAGTAAAAGAAAACAAAAGAGCCAGGCCCTTCACCATGTTAAGATTAGGATCCTGTGCCTGTAAATACGTCCCAAGAAAACAAATGGGAGACACCAGAGCTCTCTCCAAGGGGCTCTGATATTTTGCAGCGGTAGCTTGGAAATTCATCAAGCAGGGGACAGGAAAGCACTGGAGCTGCTAGGAAGTTGTGAGGCCATTAAACACGTGTAGGGTGCACCCATCATTATCTAATCATTTAATCCTGGATTTTCTGGGAGAGCAGGCCTGGGTAGATAGGGCATCTGCAAAGCCTGCCTCAGTACTCCAACACCCTGTGGTGGATCTCAGCTCACACTCTGCAGCCAGGGGAGAGGAAGCCCATCAGACAGATTGTTGATTCCATTTTCCACAAGGGAACAAAGGGGGCTGATCTGCTATGGCAGTTTATCGTCTGTCTAGTCTTGTAACCTGTCTGAGAGTGGCCGGCACCAGCTGCTTCAGAAGAAGGTCCAAAGACCCCATGGTGGTCAGTAATGGAATAACGGGCCCTTAGGATTCTTCCTAACCCCAGTCAGTTAGTGATTGGTTGCTGTGTGCCCTGAAGAAGGAGGGTTTCAATTTCCTCATATATATTTTTAGTCCTAGTGAATGTGACTGTGATTGTTCTCATCCAAAAAATCCTACTAGATTCTAAGCCTGGGTGAAATCTCGTGGCAGTGAGTTCCACGGGTGAACTATGTGCTACACAATAAAATGTTTGACTATCAGTTGAAAATGTGCTGCCTTTCATTTTCATCAAATTTGCCTGTGTCCCTGTGCTCGGAGAAAGGGTGACTCACAGCTCCCAGTCGACCCTTGCTATATACCAACCGTTGCAAAATCAGTGCATGGCAGGGCAAGGATTTTGCAACCTGGCCCCAAACTGCTGGGAGCAACTAACCATCCAAATGGGTTTGCAATTGCAATCTTGTAATTTCCCCAACCGGAGTCCAACCCACGTGCAAACGGTTTATTGCTCTGAATATCCAGGAGCGAACATTCCCTGGAGGGCTCCGGCCTTTTTAAACAGGATCCGAGCAGAATAATTCCCACCACCAATAAATTATGCAGCTGGTCGTTTTCATTTCCCTTCTCGATTGATGCCCTCCCAAACCCACGGGGAAGTTAAAGAGGTGGCGGGGGGGGATACACGGAGTCCGAAGCTATTTCTAATCAAGGTGGTTGCAAGATGCCCTTCCCCACCCCCGACACACACACAAGAATCAAGTTCATTTACAACCTATTGGTGTCAATTGTCTTAAAGGGGCCAATAGCTGAGCAGGGGCAATTAACAGAGACGCCCAAGCTGGGCCCTTAGCGGGGCGGGGGGAGGTAGCCCCTTGGCTGGCCTTCAGTGCAGGCTCCTGGCCGGCCTCGGCGCTCAGTCGGGTCTCTGCAGCATGGAGGGGCTTCGCCCTGGCCCCGCTGGTGCCCAGCTGCTGCCGTGAGCCTGCCAGCATGCGGAGACTCCTGGCCCTCGCCTAGGCTGATGGCGCCTTAGGGGCTCCGAGACCCTTGCAGCGCCCCGGCTCCGGGCAGCCTGGGGGCGACCATGTTCAGCCAGGAGGGGCTGCCCCCCGCCGCCTTCGGCCTGGGGGCCGGGATCCTGCAGGATGCGAGCGGCCAGTTCGGCAAAAGCGGCTACAGCAGCACCAGCCACCAGCCGCCTTTCTTCCCCTTCCCGGCGCTGAAAGCGGAGTACGAGCCCCCCGAGCTCCCGGCGGGGGAGGCCGGCCAGGCTAAGGCCTGGGGCTCGTTCCCTGGCCCAGAGCCCTGCCAGCAGCCGGGCATGGCTGGGGGGCACCAGGGCCCCCAGCTCCTGGAAAGCGGGCAGGCCCTGAAAGAAGAGCCCGGCCAGGAGAAGGGGCGCAAAGAAGGCTCCCCAGAAGGGAAATGCGCCCTCCTGCCCGCGGGCCCCTACTACGCCCACCCCTGGAACAGCCCTTTCTGGCCTGCCTTGGCTGGGCACAGCGCGGCGGCGTCCCGCGGCCCCCTCCCCGGCCAGACGTTCCCAGGGGTCGGGCTTTGCCCGGGGGCCCATCACGCCGTCTACCCCGGCGACCCGCACCAGCCCCCCAGCGGCCTCTCCAGCCTGGGCAGCAGCGGCAGCTCCAGTGGGGCGGCTAGCGAGGGAGGCCAGTCCAGTGAGAGTGGGGACGAGGTAAGGATCGCAGCCCTGCGGCCCCTCCCCGGACCCCGCTCCCCAATCTGGGGCTGGCCCGCGGATCGCCCCCCCTCTAACCCCTTTCCGCTCTGCGTTTTCTCACGGGATTTCCCCCCAGTGCTCCGGCTTATACCAAGGGGGAGGGGAGCGGAGAGGAGCAGCGCCCACATTTTTCTTCCTCTCTGTCTGATGCTTTTGGGGTGACCTTGTCTCCCACACTCCCTGACAGCCCCACTGCTCTGCAGCTGCACATCTCTCCTGCCACAGGCTCCTTGGGGAGCAGCTCCCTAGCGGGGGTGGCTGGGAAGGGCGAGTCGGGTTCTCCAAAGCGGTCGATCTACACGGGGCCACCCGGGCTGCTCTGAACAGACGGGTCTGTCTGATGGCCTGTGTTCCCTGGAGGTGGCGTCCGCAAACGCAGACGAAAAGCTCTGTCTGCTTTTTAAATACGGTGGGCCAGATCCCTGTCTGATGTGTGAATCAGAGCAACCCTGAGTTACACCTGTTAAAAATCTGACTCTGTGTTGGGGGTGTGTGTAGACACACAAATCAGCTTTTAAAAAGCACCAGGGTGCTTTATGATGATCGATATTCTTTTATCTAGACTCTCAGCTGCAGTTTGATCTCTCCCCCCCACCCCTCCAGTGAAGTGACCATTGCTCTGTAATGCCAGGGTAGAGATTTAAACTTCTCTTTGTCTCACTCCAAACCCTCATCATTCGGATGTCCCCATTTGTAAAATGGGGAGAATGAAACTCTGCTCCTGTGGGAAGCCTTGTGAGATCTGATGAAAAATGCTCTGTAAGAGCTGGGAGTTAGTAGAGAGGGACTGGTGGTGTGAGCCAGCCGGGGTACACAATTGTTTGACTGGGGGATTTAAAGACCAGCTGAGAGGCACAGGCCCAGGGACAGCAGGGAAAAAGGCAGGATGACAGGTCCTATGGGATGAAAGCGCTTTGCATTGCAAGGGGGTTAAGTTACAACACTGTTGCTTTGTAGTGTAAATGGGGGTTTAGCTACATTCCCAAATCCTGCTAGAGCTTCCCTACCCCTACCTCTGCCTAGGCCAGTGGTTCTGAAGCTCCATCGATTGCTGCACATTACTCGTCTCTCTTTTTGCTTTTCTCTGTATTTTCCTTTCCATTTTTTATTCTCTGCTTCCTCTGCTTCTCCAGGAGCTCCCAGTTGTCAGCACCCTCCCCCCAGGGGACCATTAGGATAATCTGGTCTGACCTCCTGCATAACTCATCCCGGGATGTCTGCGGGAAGAGGTTACAGCGGTGGGCACCAAGGAGAGCGGGCCTAGCAGGGCTTGAGTCTAACCCCTTTAACCTTGCTAGCCTCATGTTATGACTTCCCTCCCTCTTTCTTCCACTCTCCACCAGGGACCCAACCTTCCCTCTCCCCCTCAGCTCAGCCTGCGGAGGGCTCTGATGACCTTGGGTCTTCTCTGGGGCACCAGCACAGTGACCACAGCAGGTGGTTAAAAGTGGCCTATGGTGCTTAATAGTTGGGTCATTGCACTCTGGGCTAGCTGGATGTTCTTCAGAGCTGCTGCTGTCCATGTGAAGTGCAGCACATTTCGGTGATGGGGCTCACACAGTGGTTGGGCCCTCCTCTGTCAGGATGGGGAAGAAACTGTTTCCGGACTATCTGGGAATCTAGTAGTAGGGAGGAGTCCAGAAGGATGCCAAGGCTGGGAAGCGCGTGAGTTCGCTAGAGATCTGGTGTTTGCTTGTTTCCCACCTTTGTCACCTCCCATCCTGCCCAGGTTCAGGAAGGAGGTTGAGTTCCTGCTTATGCAAAAGTGGAGCCCTGATTGTGTCCCATTGGCGGTGGGGAGTGAGTTTTGCTCTCCAGCATGGTTTGCTGCGTTGAGCACGTTTCCAGCAGGGGCACCCCCAGTTCAGAGAGCTTTCTCTCAGTGTGGCTAAGCTGTGTTGCCCAGCTGCTCCAGTGCTGGGCTCTTTAGGATCCAGAGATCAGCACCACACAGCTTCTTCCCATGCTTTCAGGGAGGCCTCCCATTCTTACTGCCATGTTTGCCCCTCGTGTCTATCAGCCACTCGGTTCTGAGCAGCGGCTTTACCGTGGGCTCCCTCTGCTGGCTGTTGCAGAACAAAAATATTTGTCTCTGTACGCTCCTCAGTGCGATGGCTCAGCCAGCTGTCTCTGGGGACGGCATATGCTTCTGTTATGTCTGCGCACTCAGCTCTTCTGTGCATGCAGCCCCTCGGATGCCGGAGCTGCCTGCTTTAAATATTTTCATCGGCATGACTATTATTATTTATTTTAAATGGAATTTTAAAAATCCAGATATTTAGAGCGTGTAGGCCAGCTCCCTCCAGATCATAATAATTTAAAAATTGGTCAGATTCCTGACTCGCAGGTAGATTAAGCAAAAAGAACAGGAGGACTTGTGGCACCTTAGAGACTAACAAATTTATTTGAGCATAAGCTTTCGTGAGCTACAGCTCACTTCATCGGATGCAACGCTTGTCTCGGTAAATTAAACTAAATCAGTTTAAGCCACAACTAAGCGTGTGAATAGACTTAAGCGTGTCCATGCTGCTGTTTGCACCACTTTAACTAAATCAATCAAAAAACCTGCTTTTAGTGGAAACTGGTGCAAACTGTTGTGTGTGGAGAAGCCCTGCCATGCCTCGGCAGATCTTCCAGAACGGCCAGGGAAAATCAGAATTGACATTCCTGATATTTCTAAGGGGAAAAACAAGAAAGTAAATAATAAACAGAAGGAAAAACTCTTTTCTGGACTCTTTATGATGGACAAAAATTTTAAAGGGCACAGCCCTGGGTTTGGTTTATTTTTTTGTTAACTGCTTCTAGTACCACTGGCAGGAGTGACTGTATTTGCAAAAACCACCCACTGCTCAGAAAGGCTATGAACTAATTAATTAAACCTGTTTCATAAATTGTCCCACAACAGTTCCAGATGGGGAGAAGGGCAGGTCTGGAAACCTGTGTGTGCAAAACAGTGCATGCGCATTTTGTGTGTGTGTGTGCGTATGGCAGCTTTCTGTGCAAACGTAGAGTGCTCTGAGTCTCCTCTTCTCCTGCCCTGGACCACGTGTTGAGACTTACACCTGGGGCAACACATGGGTAAGAAGCCATCATTCAGTTTGCCCAGCGTTTTGTACCCCTCTGCGCAGGTGTCCATGATGAGGCAAGGTACAAGAAACTGGGCCAATGATGCTTTCATCTCTGTCTTAAATCGCAGCTTGGCAACTGCTGCCACCCTGCATGTTGTGCCAGTATCATCAAAGCGAGCAGGAGAGCTGATTGAAAGGTGACTCTGCACCTTCTCATAGCAAAACTTTGCTGCTCTGGGTGCTGGGTTGGTTGCAGCCCATCTCTCTTCCAGTGTGAACTCCCAGTGGCTTAGATGAGTTGTGCCCTTGTGTTTTGCTTTGATTTTTAAAGGGGGATTTGATCCTTTTTTGCTTTGTTGGGCCCAGATCTTCAAAGATATTCAGGCTCCTAAATACCCCTGGAATTAGGATCTGAGCCTTCTCGTTAGCACTGAGAGGAAGCTGACAGCTGACAGTGGCTGAATCCAGATCACCTGGCCCTCAGCTGGTGAGACGGTCTCAAACATAACACACACTGGCACCTGCTGGTGGTGGAGGGCATTGCTTGGAGCCCCTCTGCAGGAGCAGGGGTTAGACTTGGAGCACAGATCAGTGTGTTCTCCCTGCTGGCTTCCTTAGGGAAGAGAAGACCCAGCAGCCAGGTACTTCCCAACCTTCACAAAAGGGAAGATACGTGGCCGGTGTCCATGGGCATCGCTCGGTGGAAGCTTGCCTACAGCAGAGCGGGATCTGGCCTCCAGCTTCCCCCTCTACCTGGGAGCAGGGTGGGATAGGAAGTAGTACAAGAGGGTGTGGGGGCCCTGGAGAAGGATGGTGCAGGGGCCAGGTACTGGCCTTTGACTCCTTGGGGTGGAGGTTCAGTTCCTGCCTCTGTCACAGAATCCAGACTAACATTGATGAGCTTATCAAAAGATCTACTCTAGCTCAAACAGAAGTTATGAGACATTCTCTGTCCTGCGTCATTCAGGAGCTCAGGGTAGATGATGGGAGAGGTTCCTACAAAATGGTAAATGCCACTCCTGCTCTGGGAGCTGAACTGGATTTTGCAAAACTGCAATAGGCAAACCCCAAAATATTGAAAATGAAGGCTCTGGTCCAGCAGTCACTAGGCGGTACGTAACTTGACTCAGATGAAAAGTCCCATTGACTTTGATGTGACTACTCCTGCGCTCCAAGTTAAGCACGTGCATAATTGTTAGCAGGACCATGGGCTAAAATTGTGTTTCTATTACAAACAGTTCTTTTAGTGGCACAGAATCTTTGTCCCTTCAAAACAAAACTGCTTCAGTGTAGAGAGAAGAGGTGGCCCAGCAATAAGGGCACTGGCCTAGAATTTGAGAGCCAAAGGCTGTTTGTCTACACTAGAGATCTTACAGCTGTACCGCCGCTGTAAGGTCTCCTGTGGAGCTGCTCTGTGCTAATGGGAGAGAGCGCTCCTGTCGGCATAATTAAACCACACCCAATGAGCTCTGCTGGAGACGCCAACGTAGTGCTGTCCAGACACGTTGCTCAGGGGTGGTGTTTTTCTCCCCCCTGCCCCCGACTGATAAAAGTTTTACCGACAAAAGTGCTAGTGTAGACACTAGATTCAACTTCCTGCTCCACCTAAGGCTCTCTGTGTGACCTTGGGTAAGTTACTCAGGGCTTGTCTACACTTGCGGCGCACTGTATCGCTTAGTGAAGTTGCTACCTACACCCAATGGGAGAGCTGCTCCCATTGGTGTAGGAATTCCACCTCCCCGAGAGGCAGTAGCTGTGTGTCCACAGGACGCTCTTCGAGGGTGCTGTCTATACCGGGAGTTCAGTTGGTGGAACTGCATTAAATCCACACCCTGAGCGATGTCGTTCCACTCATGTACGTTGGTAATGTAGACTGCGCCTCAGGCGCTTCCTCAGCTCCCCAGGTACAGAATAGCTCTTCCCTGGCGGTTTGGGGAGGATTGAGACATTAAATATTATGAGGTGCTCAGACACTTCAGAGATGGTGGCCAGATAGTGTCAGCGATGCCAAGTGATTTCATCTTCCCAGTGCATTAACAACATTGCTGTGAACTTACTTTATACAGACAGGCCAAAATGTTTAGGTCCATAAAATCCTAAAGGTAGGATTTTCAACAGCTTGTAAGTGACTTAGGAGCACAAGTCCTGTTGGCTGCAAACCTGAGGGAGGAGCATAGCCTGGTCAAAGCGTTGTGACTTTCTTGATTTGTGGAAGTGCAGTGTGGCGGCCGGTACTGTTGGCTGCTATTTGCAGTTGTGGTGATGGTGGGGGTGGGTGGGTTGTGGTGTCAGGCCCAGGACTTCTTTTTTTTACAGCCTGGCTGAGAGTTTCAAGGCTGAAACTTCAGTAGAAAAGAAAAACTTCACCATAAAATCTGCAACTCGACTAACAATTCGGAAACTCTTTAAACAAGAACAAACCAGCAACTTTAGCCATTTAAGACTATAAAACAAGAAGGGAGTAAAAGGCAAGTTATATTTAAATAAAAAAAACATTTTGTATTTTTTTATTACGATTTTTACCCACCCTGTGTTGGCAAGTCACTCCGCTGACCCTTTGGAAAACAGAGATGGTCCTGTCCTGCCTTCTTGCAGGGCAGTGCGTGGGGTTGTGCAGTGCTCAGGTACTGTGGTGACTAGGGCCATCTCTGGGCTTGGGTGGATTTCTCATCCCCACCACAAACTGACGCTAGGAAATGTATCCTGGCTGCGGGGGGCTGTGAGGGTCGGGGTATTGCAGGGCGTCAGCTTGCCAGCTTCAGTCTCTGCCCAATGAATCTCCATGGCCATCCCGCGCACTGATTACCTGGCTTGTCCGCTGCCCAGAGTGGAGTGGGAGGCTTTCACTGGTGAGTGAGGGGGTGTCTAAAGGCAGTGATGTCTGCAGAAACTACAGCTTTCATTTTTAAAGTTACTGACCTTAACGGCCCAGCTAATACCCCTCAGTGCTGACCTGTAGCACCATGCACACCTCCCCACCCCCCGCTATGCTGCTCCAACTCTGAGCCTCGCCAGCCAGACGTCACCCCGGTGGGTGGGAGGTTGTGGCTGAGCCGTTTCCCACTGCAGCGGGCAGCCAGGCCGAGGGAGCCTGAGGGACAGTCAAGGCAGACGTTCCGCCGTGAAGCAGAAAGCCAGACAGCAGCTTGAGGGATCAGCCTGTTTCTCGGATCCCAGCAGAGCTCTCGGTTCAGTGTCAGGTGAAAGTGATTCCTTCTGGGATTGTTTGCCATCCTCGTGCTGCAGGATGGTGGTTTGTCCATGCAAACAAACAACTGAGGGCTTCACCGAGCCCGTTCGCACTCCTCTCACCTGCCACGAAAGCCGCGGTGGAGCCTGATTGCAGCGGTAGACCTGGGATCCATCTCTCTAGGGCTTGGATCTGCATCCATCCCTGAAATGCCTGAGTGAATCCACCTCTCTCCTTGCCAGCCCCCAGCGGGCTCCTTTATCCCCTCACAGAAATGTTTTTGCTGCTTTTGCCAGGACACCACTCCCACCTCGGAGGAGCTGGAGCAGTTTGCCAAAGACCTCAAGCACAAGCGCATCACCCTGGGGTTCACACAGGCTGATGTGGGGATGGCTCTGGGGACTCTGTATGGTGAGTTTCACTTTTCTCCCCCACCCCTCCCAAGTGCATCTGGTGTCTCTGGGGGTGTCTCTTGATGCAGAAGGTGAGATATGGGGATGGACAGCCCCTGGATCCTCACTGGTGCTTTGTAGCTTCTTCCCCAGTTGGATGTTCAAAGCGGCTGGAAGGGTTTTTGGATGCTTGTTGCAGTGAGCCCAGTGTGAACACCGTGGTGATTCCGGGGGAGCCGCAACATGATGCTGTAACCTGGGGGTCCCTGCTATCCCTGCTGCTGCCTTGAGGGAGGGGCTCACAACAGGAGATGGGGATCCTGGGGGAAAGCAAAATTATGTGGGGCAGAGTGGATTCCTAGATCGAGCTGTCTGTGGGGGGAGGGGGGGGAGAGGGACTCGAGCTCCCCCAGTGCCTCACTTATGGGGGGAAGGGAAAGAAGATGCTCCTCCTCCCCCCAGATAGCAGGTGAAGGGAGCAGACCTCCATGGTCCCTGCTGCAGAGGTGGGTAGGTGACCGTGCAATATTGGGGCGGGGGGTCTCCCATGCATGGATGCAGCCCCCAGAGTCATGGATGCTCCATGCATGGGTCAGGTAGTGGGCAGGTTTCTTTCCTCTCTGGCTGATGTGCTGGGGGTATAGGATAAGGAGTCTGGCAGCCCCAGGCCTGCAGCGAATGGGGCTTCTCTCTCCCTCCCAGGGAAGATGTTCAGCCAAACGACAATCTGCCGCTTCGAAGCCCTCCAGCTGAGCTTCAAGAACATGTGCAAGCTGAAGCCACTGCTGCAGCGCTGGCTCAACGAGGTAGAGAACAGCGACAGCCTGCAAGAGGTAAGTGGGGAGGGGTGGGCCAGATTGGGTCAGCCCAGGGCTTGGCTCAGCCCAATGGCGGGGACTCGCTGCTTCTGAGCAAGGTGTACGTGACCTCTTAATGGGCAGCTATGGAAGTAGCCTAGTCGCTGGGCAAGTTCCTTCCTGACCCCCGTCAGTCAGAGCTTGATCCATGTCAGGAGGGCTTATATCCCTTCTGAATGTGTTTTATCCTTTCTGCTGTGACTGTGGAGAATGAGAATGTCCAAGGCCTCTAGAGAATCCTGCTGAGCCCTTGGCTTTGCTGATACCTTGGGGCAGTGAGTTCCACAGGTTAGTCACGCGCTTTGGGGGAGAAACAGAATTTCCTCGGACTAGTTTTAAATGTGCTGCCTTTCAGTTGCACTGACTCACCCCTTGCTGGTGTGTTATGAGGGAGGGTAGATAGGAATGCCGATCTACCTTTTCACATTCGTTACTCTGCTTATCCCCGTCATGTCTCCTCTTACTCGCCTTCTTTCTAAACCAAAGTCCAAGGATGAGATTCTCCCCACTGACCAGCCCCTGTCCTGCAGGTAAAAGGTCAGGGCTGTGTAAAGGGTCTCTAAAAGCACTGGTTTTAGCTGGGAGATGATTCTCTGACACAGGCACTGTTGGAGATAGCTGTATGGCTGCCTTCCCGGGACGCCGTTGCAAGCCCTGGTGTAGGAGTGGGTACCTGGGGCAAGGCTGTAGGAGATTCTAGGCACCCACTGCAGCCCCCAGGATAGCAGCTGATTGCAGAGTTTTGTTAGCAGCTCAGACACTTTGTTCTTGCATTCAAACCTCTTGGGTCATGTCGCCCAGGCCTCCTGATATTTTGTCTTGATCAGTTTGTTCCAGCAGCTCCTCTTTCAACACCTTGGTCCTTGACCTGAGACAGCAGCTCAGGGTCGGGATCTCCTTGACCTACTCCGAGGCAAAGAAATTATAACTTCTTGCAACCTCTTTATCTCTGTTAATTGTTTCCTTTACTTCCTGGTTAATCCAGCAGACCCACGGATTCTCTTGCAGACATCCTGCTCTGATGTGCCTGGAGAATGACTCATCAAATTCCACCTTATCTCTTCTTCGTCCCACCCAGTGTGGAAGGGCCTGGCCTTAGGGTATTGGTAGGGCTGCAGATTTGTCACGGCATTTTTTTATCCAGTCACTGAGCAGTCCTGACAAATTTAGTTAAAGTCACAGCTTTTGCAGGTAGTGGTTGTAAAGTCACTTGAAGTGGGGGGTGTGTGACATGGTGGGGGAGGTTCGGTCCTGCCCCTGGGGGGTGGGAGGCCTGGTTGGTGGGGAGGGGGTGCAGAGCGAGCCCACCCAGCACTGACCTCACAGTGGTGGCTCCTGTCCCGTGGGGCTGGCCTGGCTCCTTGCTCTGGCCTGTGGGCATGTCCTTCTCCCTGAGACACCCAGCCTTGGCCCCTTCTTGGCTATGGCACCGCCAGATCACCGGCCCTGAGCTGTGGTGGTACAAGTGGATGGGCCCTGGCCTGGGGGGTCCCCCCAGCTCCTCAGCCTATGAAATCCCAGATGCAAAGAAAGCTATGGAAAAATCACAGTATCAGTGACATTTTTTTACCTCTGTGATAAACCTGCAGCCCTAGGCATTGGCTATCAATAGACCAGTGGGCTAGCCTGCTTCCCAGTGAGCTGTGACAGCACCAGTGTAAGGAGGCCTTGAGCTGACAAGGGAAGGTTTAGCAGGGAAGGTTCCTTTTGGGGAGAGAGCAGGGTAAGTGAGGACTTCCGGTGTCTAGCGACAGCTAATAACCCTTGCAGCTGGAACCTCTCCGTCACTGTCCCAACCACAACCTGCCTGTGCTCCCAGGCCCTGCTCATTGGCCTGGCTTCAGAGAGACACTTGCCATTTGCATTACCGGAGTAGCAGTGTCTGCCCCAATGGTAGGGCAGAGGTACTTGTAAATAAACAATTAGCCGATTGACCAGACTATCGTGTGATGGAGAGTGTCCAACCTTTTGCAGAGATGGTCGAAGAGTGGGAAGAACTTACAATCATTGTTTGATGGGAAAATATACTAAGATTCCCAACAAATATAATTTGCAACAGATTCTTCAACTGGCTCTGATCCTGGAGCAGCCAGACATCACGACAGCCTCCAACAAGGCAATCATGGTCGTTTTCTGCTGTCGTGGGTGGATCTGGAGAGAGGCTCCCGTCGTCTTAAATGTTATAGCCGTAGTCGGTGGAGTGAGACTGGTTGGGTTACCATGGCACGAGGGCCAGGGGCTGAATCTGAGAACATATTGCAGATCTGGGGGGAAACAACTCTTTATTGAGCAGTCACACTCTTCACTGACTGCAGAGGTTTCTGCAGGTGGGTACCTGGCAGCAGGTCCTCTGCACCTGGAGCCTCTTCCACACTCTGCAGTTGCCAGGGGCACAGCGCGGTGGGCAGGATGGGGCAGACTATTGGAAGATCATGGGTGAAATCCTGGCCCCATTGAAGTCTGCTCAAATTTTGACTTTAGTGGGGCCCGGATTTCGCCCCATATCCTCACTTCCAGTGAGGAGCAGCTGCAGGAAGGCTGAAAACCAGGGATTTTTCCTTTACCCCGTGGTGTGATTCGCAACTTCTGCTGCTCAGCCAGAAGAAAGGAGTGGCAGGTGATGTGCCCATTAGAATACAGCATTTAAGTCCCACATGCTGCAGTCCAGGGGAGGATTAACCTAGCACAACCTGCTAACTATGTTGCGTAGGTTCTCTGGAAGGGTAAGGAAGGGAATTTCACTTAAGGGAAATTATTGAAGCAATTTGTATCTTGATCCTGCTTCCATTGAGGTTAATGGCAAAACGCCTAAGGTGCAGGCTCAGGGGCCGTGAGCAGGTACCTCTGAGTAATTATTCTAAAGCATCTCTGGGCGTTCAGGGAAACCGGTTGCTCGGCACGCCCAGCACTACTCCACGTGATAACGAGGGTGGGGCAGCAGTTTGGGGGTCAAAGGGAGTTCAACCCCCACACACTTTGGGATTGAATCTATTTAAAAAATTACAAAACTTTAATGTGAATAGAAATATTTTAATGAAATCCTTTTAATATTCTCCCAAATAATTGGTCACCCTTTGTATTAGTGTACATTTATACAGACTTTATAAAAAGGGCTAATAAATTATTTAAGCATGCTACAGACACGAATACTATATGTTGTAGATGGTTATATAAATGGACGTGGTTGAAAACCACATTTTTTTTCCCCCCTGTAAAGAAAGAATGAAAATTTTTCATTTGAAAATGTTCATGGTAAATTTCTGAAACTAAATTCAATTTTCAGAAACAAACATTTCAGTTTGAATTGAAAACCTGCCACTTTATCCCTTTCCACCCAAACACTGATTTGCAGCACGTTGGATTGGCATCTCTCAGCCCTGGCCCTGGCCCTGGCCCTGGCCCTACCCCTCTCCCAGCGAGGTATGTACGCCCCGAGGAGCTGGGAACACTGTTGCTCCACGGGGACAACCTGTAACCAAGTGCCATGGCTTTTGTGGGTTTGTGTCTCTTGCTTTCCAGCTGTGCAATGCAGAACAAGTGCTGGCCCAGGCCCGGAAGAGGAAGCGCAGGACCAGCATCGAGAACAACGTCAAGGGCACGCTAGAGAACTTCTTCCGCAAGTGCGTGAAGCCGAGCCCCCAGCAGATCTCACAGATCGCCGAGGATCTCAACCTGGACAAAGACGTAGGTTTAGTTGGAGCTCCCCAGCGGTGGGGAGAACAGCATGTTCAGAAGTCAGGTCCTTAGGAATGACTCTAACACATTCCCTAGTGGGGTACTTCTAAAGGCCAATTTAGGGCTGGTGGAAATTTTTCCATCTAAACTATTTTTTAAGCAGAAAATTGGGTTTATGACTAAACCAAATTATTCACAAAACAAGTCTGTTTTCCATAGGAGGAGGAGGAGGATTATTTTTTTTTAAGATCAAAAATCCAACAATTTCATTTTGGAAATGATACTGTGGTGCCTCATGGGATCTGTAGTTCAGTTACCTCATGTTCCTGTTCTCCTCTATGAGCTGGATTTCCCAGTCAGACTACATTTCCCATGATGCACCATGGCGAGGGAGGCCCGTGAGGCACCACCTCCCACCACAAGAGTGGAGGCTGTGGTGCACAGTGTGTGATGTAGCCCAGCCTAAAGATGGGAATGGGGGGCATCCGGCACCCGAACTGCAATTACCATTAGGTAGGCACTGTGGCAGCTGACATTTTCTGGTATTCGAATTTCTGCCACAAAATTTAAATTGTCCATTGAAAATTTAGCCTTTGTTTTCACCGAAATTTTCCACAGTGTCCCCACCACCCCTACCCTTTACTGTCCAGCTCTACTCCAGACCTTTACTCTGGAGGTGAATGGCTAGTGCAGGGGCTGCCACACTCCCACTCAAGAGGGCTGCGATCGAGCACAAAGCAAACAGCAATAAGTGTGTTAGCACCAGCTGCCAGCCCACGTCACTCCCCTCCCAGGGGAGGTCTGATTCATGGATGCAACGAGTGCACGTGGGCTCCTTTGGTAGCCAGATTGCTGCCAAATCAGGTGGGATTAGACCCCAGACTGCCTCAATTAGTGGGTGCACCTGGTGAAGGAATGTAGCCCTGTTGCAGGACAGGCTTGTACATGCTAGGGACTGTCAGGGTGCCCTGGTGCTCTGTAGAGATCCATCCCTCTGCCTGGCTGACCAAAGCACTCCCAGCTGGGACTGCTGAGCTGGGAGGGTATGTAGGGCCTTGTGGGGGTGGAGGGAAGGCAGAAAACATCCCACTGGAAAAGAGCTTGAAGCTCCCAAATTGTCTGGCTGCTTTGCTCCTCTCTAGAGGCGGAGCTGTGGGGGGCTCTGCCCCCGAGGGAGAGGTTTTAATGGGCTGGGCTGATCCATCTCCCCTTTTGTGCCTTCTCCCATCTCTGCGTAGGTGGTGCGAGTCTGGTTCTGCAACCGGCGTCAAAAGGGCAAGCGGCTGCTGCTGCCCTTCGGCGATGAGAACGAGGGAGCCATGTACGACATGAACCTGGCCCTGGCGCACCCAGCCTTGCCCGCCGCAGTGAGCTCCCAAGCCTATGCCCTGGGCCCCCCCCCCTCCCATCTACATGCCGGCTTTCCACAAGGGTGAGATCTTCTCTCAAGCTTTGCAGCCGGCGGTCTCCATGGGGAACAGTGGCAACTGAACCTGGGGGCTGGGGGCTCCCTGGGAGCTGGACGGAGGTGTCTCCTTGGCGGTGCTGCTTGGCTGGCTCCCTGGAGAGAACAGCACCCCAGAGATCCTGCAGCTGCTCCCCAGATGCCTGACTCGGGGAGGGGGGGGATTCACTGTGTTGTTTTTATTTGCTTTTTGTGTGAGGGGGAGGGGCAGCAACCTGGGCAGAGGGAGCGGATCACCCTGCGCTGTGGGGTGAGTCCCTGTCCTGCCCACCGCTCCGAATCACTCCTGCTGCAAGGAGCCTGCTTCCCCCCCACCTCGAGTTGAGCTACCTATCCTGCCCCTCCCCCCGGGGGCGGGGCCTCATCACTCATTTGCAAACAACGTTTTATCTATTGTTAGTTTGGAGAAGGAAAAAAAAAAAGCCCTTTTTAGCCATTTCTAGTTTTTAAAATGATCCCGTCTCTGTGTCTTTGTTGCATGCAGCCGGGCTGTGCGAGCCGCTGGGGGCCCTTAGTCCCAGGCAGCCGTAAACCTGGGAGTTTCCAGGGAGCCTAGGAGGGTTAGGGTGGGAGTTGGGGCCCCTAAGTCTCCTTGGCAAATGCCAGCCTGTGGCTCAGCCTTGCTCCCTGGGCACGTAGACACATCTTTACCTGCCCCAGCTCTCTGACTTAACCAATTGGCATTTTCCAAGGAGAAAAATGTTTCACTGAACAATTCCAGACCCATGTGTACTTAATATGCTTTCCCTGCCTGGCTGTAGAGCGAAGGCTTCAGCTTCCTTGTCTTCTACCACCCCCATGCCTTCAGCAGCCCTAGACCTAACGAGCATCCATAGGGCACAGGAGGCTATTCAGCTGCCACTGGGCATCCCTGATGGACTCTGCTGGAGATCTGCCAAGGCCTGTAACAGCTCAGGGACCTCACTGTTTCCAAACTGCTGGTGAGAATAGCCTCCTATGCCTCCCACTATGGACCCTAAGGTCTCTACTCTGCACTGCAGGGCTTCGACTCTCTGCCTGGAAGCTTTCATTGTTGGCTCCCTGCACAATGCTCCCTGGGAGAAGCAGTGTAATGAGTGGAAAGGGATAAAGTGCTTCTCCCATCCCCAGCTCTGTAAGGCTGTGATTCCACCCACACGCCGGCAGAGTGACATACCATGCATGCCGGAGTCCCCTGGTAGAGCTACAGCCTGGTAAGCGCCGCTTCCATAGAAAACTTTGTGCATTGTAACAAGAACAAACCATTTTCGAGAGTCATTATTTTCTACTCAGCACTGCACATTTTGTAGTGCTGGACAGATCCTCCTTTCCACAGAGCATTCTTGGAGCCCAGCGTGAATGTGTGCCGGGGTCAAACGGGCAAGAGAAAGAGGGTGGGACGCTGCAAGCTCCACCCCAACCAATCTCCACTCCCCTCAGATGCCAGAATGGAGCTCCACACTCAGAAGATGGCACCGATGTTCTGGCTATGACCATGTGTGTCCTCTGGGATGGACAGGGTTCAAATATGCTGCTGGGCTCCTCCGCTTGGCTCTCCCTTGAGGTGCCCATGCCTTGCTGGGCAGCTTGGGCTTCATTGCCTCTTGGCTGGCAATAAATATAATCAATTAAGAACATAAGAACGGCCATACTATGTCAGACCAATGGTCCATCTAGCCCAGTATCCTGGCTTCTGACAGTGGCCAATGCCAGGTGCTTCAAAGGGAATGAATAGAAACGGGCAATTATCAAGTGATCCGTCCCACCATCCAGTCCCAACATCTGGCGGTCAGAGGCTTAGGGACACCCAGAGCACAGGGTTGCATCTCTGACTTTCCTGGTTAATCGCCATTGATGGACCTATCCTCCATCAATTTATCTAATTGTTTTTTGAACCCCGTTATAGTTTTGGCCTTCACAACATCCCCTGGCACTGAGTTCCGCAGGTTGACTGTGCGTTGTGTGAAGAAATACTTCCTTTTGTTTGTTTTAAACGTGGAGACCCCTGGTACTTGTGTTATGTGACTTCCTTATTCACTTTTTCCACATCATGATTTTAGTGGCCTCTATCCTATCCCCCCTTAGTCATCTCTTTTCCAAGCTGAATAGTCCCAGTCTTATTAATCTCTTTTCATGTGGAAGCTGCTCCATATGGTGCTTAATCATTTTTGTTGCCCTTCTCTGTACCTTTTCCATTTCTAATATATCTCTTTTGAGATGGGGCAACCAGAACGCCACACGGTATTCAAGGTGTGGACGTACCAAGGATTTATATAGAGGCGATATGACATTTGCGGTCTTATTATCTAGCCCTTTCCTAATAATTCCCAACATTCTCTTAGCTTTTTGCCTGCCGCTGTATATTCAACGAATGTTTTCAGAGAACTATCCACAATGACTCCGAGATCTTTCTTGAGTGGTAACTGGTAATTTAGACCCCATCATTTTGTATGTACAGGTGGGATTATGTTTTCCAATGTGCATTACTTTGCATATATTAACAGTGAATTTCATCTGCCATTTTGTTGCCTAGTCACCCAGTTTTGTGAGATCCTTTTGTAATTCTTTGCAGTCTGTTTGGACTTAACTATCCTGAGTAATTTTGTATCATCTGCAAACTATGACACCTCACTGTTTACTCCTTTTTCCAGACCATTTATGAGTATGTTGAACAGCACTGTTACCATGCAGATCCTTGGGGGACCCCACTATTTGCTTATTTCCACTGTGAAAACTGAGGATTTATTCCTACTCTTTGTTTCCTCTCTTTTAACCAGTTACTGACCCATGAAAGGCCCTGTAATTGCCGGGATCACCTCTGGAACCTTTTTTAAAAATTGGCATCGTATTAGGTCTCCTCCAGCCATCTGGTGTGCTGATTTGAGTGATAGGTTACATACTACAGTTAGCGGTTCTGCAATTTCATATTTGAGTTCCTTCAGAACTCTTGGATGACTCTCACCTGGTCCGCGTGAGTGGTGACTTATTACTGTTTTATTTATCAACTTGTGTTCCAAAACCACCTCTATGGAGACCTCGATGTGGGACATACCCACCCCAAGCCTGTCAGCTGAGGGTGCAGCAGGACTCGGATCTCAACCGTCTCAACATTTCAAAGTAGCGTCCATCTCCCCATCCCCTCACTGGGCTGCTCTGTCAGCGTGTCGCCTCTGGAAAGAGGGGAGGACTCCTGCCGCTCACCCCCGGGAAGAACGTTGGGGACGGTGCCTGTTTGATCCCCTCACTCACTTTAACTTCTCCCTCTTCTCACCTTGTATTAAAATGCTGCATAGTTATGTCCCTGGGAGACCTGGGTTCTGTTCCCACCCCTGCTCCCTGTAGCATGAGATTATTTCAAGCCACTCTCTGTAGGACCTACACAAAATCACTGTTGTGTCCTTGTGCGGCCCCTGCAGCAAACTCACGTGATTTTATTTGGGGCAGACGCTGTCTCTAACTCCGTCTGTACCGCACCTAGCACAATGAGGCTGTGGACTGGCTGAGACCTCTAGGCACTACTGCCATAGGTATGTGAAATATTCATTCTCCCAGCAGTGCTGCTGCTGTAGAAGGAAGCCAGAGAGTCATAAAACTCCCTGCTCTGTGAGGAAGGCAGTGGGGAGCTGGTGGGGAAGTGGGTTAAAGGAGGGGGGTTGCACCCATGCTGGTGTGAATGACAGTTGTTCCCCCATGATGGAAGTGAATGACGTCTCAGTCCCTTGGGTCAGGGGGATGATCCTCTCGGCCCTTAGTGGGCATGATGAGTCACATGGACAGACCAGTCGCTTGCCCCTCACTGCCTGGCCTTGCTCGAGGGATACCAGAAGACTTCAGTCTCCAGGGCTGTCAGCCAGGAGCAAGCAACATGGGCCTTCAGTGCAGCACAGGACCATGCAATGAGCAAATGTCCTCTTGGCTTTAGCTTGGGGGATAAGTGGGCTGGAAGCACTCGTGTGTCTCCAAGGCAAACTCCTGTGTGAAGCAGGAGAGTCTCCTGCCAGACGAGAGTAACCTACTCATGAAATGTTCTGTTAATACATGTGCACTGTGGTAGCACCTAGCAGCCCCAGTCCTGGACGCAGACCCCACTGTCCTGGGACATGAACAGACACAGAACCCAAAAGTCCGGGCCCCAAAGAGCAATGATCAGCAAACATCAAGTTGCTATCCCAGCAATTCAACGGTGCAAAGCTAGGTTTCAAAGCAGTTTTCCCCTAGGAAATCAGCGGTGACATTTGTGCAGGACACCGTATATTCAAGGATCTCTATTTCTAAATGACTATCATGTTGTTTAACAGCAAAGTTAGCCCCAAAAAAATGGATGTGAGAAAACTTCTAATAAAAACTGGAGGAGCCAGTTCGATGCACAATCAGGATGTGTTATGGAAACGTGGTCTGGTTTGTAGGAGACGGGTGGTGGGTGGGTGTAAACCCCACACTGGTAGACTGGTTAATTGGAGGCGCCATTAGTGCACCTTGTTGCACTTAGAGGGCTATCAGCCTCAATTGCTGAGCAGACCCAGCTGGCGTGGAGGGGACTGGAGGCCCTGCAGAGGAGATTCAGGAGGCAGAGGGCTTAGAGAAAAGGGGTCTGGACGTTGTCAGGGCTCAGCCCTGACATGGGCAAGGCTCCAGGGAGGTAGCCCTGTGGGGTGGGGCTCCGGAAGCAGGTCAGGGAGCTGGGGAGAACCTGGGATGGGCAGAAGCAGCTGAAGTTCTGTTTGGTTTTGGTTGGGGTCTTTTTGGGTCCTGCCAGGAGGAAGCCTGGGACTGCGAGGGAAGAGTGCAGTGGAGCCCAGGGGGCGGAGGATGTGGTATTGGTGCCCGGCATTGTGTTGGTCATTGTTTCTCTGCAACGCTGATCCCCAGAAGGGGTGAGGCTGCATGTGAGCTGGCCACAGGGGCAAGTCAGCAGCAGAACTGGACCCTGTAGTAGAGGCTGAGTGGCTGTCGAAAGGAAGTGGCTGAGGGGGACAGTGCGGCATGTGAACTGGTGAGTCACGGCAAGAACACCATGTTTTGGGAAAAACAGAACGTCTGTGTTGTAAGGCAGCCCTAGAGCATTTTAAAAGGCATTTGTCTGTCTGAACGTTTTATCCTGCCACCCGTCGTGGGAGTATCTGGGCCCTTTCTGCATGAAGATTCGTCTCACACAAGGAATCCCCTTCTTTAAAGACTGATTGATGGGTTAAGCGCATCCACAAAGGGCACAGAACCAGCTGAAATGCCTTGAAATTGGGTGTCTGTACTGCTTCCGCTATGACAGCCTGGCACGGCATCGCAGCCCCAGACTTGCTGGTTCATAGAATCATAGAATCATAGAATATCAGGGTTGGAAGGGACCCCAGAAGGTCATCTAGTCCAACCCCCTGCTCAAAGCAGGACCAAGTCCCAGTTAAATCATCCCAGCCAGGGCTTTGTCAAGCCTGACCTTAAAAACCTCTAAGGAAGGAGATTCTACCACCTCCCTAGGTAACGCATTCCAGTGTTTCACCACCCTCTTAGTGAAAAAGTTTTTCCTAATATCCAATCTAAACCTCCCCCATTGCAACTTGAGACCATTACTCCTCGTTCTGTCATCTGCTACCATTGAGAACAGTCTAGAGCCATCCTCTTTGGAACCCCCTTTCAGGTAGTTGAAAGCAGCTATCAAATCCCCCCTCATTCTTCTCTTCTGCAGACTAAACAATCCCAGCTCCCTCAGCCTCTCCTCATAAGTCATGTGCTCTAGACCCCTAATCATTTTTGTTGCCCTTCGCTGGACTCTTTCCAATTTATCCACATCCTTCTTGTAGTGTGGGGCCCAAAACTGGACACAGTACTCCAGATGAGGCCTCACCAGTGTCGAATAGAGGGGAACGATCACGTCCCTCGATCTGCTCGCTATGCCCCTACTTATACATCCCAAAATGCCATTGGCCTTCTTGGCAACAAGGGCACACTGCTGACTCATATCCAGCTTCTCGTCCACTGTCACCCCTAGGTCCTTTTCCGCAGAACTGCTGCCTAGCCATTCGGTCCCTAGTCTGTAGCGGTGCATTGGATTCTTCCATCCTAAGTGCAGGACCCTGCACTTATCCTTATTGAACCTCATCAGATTTCTTTTGGCCCAATCCTCCAATTTGTCTAGGTCCTTCTGTATCCTATCCCTACCTCCAGCGTATCTACCTCTCCTCCCAGTTTAGTGTCATCTGCAAACTTGCTGAGGGTGCAATCCACACCATCTCCAGATCATTTATGAAGATATTGAACAAAACCGGCCCCAGGACCGACCCTTGGGGCACTCCACTTGACACCGGCTGCCAACTAGACATGGAGCCATTGATCACTACCCGTTGAGCCCGACAATCTAGCCAGCTTTCTACCCACCTTATAGTGCATTCATCCAGCCCATACGTCCTTAACTTGCTGACAAGAATGCTGTGGGAGACCGTGTCAAAAGCTTTGCTAAAGTCAAGAAACAATACATCCACTGCTTTCCCTTCATCCACAGAACCAGTAATCTCATCATAAAAGGCAATTAGATTAGTCAGGCATAACCTACCCTTGGTGAATCCATGCTGACTGTTCCTGATCACTTTCCTCTCCTCTAAGTGCTTCAGGATTGATTCTTTGAGGACCTGCTCCATGATTTTTCCATTTTGGTTCTGTGGCATGGTGAGCTCTTTTCACTGAGGTTCGGCTGAGCGCTCCGAAGAGCCGTGAGAAGGATTGATTGGAAAGCATACCTTGCAGTGAAAGGCTCACGGAGCTCAATCTCTTGATCTTAACAAAGAGAAGGTCAAGGGGTGACTTGGTCTGTCTCAAGTACCTGTGCAGGGAACAGAGATTTGTTAACAGGGGCCTCTTAAACCTAGCAGACAAAGGTCCAACGAGATCCAGTGGCTGGAAATTGAAGCCAGACAAACTCAGCCTAGAAATGAGGTGCATATTTTTAACAGCAAGGGTAATGAACTATTGAAACAACCTACAAGGGCTGTGGTGGATTCCCCATCATGGGCCACTTTAAAATCAAGATTGGATGTCTTTCTAAACGCTAGCCTCTAGCTCAAGCAGCAACTTCTGGGAAGTCCCGTAGCCTGTATCTTCCAGGATGCCAGATTAGACGATCACAGTGCTCCCTTCTGGCCTCATAATTTATATATATAGTAATAATAATGGCAATGGAGTCCCTGGCATGTCTCCCTTTTTGGGGGTTAAAAAACTGAGCAAGGTGGGGGTGGGGGGGGGATTAGTTTTAGATTTTCTTGTTTTCCTGGTGTTGGGTGTGTCATTCTCACAATGGAAAGGCTTTTAACCACAGTTAAACTAGGTGTCATTTTGTTCTTTGTCAGACTTGCACTTTGGACACTCCCTGATTTCCTTTCAGCCCTACTTGTCATCAGCAAACTGGGCTCCTGGTGAGAGTTGTCCGTGAACTGTGCAAGACAACGGCCCGTTCCCTGGAGGCTAAATTGTGAACCCCGACTCGTGAGCAGAGCCATGGAAATCAGCCGAGTGCAGTGCTCTTACGCTGGAGATAGGGTACGGATCCGGCCCTGAATGGAGTTTGGGAAATCACGGCAGCTCTTTCTGAAATGGGCTTTGAAAACTCCTTTTGAACTAGACTCACTAGTAAATGTTTGTTTCGCTTTGCGGGGGCTGGACTTCGGCAGCACTGTTCCCGTTGAGGAGTGCTGCAACTAGCCCCCTGCAAACCAACGGAGCGGGCGGGGTGTTTGATAGCAGGAGTAAGCACTGCTCTACGTGTGACTGAGTGTTGCAGAAGTAGCACCCTAAAGTATTGTAACACCTTGTTGCAGTTTCCTTTGTCTGTAATGGCTCCTTAAGAGAAGGAGCCCACAAGTGCCTGTGGTTGGTGGCTTCCTCTCCACTTTCCAGAGTAGCCCCATTGTGTCATTGGTGTTTCCAGACATCAGGGAAGTTACTTCTGAAACAGTTTATGTTCCGATCATTGATGCTTTGGCGTCTTGAAGTGCTCAGGCTCCCAACCTCCTCTGTCTTCTGGGTCATGATCGCATCATTGTGAACAAGTTGCATCCGATGAAGTGAGCTGTAGCTCACGAAAGCTTATGCTCAAATAAATTGGTTAGTCTCTAAGGTGCCACAAGTCCTCCTGTTCTTTTATACAGACTAACACGGCTGCTACTCTGAAACCTGTTCTTGTGGCTTGTTTCAGAGTAGCAGGCGTGTTAGTCTGTATTCACAAAAAGAACAGGAGGACTTGTGGCACCTTAGAGACTAACCAAGTTATTTGAGCATAAGCTTTCGTGAGTTACAGCTCACGAGCTGTAGCTCATGAAAGCTTAAGCCACAAGAAATAATTCTTCTGTTCTATTCATCACTGATCAGGCATCAACTGGAGTACTGTGTCCGGTTCTGGACCCCATGCTTTGGGAGAGGCGGGGACAAACTGGAGAAAGTCCAGAGGAGTGCAACAAAAATGATTAAAGGTTTAGAAAACATGACCTACAAGGAAATATTTTTAAAAACTGGGTTTGTTTCTTCTGGAGAAGAGAAGACGGAAGGGGACATAACAGTCTTCAAGTACAGAAAAGGTTGTTTTGAAGGGGAGAGTGATAAATTGTTCTTAACCTCTGAGGACAGGACAAGGAGTAATGGGATTAAAGTGCAGTATGGGAGATTTAGGTTAGACATTAGGAAAAATTTCCTAACTATCAAAGCAGTTAACCTGGAACAAATCACCGAGGGAGGTTGTGGAATCTCCGTCCTTGGAGGTGTCTAAGAAGAGGTTAGACAAACACCTGTCAGGGATGGTTTAGATAATCCTTAGTCCTGCCTCAGGGCAGGGGACTGGACTAAGTGACCGCTTGAGGTCCCTTCCAGTCCTACATTTCTGTGATTCAATGAGACTTCATGGCACTTAGTATTATATAATTGTATCCAGAGCGTAGCTAGGGGGGGAGCGGGGCAGCGGCTGCTCCCACACCGAGCACAAGTGGCGCCTTTTAAATTCTTTGGCGCCTTTTACATTTTTACTCACCCGGCGGCGCTCCAGGTCTTGGGCGGCGGGTCAGGCGGCGCTCCAGGTCTTCGGCATCTGGTCCTTCACTCGCTCCGGCTTTTGGCAGCATTGCGGTGTGGGGGGGTCCTTCAGTGCCGCCTGACCTGCCGCCGAAGACCTGGCGCGCCGCCGGGTGAGTACTCGCGGGTGGCGCCCGTTTTTATCTCCGCTCCCCCTGTTTTCTCCACCTGGCTACGCCACTGATTGTGTCATGGTAGAACCGAGAGGCCCCAGCTGAGATTAGGGCGCCATTGTGCCAGGCGCTGCACAGACACAGCCCTAAAGAGCTATTGCCAAAATAGCCACAGCAGATAAAGGGTGAGAGGGGAAACGGTGGCACAGGGGTATGAAGCAACTTGCCCAAGGTCCCCCAGAAGGTCAGTGGCAGAAGAAAGAGTAAAACCCAGATTGGCAGTGCTCTACCCACTAGACTGCTCTGCCTCCCCCACACTTGGGTGGAGTTCTTCCTCCTTCCGAATCCCTGAGAGCAGCAGCTCAGCTAGCATGGGCTCAGGACCTGTGCACAGCCCACAACGTGCCAGCAGCCACATTCACGTACAGTGACACTCAGTGATGAGCTGCCAAAATCTTAACGGGTTCCCTCCTCACCCCACGAGGGGGTCGTTGCCCAGCACCGTCCCCCGGGACTCCTGCCCCATCCAAACGCCCCGCGTTCCTTGATGCCCCCCTCAGGACCCCTGCCCCATCCACCGCCCTCCCCTATCCCCTGACTGCCCCCAGAACCGGGCAGGAGGGTCTCGTGGGCCACCATAGTGGGTGCCACCCCGCCCCTAAGAGCCAGAGGCACCTGCCGGGGGGTGAGGTGGGGAGTCCCGGTGGTGCTTAACTGGGACAACTCCCAGGAAGCATCCGGCAGGTCCCTCTGGCTCCTAGGGGTGGGGGAGCGTAGCTGGGGGGGAGCAGGGGGAGCGGCCGCTTCCCCCACTAATCACATGAAAAATGGCGCCTTAGGCGCCGACTCCCTGGGTGCTCTGGGGCTGGAGCACCCACAGGGAAAAATTGGTGGGTGCAGAGCACCCACCAGCAGGTCCCCGCCCCGCGCCCGGCCCCGGCTCACCTCCGCTCTGCCTCCTCCCCTGAACCCACCGCCCCGCTCGCTTCTCCACGCCCCCCCCGCCCCACCGCGCCGGCTTCCCGCAAATCAGCTGTTCGGCGGGAAGCTGGGGAGGGCTGAGAAGCAGGCCGCGGCTTCCCGCTCAGGCCGAGGGTGGTGGTGGTGAGCTGGGGCGGGGAGCGGTTCCCCTGCGGCCCCCCCCCCGGGTTACTTGCTGCGGCGTGGGCGGCCCTCCTCGCGCCCCCCCGGCCCGAGCTCACCTCCGCTTTGCCTCCCTGGGCATGAGCGGGAAGCCACCGCCTGCTTCTCAGCCTGCCCCGGCTTCCCGTGCCAACAGCTGATTCACGGGAAGCCTGGGGGGGCGGAGGCAGAGTGGAGGTGAGCTTGGGGTGGGGAGCTGCCAGTGGGTGCTCTGCACCCACCAAATTTTCCCCTTGGGTGCTCCAGGGCTGGAGCACCCGTGGAGTCGGCGCCTAAGGCGCCACTTTTGGCCGGTTAAATTTAGAAGCCCTTTTAGAACCGGTTCTCCCTCGCGGAACAACCACTTCTAAAAGGGCTTCTAAATTTAACAACCGGTTCGAGCGAACCGGCTCCAGCTCATCAGTGGTGACACTCATCTCCACGGGCTTTACAGCAGTGTGTAACATTTACATGTAGGCTTCGTCTCTGGGGTGCAGCCCGGTAGGTGTTTCAACAGCACACAGCAACACTGCCCAATTGCCTAGGAGAAAAGGAAAAGAAAAAAAATCCATGTCCAAGTGGAATTGGACAGAGGTCTTAGCATAGCGGAATGTAGGCCTGAAATGCCCCCTGGGCACTGGCTTTTGATACAGTGCAGCCCCCCAGTCCTACTGCTTGGTGTAATTAATATTTGCCCACCGCCTAGCTCCATGTTGTATGTTTGGGATGACGTGTGCCGGGCGTGGGGGCAGCGACTATTTGTTTTGTTGCTGATATTCAGCTAATTATTTTTGACTGTCTGAAAATGGCTTTTCTATGAAGCCAGTGTGTAAGGATGCTAATTCCATGGGCTTTGCCTCTCTCTGGGCTAGTTTACACCGATGCAGCTGTGCCGCTGTAGTGGGTCCGGTGAAGATGGTCGGTGCCGATGGGAGCGAGCTCTCCCGTTGGCATAACAAATTCGCCTCCACGAGCAGGGGTAGCTGTGTCGGCGAGAGACACTCCCCCCGTGACATAGCGCTGTCCGCACCGACGCTTGGGTTGGTGTAACGTACGTTGCTCAGGGGGGTGTCTTATTCACACCCTTGAGCAATGTAAGTTGTATCGAAGTAAGTGATCGTGCAGACCTGGCTTCTGTCTTTCAGCTGTACTTTGATTTTTTGTTCAACTGGGACGGCTGAGCTGCTAAGGAGCAACCTGTCTTCTTTACGCAAACATGCCATTGGGTGTCACTGTTCTGTACTAAAGCACCTGAGAGTGATCTGGGTAGCAGGGCACTGGGGTCCGGCTATTTTAGCTTCCCTGCTTGGTAATGGGAAGGGAGCACAGACCCCTTTTGATCACAGGATTTTTCACATACTCTAGACTGGTGCAGACTATTTACAAGCAACTGACTGATTCCTGCTGGTCCATTTGTCCTGGATGCTGGGATGCACAGGGAGTGTAATCCTGGACACTGGCACCCCCGGCATTGCTGAGTGGGAACAAGCCTGGTGTACGCTAATAATAATAATTCATAGATGCAAAGACCAGAAGGGACCATTGTGTTCATCTAGTCCGCCCCCCTGTGTAGCAGGCCAGAGACCTTTCCTGAATTCATTCCTAGAGCAGAGCTTTTTGAAGACCATCCAGTCTACATCTAAAAATTGCCTGTGATGGAGAACCCACCACGCCCCTTGGTGAGTTGGTCCTGTGGTTAATTACCCTTATTAATAACAATAATAAGGGGGATGGTTGGAATGTTTTTTATCTGTAGGCATTTCTAAAGGGCTTATGACCTTAATGCAAGTGCCTCACAGTCAGTCTCTTGACCCATCCCCCCCTTTGGGGAATATTCTCCCCACTTCAGAGATGGGGAAACTAAGGCACAGAGAAGGGACATGATTAGTCTAAGCCGGGGTGGGCAAACTATGGCCTGCAGCCTGCTTACGACCCATCAGGCATTTTTATCTGGCCCTCGAGCTCCCACCGGGAAGCGGTGTTGGGGGCTTGCCCCAGTCCGCCTGGTGCTCCCCAGCCCCCAATTCCCTTGATGAGCATCTTCTGGCACGCAGAGCCACCCTGCACAGGTGCGACTTCACCGCACTGTTTCCGGGATTGGAACCCCGCCCCTACGCGGCAGCACCCCTGCCATGCGGTAGCATACCCAATCCCCTCCCAGTCTCCTATGGCCCCACCCTCGAGAGCCTCGAAACCGCCCAGGGGCCGCACCTGTCCCGGCTAGGGTGCCTCTGCCCGTGGTGATGCCTGGTACGGCCGCCTTGGTGTCACTGCCGACAGGGCCCCTAGGAGTCCCTGGTACCGGCTACTCTGGTGCAGTCTCCCAGCCCCGGCCGGTGTGGCTCCCCAGGGGCTAGCGATAGCCTGGGGTCACCTGACCCTGGTGCTCAGGGCAGACCTAGGCACAAGGGCAGCCCGCCAGCTGTGACAATGCCGGCGCAGTGACGGGCTTGGCCAGGGCAAACCCCCTCTGGCTGGCTGCCGACCCCCTTACCCAGCTACTGCGACAGGAGGGTTTCTCTCCCCCTCCCCAGTCTGGCAGGACGGGAGGGGGGGACAAAGGAGCAGAGAGCCCAGCAGCCCCCTAGCCAATCCAGCTGGGAGTGCTGGTGACAGGGAGTGTGACATGGGGCTTGTCTACACTGCAAATGCTCCTCTGGTATCACTAGGCTGGCAGAGCCCCCTAGTGGGGAGGCCCCTTACTCCTGTAAGGGGACTGTTGCCCCCTTACTAACATTCAGTGGGGGTGTTTTGGTTGGCTAGCTCCCAGTACTAAAAGGGGGGAAGGGTCGATGGGGAATCAGGACCCTGAGACTGACAGTCCCCAGGAACAATGGGGAGAGGCCAATGCTCCAGGTCAGCCTGAATGACAGGGCAGGCTAATCAGGGAGTCAGGAGGCCAGGGAGGTCCTGTCCTCCGAGTGAGCTGGATTTGCCTGGGTCAGACAGAGTGGGGCTGAGCTAAGGAGAAAGCAGGGGCCTGAGCTGAGCTGGGGAGCAGAGCTGTGCCAGATCCCGAGAGAGCAGACCCTGTCCTGGGAGCAGAGCTGCAGCCCCAAAGCCAGAGGCACAGCCCAGAGAGAGCAGAGCTGTCCTGGGAGCAGAGCTGCAGCAACCAGAGCCAGAGGGGCCAGAAAAGCAGCCCACGAAGCAGGTCAGTGCTGGGAGCAGAGTCACAGAAGCAGCCTGCAGAGCAGACCTGTCCTGGGAGCAGAGCTGTAGCAACCAGAGCCAGAGGGGCCAGAGAAGCAGCCCAGGGAGCTGGAGGCAGAGCAGCAGAGAGAGTGGTGGAGCTGGGGCTGGAGCAGTCCGGAGCTGGGTGCAGTGAGCAGCTGGGGAGACGGAGGGGGACCCTGGGCAGCAGGCCCAGCACAGGGAGACGCCTCAGCCAAGAGGCTCTGCAGGCCAGGCTTGGATCGTAACCCTGACAGGGCGGGGGCGACACTGGGAAGAAGGCTCCTACCACTTAGAGCCTGAGAGCTTGGCCACCACCAGAGCAAGTGTCCAACCCACGGCATCCCTTCAGCACAGCCAGGGCCTGAGAAGGGGCTTGGGACTTTCAAGGAGCAGACTGTGAACTGCCCTGACGTTCCAGAGACACTGTTTGTGATGTGCCCTGCCACAGAGCGGGGTGATATGTTTCCTTTAACCTTTCCCATTTTTCCTTATTCTTTTTAAAATTAATTGTTGATTAAATAACTTGCATTTGCTTTAACTTGTATGTAATGGTCAGTGGGTCAGAGAAGTGCCCAGGGCAGAGAGAGTACCCCGGAGTGGGGAAACCCTAGCCCCTGTCCTAGGTGACCACAGCAGGGTTGGGGGTCGAGCCCCCCAGGAATCCTGGGCCCAGCCTTGTTGGGGTTACGAGGACTCTGCCAGACAGGAGAGTGGAAGGGGAGTCCTCAAGGGCAGGGAGGCCACTGGGTAAAGGAAGTGGGAGCAAGGACTCAGATCCTTTCGCTAGCCCACTTCACCGGGGTAGTGCAGAAGCCAGGAAAGTTCCCCACAATAGCGGGACTATTCCCCCGCTTACACACCGACAAACGGAGTTATACCCGAATAGCTACACCCCTTTCCTGGACGGCATAAAGTAAAACAGCAAAAGGCCCTTTGCTGATGTAACTGCAGCCCCACAAGGGCTTTTACTGGCATAGCTCTGGCGGCTGGGAGGAGGGGGATTTTGTAGGCTAAGCCCCCTCATACACACACGCGCTTGGGATGAGTGGGGAAGTTCAGAACTCAAAAGACCGCCCCCCAAAAGGCAATGTAACCCTTTCTAAAAACCCTCATGGCGATTGGGGGGCAGAGTCATGATTTCTGATCGCCTGGGGTTGGCAATAGGGTGCCAAGGTGGTTTAGACCCCTGCTCCCCATCGGCTGCACTTGTGTGTGAATCCCACCTGGTGCCTGAAGCCCCCAGGGTCTGGCAGCCTGTAGGTGTTTGCAGCTGGCAGGGGCAGTGAGGGCAGCCTTGCCTTCTGACCCACGTGTACACATTTGGGGTGGGAGTCAGCCCCCTTAGCCAGCACACAGCAGCGTCACCCCAGCCCCACCCCGTCTCCGGGGAGAAGAAGAGGCTGTAGGCGCTGATGGCCCTGCCTGTGGAAGGCTGCTGTGGCCGGGCGGCTGGCGTCTCCCAGGAGCTGGCAGCCCCAACAGAGAGACACTTAGCAGGACCCGGCTGGCAGAGGCTGCTGTGTGCCAGCTCACATTGCACAAACAGGAAGGACAAAGCTGGGCCGCTCTGAGGTTAGAAGGCTGATTCGTCCCCACTGCAGTCTGGCAGCAGCTCAGACTGGGAGGGGGAAAGCTGCCCCGCCCTGAGGTGAAGAAGAGACGCTGGTGTTGCTAGGGAAAAGCCACTGTGAGCTGGTAAAATACAGGGGGGCCTGATTCTGCCACACAAGGGCTGGGCTTGCCGTGCACTGACCATCATCCGATGTCCCTTAGGGCACCAGATCTCGCCTTAAGTTTGATCCTGGCTTTGCGTGCCAGAAGCTGCAGGTTCTGTGCCTGCCAAGGCATTGCATAGCCCATGCCTTGGATGTGACGTCCAGTTCCCTTTCAGAGGCCCTGAGCCCTGGCAGCTGATGGGAACGCTCAGGGTCCTTTGAACTTGTTTAAAAATCGACCCCTTCGTGCCTCATTGACAAAGTCCTTTCCAGAGAAGACTGATTGTGAAGGGCACGTTGGCTTGCTGGCGCGTGCATAGCTCACTGGGGAGCGTGACAGCTCTCCGGTGCTTCATGCACCGAGGACCGAGGCTGGCACAGCTCTACCTAGGGAGCGTTCGCTCAAGCTGTAGTAGCGTGTACTTTTAGCTCTGGAGGGCCCCAGACTAGTTCAATCCCTGATGTATCAGCCCACTGGGGGTATGGTTCTGTTCCTGGCTTGGGTTCCCTTCCTAGCAAGCGCTTGTATGGACTGTTACTGATGGTAGCATGGATGCTCTGAGATAAAGCCGGGTGGTGCGATGTCTGAATACCTTTCAGATTCCCCGTCCCCCTGTATGCCGTGGTTGGGCTAGGTCTACCTGGTTTGGGTGTGAGTGGTGTTGGTTTCAGTTCCTGATGAGTGTTGGGGTTGGTTGTGAATGCAACCGTGGCTTACACGCCCCGAGAATGCCTTCTGCGTGAGTCACTATTTCCTTTCAAGGCAAAAGCAGCCTGCCTGCTGACCCAAGGGTCTGATTCTGACTAGGTGTGAGAGACAACCCCAGCAGCGGTGGTGACAACGGCAGCCCAAAGGCCACTTGATGGGGCCGTGAGGGGAGGGCTCAGGCTAACGGTACTAACCTTCCGTGGGGTGGAGGGTGTGATTCCTGTCCCAGACTGGGTGTGTATCGGTTGTGATAAGAAAGGCGGCTGATTTAGTCTCACCTGACGCCTTGTGTGTGATCTG
Organism: Chelonia mydas; assembly: GCF_015237465.2. NCBI lineage: Eukaryota > Metazoa > Chordata > Testudines > Cheloniidae > Chelonia > Chelonia mydas. The sequence continues at coordinate 5,253,193 of NC_057857.1, forward strand.
AAAGAGGAGAAGCCCAGCAGACGATGATAAAGAATAAAACTCCTCTCCTGTGATAAGCACAGCAGCCTCCCTCGAGACATTTGTCACCTCCCAGAGCACTGAGAATATATTTACCTGTGATGTTACGTGTCCCCTCAGGCTCACGGGCTCATAGGCTGTTATAGCCCCCACACCGCAACTGGGCGTGGTGATTCCCAGCACGGGTGGCCAGACATGCGCTAGCTTGAGCTAGTGAGCAGTGTGGCTGCACCGGCAGCTACTCAAGCCAGCTGCCCAGATCCAAGTCCCCCAGGGTCCGTACTTAGGGAGCTAGCCCAAGCTGCCAGCCACCCTGCTATCTTGAGCCCGCCAGCTGGAGCAGAGCCAGCACCAGTCTGCCCACCCGGGCTGGGAATCGCACCTCCCAGCTGCAGCGTAGACGCACTCGAAGGGGCTAGAGCAGCCCACGAGCTGGTCAGAGTGAGGGGACATGGAACATCGCAGTGAAATATGCTTCTTGCTGGTCTGTGGGGAAGCTTCAGACAATACCTAAAACCCCACCCCCTGCCCCATTTTCTTAGGTATAATTTAGAAGGGCAAACTCCTGGTGTGGTCTACACCTAAAAATTAGCTCGATCTCACTCCATTGCCCGGAGCGGTGAAAAATGTCACGCCCTGTGCGACAGTGTTAGGGCGACCTATCCTCCACTCTAGCCCCAGTTATCAATTCTTCCATTGACCCAGCTGTGGTTGGATTAACTCCATTGACAGAACAAACCCTGACAATGTAGGAAGCATCTGCCCTACAGCATCACTGTCACAGTAATATAGGCCTAGCCAGTTTACATAACTTTCATCTGAGCATTTTGGAGCATTTACAAGCATTAATGAGTCCAGCCTCCCAGCACTTGGGGCTATAGGGCTGGTGCTGTCACTGTTTTACACAAAGGGAAATTGAGGCACAGAGCCCATAAGTGGATCACATTTCCTGCCTGTGCCAGAAGTCAAGCGAACATGTTTTGATGCCGAGCCTCTTGCTGTAACACTAGATCCCACTCCCTCCCAGACAACCGTAAATCCAAGGAGTGTGTCTCCATGATCACAGTGTCCCTGTACTGAACTGTATTTGTTTGAGGGATCCCACCCAATTTTGCAATATTATAAGAGGAGCTGGTAGCACTGCCTGTTGTCTCTGGGGTGCCTAACACTTCCCATTCTAAGGACCTGTTTTCGTTGCTTATAACTATGCCCAACGCTAACCATTTGAGCTGATATTTACCAGGTGTCTGTTTCAGCATGAATATTTTTGGAAACTGTCAGCTAACAAGGGTTTCAGCCCTGTCTGAGAATGAGATTAGGGACAAAAATACATGGCTTTGCCTATATTCAAAAAATAAATAAATCAGGCACTCAAAAGTTAGTGAAGATTACTTGTGCAACCTTCCTTCGTTTCCCGTGTGCACAGGCATTCTGAGAGAGTCCTGAATGACTTCCTCACACATTATTTTTCCACAGGACCTCTGCCTCATTCAGTGCACAAGATGGGTGCTCCTCTGCGGATGAAGGAGCCTGTTGGACCTAGGAGCCCTTTCTCATTTGTTGCAGAAATTGGACAGCATGTAGAGAATCAGACAGGGCATTGCAGGGAGAGAAAGGACGGTCTCATGCGTAAGGCAGCTGATCGCCGGCCTGGAGAACTGGATTCCATCCCTTTCTCTGCCACAAAGGCTCTGTGTGACGCTGAGCAAGTCAGTGCCACAAAACTTTTCACAGGTGGTGACTAATTGTGTGTTGCTCATTTTCCGGATGCCTGCCTCGAGACCCTGGGGTGCGACTGCAGAAGTGCTGACCCCGCTCAGTGGCAGCTGAAGTCACCAGGAGCTGTGCTTTGCCCATCTGAAGTGCTATAGAAGTGCTAAATATGCCGAAAAGCCAGGCCCCAGGTGTCTCAGCTTGGGCACCCAAATTAGTAGAAACTTCTGACCATCATCTCTCATTGTGCCTCAGTTCAGGCAACAGCTCCCTCCCCTAACAGGAGCCTTGGGAAGGGAAATGCACTAATGTCTGTGAAGCACTGTGCTTTTGCCATGGGAGCCTTAGAAAAGCCCCTAAGGAAATGTAATAATTCTGTCTTCAGAGCAGGGTTTGAAGAGTGCGCAGGAAATAAGGCCTGTGGCCTGTTGCGAAGCCCTCCATCCTGCTCTAAGCCGCCCAAGCCAGCAAAAGTCCAACTCAGCCTGTTACACAAAATTGCATATAAAAGGCAGCAGAAGTTAAGACGAAAAGTGGTTTAGTCCAAATGAAAGCTCCCCCGATCCCACTTGCGGACTGTGTTAAAGCCATGCCTGGTAAGAATGGAACCAGAAATTAATGGGCGAAAGCTGGAGCCTAATTGGTGGACAAAATAATGAGGGAAAGGGCCATGCTGCCCATCACCCCCTTTTGGGGTGCTTTAAAAAAACAAACAACTCTGGGGAAAGGATCAAATGGCTGAGAGATGGGTGGGCTGAAAGGAGCAAGCTTCACCATCACAGCTGCCACCTGCATGGTCTCCTGGAACCCCAGGAGCCACCGTGACACCACTGGGCCTTTGCTAGCCTGACCAGACCCGGCCAGAGAGAAGGACCTGTTGACATCACCACCTCCTCTGGCTCTGGCTAAATCCTGGACACTGTGACGAGTCATTCCTTAGCCAGAGCTGGTGAATCATCTGTTACCTGCAAGCCCTATGGTAGACCCATGCCAGTCAACCAGGTCCCAGCCAATCCACAAGCGAGGGCCTAACCAGGTGATCGCGAGGCAGGTATATAGGCTCCTAATCCATATTGCTACCTTCCTAGCTGCCAGCCAGTTCTGCCAGCCTGCCCCAGCCTGTGTCCGCCTCAGCCAGCCCCAGGGCTGTCCTGACAAATGCCACCTGAAAGTTAAGACTTGGGTTCCCATTAGCAGCCCCTCCCTTGTGTCCCTTTCCTTCCTCACCTTATTACCTCTCTGTCCTAGCACTCTCCTTGTTGCCTGCTGTCTAATAAGTCCAACTTGGCGGGGCTGAGGCTGTCTCTTTTGCAAACTGCTGTGAGCCTGTGACCTGAGAGGCAGCTGAAAGCATTGCCCTAACCAGCCTGTCGCTGGTACCAGCGTGCTGGGGCTTGGAGTGGCAGAAAGATAGTACTGGGCCTGTGTTTCTCCAGCCGTGAGTTTGCAAGTGAGAGTTGGCACCGGAGAAGCTGCGTTTTCTGTCTTTGCTGTTCTTTTCTGCCCTGTCCCTTTGCTGTGTGTGTTTGTTTCCTTTTTCCTTAAAGGAGGCGGAATCAAACTTTACCACCAGCAGCCCCTGCCTATCTCCACTAACTTCTTTTTTCCCCCCAAAGAGGAGCGTAAATTACCATCTTTAATCCAGTCTCCAAAACTGTCAGCCCGGGGGAGGAGGGAGTTTCCTGGTGAAAATGCTCCACAAACAGAGTTTCTCAAAGTGGGGGTCCTGACCCAACAGGGGTTGCAAGACTGTTGTTGCGGGGTTGTGAGAGTGGCTGCGGCTGGCCGCGCACCCAGCTCTGACCACAGCATTGCTGCCACAGCAGTGCAGAAATAAGGGCAGCATGGGATGGTGGAGGGCTCATCACTTTTTGGGGTGGAGGGTTGTCACAGCCTGAAATATTTTCAAAGGGGGTCACAGCACGAAAAGTTTGAGAACCTTCTGGCTACTCCTACAATGAAAGCCTTACGGAGTACTTCACATTTCCAAGGCTTTAACTGGCTTTCCTTTTGCTCTGTCTTAAATAGAAGGTGCTTTTAGTGGTGTCTGTTGCCATGCGTCTGTGTACTCAAACCCAAACTGCGTTTACCGGTCTAGTGTCGTGCAGGGACAGAGTCTGGTTGACACCTTTGCCTCTCTGGGCCCTTTTATTCCATTGAAAGTATCACACCAGACCTCATGCTGAATGAGGGTAAAATGCAACGCTGAGTAGCTGCTCGTTTGCTGAGAGCCATCTGTCCTGTGCGCCGACTGAGGCAGGGGCGTGTGGAAACGTAATGGGAACGCAGTATTCAAATCAGGCGGCTTTGAAAATCTCAGCCATATTTTCCTTTGTTGTCTAGGGTGACCATCTGTCCCGTTATTAAAGGGGCAGTCCCATTTTTGGGGACTTTTTCTTATATGGGCGCCTATTACCCCTACCCCTGTCCTGTTTTTTCACAGTTGCTATCTGGTAACCCTACTATTGTACTAAACTAACCAAAGCTGACCCCTGGGCGGGAGGTCGGGGCGAGTAGGGGCTATACTCGTTGCCTGGGGGCATCTGCTGCTTGCGGCTCCTTTGCATGACACCTCCCGTAGAGTGACTCCTTCCCTGGGTGCATACAGGGCTTGGGCAGGCCGTACCTGCTGCAGGGAGCCTCACATCAGAGCGAAACCAGACTCAACGGCTTCCTGCCAGAGATACGAAGAATACGAGAAAGGAGTGAGAAACCACAGCCATCCCCCTATGACTCGTCCCCAGCACTGAACGGGCTGTGATTGTTCTTGAGAAAGCATTGTGCCTTGCCAGCACCCACCACCCCGGCTCAGTGGGTGCCCCCCAAGCAGTGCACCGGGGACTGACTAAGCAGAAGCAAGACAGGAAACCTCTTTCGGACTGGCGCCTTTGCTCTTGCCACTGCCTGAATGGCAGGGGCTCCAGCACGGGGAGGAAATGGACCACACAGCAGGGACAGCCAAATTGGAGCCCCTTCCTCTTCTATCAATCCAGTTTCTTACATGGGTGCCTGTTACCCAGGGGGGCATCTGAGCACCTCCCAGAGAGGAGAGTGCAAGGAAGAGACTGGGGGGAGGGGTAGCTCAGTGGTTTGAGCATTGGCCTGCTAAACCCAAGCTTGTGAGTTCAATCCTTGAGGGGGCCATTTAGGGATCTGGGGCAAAAATTGGGGATTGGTCCTGCTTTGAGCAGAGGGTTGGACTAGATGATCTCCTGAGGTCCCTTCCAACCCTGATGTTCTATGAGACTGGCCTTCCTTCTGCAGCTCAAGGTCTGGCTGGCATCTGAAGGGTATTTGAACCCCAGAGAGAGTTCATTGATCTCACTATCCTTGCTGGTGCCCCTCCCCATCTGCCCCACCCTAGCACTGCAATACAGTAATGCAGAGCAGGGGGTCACATTTACCCCTCCCCCCCGACCTCGCTCCTCTGCCCCATTTATTCCTGAGGGGGCAAAGGGGAGCAACTAGCCATTTCTTTGGCATTCCCTAGACAAGGGCTGGCAAATCCTAATTTCCCAGCCCAGCAACGCTCACTGCCCTGCCCTTGCCAGTGCAGAACCTGCCCACCTGCTGAACTGCAGGCTCAGCGCTCCTTACTTAGCACCGTCTATTTCCAAGGCACCGGTTAGTCCTCACAACACCCCTGTGAGGTAGGAAAGTGTACGAGCCTTTATAGATGGGGAAGCTGAGTACCAGCGACATGCACCAGGTCTCGGCACGTCTGTGTCAGAGCTGGGACTGGTACTCAGAGCTCCTGGCTCCCAGACCCAGGTCCTGCTCAGTGCCCTCAGTCACTCCACCAGCCACTTGACTCAAAACGAGCCAGCCCTCACGGACATCCTTTTCCGCTGACGCAGACAGCCTGGCTTCTCTGTACAAGTCACACATCTCTGAAAAGCCTCAGCTTGGCCCAGCCCTATCTTCTCAAGCACTGAACCAGCTCGCCAGGTCAGGGTAGATTTGCCCCTGGGCCAGGCGGGGGTACCTGGTGCAGATGGTGCAGAACCGTTCTTGCCAGTCTGTGTAGAGCTTCACCCCATACCTCTTCCTCCACTCGAAGAATGCCCTGTAACGGCTGGAATTCATGGTCTTCAAGAAGCTGGCCAGCTCCTTCATGGAGCTGAAGTCGTCGGTGTGGATGAATGAGTCTGCAGGGATGAACTTCTCGTAGTTGGCTCGGGGGGGCCCCAGCACCACCGGCACAGTGCTGGCCAGCAGCGCATTCCTCCACAGCTTCTCAGTGATGTAGTCCTTGTGGATGGAGTTCTCAAAGGCCAGGTAGAACTTGTACCTGGAGGTGGTCGGCAAGAGGCAGTCTGGGCACAGTGGCTTCTTGTTTGCTTTCCCATATACGTTCAGTTGGAGGTGTCTGGACAGCTCTCTGTAGACCTGCACTCTCTTCTGAGTCCGGTGGTAGTTACTGATGACCCAGGACACCAAGCCGGTTTTGGTTGGAATGTCCACGCTGGCTGATGGATGGCGCACAAGCTCCCCATATGGCATGAAGATGTCCGAGTCTTGTCTGTATGTCATGACCCAGTTGAAGGTTTGGTTCCAGCCAGTCAGTGCCTTAGTGTTGGTGGGGGACTCCAGGGTAACCCACACCCAGTTTTGTCCAGGAGGCCTCCTTTCTGTTGGGAGTCTTACCTTGCCCTGCTGCAGCTCCCGGTGATGGAACACCACGACATCTGCCTGGTTAAAGAATCTGTGGTCCCCCGTCAGCTGGCAGCCCTTGATCTTGTAGCGGTCTGCGCAAATGTCAGTGCTGAGGTTCTGTGTGTGGTGGAAGGGCCAGTGCCAGATCAGGACTGTCAGGGGTTTGCTGTGCCCCAGGGTTGGGCCAGGGACCTCAGATTGGTAGCCAAGGAAATTCAGGTTCCAGAGAATGACTGCAAATATTATTGCACTGGCCAAGGCCTTCAACATAGGTAAGGAGCAAGTTCGCATCTTCAGCAGCAGCTTACATTGCACCTGCACTGCTGAGTCGCTGGGTGGGTTGGGTTCTTGGAGGAATTCCTGTTTCATGAACAGTGTTGAGTCCAGCCCCTGGAATGGAGAAGAGGGACAGTAAAAATCAGCCTGCTCCAGCATATAACAATGCACCTTCTGCAGCCTCCTCTTTTCAGGGGGCACGTGTCTGAGCATCTTGGTGGGTTGGGAGGAAATTCAAGGGGACGCAGGGAACTAGCAGATGGAAGGAAAGGAGAAGAGCTGATATCACTAGCATGGCTAAGGTCCATGATCTTTACAGAACGTGGTCACTGATCTGTGTGACGGGGTTTACAGGACTCTTGCTGCCCCTTGGATTCGACCCTCCTGCCATGAGCTGTCCCACCCCAGTGCTGCCCAGAGGGGATACCTTGTATGAGGTTTTGGGGATTAAATTTCAGCAGAGGGCTGCAGAGTTGGATGAGGGAAGCACTTCCTAGCTGGAGTGGAATCTGGTGCAGCTGAGACTAGCGAGTCTTGGACCCTTAGGAAGAAATTGGGCAATGCCCGGGGGAGGGGTTGCTATTTAGCAGCCGGGACAAGAAGCTTGAGCCCTAGGAGAGCTGCAGTGTGTATATAGATGGCTCTATTTTCATTCTGCTAAAGGGTTTAAACAGCATGAAGGGGATGTGGTCACATGCTGGAAGGTTTGTACTTATTTATGGTGGTTATAACCGTGATACCCCTGAGAGGTGTGTTTTTGCAGAAGCGGGGCCTCTGCAGTTTATTTCCAGCTGCAAAGCTCAGAGCCCTGCCTCAACAGCCCTGGCTTGAGAGCCCCTAGCAGCTGGATACTCACAAACACACCAGCTGGTCCGATTCCATAGGTCTCCAGAGATCGACCTGCCTAGGGTGACCATGTTTCCCTATGCTGAATACAGGACACCTGGTAAAATTACTCTTATTCAAGCGAGTTCGATAGCAATCAATCAGAGCTATGCAGCACCATCGTTCAAATTAACATTAAGTTGACTGAGCCCCCGTTAAAAAGAAACCCTGCGTAGCTGGATTCTTTTTATTTACCTTCTTATCTTTAAGGCTGCCAGGGCTCCTTCCGCACTCTGAACTCTAGGGTACAGATGTGGCGACCCACATGCAAGACCCCTGAAGCTTACTTTTCCAAGGCACAAATTCCACCTTGTCTTCAAACAGTACGCTGCCACCACCAAGTGATTTAGACAAAGAATTAGGGAAAGGACCAGTTGGAGTTCCTGTTCCCCCAAAATATCCCCCCAAGCCCTTCCACACCCTTTCCTGGGGAGGCTTGAGAATAATCTCCGAACCAATTGGTTACAAAGTGATCACAGACCCAAACCCCTAAGTCTTTGGACACTGAAAGAAAATCAGTCAGTTCTTAAAAGAAGAATTTTTATTAAAAAAAAAGAAAAGGTAAAAATCCCCTCTGTAAAATCAGGTTGGAAGATAACTGTACATGGTAACAAAAGATGCACAAAACACAGGGGAACCCCCTCTAGTCTTAGTTTCAAAGTTACAACAAAACAGGGATAAACCTCCCTCCATCAAACGGAAAATTCACAAGTTGAGAAAAAAAAGATAAACTAATCCGCCTTGCCTGGCTGTACTTACAATTTGTGTAATATGAGAGACTGGCTCAGAAGGGTTTGGAGGACATGGATTGAAGTCCGGTCCCTCTTAGTCCTAAGAGCGAATGAACACAGAAACAAAGAACCCAATATAAAGCCTCTCCCCCCACCAGATTTGAAAGTATCTTTTGTCCCCATTGGTTCCTTTGGTCAGGTGCCAACCAGGCTATTTGAGCTTCTTAACCCCTAACAGGTAAAGAGGAATTTTAGGCTACCCTTATGGTTATGACAAAGGCTTTAGGGTTCACAGGGAGAAGTGACACACATACACTCCGGTATACCTCTCTCACTTGGGGGGGCGGGGGGAGGGGTGACCGACCGACCCAACCCTCTCGTCCCTGCCTGGTGCTCCCCACCCTCCATGCCTGGCTGGGCCCCCGGGATGGACCCGCCTCTCCTGGTACCTGGTGCCATATCTTCCCAAGGCAACGTGCATGTGTGCGGGTTGGGGATGGAGATGCAGGGTCACATGCGCTCCCCCACCCCCGATTTCTGCCAGGGTTCACACCAGAATGTGGCCAGCAGCAGCCTCTAGGCACTGTGCGGGAGGGAAGGGACGGGAGCTGCTTCCAGCTGTGGGGGAGGAATGCCCGGGCCTGTGTCTTTGCTCCCCCCCACTTTCCCTCCCCCACGGCTGGAAGTGGAAGCAGCTTGTCCCTTCCTGCCCACACAGTGTTGAAAGGCAGCTAACACCTGCAGGCTGCTGCAGGCCACGGACAACCCAGCCGCCTCCTGTCCCCCGGCAACAGTGCGGGCAGGAAGGGGTTAAGCCCTAAGGGTGCATCAGGGCCCAGGGAACCTGACTGCAGGGGCTTCAGCCAACCCGGCCAGAGAGGTGGCTCAGCAGAGGAGGGTGCCTAGGGGATGGAGCAGCCCTGCGCTCCTTGGGGCCAGGACCGGCGGGGGTGAGGGACAGGTGAAGAGGATGCTAAGCCCCTGCCTGGTGGGTGGGGGAGGCTGCTGTGGAGCCTTCAGGTTCGGGGTATGAACGGGTTGGAAATCGCTGCCCCCCCCGCCACTCAGGAGCTTAGCTGAGGGGCAGAGAGGCTTCCCCGTGCCAGCGCTGTGCGGGGCTTTGGCACATGCCGGGCTCGGCTCCTCCTGGCCAGTGCCCAAGGCTGGAGGGTCTTGGGGTCTCCCAGGGGGCTGGCCCAGCCGCAGGCAGCGGGGGGAGGAAGGAACCTGCCGGCCAGGCTGCGGGTGAGCTGAGCGCTCCGACCAGGGGCTGGTTCTCCGCACAGCGCTGGGAGCAGGACGCGCCCCGCCAGGGGGGATTTGGAGGAGCAGCTGGGGATGGGGAGGAGCAGCTGGTGAAGGGGCAAAGCAGGGAGAGGACGGCGAGAGGGGGAGCACGTAAAGCACTGATGGGTGGGCAGCAGAGGTGACACGTAACCGGCCTCTGCCTGGCACTTGCCCGCGCACACCAGCCACCGCCGTCCGGACGGGGGACGGGGCCCTGGTGGCCGACAGCCGGCACGCAGGGGGACTGTGCTGATGGACCAGCAGGGGGAGTGGCCGCCCCACGCGCTGCATCTTTATCCCACCTCCAGCCTTGCACACCCACCCCCATCATCAGCCACTGGACTCCCCAACTCACTGCTGATGGGCAGGCAGCTGGCGAGCAGGGATCCAGCCAGCAGCAGGCCCCGCCAGACAGAAAATACGGGGCAATTTGCCTGTTTTTAAGAAAAAGTCAGGACACCTGCAGGAGGGCTTAGATATGGGACTGTCCCTTTAAAAACGGGACGTCTGGTCACCCAGCTGCCAGAAAGCACAATGGCCAAGGCTAGGCACAGTCAGATGGGAAATAAGGTGTACATTTTAAACAGTTTTCAGAGTAACAGCCGTGTTAGTCTGTATTCGCAAAAAGAAAAGGAGTACTTGTGGCACCTCCTTTTATTTTTAACAGTGAGGGTAATTAACCATTGGAACAATTTATTCAGGGTTGTGCAGGATTCTCCATCTCTAGTCATTTGTTTTTTAAGGATCTATGTTAGCTCCAAAGGAGTTGTGCTGGGGGCGATCTCTGGCCTGTGTTGGACAGAAGGTCAGTCTGGATGATCATAGTCAACCCTTCCGCCGGTTGAATCTATGAATGTATCACAAGTGGCCACTGATCTTGGGAGTCCATCTTGAGCCCAGGCTCACCCAGGCTGAGCTCGAGTGCTGCTTTCCAGGGGGAGCTGAGGGCACTCTGCGCCTCTAAAAATCAGGTCCTGGTGTGTCAAGATGAGCATCCAAAATCAGAGAGCGCTTGTGAAAATGTGAGGGGGAGCTCTGAGAGGTCTCTAAAGTCATGGCTGATGTGGGAAAAGGGGCTAGATAAATGTTATTTACGCCTCCACGTAACACAGGAGCCAGGGTCACTCAATTAAATGAGCAGGCAGCAGGTTTAAAACCAACAAAAGGAAGTATTCGCACAACACACAGTCACCCTGTTGCCAGGGGATGTTGTGAAGACCAAAAATATAACAGATTTAAAAAAAAAAGAACTAGGTAAGTTCATGGAGGATAGGTCCATCAATAGCTATTTGCATCCCTGACCATCTTTGGCTACCCAGGGCTCTGGGTGTCCCTACCCTGACTGCCAGAAGCTGGGAATGGGCGACGGGATGGATCACTCGATAATTGTCCTGTTCTGTTCATTCCCTCTGAAGCATCTGGCGCCAGCGACTGTCAGACGACAGGACACTGGCTAGATGGACCATTGGTCTGACCCAGTATGTCTGTTCTTTATGCGTTTGGAACTGTGGTTCAGATTATTTAATGTCATCTCTGGTTCATTCTGCACACACCAGCCCCAGCACTGCCCAGGCTGCACTGGATAGTAATACTGTCTACCCCATTCACATACAGTCCCACAGGAGCATGCAGATCCCACTGTCTATCTCTAAACACTTTACAGATGGTGGAGGGGGGAAGTTTTGTTATCCCAGTATTATAGAGGGGAAAACTGAGGCAGAGGAAGCAACTTGTCCATAGTCATGCAGAGAGTCATTCGAAGAGCTGGGAACAGAACCTGCGTCTCCTGCTGCCTTTTAAGGCCATTACCAGAGAATGCTCATTCCTGTACTACTTTAAATACAAATAAATACTTTTCAGGCAGCAAGATCAGTTAACTTTGAGCAGGGGGTTGGACTAGATGACCTCCTGAGGTCCCTTCCAACCCTGATATTCTATGATTCTGTGAACTGAGGGCTTGTCTATATGGAGGCTTAATCTGTGACAAGCGCGGGTGTACATCTACTGGGCACCAGCTTGCCACGCATTGTCCGTGTGGACCCTGCTACAGTGCACTAAAAATTCCATAGTGCGCTTTGACCTATTGTTGAGTGAAGCTGCCTGTACAACCTTAATTCATCCCCCTTGTGTGTGTGCATTATGAGACAGTCTTTAATTACATACTGTTTCTTCCACAAGGCCCCAGCCTCCTTCAGTGCGCAGGACGAACCTGCGCTGGGGATGAATCTGCGTTGTGTTGTAGAGAACATTATCTGCAGGATCCCTATGCATCGCTAGCTGCAGAAGTTGGAAGGTGTGTAGTGGATAAGGCAAGGGATTGCAGGCAAAGAAAGGACAGTCTGATGGCTAAGGCAGTTTAACGCTGCACTGGAGAGCTGGATTCTATCCAACCGTGTGCCACAGAGCTCCTGTGTGAGGATGGGCAAATCGCTTACATGAAACTCTTCACAGGTGGTCACTAACTATGTGTTTGCTCATTTGCTGACTGCCCAATGTGAGACCGTCAGGGCTGATTTGCAGAAGTGCTGAGCACTGACAGTTGCAACTCCAGTCACTGGGAGCTGCACTTTGGACATATAAAATGCTATAGAGCGGTAAGTACTCTGAAGAATAAGGAGCAAGGCATCTCAAATTGGGCACCCAAAATTAGTGAATACTTTTAACCTTTAATCTCTCTGTGTCTTAGCTCCCCATCTATAAAATGGGGCAAATACTGCCCCTCATCTCACAGTGGGGTGGTGAAAATAAATTGACTAATGTTTGTAAAGTAGCCAGGTTCTCCAGTGAGGAGAGCCACAGGAAAGCCCAGGAGGAAATTAATAATTGTGTCTTCAGAGCAAGGTTTGAATAGTGTGTAATAACTAAGCTCTGGGGCCACACGTTGAACAACGAGGAGCAAACAAAATACAGACTAGATGCTCGTTTATTGAGTGCCATCCATCTTGTGCACTGAAAGAGGCCAGGGGCTTGTGGAAAAAATAGCATTTAATCATATAATTAAAGACTGTATCATAATACATATGCACAAGAGGACAGGGCAAATGAAGGCTGAGCAAGCAACTTAATCTTGGCATTTACTAACTTGAGAGGACTTGACTTTGCAACCTTAGTAACATGCTTTTACTGTAGATTTTGCACGCGTGTATATAGACAAGGGGTAAAACGCAGACATGTAGGGCCCAATTGTGTTGCTTCCACACATTGTGTGGTTACTTACATCAATACAAAGTGAGTGCCAAACGCTACCAGATCAGAATGGGAGCACTTTGCACGGGTGTAGCTGACAACACAAGCAGCGTTGCAAAGGAGAATTGACCAAGGCCTGATCTACGCTGAGTTTGTGTCCTGGTATAACTGTCAGTAAGAGCTGTCCTGATACAATTATACCAGCACAGCCCCTACTCTGGAGGTACTATACTGGTATAAAGGTGCCTTTATACAATCTGGCATATTCTCCTTCCTGTAGAGCATTTTCCTACACGGGTGTAGCTAAGGGGATACAATTTTTGTGTGTAGACAAGCCCTTAGAATTCAGAATCTTTGAAAATTAAGCACAGCTTTGGTTTACTGAGCTTTACAGAGCCCCCTCTGGGCTCCCATCCTGCGCTCCAGGGTCCATTCCATAACAAACACATGCTCCAAGTCTCCTGGGATAACAGCAATAAAAACAACAAAAGCTGGACTGGAACTAAAGGCCGCAGCCGTAAGTGCCTGTGCTGTGATTCCCAGCAGGTTGGCGGTGCCCGAGTGGGTTTCCGTGTTTGTGCCAACGTTTAGTTTAACAAAGCCTGGGAGACAGTTCAGTCTCCCCCCAACTCCCCAGCTGGAGCCGCCAGCCTGTTCAATCGTTTGACAGATCGAGTTTTTCCAAAGAGCTCAGAGCTGGATTTCCAAATGCTCAGCACTCAAACTATGGGCCCAATTTTTAAAAAATAGCTCAGCCCCCAATGTGCACCCAATGTGCAGAGTGCCTTGGAGAATCGGGCTTTGGTGGGTAAAATTTTCAAAAGTCCCTTGGTGACTTAGAAGCCTAATTTCACTGTCAATGAAACTTAGGCTCCTAAACCACTTAGGGGCTTATAACTGTTTTACCTTTGTTTCCTAGCTGATCTGCTTAAATGCTGATTTACAAAATAATCCTTTAGTCAGTTTCATGTTCTTCCCCGACCTCCGGAGAAAGGCTACTTCTGAGTCACTTTTCATTGACAGGTCCCTCCTTTTCTTCCTCTCCAGTCTCTAGACAATACAGCAGCTGGGATTTAGTTACAGAAAAACTCACATACCCGAAGAGATGGGAAATCTCTGCTTCCTTGAATCCTCTTTGTGGAATATACAGAGAGCGAATGTTAGGTGACAACTAATCCATGCCCCACTCAGTGCAGCATTGTTCCCTATAGTCTGGTCTCCAGAGCTGTATTAAGTTAAATCTTCAATAAAAAGCACCAGCATTCCCTTTGGGAGACCATGCCACGTGGATTGCCCTGCTAGGCTATTTTCACCCCCCTCTTAGCGGACCAAACCCTTACCCAGCATGCTACTTACACAGGTTGAGAGGAATTGCAAGCTGGCCTGGGGTTCCCATTTTGACACAGCGAGACTGGAATTGGAGAGGAAGGAAGGTTAACCCCTGGGTCTGGAGCCGCCTCCTGGGAATGGGGCCGAGATGTCTAGTGCAAACTAACCTCACTAACTCGTCACTATGGTGGTGTATTTGGTTTTTGTAGTAATAGTGCCTTGTTATTGCTATGGCAACTGAGTTAGATTATTAGGGGATAGCCCAGCCAGTTTTGGCTGGTTTGGTTAGTTCAGTGGTGAAAATAAATGGCTGCTTTCATGGCTCACAACTCTCTGTGTCCCAAGTGATTTCTTCCTAAAATTGCTGCCCCCAAGGATACAACAACTATGGTTAGAACAGGTTTCAGAGTAGCAGCCGTGTTAGTCTGTATTCGCAAAAAGAACAGGAGGACTTGTGGCACCTTAGAGACTAACACATTTATTTGAGCATAAGCTTTCATGAGCTACAGCATCCGATGAATGCATCCGATGAAGTGAGCTGTAGCTCATGAAAGCTTATGCTCAAATAAATTTGTTAGTCTCTAAGGTACCACAAGTCCTCCTGTTCTTTTTATGGTTAGAACAATTACTTTTCACCGTACGTCTCTCAAAAGCCGGGTGAATTTCTCCAATTCCTACGTGCCATCCGTCCTCTTATTGCTTTTACAGGATGCACACCGAACTTCAGAACACTCTTGGTTTTAAGTGCAATGAAGTCATTTCACCCCCTATTAAACGGCGAGGTTTGGTTTTCTCTGTTAACATTGCATTTTCAGTGGATCTTGTTTAATGGAGCAGTGGACAGCATTTCCCTGACCCTTTCTAGAGGAGCTGCTGTAGGAGAGCTCTCTAGTCACTGACCTTGCTGTAGGGTGACCTGACAGCAAGTGCGAAAAATCGGAACAGAGGGTGGGGGGTAATAGGAGCCTATATAAGATAAAGACCCTAAAATCGGGACTGTCCCTATAAAATCGGGACATCTGGTCACCCTGCCTTGCTGCCTATTTTTTAAAAGGCACTCACTCCTCAAGATTGTCTAGTCCTGGTCCAAAATGCACCAGCTTCTACCCATCTGCCAGCCACATTCCTGGTTAATCATAGACTATCAGGGTTGGAAGGGACCTCAGGAAGTCATCTAGTCCAACCCCCTGCTCAAAGCAGGACCAGTCCCCAGTTTTTGCCCCAGATCCATAAATGGCCCCCTCAAGGATTGAACTCACAACCCTGGGTTTAGCAGGCCAATGCTCAAACCACTGATTTCAGGCAGTGTGCTGAGCGCAGAGACTTACCGTCCGGTAGCATCAGAAGCACTGTAGTGTGTCCTGGATGGTTTTTCCTTCTCCCCCCATGTCTGCTGGTAATGCTGAAGGAATACATCCAGCTGAGGGCTGCTCGCAGGCTGTGGTCACTCTTAACTTCTGCTTTTCTGTGGTTTCACCATCTCCTCTTCCTCCGCAACCTTTCCTGTTGCTTGTTCAGCTGTTTCTAGAGAAGGCTGTCTCACTGTACCCAGCCACCCAGCTCTGCTTCCACTCCTAGATGCCACCCCGAGAAGCAGGGCTGGGCGTTCAAGTGAGGCAGGAGAGGACAGCAGATGTCCCTCCATCTCGAGCCCTCCATGGGGTAGCCTGTGAAGGGAAACCCTTGCTTGCTTTCGTTACATGATGACCTGAGCTTGCTTGCGCTCTCTCTCTCTTCCCCCACCCTCCGGCCCCACCCCCGCTCAATTAAAAAAAAGTTGTGGTTAGTTTTTTTTCTGGGTTTTCCCCATTTATTTTCTCCAGCCTGTCACCTCCTGCCTTCCCTGGCTGGGGTGGGGTGGGGCAGGGGGGATATATGGTAGCGAAGCAGCCTGGCCACTTTCCCAGCCCTTAATCAAGGCAGTCGGGATTCATGTTGCCAAGAAAGAAGTTTTTCTCCCCAGCATTTGAGTTAAATGAAAGTTCGCAACCTCCCCCCCCCCCCCCCCCAACCCAATCCCTTCCTCTCTCCGCTAACCGTGTCCCTCTTCCTTGGTCTCAGGATCCTGCTAGTTTTCCGGTCAGCCGGAGTCTGCCAGGCTGGATTGCTCATTAAAATACAAGTGGCGGGCGGGGGTGGTGGTGGGGAAACAGGACAACACTTTGGGGCCCTTTCGTTCTCCTTCATAAAGAAGCAGAAAATGACACAACCCCCCCCCTTTTTTTTTTTTTATTCCTTGGCACGTCCTTGTTCAGAGATTTATTTCTTCCTCTTTCACCTAGTCCATAAACGGGTGAGTGTGTGATGGGTGGGGAGGGGACGTACTAGCGACAAAACGGGCTGCAAAAGAGCCAAGCTTTGGAGGATTGTGATCTCCGCCAGGCTCATGGAAGCTCTGCACAATGTGTTACTTTATGCCGCAGTGACAGAGGTAACTGCATCCCCCGTAGGTGGGTTAGCCTGTGAAGGGGAATCCTGTGTGGGGAAACCAATGAGAGATGGTGGGGAACAAGCTCTTCCCTTTCAGCTCTTATCCTCCCACCCAACTCCCCCATGCTGTCTGAGCACCTGGGAGATTCATTGCATAGTTTAACCTGCCCCACCATTAATGCTAGATTAATAGAATGCACACTGCAGACCACTGAGCTCCCAGGGCCTGTCTTTATCTGCAGGGTGCACATGTCAGAGAAAGCCCTTTAGCAGGGAGGTGCACGTCCCCCAGGGCTCTGTGCTCTGTGGGTTGGGTCGGGTTTGTGCACCAGGGCTGCATTGTGCCCTTCATGCAATGTCTGTAATGTTGCCCCCTTTCAGCCTTGATCCTGTTAGGTGGGGTCACTGCATCAGGAGGGTGTGACATTTGTGACACCGCCTTGGCCGGCAGTGCCGGGCAGCCGGGTTGTTCCCAGAGATATTTGGGTCTGATCTCCGCTCGCCTGTGCTCTGAGCAGTGGAGGCTCTGGGGTGGGGATAAATACTAAACGCTAGTACATAGAACTTATATAGTACTCTTCATCTGTAGGTCTCCGAGCTCTTTACGAATGAGGGTGATCTCTTTATCTCCATTTCACAGAAGAGGAAACCGAGACCCAGAAAAGGGAAGTGACCTGCCAAAGGTCACCCAGCAGAGCTGACAATTGACTCCAGAACTCCTGATTCCCAGTCCAGTGCTCTGTCCTCTAGGCCACAATGCCTCTAAAGCTGATCCATGATCCCTCCCTGCCCTCTTCATGGTCATGGGGATTGCTTAGGCGTGGATTCATCAAGTCCAAGGCCAAAAAGGCCCACTGGGAACATCTAGTCTGACCCCCCCTGTACAACACAGGCCAGAGACCTGACCCACAATCATCCCTAGAGCAGAGCTTTTAGAAAAACGATCTGATCTTCATTTAGAAATAGTCAGGGATGGAGAAGCCACCACGACCCTCGGTAAATTGCCCCAGTGGTTATGGAGCACAATGTAACGGCTGGACTCAGCAGGATTTACCCTTGCTTTGGAGTTCCAGCCTATTTGCCAGCCAGCCCTCCGCCGGGGTAGGTAGTAAGTGGCACCCCAGATACTGGCGGTGGCAGATACCGGTTGCAGCGGCAGAAGGATTTCCCACCTGAATGTACAATTCCATTAAAACCAACGTTTTTTCCCCCGTGGAACTGTCAACCCTGATCTCAAGTTTCAGCTATGCTGGAGGAGATTTCAAAATGCCGTTTAGAAATGACACCAACAAATTTTGTTTCAACTTTCAACAGCTGTTCGTTTTAAAACAAACAACAACAAAAAACAAACCCCAGGGCGAAGGAGGTTGTGAATGAACCAGGAAGGGTGGTTTTGTGTAGAAGCGTCGGGTTTAAATATTAGTGGTGGGATACGATAGGTGTGAAGCTTCCCACAGGGCAGCAGGTGTTTTTCATCTGGAGTGAAGATTTTGGGGGGATAAAAATCTTGTGAGCAATGAATCATAGAACATCAGGGTTGGGAGAGACCTCAGGAGGTCATCTAGTCCAACCCCCTGCTCAAAGCAGGATCAATCCCCAATTTTTGCCCCATATCCCTAAATGGCCCCCTCAAGGATTGAACTCGCAACCCTGGGTTTAAGCAGGCCAAAGCTCAAACCACTGAGCTATCCCTCCCTCCGCAATGCTGTTTTTCTGCTTGATTCATGTGGCTCCTGCAGTGCCTAAGGGGTGAGGGTCACAAGGGTTCACAAACCAAGCCAAAGAAATGTCAAAGCTGGGCTGGGGAGCTGAAGGCCACACTTTAAGTGCTGTCTTATTACCGTGGCTACACTCAGGGTATGGTAGATCCTTCCGCCACTTTAAGCAGTGGTTCCCTATTAGGGGATTCATAAGAAATCTGGGTCCACCCCTGCATGGCCTTGCCCCAGGGCACCTGCCCAGCCACAGAAATTCTGTGTGGGCGCAGGCAGGTGGGCTCCAGCCAGCCTCCTACGTCCTTGCCCAAAATCCCCGCCCCAGACCCAACAGGCCTGTGCGGGTGCAGACTGGCGGGCTCCTGACTCAATGTGGTGCTTGATGCCACCGTCTGTGTCCTGTCACAATCTGACTGCAAACAGGATGCCAGGCTCATTCGAGACCCCAGTGACTCATCCTGAAACTGCCACCCACTCACTGGTACTGGCAGCCTTTTCGCTCTCCCCGAACTCTGCCCCTGCTGCCCTCGCTGACATGCCGCTGCCACAGAAAAGGAAAGGAGAGCAGGTGTGTGCCACATATAGGGGCTGGTTCTCTGTTGCCCTCCAGAGCAGCCCCCAGCAGACCCCTGACGAGGCTCCATGTCATTATCTGTGTGACAATAGCAGCCGGAGATCAGGGCCCCATTGCGCTAGGTGCTATGCAAACACATAGTAAGAGACAGCCCCTGCCCAGAAGAGCGCACAGTCTCCACAGACAAAGGGTAGAAGGGGAAACTGAGGCACAGAGCAGGGCTGTGACTTCCCCAAGGTCACACAGCAGAGGCAAAAATAGAACCCAAGTCTCCTGCTTCCTGGTTCATTGCTCTGGCCCCTGAACTGGCAGATGCTGGCGGCCACATGGGCACAGCCTGCTGGGAAGTGCAAGGCCCTGGTCGTCATGGGACCGTGGCATGGGTGGGCTAATCTGAACATTGGACTCCCTCCCCCCAAACCAGTCACCCTCCCTCCCCCCCTTGGGGTTGCTCAGGGCAACCGAGGCATGACCTGGACCTGCTGTTTAGGTTGAAATCTCTTCAACAGAGGAGACCCTAGAATTCCCCAGGCCCTGCTGGCCTGATTCATCTGCTCCTGTGTGGCATGAGAGGACAGTGCCCTCAATGCCTTTCTCTTCCTCTAGACCCTCGACTCCTTGAGGAGACAAAATGCCAGTCTCCCCTGTCGCCGCTATAGGGTGCTGTGCCAGGTCAGGGCAGCGCCGCAGCCGCAAATTAGCAACCCTGGGCCCCTTCCCCAGTGCTAAATCCAACACAAGGGGGTTGTCCTCAAGGCTGCAGGCTAATCCCCCCTTGTGCAGGAGGTCAGACTAGATGATCATAATGGCCCCTTCTGACCTTAGTGTCTATGAATCTATGATCCCCTCCCCCAGCCCTCTGTGGAGTCGGGGTCCCTAAGCAAACCAGCAGGAAGAGCCCTGAGGAGCTCCCCAGGGCTCCCGCAGCTACTTGCCCTCAGCTCGCTGTTTCAGTGTCTCACTGGTACCAGGAGTAGGAAGTGCCATGTGGTTCAGGCAACGCCCCCGGCACCCTCTGAGGCCAGCTACAGCTCTGGGTTGGGTGTTTTTTTCCTAACCAAATGTGTGTCCTATTTCCTGTTATCTGCACACAGCTCCCTCTTCACTGATGTGTAAGCTAGATACCAGGTGGCTTGCAGCCCAAATTCCGCCTCGCTGCGGTTTAATCATCCTATGCCGATCTCCTGAGAACAAACGCTGTAACCCACACCCAAGAGAAAAGGGAGGAGGCCACAGAAGTGCCCAAGGGCACGGGCACATCCACAATAGCCTGCAGCTGCCTAGGGCCCTGTGTCACTGGGCTACATGCAGCGGGCACGCTAAGCTTCAACGCGGCTCCTGCTCCAAACATGCCCCTTGAGCTAAAGAAGAATCTCCATTGGCCCATGGTGGCACAGGGTCTATGACACACAGCTGAGGTTTTTTTGATTACACCCGGTAGAGAGCAGTGGAATGTGGGAGGCCAGTTCACCCCAATAAAAAACTTCACCAGGGGCAAAGCCACCTACTTTCCATGGCACTGTTAGGAAGTAAGGACAGATATCCAGCTCCTGAGCTGCTGTCACCCCACTGTGCCATGTCCTCCTGGAGGGGAGTTCCCCCTGCGAGTGGGGGCTGGGATCAGGGCAAACAGCTTCACGGAGCCTGCTGGCCGTTGTGCAGCAGAAGCCTGCCTCGGCAGGTCTCCCAGTCTCCCACCCTTGCTCTGTGGGAGCTCATGCTGCGATCAGAGAGCTGGGCTAAGCTCTTTACAACTCAGCCTTCAGCGAGCAAGAGCTTGTTGGCCAAGTCAGCCCCGCAGCTAGTCCTGTGTGATTCTCATAGCCCTCAGGGGGCTCTGTGAGGATTCACGGGACTGGAACCCAGGTCTGTAGAGTGCCAGGTAGGCAGTACTTCCAGGCAGCCTTGGCAAAGCCATGGTCAATGCACCGAACATCCTGGGAGACCAGTCACTGCAGGACGTGCCATCCACAGCAGAGGTGACTGGTAGCTCCTCCCCTGACCACAGATTGGACCAGACCAGCTATTTAAGCATGAAGGGAGGCCCAGGAAGTTGTCTGTGTAACAAGGCAGGACTTTGACTTGCTGCTGAGGCAGACCCTCACCCTGTCTTGCTCCTCGTTCCTGGCCTTGCCCTGGGTCCCTGGTTACTGACTCTGGCTTAAGCCTTGTCTCTGGTTCCTGGCTGTTGATTCCAGCTTATCCTCCCCCAGCCTGACTGCCTATGGCTGTAACGTCTGGACATGACTGCCCAGCCCCAGTACCTGACAGGCTTGCACAGGAGCAACTCATCGGAATTTAGGGCAGTGCTCCAGTTATGGGGAAAAAGCACCAGCTCCTCTCCAGCACCAGATCCACTCAGCTGGGGCTGGAAAGGCAGGGGAACAGGGTGGCTGAAACCAGGAGCTGCAGCCCTGCGGCGTCCCTAGAACCCAGGCCTGGCATTGTGCTGCTGCCAACTTCAACCACGGCTCCCCCCTCCTGCTGGCAGAGGGCGCTGCCCACCGCTCCTGGGTGAGCCTCATTTAGGAGCCGAAGACCCATTGACATGATCACTTCTGAAAATGGGAGGTAAGTTCCTAAGCCACCTGGGTGCTTTTGAAAATGTTACTCTACATCATCTTAGGCTCTGTCCTCCACAACTCAACACAAAGGATGCTGGGCAAAGCCTGCTCCCTTGTTCCTCCTGCCTGGGATCCCTTAATGTTCATTCCCGTTCTCTCATAGTCCACTGGGTGGACCCAATGGCAATCCAGTTTTACTGGACCTCTTACAATTACAATTGGACAAAGTGGGGACTGGATAATTAAGGTGATTAGCAAGGGGATACAGAGCCTCTGCCTTCTAGAGACTAGGCAGGTCACTAGTGACCAGATGTCATTGCCATCTAATGTATGCAGTGTTGTTGTACCACTGTTGGTCCTAAGATATGAGAGACAAGGTGGGTGAGGTCATATATTTTATTGACCAACTTCTGTTGGTGAGGGAGACAAGCTTTGGCGCTTACACAGAGCTCTTCCTCAGGTCTGGGAAATGTACCGTGGCTGTGTCTGCAACAGACACGTCAAATCAAGTTACGCTGGCTGGCAGCTGCCGCAGTTAGTACATCGCTTGTGCACATGCATGCTTGGCTCCTTGTGTCGGCAGCGCACGTACCCACTAGGACAGCTCGTGTCGACGTGCAGTGCAGTGCACCATGGGTAGGTACCCCACCGTGCAACTTGCCACCATCCAACACACTGTCTTTTGAGAAGGTTTGGCAATGCACGATGGGACCAGAACGAGTCATGCAGGGGTGACTGGGAGCATGGGGGTCAACTTCTCAGTTTGCAACTGTCTCCGTCTCATAATGTTATTTGTATCCCATAATGTTTATGCCTTTTTTTTTTTCAGAGTCCCACAAACCCACGCAGCCCTCTCACTGTTTGCCATCTCGGACAGAAGAACGGAAACTGCTCTGCTCTGCGCTACTGTCAGGAGCGTTGCAAGCACAGGGCATAGTATTTGCAGAGCCACAAGAAGAGACGAAGGAGTGGAGAACATGACGAGTCCAGGGAGGACAGATTGCTGTGGGACATAGCGAGAACCAATTCAAGACAGTTGGCGGGATTCACCGAGCAGCCGCAGCTGGCAGAGCGCTGCTCGGGGGCAAGAGAAACGAGCTCTGAGTGGTGGGTTCGTATCGTCGTGCAGGTTTGGGGTGACGAGCAGGAGTTGCAGAACTTTTGGCCGTGCGAGGCCACGTTCCTGGATTTGTGGGCCAAGTATGCCGCAGCCCTCCAGGGCAGGGCAACCAGAATGAGAGCTGCACCGGCAGTGGAGAAGCGAGTGGCATTCGCACTGTGGACACTCGCAAGGCCAGATGGCTATCAGTCAGTCAGGATCAATTTGGAGTTGGGAAATACACCTGGGGGGCCTGTTGTCATGAACGTGTGCACAGCCATTAATCTTCTTCTGCAATGCGGGTCTATAAGTGGGTTAAAAAAGAACTAGATAAGTTCATGGAGGAGAGGTCCGTCAATGGCTATTAGCCAAGATGGTCAGGGATGCAACCCCATGCTGTGGGTGGCCCTAGCTTCCAACTGCCAGGAGCTGGGAGTGGATGATAGGGGATAGATCACCCAATGATTGCTTGGCCTGTTCATTCCTTCTGAAACACCTGGCATTGGCCACTATCAGAAGACAGGATACTGGGCTAGATGGACCATTGGTCTGACCCAATACACTGTTCTTATGACTCTGGTCAATGTGCAGGACACAGTGGATGGATTTTCAGCAAGGGGGTCCCTGAACTGTAGGGGGTGGGAGTGAGAGATGTCACACATATTCTTGTTTTGGCACCAGCCCACCTTGCCACTGAGGACATCAACAGAAAGGGTACTTTTATAGGTTTATGCAGGCGCAGGTGGGTCACTGGGGACACTTCACTGACATCAGTTTGGGCTGGTCAGGGAAGGTGCATGACAAGCGCATCTTTAAGAACCCAGGTCTGTTCAGAAAGCTACAAACCGGGACTTTGTATCCCGGCTGGCAGATCACCATTGGCAATGTTGAAATGGCAACAGAGATCTCGGGGATGCAGTGTACTGCTTGCTCTCCTGGCGCACGGAGCCAGACACCTTGACAGCACCAAGGAACGATTCAGCTACCAGCTGAGCAGGTGCAGAATGAGAGTTGGGTGGGCTTTTGGTTGTTCAAGGGAATGCTGATGTTGTTTACTCACAAGATGGGACCTCAATGAGAAAAATATCCCAATGGTTACAGCTGCCTATTGTGTCCTGCATAACATCTGTGAAGCAAAGGGGGAAAAGTTTCCACCGGGGTGGAGGTGGAGCAGCTGAGTTTGAACAGCCAGATACCAGGGCTATTAAAAGAGCTCAACGTGGAGCTATCTGGCTCAGGGAGGCTTTGAAAGACCATATCAACAGTGAGCCAGAGTAGTGTGTGGTGTTGTTATGTGCTGTGCCTGGCCCTGCTCTTTTGTGGCCTGGTAGGAATCATGTGGGACTATAGCGCTGTCAATGCACCTAGTCATTTTGTTTGTGACCGATCCTATGAGTTGGATGAAACTGTGCAGTAATTGGTTGCTTTCAGAACTGCTAAGCCCTCGACAACATAAGTTGTGAACTAATATAGATGAATTACGTTCTGAATAATAGCATTTTATTCTGTAACAAAATAGTGCAAAAAAACCCATGCAATTTTAAAACAAATACATTAGAAACTTAATAAAACTTAATAAATCAATCAAACAGAATTTATGGAGGGGAAAGAATGTTCATGTCCATTTCAGCTACACATCCACACCCCATGGGTTTCACAGGTCAGTGTAGGTGAAGCTGTGATTCATAGAATCATAGAATATCAGGGTTGGAAGGGACCCCAGGAGGTCATCTAGTCCAACCCCCTGCTCAAAGCAGGACCAATCCCCAATTTTTGCCCCAGATCCCACATGGCCCCCTCAAGGATTGAACTCACAGCCTTGGGTTTAGCAGGCCAATGCTCAAACCACTGAGCTATCCTTCCCCCCCACATTAAAGACATTGTCTTTAATGTCCCCAGGGTGGAGTGGTCGGGGTACTGCAGCGACCCCTGATGACATGTACAATGTTGAGGGGGGGGCATAGGAAGGTCCCAATACTGTGCTCTCAATGGGCGGCAGAGGACTGTGAGTCGAGGATTGTTGAACCTGCAGGTCCACTAGATTCTGCAGCATCTCTGTTTGCTGCCTGAGAAGCCCCATTATGTCCTGGTGCATCTCCCTCTCCTTTTCCTGCTGGGATCTTGGCCCTTTCTCCTCTCCACTCTTTCCTTCTCCAGGCTAGCTGCAACGTTCATCCTCCAGGCCCTGTGCTCACGGTCTGAAGCAGCGCTGGCTTGCAAGATCTCATTGAATGTGTCATCCCGAATCTTCTTCTTGCTCCTCCTCATCTGGCTCAGGCGTTCCACGGATATGGAGAGAGGGAGACACTGAAGGCCACATTGGCAGCAGCTGCAGATAAAATACACAGAGCTTTGTCATGTATTCGTTCGGAAAGTAAAACTTAAGATGCAGAACTCATTCCCCTTGCTTCCCTAAAGTTTTAGGCACTACATTCTCACTTCTGCTTGGGATTGCTTGTACATGGTATAACCCCAGGGCCGTCCCTAGACATTTTGGTGCCATACACAGCCCCTGTGTCCCCAGGCCTCCGGCTGGGAGCCGGCAGAGCGGTTCGGACTGGGGCCGGGTTGCTCCACTTCCCGCTGCCTGGTGAGTGCAGGGCATGCCCAACCCCTGCTGCAGTCCTCTGGGATGTAGCTCAGGGGAAGGGGTGGAGTGGGGGCGGGGCTGGGGTGGAGCAGGAGTGAGAAGAGGTGGGGCAGGGGCAGAGCAGGAGCAGGGGCTTTGGGGAAGAGGCGAAGCATGGGCGGGGGCAGCTTTCCTGGCCGGCTCAGTGGGCTGGGGGATTGGGCTGGCCACTGGAGCAGCACGCAGCTACGTAGGTGTCCCAAATTTCCTGGTGCCCTACGCAGCTGCGTAGTTTGCATACGGGTAAGGACCGCCCTGTATAACCCAGACACTTTCTGGGTGTGATGTTCTGTTCCTTCTAGTGGCACCGAGACCATTTAGAGAGAGAGTTCAATGAGTCTGCTCTACAGTCTTAGCTAACAGCCAGCTGGCTTTTAGCTCATGTGGTAGAGGCTCATACACTAAGTTCCAGAGGTCCCAGGTTTGATCCCACCGCCGTCAAGCGGGGTTTGTCAGTGTTACAATGGCATCAGTGGCAGCACCAGCCATGGTGAGCATGGCCTGCTGAGGGATGGGGAAATGAGGAAGGAATTGTTCTGTTGCATGATTCTAGTTGTAGAGGGCAATGGAACTGAATACTGTCACCATTTCCCACCGGCGGTGGTAATTTTAGCTGATCTCTAACTCCTGAGGGTAACAAAGGCAGAGAGAACACAGCTGCAGCTGGAGTCCAGAAGCTCCCCAGGCCCGGATTCTGCTAGTCTGTGTATTGCAATGTTGTCTGCTGAAGTTATCACTGCGTGGCATGGGAAAGTGTCCTACCACACAGGAAGAAATAAAGCAGCCTTCCCTAGAAACCTTCAGCAGGGAGTGCAGAGTATCTCCAGGAAAGTTTCCGAGATCTCTCTGGAGGATTCAAGGGACAACCGTGTGGACATAAACAAACTCCCCCCCAACTCTACTGGGAATGGAAAGCAGATAGCAACGCTATCTCTTTTGGTTGTGTGTGTGCCATTCCTGTAATTGAAAATGTATCTGCACACTTACTCAAGGTTCCTTCTTCTGCAATCGTCTCGCCCGTGCCTGACTGGCAAGACTGGCTGGACTGTGGTGGAATCAAAAACAGGTCCAGTCTTGCTGTGCAGCTGGATCCCCCTTTCGCCTGTCCCCCATATTCCTCTTCCTCCTCCTCCTCCTTCTCTCTGTTCACAGCAAGAGACTGTGACTGGTGCTCCTTGGCGCTATCCACGGTGATGTGGGTACTGGGGTCTTGGCTGAGTATGGCATGCAGATCTTTGTAAATGCGGCCGGTGTGTCGCTCAGCACCGGATCGATTGTTGGCCTCCCTGGCCTTCTGGTCTGCCTGCCGCAGCTCCTTGGCTTTCACATGGCCCTGCTGCAGGTCCCTGCCATACCCCTTCTGCATTCCCTGAGCAGTCTGCTCGCTGACGTCCGTGTTTCTACAGCTTGTTTGGAGCTGTGCCTGCACAGACCCTTCTCCCCAAAGGCCCAGGAGATCTGCGATCTCCTGGCTACTCCAGGCAGGAGCACGTCTGGAGTGTGTAGCCGGCATGGTCAGCTGGGCAGTTACATTCAACAACCGAGAGTTGCTAGGGGAGCTCGCCAAGCCGGGCAACCAGGAAAAGGAATTTCAAAAATTCACGGGGCTTTAAAGGGGAGGGGGAGCTTCCAGTCTACATGACCCTTGAGCAGTGAGAAAAGGAGTACTTGTGGCACCTTAGAGACTAACCAATTTATTTGAGCATAAGCTTTCGTGAGCTACAGCTCACTTCATCGGATGCATACTGTGGAAAATACAGAAGATGTTTTTATTCACACAAACCATGAAAAAATGGGTGTTTATCACTACAAAAGGTTTTCTCTCCCCCCACCCCACTCTCCTGCTGGTAATAGCTTATGTAAAGTGATCACTCTCCTTACAATGTGTATGATAATCAAGGTGGGCCATTTCCAGCACAAATCCAGGTTTTCTCCCCACCCCCCCCCCCCACACACAAACCCACTCTCCTGTTGGTAATAGCTTACCTAAAGTGATCACTCTCCTTACAATGTGTATGATAATCAAGGTGGGCCATTTCCAGCACAAATCCACGGTTTAACAAGAATGTCTGAGGAAGGGGGGTGAGGTAGGAAAAAACAAGGGGAAATAGGTTACCTTGCATAATGACTTAACCACTCCCAGTCTCTATTCAAGCCTAAGTTAATTGTATCCAATTTGCAAATGAATTCCAATTCAGCAGTCTCTTGCTGGAGTCTGGATTTGAAGTTTTTCTGTTGTAATATCACAACTTTCATGTCTGTAATCGCGTGACCAGAGAGATTGAAGTGTTCTCTGACTGGTTTATGAATGTGATAATTCTTGACATCTGATTTGTGTCCATTTATTCTTGTACGTAGAGACTGTCCAGTTTGACCAATGTACATGGCATTGGGGCATTGCTGGCACATGATGGCATATATCACATTGGTAGATGTGCAGGTGAATGAGCCTCTGATAGTGTGACTTTGTCCTTACCCATAACTATTTTACATTTGGGGACAATGTATACCTTCAAATCAGCGGCACTGCGATGGGTACCCGCGTGGCCCTACAATATGCCAACATTTTTATGGCTGACTTAGAACAACGCTTCCTCAGCTCTTGTCCCTTAACGCCCCTACTCTACTTGCGCTATATTGATGACATCTTCATCATCTGGACCCATGGAAAAGAAGCCCTTGAGGAATTCCACCATGACTGCTGAATTGGAATTCATTTGCAAATTGGATACAATTAACTTAGGCTTGAATAGAGACTGGGAGTGGCTAAGTCATTATGCAAGGTAACCTATTTCCCCTTGTTTTTTCCTACCCCCCCCCCCCCCCCCCCGCCCCCCGTTCCTCAGACATTCTTGTTAAACCCTGGATTTGTGCTGGAAATGGCCCACCTTGATTATCATACACATTGTAAGGAGAGTGATCACTTTACATAAGCTATTACCAGCAGGAGAGTGGGGTGGGGGGAGAGAAAACCTTTTGTAGTGATAAACACCCATTTTTTCATGGTTTGTGTGTATAAAAACATCTTCTGTATTTTCCACAGTATGCATCCGATGAAGTGAGCTGTAGCTCACGAAAGCTTATGCTCAAATAAATTGGTTAGTCTCTAAGGTGCCACAAGTCCTCCTTTTCTTTTTGCGAATACAGACTAACACGACTGTTACTCTGAAACCTTGAGCAGTGGAGATTACAATTGTGACCAGAGCGATCAGCGTAGGGCATTGTGGGATAGTGGCTGGAGGACAGTTACGGTCAACATAAGAAGCACAGTGTCTACACTCACACTATGTCGATCTATGTACATGGACCCTGCCTCCACACTGCGCAGGGAGGTGGTGTTACTAAGTTGGCGTAACAGGGCACTTACATCGGTGGGAGACGAATTTAAGTGTAGACAAATGCACAACTAGGTCAACATAAGCTGCCTTGTGTTGACCTAACTTTGTAGTGTAGACCAGGCCTCAGGGTGTCACAGCTAAATACAGGGTGGAACAGATTGTTTAGCATAAGTTAACGTATTTCAAGGGACCATTCAAGGTGAACACCCACCAGTCATAGAGGGGGAAAGGAAAGGAGCAGAAAAGAAGGGTAGCTTATGTGGGGGGTGTTAGTGGGTTATAGATTGTTTTAATAAGCCATAAATCCAGTGTCTCTGTTCAATCTATGAGTTTACGTGTCTAGCAAAGTTAAGAATTTAAGCTCCTCTTTTGAAGGTACTGCACAGCTTGCGTTTGAGAATGAGCCCTGAGAAGTCAGCTGTCGAGTGATCGCTTTGTGAAAAGGATTCACTCACAGGAGATACGGTGTTTTTGTCTCATCAGTTTCCTGTGTGAGTTCGCTGGAGAATCTAGTGATTGTCTGGCCTCACCCACATAACTGTTATTGAGGAATTTAGTGCACTGGATGAGGTACACCACGTGTTGTGATAGGCATGTGTAGGGCCCAGGGAACTTGTGGGGGGTGTTGGTCATCGTAGCAGTGGATATATGTTTACAGGTTTTGCATCTGTTGTTCTGGCAGCGTCTGATGCTGCTTTAAGATGGTGTGTCCCGGTCTGTGAGGAGCTTGCTTCTGATGAACTTGGAGATGCTGAGGGGTCAGCGTTAAGTCGACGCTAAGCGTTAGCTAAGTCGGTTAGGCGCCGACTTCCCCTCTTTACCATGGGTGCTCGACTCCCCCCTGCCCCAGGCCCCACCCCCACTCCACCCCTTCCATGAGGCCCCGCCCCGCCTCTTCCCACCCCTGCCCTGCCCCCATTCCAACCCCTTCCCCAAATCCCTGCCCCAGCCCCACCTCTTCCCCACCTCCTCCCCTGAGTGCAACACGTTCCCGCTCCTCCCCCTCCCTCCTGGAGTCTGCTAACACTGCCAAACAGCTGTTTGGAGGCAGCCGGGCGGGAAGCGCTGGGGGGTAGGTGGAGGAGCTGGGACACTGCGTGCTCGGGGGGGGGAGGAGGAGGTGGGGCCGGGGTGAGGGGAGCTTGGCTGCCAGTGGGTGTGGAGCACCCACTAATTTTTCTCTGTGGGTGCTCCAGCCCCGAGCGCCCATGGAGTCGGTGCCTATGTGAGGGGTTGTCTGAAGGCCAGAAGAGGGGGTTCAGGAAAGATTTCTTCAGGATGTGGGCTGCATCAAGTGTGGGTTGTAGTTGTTTGATACCCCGTAAGGGTTCCAGTGATGGGTGAGAGGTGACAACTAGGGGGTGTGCAGTCAGAGGGGGTTTTATTTAAGCAGGCAATTGGTGGTCTGTTCCATAATGCAATCTACATCTCTTGTGGAGTGTCCGTGTTCAGTGAAGGTTAAGTGTGTTAAGGTGTATAACCTCAACTTCCTCCTCAGAGCGTATTCTATGGTATCTGAGTGCCTGTCTGTAGATAACAGGTTTCTTGGTGTGTTTGGGGTGATTACTGTATCTGTGAAGGTAGGTGTTGTGATCCGTGGGTTTCCTGTGTATAATTGTCTGTAGATTCCATTGTTGAAGTTGATCATGATATCCAGGAAATGAAATGAAATGAAAGTGTGGGAGTGATCTAGAGAGAGTTTGATGGATGGGTGGTGGTTGTTGAAGTTGTGGTGGAAATCTGAGGGAGTTTAGGTCGTCTGTCCAGAGGATGAAAATATCATTGATGCAGGTACATCATTGGTTTCATGGTGCATTGTGGAGAAATTCTTCCTCAAGGTGGCCCATGAAGAGGTTGGCATATTGAGGAGCCGTCCTAGTACCTCTGGGAGTTCCCACGGTTTGGACAAAGTACTTGTTGCTTGAGCAACTTCAGTGGAGCCGCACAGAGGAAGGTTGCACTGCGGCTGCTCAGGCGATACCCATCTTGTTACTCGACTAAGGGCTCCTCTTCCTGGGACCACCATTCAGGCGACCATTTAACACCCTCTTCACTCTTATTCACAGCCTCATTTCTTTTTTAAAAATATGAGACTCTCCCATTGAAAATGAAACCAGGATCAAATCAACTCACTCTTTACCAGCCTTGAAATGAGCCCACTTCCCCACCTGACTTTGGTCACCGTTTATGTTAGCTGCAGTTGGGTTTCCTACCTTCCCCACTGTGGAGCAATGAACAGGCGCACAGCAGCATCTGCGCTGTGCCACATCCTCCCTCCTCACCCTGCCAGTTCCTCTGTGGGCGAGATCATTCCAGCCACCCTAAGAAACTTTAATGAGCTGGGCAGAGCCAGGTATCCTGGCAGGTTGGTAATAAGTGGAATGGCAGAGCAGGGCTGCACCTTTGATGGGAACAGAATCCTCTCTGAAGGGTCACAATCAGAAATTCCCACAAGAGCCCTTTAATGCCATGGGGCAAGGGGGTTACAGGAGTGTCTTAATTTTTGGTCTGTACATTCTGGTCTTTAAAAGAAAGCTGGGGTAGTGCTAGCCATTGATAGCATTGTGAAATGTATGTACAGATGCTATATACGGAGTTAGGTATATATACCAAAAATACGGTTTTAGATTCTATATCACAGCAGAGGTGGAGAAACCGTTTTTTTGTCAGACACGAGATGGTTATTCAACTGTCTCTCCGTCAGGCTGTTAACTAAGCATTGCAAGCTAGCACAGTGGATGCCCATTTACATATGAAGTCATCAACGAGACGTGAAGTCAACATGGCAGCGGCCCACAGGAAAACCAGCCAAGGGGAGGGGTTATATTGCCTCTGGATACAGCCAATGAACTTTAGGGATATAAGCAGGAGGCAAAGAAAATACCCCCTTAGTCTAAATAAATGGGCAGTGTGATTACATTCATGAAGACAGGATCTCAGCCAACCTTGGCTGAAGACACTGCTGAAGTGGCTCTGGGTAAGATTAGAGTCTTTAGACAAGAGACTAACTTGCTAAATTCTGTCTCTAGAAAGTGTGTGGTGATTTTGTTTTATATGTAACCAATTGTTTCCAATTTCCTTACTCACGATCACTTATCCTTGCATTCACTATCAATATATCTCAGTGCTGTGATATTAAGGCAGGTGCTGATCCTACATTGAATCACACAAGCTGATGTGTACTCTGTCGCTTTGGGGACAGCAGAGCTGGTATTTCGATGACTGTTCAATGGAGGAGGGGCTGGATATCACAGGGCAATGCTTCAAAGGAACTCAGGGATGGTGGTGCACCCATTGTTAACCTGCCAGGCAAAGTTAGGGCTGGCAGCGCCCAGAGGAGTGTGCTTGCGTGGCTGATAGGATGGTGGGTCAGTGCAGAAGAACAAGAGACTGGGTCACATTTTGAATTGTATTCTTCTATCTCAGCTGACTTCCTGGTTCTGGGAGGGAAAGGAGGTTTTTTTTTCAAAGTTTCATCTACATATTTTTTAAAAATCACTATGTAAATTCATTTCCTACCAGGTAGTTTCCCTTTTCCTCTCTGCTCCACTCTTCCCTTTGGGAAGCCAGGGATCCAGACTCACAAATCCAGACTAGTGAGCCCCAGATTACTGGAAACACACTAATCAAGGTGGTGTGACTGGTGCTGGGTCCTGCCCTATGGTAAACCCAGCATCCAATATGGAAACACAAGAATAACTAATACAGTTTGTGGAGATGAAATACCCATTAGGCAGACATTTAGCAATTCCAAAGGTATTAATATTTCACGCATGCTTGAAAAGAACAAAAATAACCTGTGATTGTGTGTGTATGTGTACACACACACACACTCACTCATACATAAGGTTAAAATGTAGCACCTTTATTCATGTTGAATTGTCCATTAGTCCACCAATAGACTGACATTGTGAATAAGGGTTTCCAAATCTAGCCCCAGGTGACTAGATCTACACTGGAGAGAGAGCCTTTGTGCCAGACCCTCATCTAAACACTCCCCAGCTAGTGTTTCTGGGTGGTCTGGAAAACCTTGAGTTGTTCTTAATCCAGCTCCAGCTCAGAGTCCGGCAGCTCAGGCCCATCTGGAATGTGCTGTGTCCTTTCCTGATGCTCCAAACTGTCAGTCATGTGTCTTTGCAGTTAGCGTTGAAGGGTGGCAGCAGAATTAACATCCCTGGCCAGCTCATTAAAATAAAAATCTTTGAAGGGAAGGGAAGGAAAAAATCTTTCAACACCCCGATGGGTTGGGGTCCCCTAAAAGCAGCCTGTCTTCATGCTTCTCCTCCTGCTGCTTTTGCTGCCCGTCCTATCCTTAGCAATAAGACTTTGAATCCCAGAAGAAAGTAAAGGCACAATACAGACTTGGTCTAGTCCAAGCTGCTGCTCCTCATTGCACTCCAAAAAGCGTTTCTAGCGTAGACCTGACCTCAGCTACTGAGATTGTGAGGCAGGTCAATAGCCTGCTTGTAAATCAGCAAATGTCACTGACCAAGCAGCTATTTTGGACAGAACTATTATCAGTGCTATTAACCTCAGCCAATAAAGCAGTGGTCCTGAAACTTTTTATGTCGTGCCCTCTCTTACCCGTAATGTGATCTGTCTGTGCCGTCTTGGGAGGCAGGGGCCGGGACCGGAGCTGCGTCTGGGGCTGTGGCCG
The DNA here is from genome assembly GCF_015237465.2 of Chelonia mydas. Taxonomy (NCBI): domain Eukaryota; kingdom Metazoa; phylum Chordata; order Testudines; family Cheloniidae; genus Chelonia; species Chelonia mydas. The sequence continues at coordinate 5,286,280 of NC_057857.1, forward strand.
GGCATGGGGTGCAGTTGGGGGCCGAGGCTTGAGCTGTGGCCAGGAACCAGGAGCCAGGGATGGGGTTGCAGCTGGAAGTGGGGCTGGAACAGAGTCAGGGCTGGGAGCTGAAGCTGGGACCAAGGCTAGAGCCATGGCAGAAGCGGAGCCACAGCCAAGCCAGGAGCCAGGGGCCAGGAGCGGAGCTGGGGGCATAACAGGGCTGGGTGGTGCTCCCTCCCCTCCCCCATGGGGGCTGGCCTGGACACTTCTGCATCCCCACGTGCTCCCCCCAAATGTTCCTCTGCACCCCCTATGGGGTACTGCAATACAGTCTTCTACACTAGCATGCAACATAACTTGCAACAGGCTGGCATTGTTTGCTTGAACCCCTCCCCCTTGTTAGCAGGTGATAATCCTGCTGAAAAAGAGTTAATTGGATTCTGCCAACTTTCATTACCCCACCTGGAGAAAAGGGAGGTGGGTGTCAGTCTTTAGACAGAGGATCTAGGATCTAGGATGGGGGCTGAGCAGTTCTGAGGGAGGAACTGTAGGAGCAGCCCAGGCTGGGTGCAAGGTCTTAGCTGGTCTTTGTTCTGCTATTGTTGATTTCTGTGTTAACAGAGGCCACGCTTAGGAAAGAGGTGAGCTGGGATTCAGTTTGTGGATTGTGTCTAGAGCAGGCTGGGCATAACCCCTGCTTATAGCATTGTCATATTCTAGATCCTCGTCCTTATTGTCCTTATTCAATAAGGACAAATGCAAAGGACTCCACTTAGGAAGGAACAATCAGTTGAACACGTACAAAATGGGAAATGACTGCCTAGGAAGGAGTACTGTGGAAAGGGATCTGGGGATCACAGTGGATCACAAGCTAAATATGAGTCAAGAAGGTAACACTGTTGCAAAAAAAGCAAACAGCATTCTGGGATGTATTCGCAGGAGTGTTGTAAATTGAGCCCTGCGAATCTGCAGATATCTGCGAACCATGTTTGCAGATCAGAAAAGTATACAAATTTTGTATCCACGCAGGACTCTGGTTGTAAGCAAGACACAAGAAGTAATCCATCCGCTCAGGCCTCAACTGGAGTATTGTGTCCAGTTCTGGGTGCCACATTTCAGGAAAGATTTGGACAAATTGGAGATAATCATTTTTGTTGCTTTTCTCTGGACTAACAGTCTAGAAAACATGACCTATGAGGGAAGTTTGAAAAAATTGGGCTTGTTTAATCTGGAGAAGGGAAGACATCACAGTTTTCAAGTATATAAAAGGTTGTTACAAGGAGGAGGGAGGTAAATTGTTCTCCTTAACCTCTGAGGCAAGGACAAGAAGCAATGAGCTTAAATTGCAGCAAGGGAGGTTTAGGTTGGACTTTAGGAAAAATTTCCTGTCAGGGTGGTTACGCACTGGAATACATTGCCCAGGGCGGTTGTGGACTCTCCATCATTGGAGATTTATAAGAGCAAGTTAGACACATACCTGTCAGGGATGGTCCAGAATCAATACTTAATCCTCCCATGAGTGCAGGAGACTGGATTAGATGACCTCTCAAGGTCCCTTCCAGTCCTACCATTCTCTGAGTCCATGGCCTTCAGTCTATCTTCATGATCTGTCAGTGAGAGGGATCCTCTGGAATCTTCTGGCCCAGCGTCTCATTCTCCTGTGTTTCCTCCTTCCAACAGAGCTCAGCTGCTTTGTCTTTTGCTCCATTGGGATATTGCGGGTTAGGGGCTGACTCCTGTTCTCGCTCTTGGCAGAGGAAATCCAGACTCTGGCCCTGGGGGTGAAACCCGTCACTCAGCCATGTGCTGTGGTAGCTCTTGTAGGGGGTCGTTAGGTTTGTCTCTGGCATATCTGCGATTGTAACATCGTGATTTCCTGTGACCAGAAACAGGGTAAACAGTGCAGAGAAGCCAATCTGATCTGGGAGGGCTCCTGTGTGCACACACTGAGAGACTGGGGCACAGTACAGGTGCTCGTCAAGAGAGGAATCAAATCTATGCTGGCAGCTGCTGCCCTCTACCGGTGGATTGTAGAACTTTGCTCAATTTTTTTTGTTAGCAGGTGGTCGCTTTGCAGTTCTGTTGTCTCCTGCCACTTTGTAGTTGTTGAAATGTTTTGGATACAGATTTGGTTGACTTGCTCAGTATTTAGTAGTGTCCACTTCTCTTGGACTTGAAGCATCAGGAACCTTGAGAGAGGTGGTGTGGTCCCATGGGTGGGGCAGCGGCATGGGTTTCAGGATGCCTGGGTTCTATTCTTGGCACTTACTCACTGCCTAACTTTGGGGAAATTGGCTTCAATGCTCTGTGATTCAGTTTCCCCCTCTCTAATCTGTGGATGGTGAAATGCTGAAGTGCATCTGAAGACCTCTGGATGAAACATGCTGCCTCGTTGTTGGTCTATTATTACTGCGATGGAGATTGCACCATCTGGTGTCACTGGAGCTTTGAACTTTGCCATTCTCTGCATCTCCACAGCAATCCCCCGGATTTTGAGGATTCTTCCTCATTGTCTAAGTTTGCCACTTGCTTGTGTTGTTAGACACACTGTGAGACACCAGAAGGGAGACGTGTTTATTGTCCTCACTGTGGGGTGATGAGTGGGAAATGCACCCCGCGAGGTTGCTACACTGCTCCTTTTTACTCCTCTTCTCCCTGCAGAGCCAACACAGCTACAAGACAGGGAGCTGGAGTCTATTTCTGCTTGTGCAGCAGCAACAGATGGGTTTGCCAAGGCCCATTCAGCTGCACTTGTGAAAATGCACTGACACCTCGGTGTCACGTGTCACAAAGGGACTAACCTAATGTGTAGATCCTCTGTTACAGAGTTGCTGCATGAGATGACAAGACCCCAGCTTGGCTCTTAGATGCCAGGCTGAGTTTACAGGACCAGGAAAAATACCTTTTTACCTGCAATGTGAGCCCAGGGTTTATCTGATTGACAGACCTAAGGTTAGCCTCATTATAGGTGTGGAAACTGAGGCACAGTGCAGTCAGAGGGACACCACGAGCCGGAAAAATAACACTGCTATCAAAAATGTTGTGTCCATTTTGTGACAAGTAATCCCTATGATCACTGCAACTGACAGACGTTGGGGAATATTAGTATTTTTCTCTAGTTCTTTCCCTGTATTTACTCGGTACATTTAACAGCACTTACCATAGGTCACTTGCAGTCCCTGTTTTATGCACTAGGGGGAGCTCACAGGCCGGCTCTGACCCAGGCCCAACAAGAGTGGGTTCATCGTTAGGGGCCCCTTTACACTGGCGCTGGAGGTGTGATCCGAGCTTGGTAGCTACACCCACGCTAGCCTTGATTAAGCTTGTGCGCTAAAAATAGCAGTGTAACCATGGCGACATGGGCGGTGGGATGGGGTAACTGCCCAAGCGAGCCTCTAGGGGCCCAGATGGGAGCGCACTCGGCGTGACTAGCCCTTCCTAAAGCCATGGCTGCACTGCTGTGTTTAGCATGTGAGCTAGTGTAAAGCCGACAGACCCCAGTCGTTGGCAAGTGGGATCGAACCTGGGACCTCTGGAGCTTAGTGCATGAGCCCAGTGTTTTCCCCAGAAATTAAAATGCGGGGGGGGGGGGAGGTGAGGGCCGATGAGGCTTGAGACCATGAGGGCAACGGTGGGCTGTATGGCACCATAGTAAAAACTGAAAAAATGTTTCACAACCATTTTATTAGATTTAACTCATGTTTTAAAATCATCACAAAAATTAAAGTTGGCTACTCAAACCTTCTACGAAGCACGACATCTACATCCGTCTTGGTTTCTTGTTGTCATTTTGCACTCTTTGGTGTCTTCTTGTGTGTCTATTACTTCCAGTCCTTCATGATATGCTCATGATCAGGCAGAAAGCGACTTCTTTCAGAACACAAAATTCTATTCAATCGAGGCAAAAGAACGCTCAGCTGTAGCTGTTGTGACTGGGAGTAGCAAGAGATGAATTCCTACTTCTTTCATCCCAGGAAACATAGCACAAAGATTGGGTCGAACCACTAGTGATGATAGAGAAGTTGAAGTTAAATCTTCATTTGTTTGTTGTATGATATTCCACTCTGTTCAAAATTCTCTATTCTGTCCTGATCACATGGCAGCCCTGTTGCTGGTAGTGTCTCACTCCACTTAACTGTAGGTGTTTTATAGGACAGGGATCTGTAAAAGCTACGTGGATGTTGAGTAGAATCCAGAAATCGCTGTTGTAGATTTGTAAGAATCAAGTCCGTGTACTTTTTCAGCTGGCTTAACAAGCACTTCTTATCCTCTTCACTTAAGGAGTCAATATAAGGACCTTCATTAGTCAACTTCTGGACTGAAGTCTTTGCTTCTTCCAGTACTTTTTCAAAGGATAGCTCTCGGATTGATCCAAATGTAGCTTCTATTGCTGGACAAAGATCTACTACTGTTGTAGCAGATGCCCAGATGACATTGTTTAATGACTCAAGTGGTTTCAACAGTAGATTTACAAGAGAGAGAATGGGGATAGTCTTCTGTGAACTTAGTAACAAAAGTAGTCCACCAGCCTCAATGCTTAGATCTGCTCTATCTTGGTGGATACTTTCCAAAGCCAGTAATAACGGTTGCAGTAATTTTAAGACAACAGCCAAGAATCGCTCATGAGAAAGCCAGCAGGTTTTCCCAGGTTGGACTAATTTGAACTTCAATCCCAGTGTATCTTCTATTTGTTTCCAAGACATTCAGTCCTTTTGGACTCTTGCTGAAAAAAAAAGCGCATAAAAAAGCCATTAAATTTAAGTTTCCACAGTATGCATCCGATGAAGTGAGCTGTAGCTCACGAAAGCTCATGCTCAAATAAATTGGTTAGTCTCTAAGGTGCCACAAGTACTCCTTTTCTTTTTGCGAATACAGACTAACACGGCTGTTACTCTGAAACTTTTCTCTGAGCAAAGCTTGTGCTCCACCATGTCTTCCAGAGAAGTTTGCAGCTCCATCAAATGCACAAGCAGCCATCCCTTTGGGGTTCAATTTACAATCATTTAACTCTTCTAAGATGTCACAGCTGATGTGACATCTTAGACGCAGCCGATGTGTTTTCTATAACCTGAACATTTAGAATGCATCTACTGGCCTACCGTGGACACCGAGATAGCATACGCAATGACTTAATACTTGATGCCTATTTGATGCCTTGGAGCTTCATCAGCCATGTATGCACATATTTTGATTATGGTGAGAGAGTTCTTCACTTTTTCAGCTGCTGAGTCTTTCACTGTTGCACCACATGCTTCTAGCGAGTCAGCTGAGTTTTTTCAGAAAGATAGGGAGCATTTGCCAGTCTTGTTTGAAACCAGCGTCCAACTTCAGGATGAACAAGTGACAATGTACTTCACATCGGCCTCCAGTTTGTGGTAGGTGGTATCTCTTGCTTAAATAGAAAGTATGGTGGTTCACATAAACTGAGTTGTGTCTCCAGCATTCTTAACAGCCTCATTAAGTTCTAAAATTGGCTTTGACAGTGACTGGCTTGTAAGGCTTTCTGCATGTTGATGCAGTCCAGAGGCATGGTGTTTTGCAGCCTTTTCACATAGGTTGTCAGTATTGGCTTGGCTGATCAGTCTGGCAAATCCAGCTCCTCCACTTTTGCTATATAAATCCATGATATGCCCACATCTTGAATACTGCATGCAGTTCTGGTCACCCCATCTCAAAAAAGATATACTGGAATTGGAAAAGGTTCAGAGAAGAGCAACAAACATGATTAGGGGTACGGAACAGATTCCCTAGGAGGAGAGATTAAAAAGACTGGGACTTTTCAGCTTGGAAAAGAGACGACTAAGGGGGGATATGATAGAGGCTTATAAAATCTTGACTGGTGTGGAGAAAACAAATAAGGAAGTGTTCCTTTATCCCTTCACTTAACACAAGAACAGGGGTCACCCAATGAAATTAATAGGCAGTAAGTTTAAAACAAACAAAAGGAATTATTTCTTCACACAACGCACAGTCACCGGTGGAACTTTTTGCCAGGGATGTTGTGAGGGCCAAAATTTTAACAGGGTTCAAAAAAGAACTAGATAAATTCATGGAGGTTAGGTCCATCAAGGGCTATTAGCCAGGATGGGCAGGGATGCAACACCCTGCTCTGAGTGTCCCTAGCCTCTGTTCGCCAGAAGCTGGGAGTGGCCGACAGGATGGATCACTCGATGATTCCCTGTTCTGTTCATTCCGTCTGAAGCACCTGGAATAGTCAGTGTTGGAAGACAGGATACTGGGATAGCTGGACCATTGGTCTGACCCAATATGGCCGTTCTTACATAAAAATAATTATAATACTAAAAAAGTTTAGTACAGAAACTCCCCAAGATAATGACCTCCTGAGATAGCGATGATGTGAGATAATGACCTTGGCAAATAATGCATTTAAAAAATCTCGGCCTACTAGGAGAGGTATTTATATAAGTTTCCCAGTCACAAATCTAGCATTCTGTAGTGAACTCACTAGAACATAGTCCAGTGCTCTGTCCGCTGTTGTCATGCCACTGTTCACTCTACCGCTTTGTCCCCAATGGCCCTGCACTGTCACCTTCTGCTGCCTCCTGCCACTGTGACCTCTGCGAGTCGGTCTCTTGAGGTTCCACCGGCTCTCAGTGATTTCAGCTCTGGGGGGGGGGGAACCGCGCTGATAGTGCAGGCTGGGCCGTCGCTGCCACAGAAACACAGTCCCACAGCAGGTCTAAGCACTTACACCGGATGATCAGTGATTTCAGCTCTAATGGTCACTTATGAAGCCTAATCAGCTCTCTCTAAACAGGGGAGGGGGGCAGATCAAATAGTGCCTGTGACTCATAGGCAGAGCCCCCACCACCAAGCAAAACACCTGGGCCCCACCCTCTCTCCCGCCACTGGGATCTGGCCTCCAAACCGCCTGCTTGGGGAGCGCCGTTCAGCTGCGGGTGACCAGCGCTTAATCTGTAACGAAAGAGGTGCCGGGGCTCAAGCAAGTTTGTTACTTTCATAACTGATGTGACAAGCCCAGAGGTCCCAGGACTCCTCACTGCCGAGCCTGGAGGTGCTGGGGTCAGCCCTGGCAAGCCCGAGCTCAAATTAAGCCCGGAGGGAGACCCCCTCATTCAGGCAGGCTAGGTACAGTTCTGCTGCCCTTTACTCCTACAATAAGGATAACAAGGATTTCATAACCCCCACATTTAATACTTAATGTAACCCAACACCAGCCAAAATCGATCTCTTGGGCAGCACAGCTCTGTCTGCCGGATACCTAGGCAGAGTAGGTGAGTTCATGTAAATACAGTCTGGTCCTGAAGCCTTTCCACCCACCCCTGGCTCATCACTAGCTGTCAGGGGAGAGCTCAGTCAGACCTTGCTTATAAATAATACTTTGAAATTGTCATAAATAACAGCTGTATGAGGAAGCTAGTCTTTGTTCAGACTTTTCAAACCCATTCTGCTTTCTCAGGTACAAGTCTTTTCTCATATACTGTAGATGCTTTTAAAGTGTGTGTTCATGTTTCAGTTTCAATTCAAATTTCCAACCAAGGACTAAATTGGCAGCTTTGCATGTAACTGGGGTGGGGGAGGGTGGTGGGGAAATTCAGGGGCGGGGGTACACACCCCCTGGGTGGGTCTAGGGAAATCCCTGCATGAGCCTCTACCACATGAGCTAAAAGCCGACTGGCTTTTTAGCCAAGGCTGTAGAGCGGACTCATTGAACCCTCTCTCTGTGAGTGGTCTCGGTGCCACTGAATGGGACAGAACGTCACCCCCAGGAGGTATGTGGGTTACACTAGCACGGGGATGTCCTCCCACGCGAGTTGGGAGTGACACCCGGCTCCAGGGTACTCATACCCCACAAGCTGCAGAGACGATGGTGGAGCTGATGTTGCAGAGGCAATGGACTGTGCCCAGAGGTGGGCCTGAGCACACTGGGGGTGTTCTTGGGCTTCTCTGAAGGCAGGGGCGCAGCCTGGCCCTTTCTCCCACTGATCCAGGGAACAGATTTCAGAGTAACAGCCGTGTTAGTCTGTATTCGCAAAAAGAAAAGGAGTACTTGTGGCACCTTAGAGACTAACCAATTTATTTGAGCATAAGCTTTCGAAGCGTCTGTAATGGCATGTCAAGGTTCCTTCCCCACTCTGAACTCTAGGGTGCAGATGTGGGGACCCGCATGAAAGACCCCCTAAGCTTATTCTTACCAGCTTAGGTTAAAACTTTCCCAAGGTGCAAACTTTGCCTTGTCCTTGAACCGTATGCTGCCACCACCAAGCGTTTTAAACAAAGAACAGGGAAAGAGCCCACTTGGAGACGTCTTCCCCCAAAATATCCCCCCAAGCCCTACACCCCCTTTCCTGGGGACGGCTTGATAAGAATTCTCACCAATTTGTACAGGTGAACACAGACCCAAACCCTTGGATCTTAAGAACAACGAAAAATCAATCAGGTTCTTAAAAGAAGAATTTTAATTAAAGAAAAGGTAAAAGAATCCCCTCTGTAAAATCAGGATGGTAAATACCTTATAGGGTAATCAGATTCAAAACACAGAGAATCCCTCTAGGCAAAACCTTAAGTTACAAAAAGACACAAAAACAGAAATATACATTCCATCCAGCACAGCTTACCAGCCATTAAACAAAAGGAAATCTAACAAATTTCTAGCTAGATTACTTACTAACTTAACAGAAGTTCTGAGGCTGCCTTCCTGATCTGTTCCTGGCAAAAGCATCACACAGACAGACAGACCCTTTGTTCCCCCCATCCAGATTTGAAAGTATCTTGTCTCCTCATTGGTCATTTTGGTCAGGTGCCAGCGAGGTTATCTTAGCTTCTTAACCTTTTACAGGTGAAAGGGTTTTGCCTCTGGCCAGGCGGGATTTTATAGCACTGTATACAGAAAGGTGATTACTCTTCCCTTTATATTTATGACATGGCAGAACAAACTCCAGGGGCGGGAAATGATGCTAGACAAATTCTGAGTAGAAATTCGGGGCCCAGCAATGGCAATGAACCGTGGGCACAGCCTAGCGAGGGGCGTGAGGGGTTCTCCCTCCTGACATCAGAGAGATCTGAGCTAGCTCTACCGGCAGGTCTGGGCAGGATGCAGGGATTACTGGGGGAGGTTCTCTGGGCCCGTGTTACGCAGGAGCTCAGACTAGGTGACCACAATGGCCCCTTTTGGCCTTAACATCTATAAAGGGGGCCCTGTCTGCAGAGAGGCTGACTGGAAAAGCAAAGCCTGTCTCAAGCAACAGGTATCGAGGTAAGTGATTTGCCCAAGGGCTCATAGCAAGTCAGTGGCAGAGTCAGGATTCGAACCCAGGTTTCCTGATTCCCAATCTGTTGTCCGACCCACGAGATAGCACCACTTTGTCAGCATCGGGGTGTGTGTGTGTGTGTGTGTGTGTGTGTGCGTGTGCATCCAGTGACAGGAATTGAGGGTCCTAGCTTTCAGTGTTGCTATACCAAAGCAGCTCGGGGAGGGGGGGGCGGGGGGATGACTGTCTGCTGCTGTTTTCTCTCTCTCTCTCTCTCTCTCTCTCTCTCACATACTCCCCAGTCCATGCTCAATGGTGCTGCTCTCTGGGGTGGAACCACTTGGCTGCTCCAGCTCACAGCTTTGGGGTGGGGGGGGCCTGCAATGACCTATAACTCTCTGTGGCTGGATCCAACACCCATCCGAGGCTCCAGGGGAGTTTTCCCATTGCTCAGGACCTGTTCTTTGGTTTGATTGCCACGTTTGGGCAGGGCTCCTGGTGCCCCTCTGGCTCAGATCCCACAACCTGTTCTGCAGGCCCCGGCACACCGCTCCCGGCGGGACAGAGGGCAAGGCTTTGGTTAGAGCAGGAGCTGCCGTGAGAGACAGGGAGACTCCTGGCCGGAGGCCCAGAGCCTGGAGTGGAGGAGAGCATTGACAGGGATGAGGGTCCTGTGGAGAAAGCAGAGCTGGGGCCAGCCAGCATGCTGCTGGAACACAGAGCCTGCTGAAAGCCCGGAGAACCGGTTTGTGCGTTCCTGGGGAGGGAGGTGACCAAATGCCGATGGGGCAGAGGAGACCTGCTGCAAGGCTGGGGGGAACGGCTGCCAAGATCAGGCACAAGGCTTTCTCTCCGTTCAGCCCCCCCACTATCTCCAGCTCTGAAGCCCTCTGGGACCCCCCAGTGAGCCTCTCTGGCCCAGAGCCCAGCGTTCCAAACCCAGGAGCCCAGGTGCAGCGGCTGAGCTGTGTGCGTGGGGAGAGAGCCAGGCCCCAAGGGAGAGCCAGCTCTGGAGAAACACTGCACCCTGCCCAGGGAGCTGGGGAGCGCTGCTCACGTTCTGCACCAGCTAGATCCGCTCCAATCCAGACTGCTGGGGACCGTGCATTGGCCAGCAGGAATGGCAACAAGCGTCATGCCAAACACGGCTGGGCAAAGGCATTTCTAGCCCCCTTGGCCCACCTGAGGGAGCAATCAAGAGACTCAGGTGTCCCCGCAAAGCCCCCGCCTCCTGGGGCAGGCTCCCACAATCTCTGCATGCTTTCCCAAACATCACCATTGCTTCTGCCTTGTGTGCATTGAACCTCAGCCAGTTCACTCCCCTCCCAATCCCTGTCTGAGCCAGGCCTAGGGAGAGCCCAAGTGCTGAGCCGTCCAGGTCCTGAGAGACAGCTGTGTGGTATCTTCCCCAAATGACCTCCCTGCTCCCCACACTGGCCTTATGGTGAGGAGCAGAGCTGGACTGGGTTCCCCAGCAGCAGCACATCTGCAAACTCATCCCAAAGAGACAGCCCCAGGACAGGTCCCTTCGCCCCTCACAGGCCCTAGGATTTCCTGGTTTGCTTTGGAGGCCATCACACTTAAAGCCCTCCCACAATCCTTTCTCTCAAAGGCCTGTCTCCATCGCTCTGGTTTTTAAATGGCTTTTGTGTCTGTAACCACATACCTTTCTTTTCTTTCCCTCCCATGCATTCGGAGGTTAGATCAGCATGGCTGATGGGCCGCACAATGTTTCCGCCAGAAGTTTTTGAATAATGGAACTTTGTTCCAAGACAACAGGCAGCTTTGTCGAGTGACAGGGCAGCTGTTCCAGAGCAGCTATTGAAATTCGGTTGCCCTTAGCAACAAAGCTCATATCTTCTGCAGCCAAATATTTCCTCACGTCTTGCTTCTGTAGAAACAGGGGAGAGGGAGAGATGGGTCAAGGCAGATGGAGACAGAGTGAGAGAGACAGAGGGATGGACTGAAACAGACGGACAGAAATAGTAATTAGACAGCAGTGGATAAATAACTATATGCCTGATCCAAACATATATAAGTTCACAGCACGCACACAGAGAAGTTAGATAAAAACATTGAATGCTCTTGCTGGAAGGTTGCCATGTAGCACAGCTCTATTTCTTAGAATTCAGACCGAAAACCCCCAAGAGCCCCAAACCAGAGTGAGACAAAGCAGGCTGCTCCCTAAAACAGAGGCACAATTCACCCCACTTTACTCAAGACAGGCTTTCTGCAGATCTGACTATGCTATGCCCAGGTCACACGCTTGCCTACAGAGCCTCCTGCCTGCAAAACCCCCTGGAAATTTAAAGTGACAGCTTACAAGTTTAACACAGTTTTCAATAAACCACAGTACTGGAGTCAAAGAGAATCTTTCCATTGACTTCAGTGGGCTTTGGGTCAGGTCCAGAGTTAGCAAGAGTCAGATAGGAGTTGGAGACAGAAGGAGAGATGTGGATGACTATGGCCATGTGTCCAGCTGTCTGTTTGGGTCAGGGAAGTGGACACATCTGTTCTGACCCAGCCCAGTTGGATTCAGGGGCACAATGTGATATCGGCAGTGGGAACAGATGTCGTGAACTTGGGCTCTGGTATAGCTGGCCCTGAATAGAACCAGGATCCCCGGGCATGAGCCGCTGTGGAGGGATGACTGTGAATGGGGAGAAAGGGTATATGAGACACTGATGGATAAACAGAGTTTGGGCAAGTGAGAGAGAGAGTGGCAGCAGAAGGTGCTGGACAAATTTAAAATACCCTGGGCTGACTCTTGCCCCTCTGCCGTGTGTTAGCAGCTGTCAGGGCCTCGCAGGTGGGTTTGCCATTGGAGGAGAGATCAGTGATGTGGAATCTGCGTATTTTCTTCATGCAGCTGGTTGACTGATTCTCTGTTCACCTGTCCCGGAACAGAGGTGGGCACATAGACAACCCGCTTTCTGAGCTCTCATCCACATGCCTGTGCCCGGTTCCCAGGACGTTCAGAGCATCTTTCCCTCCCTCTCTCCTTTCACAGTCAGAGAGCAGGCACTGCTAGCCCAATCCCTCATGTGTCTAAGGCACTGTGACCATCACAGCTAATGAGCTCTGATCTCATGTGGCCCTAGGTCCCAGCCATGATACTAACCACCTTTTGGCCTTGTCTGAAGTGGGAACGAGCCATTAATGTAGCTGGACTGGTGCAAGCCCCTGGCATAGGCAAGAAAAGCCACACGGCTCTTTCCAGTGGCACCTCCATGGACAGTGGTTCAAAGTGTGTCGCTGCCCAGACTTTATCCTTTAGCTCAGTCAATAGAGTCCACGCGTCTAGATCCTGGGCTCAGACAACCCCGCCAGGAGTGTTAGTAGTCCACCTAATTTCAAGCAGAGGATCGACTCTGCCAATACAAACGGTGTTTTAACTTGTCTTGGGCACTGGTTGCTAGTCCTTGATTGCTGGCTCAGAGCAGATTCCCAGTATGTTCTTGTGCTTTGGTTTCATTTACCAGCATCCTGGCTGCTCCTTTGCACCGGGAGTGGTGTTTGGCAAAGGAGTTCCATGATGGAGGATGATCTGTTTATCGACTAAAGCCCATAAATGTCTCTGAACTCGGGACAGGCAGCTGCAAGGGGGGTGGGGGTGGTAGAAAACAGTCCCCGAAGGTTCAAAGGCCCTCCTCCCTGTCAACTGAGGAGGGATAACTACAGATCAATCAGGTTCAGCTGAGAAGAGGTTACCAGCAAATCAGTTAGGATCAGCTGAGAGGGAGTTCCCTGAGGTCAGTTAGGATCAGCTGATTCCAACTAAGGGCTGCCTGAGACCTTTTTAAACCCTCCCCGGTGGGAGAAGAGGAGAGGATGAGAGAGAGAAGGAATCAATCTGCTAGTAGGTGAGGAGCCACAAGACAGCGAGCCTCACCTCACCGGGGGGCTGCATTCCCTCCCCTAAGGGAAGAAAAACAAGCCCAAAAGCCTGGCTGGGAGAAGGAGCGGCCTGCCCCTGTGCATCTTAGATGGGCTGTTTTACCCCAGCCCATCTCACCAAGGCTAAAAACAGCTGAGGCTGGTGAAACTGAGAAGGTGCCTTGCCACACTACCCATGAATTTAATGCCATGCAGCAATACGAACCCTGAAGCACCCCACACCAGCATCTGCCTTGTGCTGTCCCCCAGCTGTGATGGGGCCTTGCCCGGGCAGGGCAGAGAACCTCCTGAGGGCAGGATGGAAATTGACCCTTCGTGACACCACGTGTTTCTGGCCCCGTTCAGGTCAGTGTGCAGAGCAGACACCCCCTCCCCTGCTCCGCCTGGCCCTGAGTGCAAGGAGGATTTTGAACAGATTATGTAACAGCAGCTACTGAAATTGCGTAAATCAGAAAAAGGGGGGGGGGGGGTTTGCAAACCCAGCACGGTCAGGTTGGAGGGAGCCGAGTGAAGGAATTGGAGCCGATCGTTATGCACCCAGCACTCTCATCACCTGCTGCTGGAGCAGCCTGGAGGAAAAGCCCATGGAGCCAAGTGGCACCGGGCGAGCCCTGGGGGCAGTGCCGGGAGATACCCACTGGCAGGGGGCAATTGCTCCTTGGATGCAGTTTCGTGCCAGCTGGGGCTAGGCAAGGCCCGTGTGGTGAGGCAAGACGCCGTTGCGCTGGTGCACAGAGCGCATGGCTCTGATGCGGCAAGATACCTGCCTGGGAGAATGTATCCAACGGTGCTGCTTCCGTGCTTCAGTTCTTCGCTGTGTGGGGAGCTCCAGCAAGCTCAGCTGGAGGGGACAGGGAGGGAAGCAGGTGGCTGGAGCATTCTTGCATGCCAGTAAACCTACACCCTGTGGGGCCCTCGAGGGGCCTTTGAGGCACAGGCACACAGTAGGGTGATGCACCAAGGGCTGTGCTGACCCCCAGCAGCCTCTAATAGAGGAGGTGGACGTGGCATCCTCAGTGCCGTGGTGGGGAAGCAGTGACTAGCGTTCCTTGAGTTCACACTGGATACGCTCAGCGTTTTAACATCGGCATTAGCACGGAGCGCCTCCCTACCAACATCATCCTTGTTGCTGGTATTTAGTGTTTATATCTAGGACGTGCGGAGGGGCCCTCATCTGGATTGACGCCCCGTTGTGCCAGGTGCTGCACACACAGACTAGAACGGTGGCGCTCAACCATTTTTGGACCAGGATCCATTTATAAACCTTGGAGGCCAGGCCCGACCCAGGAAATAGCTTCAGTAGAAAACATGAGTATTCTGGTCCCAAAATACTTATTACCCAGTACATGTACTAATCATAGGAATAGTAACTAATAACAAGTTAAAGCCGCAGCCAGCAGCAGCGCAGAATTAGGGGTGGCAATACCACACCATGGCATGGCCTTCACAGCTGGGCACCCAGCCAGCAGCTGCTGGTCTCTGGCCACCCTGCTCTGAAGGCAGCCCTGTCGCCAGCAGCAGCGCAGAAATAAGGTGGCAAAACCCTGGGTATGCACAGTGTTAACGTGCAGTGAAACATATGCAAACTCTGATCTATTTTTAAAGTTTGTTCGTGACCCTTTCATACATTCCTGCAACCCACTTTTGGGTCACTACTCACGGGTTGAGAAACACTGGACTAGAAGATCCTGCAATGTAAAGACCTTTGGGGTGCGAGGTGGTGCAGAATGTAAGCTAATGTCACCCCTTCGCTGAGTGACAGCAGGTTGCAGGGCCATGCAGGTCACTTTCCTATTGGAGGAGAGATCAGTGGGGCAGAGTCTGGGGATACTCTTAGTGTAACTGGTGTACACTAGACACAGCTGTCCTGGAACAGAGGTGATCACAAATGGCAGGCAGGCCAACCCCATCTTTCAGAGATCTCAGCCAAAATACCTGTTCCCTAGGGAGCAAGTCTGCTCTCTGCATTCATCTCTGTAACGAGAGGCAATTCTTGGGGCCAACTCCCCTGCTGCTTGCAAGAGCGCCTCCCAAAAGTGACTGTCTCCCAAAACTAACCACAAGCAGTAATGCTTCACAGATGGAACAGAGCTCCCACGCTATGGGGATACCTACGCTTCGAGCTGGAGGTGTAATTCCCTGCTCAGGTAGACATACACATGCTAGCTCTGATTGTGATTGTTCCTGTGGAACAAGGAAGCAGTACTGAAATGTTTTAGTGATAACCCCTCGGCGCTGGCTTTCAAGATCCCCATGCAAATTAGAAGCATGGGAACCAGCCAAACGGTGTCCTAGACGGAAAATTCTGCTGCTGTAAATACAGGTAATTTAAATTTTAGACCATCATCCAAAGAGGCGCTCATACATAGCAAGGAGCTGATGTTGTAACCAACTGGTGAGTGTATCACCAGTGCCCAAGCCACAGAGGGTAGTAGTCTGTTGCTGTGCCAGCTAGGGAAAATTGGCTCTTTAATTCAAGATGTGGCTTGTGGGAAATTCAGTGGAAGTTGGGCTCCTGCCTTAGCCTCTTTGAAAATTCCAGCCTTATGTACCAATTAGCCTTCTAGAAATGTTTCCCAATAGCTCCTTTGTGTCTTTCTGTTCCTTTGTTTACACCGACCAAAGGACAGATACAATCTGTTCGCGAGCATAAAATTCTGTGCTCGGAAAATGGTAGGGCTGGAAAATCAACAAAGGGAAAGTATCTTCCTCCCTCTTGACAAGACTAACTTAAAACCGGATAAAACTTTGTGGTTTTGGTACATTGCGAACTGCTGAAATAAATAGTCGCTCCTGGACTGGATGCTTGCCAGATTTCAGTCACAGATGGCTTTTAAAATCTAAAAATAGAGAGTTTTAATGGAAATACCAACAAGATATTTAAAGGGTTCTGGCAAGATATTAGTATTAATTATCTGCATTCCAGTAACACCTAGAAGCAGCACCTAAGATCTAGTACATAGCAAGACAGTCCCTGCCCCAAAGTGCTGAAATAGACAAAATGTGGAAGTGACTTGGCCAAAACAGACAATGGGAAGTGACTTGGCCAAAACAACACAGCAGCTCTGTGGGACTAGAACACAGGTCTCTTGATGCCCAGCCCAGGGCACTATCCACTAGACTGTACTGCCTCCCTAAGCAATGGTCCATAAATCTAACCGTGTTTTTTCACTCTGTTCACCCCTTGGAAGTCTGGAATTAAAATCTGTTCCCCCCTGGAACAGTCTTTCTCCACTATGCCCATAATATTGCTTTATTATTGTAGGGCTGCTCATGAAGCCTGGCTGCTCTGTGGTGTTTTTACTGGAGGGGTGCCTGTGAGAGGTGAGCTTGGCACAGTGGGGGGAGCAAACTCCTCACAGATTATTTTTGTTGGCTTCTTTCCTCCTCCTGCTCTCTGCCCTATGCCGCACTCTCCTTGACTCTGACGTGGCGGGGATGTTGTCTGCGGCGTACAGCTGTGTTGGAATTGCAAGCTATCATTTTAAGGGGAGAGGGGTCTTGCAGACTAGTGGGTTCTGTAGCAAAGCTTGGATCTAGGAACAGTCAGTCTGGAAAGAATTGCCTAGCGTAAGGTGGGGTGAGTTGTGCCTCTCTGCCATACAAGCAGTCTGCTTCGTCTCTCTCTGTTTTGGGGTTATTGTTCTGAATTCTAAGCCCTAATGTAGTGTAACATTGCAACTGCCAGCAAGAGTTTCTATGTTTTTATCTGACGTGTGTGTGTGTGTGTGCTGTGAAACACAACGCTGTCGAGTGCTTAGTGCAAGGGACAAGGCACCAGGGCTCATAGGTTTCAGTCCCAGCTCTGCAACTGATTCCCCGGGTAACCTTGGCCAAGTCAATCAACCTCTCTGTTCCTCAGTTTCCCCAGGTGTGACATGGGGATAAAAACAGGCAATTCACGGACGCTCAATTCTGATGGCAAAGCCCTTTGAGATCCTGGCCGGAAGGGCGCTAACCATGTGCAAAGCAATGATGTCTCATTCAGCACTCCAGGCACGCTTGTGGGGAAGGAGGGGGACCTGCATTTTCAGTGCTGTCTGCCTGGGCTTTTGAATTCTTCCAGGTGTCACCTTCCCCTAATGAGGAAGGCCTGGCCCATTATTGCAGGGGATGAGTAAAGTTATTTATCCCAGCGAGGTGAAGCCTGCCGGGCCTCCAGTGAAACATCTTTCAGATAATCTGGAGAAGGTCGTTTGTCACCCTCTCACCACACAAATTAGTCAGAGATGGATGGGAGTCCCCAGTCCAGGCGGCGGCTGCTGCTGCTGGGAAAGCCACACAGGTAAAGAGCACCAAGAGGCTGGGGTGTGATGCCGGAGGGGTCTCTCTGTCCGTGGGGGGATGAATACTAGTGGGGTCCGTCTCACACAGACATGGAAGTGCCCTGTTGGGGCATGTGGCCTATTCCCAGGCCAATGCGGGGCTATCCCTAATGCCCCGTGATCTGGTCTCAGCTGAGCTGGAGGGGAGTGAATTCATGCCTGGAGGAGAGCAGTGACAGGAGCCTAGGTGCTAATAGCTGTCAAGAGCTACACGCCGGGGAGGAAATAAACCTCCCAGGTAGCAAATGGAGAGTCAGTTCACTGTTAATAATCATACCAAGCTCCTATCAGCAGTAGAGCTCAAAGTTCCTTTACACGGGAGGTCAGGATCATTATCCCCGTTTTACATTAGGGGAAACTGTGTAGAACTGATAAATGAAATTGTTCATAAGTACAGTTTTTTATGAATGAAACAACATTCATTCATAAAACCGGTCACCCCAATAACTAGCTAATTGACCATTGAGATGCTTGTTAAGAACCATAGCTGTTCCCCCAGCTGCCCTTGTAAGATTCACTTTCACTCCAATTGCTGCTTAAAGCACTGAAACGTGCACTATTTCAACACTGTAACTTCTGCTCACTGTGTGCCATTCATTACACTTGTCCATAGTGTAACTCAAACTCCATTTTAAAGTGCTCACTCCATTTTGTAAAGCCTGCTGCAAGCTTCGTTTTGCAAACCCCTGCTGTATCTTATTAGTGTAGTTTAGATGTGTGACTGAGGTATGTATGGACGATGGAATCAACCTCCAGCCCGTCCTGATGAAATAAAGTGTAAACACCAACCACTGAAGATGCAGACAACAGCCCTGACAAAGCAAGAAGAGTCCACCCTGAAAAGAAAAGAACAAAGGTACAGCTGAAGGAACATCAAAGCCAGGTCCCAGGCTGAAAGTCATGTCTGCAATTGAGGGGTGATCAATCACACCAAACCCAGAGGCAGCGTGACACAGCAAGACCTGTAGACTCTGGATTCAAACTAAAGCCTACGAAAAGGATGGGGGAGATGGAAGGCTTTGGAGGGTAACATTCTGCTGCCAGCATGGAAGGGCATCTGTGCGCGCCCAACAGAGACCCAGCCCTCCCTTGTGCCCGGCTTTCCTGGCCCGTTAGCCGCCACAAGCTACAAACCCAAGCCACGAACTCAAGCTACGTTCGGGACTGGTAACTATCTAGCAGAACATTTGTGTGTGTGTATAAGTATTAGGTATTAGCTAGTGGTTATAGATCAAATTGTTGTCATAATAACCATGGCATCTTTGCCTTGTCCCCTAAAATGATCCTGTGTAGTTTTGTCTGCATGACAAGTGAGGCACAGGGAGGGGCTGAGACTTGCCCAAAGTCACCCAGAAGACCAGTGGAAGAGCTGGGAATAGAAGCCAGGTCTCCTGAGTACCAATCCAGTGCTCTGTCCACTAGCCCACACTGCCTTCCATCTTGGCTCCTTAACACAATTCTGCTATTAGAAACCCCCTTTACTCTGACCCCTCCCCGCCATCAGTCACCTTCAACAACATGCCATGTGGGTGCTCTGGTTCCACAACCAGACCAAACTACACCTGGGAATACCTCATTGCTGCGCAAGGCACTGTTACACCAAGCAACCGGGCCACCAAACCAACAGCCCTCCGCCACGCTTCCAATAGGGGCCACAAACCCATAGCTCACCCCCTGCAAACCCAGAGCTGTAATGCACCGTGTGGCCATTGCTTACGCCTCTCGGCCTGGAAACCGCCACCTCCTCCACTTAGTTGCCAATGGTCCTGAGAAACTCCATTGCTCCCCCTGCCTTCCACATACAGCCCTGCAGCAACCCTCTTGTGACCCCACCCAGAGGGCCCAGTCTTCCTCCTGCACCCTGCACTGTGGCTGCTGACTGAGTCTAACATCCCACTCGAGCAGCCCACTCTACTCCCCCATGGGCTCTCATACATCAGATGTGTACCAGGGACGGGGGAGGCAGGGGCAGAGTTAAGGTTGTTTGTTAAACTTCACATTGACATGGCCAAGGTTTTCCTCTGGCGTTAATGATCATTTCCACCCCTTGTGCAGAAATGCGGCCTTTTGTGATGCACGCACATCTGTCTAAATGGGAGGCGTGTGTGTATGGTGCGCTGAGTGGAGCGTGCGGGGGAGTGTGCACGTGGTGTGTTTTGACATGCCCACACTGGCTGCTTTCTCGGGTTGATGATAGCATTGTGGCACGGATTTCCCAGGCGGCATTACAGCCCTAGAGGGTGTAGGACAGCGTATCCAGCTCTGGAAAGGCAAAATACCGTAGCAATGAATAAATCACCAACAGTCTTTGCCCTTAGTCAGCTAGCTCTGGGCCTGTCTGTTCCCTGGGGCATCGGCTGCTGCTTCTGATAGAGGAAAATGGTACTCTCGGCATGAACGGGGGTTCCCATCACCTCATCAGTGTCATGTCTGCCCAGTACGGCTTGTCCACAGCTCAGCCTGTACAGTTTGCCCCATTCCGAGCGGTCTTCGTTATGCCTCTAGCCCCCCAAAGCGTACCAGGCTCCTGGCTGCAGCAGGCTTTGGTGGCTTAATTCCCTTCAGCGGCTTTGGAAATCCCAGTCTCCTCAAGCTGAAAGTGCTGGCGAATACATTGCTCCGGTGAGTTGTGCCACTGAGCAGTGGGGCTACTTGGTGAGTAAATGTACTCACGGGCCTGTCTGCAGAATCGGGGCCTCAGTAGAGAAATCTGATAGAAGGACTTGCTCTTTCACGCTCACCTTTGGGCCGAGCACTTACTGCAGGGACGGCCCACGTGGGGCTGTTTGAGTAGAAAGCACGGGGCATAGGAGGGTTTACAGGATAGGAGCTACTGAGGGGAAAGTGGGGTGGCCCAAAGGCAGATTCTGCTCTCACTTGTGCTGATGCCGCCTGGTTCACAAGCAGCGATTCTACCTCTCGCACAGGATTGCAGCTCTGCCCCCTGCCCCTCAGGGACCTGCCCAGGATAGGACAGCAGTGACTGCCAGGCGCAGACCAGGCCGAGATGAGAAGCAGCTCTCTGCACTCGCCCTCACGAGCCTCTGGGGCTTGGATATTTTCATACTGCAGTTAAAGATCTAGGGGCTGAACTGTTTTGATACTCGGACACCAACACCCACACACGTAACGGGTCTCCTGTACTCCATGGGTCAACCTTGCCTGGCCTCCCGCATTACCAGGGCTCCCATGCTCTGCAGACGTCCAGGAGCCTCCTTGCCGTCCTGCTCTTCCCTGTGCCCCATCTCAGCCCTGTCCTGGAGCTTGACTGGCGCTCCCAGCTCCCCACAGTGCTCTGCTCCTCGGCTCACCTGCCCTGCTACAATACAGGTTTTCTCTTAGCTCTCCAATCCTTCTGCGCCCTGCTCTCCACCTTGGCCCTGCAGTGCAGCATTGGAGTAGTGCCCTCTCCCTCTCCCTTCTCTGGCCACGAAGTCTTGCTTCGGAGTCCTAAGCAATAAATCTGTGTGCAGATCTTCAGGAGAGTCCCTCTGACACAACCAGTACCAGTCTCTGCTTCCTCCCACCCTGCTCTGTTACTTTTGGAAACATGAGGAAAGGTAAGACCCCTGCATAATAAAGCTTGCCACATTCGATGGACGTGAATGCAAACAGCGGAGACATTAAAGCACAAAAGCCAGGCATCAAAACTCCACATCTTGGGGCTTATTCTGTAGCAAGCAGGTTTCAGAAAATATGGCCGGCAAATTAGCTCTTGTCCGTGATTGGTGGCTGTTTCCCCTCCGCTTAAATATCTCAGCTGCTTTACAGGAGAGTTTGTTTTTGGCTATCTCCCTGGGCGTGCCTGGCAGAAGACAGTGTGATTATTTTCTCCTGCACTAACTGAAGATCAACAGATTAGATTGCAATGATATTTTTATACTAAAACAAAACTCTTTGGGGCTGACACGGTGCGATGAGACAGCTCAGATAATCAATGCTTAATTTCTTCCAGAATGCACATTTTCTATTCAGTGCCCATTTGCTTGTTATACCACATCCAGGGTTGTTCCAAAAGCCTGTGCACCTTTGATACAGCTGGACTGACTTTCTTCATGGAAGAAGTCAGCCCTTCCCCTGTGAATGGGCTTTCAGAGCAGAACCTTAATTCTCCCTAGTATTAACTGTTTGTGGTATGACAGCAGCTCGAGGCCCCAGCCACGATCAGGGCCTCATTGTTCTAGATGCTGGACAAACAGTGAGTGACAGTCCCTGCCCTCCCTGAGTGAAGACTCCATGCTAGAGTGGTCACCAACAGGTACTGTGAGTGATCAGAAGCTAAAGGAGAAGCTTGAACACTCTTTGGTGAGCCAGCGGTTTATTGGTGAAGGTCTGAGCCACAGGGAGTCCATGGAGAGGGAAAGAGGAGGAGGTTTGAACAAAGAACTCCAATCTGAGAAGCAGGATTTTCTGTGTGCTAGTCCTGGGTCTGACAATGACTCCCTCTATGTCTCTTGGTAAGGTAAGACTTTTCTGTGCCTCAGTTTTCCCAGCTGTAAAAGGGGTGCAGAGTGGAAGGCTGGTCTACCGGTAAGGACACTAGCTGATGAGTTGGAGGCCCCGGTCCCTGCTCTATCACAAATTTCCTGTTGGATCTGGGCAAGCCACTTAGGGTATGTCTACACTACGGAATAAGGTCAAATTTATAGAAGTCGTTTTTTTAGAAATCGGTTTTATATATTCGAGTGTGTGTGTCCCCACAGAAAATGCTCTAAGTGCATTAAGTGCATTAACTCGGCGGAGTGCTTCCACAGTACGGAGGCTAGAGTTGACTTCTGGAGCGTTGCACTCTGGGTAGCTATCCCACAGTTCCCGCAGTCTCCGCTGCCCATTGGAATTCTGGGTTGAGATCCCAGTGCCTGATGGGGCTAAAACATTGTCGCGGGTGGTTCTGGGTACATATCGTCAGTCCCCCCTTCCCTCCCTCCCTCCGTGAAAGCAAGGGCAGACAATCGTTTTGCGCCTTTTTTCCTGAGTTACCTGTGCAGACGCCATACCACGGCAAGCATGGAGCCCGCTCAGGTAACCGTCACCGTATGTCTCCTGGGTGCTGGCAGACGCGGTACGGCATTGCTACACAGTAGCAGCAACCCATTGCCTTGTGGCAGCAGACAGTACAGTACGACTGGTAGCCGTCCTCGTCATGTCCGAGGTGCTCCTGGCCACGTCGGCTGGGAGCGCCTGGGCAGACATGGGCGCAGGGACTAAATTTGGAGTGACTTGATCAGGTCATTCTCTTTAGTCCTGCAGTCAGTCCTATTGAACCATCTTATGGTGAGCGGGCAGGCGATACCGATTGCTAGCAGTCCTATTGCATCATCTTCTGCCGGGCAGGCAAGAGATGAGGATGGCTAGCAGTCGTATTGTACCATCTTCTGCTAAGCAGCCATGAGATGTGAATGGCATGCAGTCCTTCTGCACCGCCTGCTGCCAGCCAAAGATGTAAAAGGTAGATGGAGTGGATCAAAACAAGAAATAGACCAGATTTGTTTTGTACTCATTTGCCTCCTCCCCCATCTAGGGGCCTCATTTCTCTAGGTCACACTGCAGTCACTCACAGAGAAGGTGCAGCGAGGTAAATCTAGCCATGTATCAATCAGAGGCCAGGCTAACCTCCTTGTTCCAATAAGAACAATAACTTAGGTGCACCATTTCTTATTGGAACCCTCCGTGAAGTCCTGCCTGAAATATTCCTTGATGTAAAGCCACCCCCTTTGTTGATTTTAGCTCCCTGAAGCCAATCCTGTAAGTCATGTCGTCAGTCGCCCCTCCCTCCGTCAGAGCAACGGCAGACAGTTGTTCCGCGCCTTTTTTCTGTGCGGACGCCATACCAAGGCAAGCATGGAGGCCGCTCAGCTCACTTTGGCAATCAGGAGCACATTAAACACCACACGCATTATCCAGCAGTATATGCAGCACCAGAACCTGGCAAAGCGATACCGGGCGAGGAGGCAACGTCAGCGCGGTCACGTGAGTGATCAGGACATGGACGCAGATTTCTCTGAAAGCATGGGCCCTGCCAATGCATGCATCATGGTGCTAATGGGGCAGGTTCATGCTGTGGAACGCCGATTCTGGGCTCGGGAAACAAGCACAGACTGGTGGGACCGCATAGTGTTGCAGGTCTGGGACGATTCCCAGTGGCTGCGAAACTTTCGCATGCGTAAGGGCACTTCCATGGAACTTTGTGACTTGCTTTCCCCTGCCCTGAAGCGCATGAATACCAAGATGAGAGCAGCCCTCACAGTTGAGAAGCGAGTGGCGATAGCCCTGTGGAAGCTTGAAACGCCAGACAGCTACCGGTCAGTTGGGAATCAATTTGGAGTGGGCAAATCTACTGTTGGGGCTGCTGTGATGCAAGTAGCCCACGCAATCAAAGATCTGCTGATATCAAGGGTAGTGACCCTGGGAAATGTGCAGGTCAGAGTGGATGGCTTTGCTGCAATGGGATTCCCTAACTGTGGTGGGGCCATAGACGGAACCCATATCCCTGTCTTGGCACCGGAGCACCAAGCCGGCGAGTACATAAACCGCAAGGGGTACTTTTCAATAGTGCTGCAAGCTCTGGTGGATCACAAGGGATGTTTCACCAACATCAACGTGGGATGGCCGGGAAAGGTACATGACGCTCGCATCTTCAGGAACTCTGGTCTGTTTCAAAAGCTGCAGGAAGGGACTTTATTTCCAGACCAGAAAATAACTGTTGGGGATGTTGAAATGCCTATAGTTATCCTTGGGGACCCAGCCTACCCCTTAATGCCATGGCTCATGAAGCCGTACACAGGCAGCCTGGACAGTAGTCAGGAGCTGTTCAACTACAGGCTGAGCAAGAATGGTGGTAGAATGTCCATTTGGACGTTTAAAGGCGCGCTGGCGCAGTTTACTGACTTGGTTAGACCTCAGCGAAACCAATATTCCCACTGTTATTACTGCTTGCTGTGTGCTCCACAATATCTGTGAGAGTAAGGGGGAGATGTTTATGGTGGGGTGGGAGGTTGAGGCAAATCGCCTGGCTGCTGGTTACGCGCAGCCAGACTCCAGGGCGGTTAGAAGAGCACAGGAGGGCGCGGTGCGCATCAGAGAAGCTTTGAAAACCAGTTTCATGACTGGCCAGGCTACGGTGTGAAAGTTCTGTTTGTTTCTCCTTGATGAAACCCCCCGCCCCTTGGTTCACTCTACTTCCCTGTAAGCTAACCACCCTCCCCTCCTCCCTTCGATCACCGCTTGCAGAGGCAATAAAGTCGTTGCTTCACATTCATGCATTCTTTATTCATTCATCACATAAATAGGGGGATGACTACCAAGGTAGCCCAGGAGGGGTGGTGGAGGAGGGAAGGAAAATGCCACACAGCACTTTAAAAGTTTACAACTTTAAAATTTATTGAATGACAGCCTTCTTTTTTTTGGGCAATCCTCTGTGGCGGAGTGGCTGGTTGGCCGGTGGCCCCTCCACCGTGTTCTTGGGCGTCTGGGTGTGGAGGCTATGGAACTTGGGGAGGAGGGCGGTTGGTTACACAGGGGCTGTAGTGGCAGTCTGTGCTCCAGCTGCCTTTGCTGCAGCTCAACCATACACTGGAGCATACTGGTTTGGTCCTCCAGCAGCTTCAGCATTGAATCCTGCCTCCTCTCATCACGCTGCCGCCACATTTGAGCTTCAGCCCTGTCTTCAGCCCGCCACTTACTCTCTTCAGCCCGCCACCTCTCTTCCTGGTCATTTTGTGCTTTCCTGCACTCTGACATTATTTGCCTCCATGCATTCGTCTGTGCTCTGTCAGTGTGGGAGGACAGCATGAGCTCGGAGAACATTTCATCTCGAGTGCATTTTTTTTTCTTTCTAATCTTCACAAGCCTCTGGGAAGGAGAAGATCCTGTGATGACTGAAACACATGCAGCTGGTGGAGAAAAAAAAAAGGGACAGCGGTATTTAAAAAGACACATTTTATAAAACAGTGGCTACACTCTTTCAGGGTAAACCTTGCTGTTAACATTACATACATAGCACATGTGCTTTCGTTACAAGGTCGCATTTTGCCTCCCCCCACCGCGTGGCTACCCACTGAACCCTCCCCCCTCCCTGTAGCTAAGAGCGGGGAACATTTCTATTCAGCCACAGGCAAACAGCCCAGCAGGAACGGGCACCTCTGAGTGTCCCCTGAAGAAAAGCACTCTATTTCAACCAGGTGACCATGAATTATATCTCACTCTCCTGAGGATAGCACAGAGAGATAAAGAACGGATGTTGTTTGAATGCCAGCAAACATACACTGCAATGCTTTGTTGTACAATGATTCCCGAGTACGTGTTACTGGCCTGGAGTGGTAAAGTGTCCTACCATGAAGGACGCAATAAGGCTGCCCTCCCCAGAAACCTTTTGCAAAGGCTTTGGGAGTATATCCAGGAGAGCCGCGAATGCCAGGGCAAAGTAATCCTTTCACATGCTTGCTTTTAAACCATGTATAGTATTTTAAAAGGTACACTCACCGGAGGTCCCTTCTCTGCCTGCTGGACCCAGCAGGCAGCCTTGGGTGGGTTCGGGGGGTACTGGCTCCAGGTCCAGGGTGAGAAACAGTTCCTGGCTGTCGGGAAAACCGGTTTCTCTGCTTGCTTGCTGTGAGTTATCTACAACCTCATCATCATCATCATCTTCTTCGTCCCCAAAACCTGCTTCCGTATTGCCTCCATCTCCATTGAAGGAGTCAAACAACACGGCTGGGGTAGTGGTGGCTGAACCCCCTAAAATGGCATGCAGCTCATCATAGAAGCGGCATGTTTGGGGCTCTGACCCGGAGCGGCCGTTCGCCTCTCTGGTTTTCTGGTAGGCTTGCCTCAGCTCCTTCAGTTTCACGCGGCACTGCTTCGGGTCCCTGTTATGGCCTCTGTCCTTCATGCCCTGGGAGATTTTGACAAAGGTTTTGGCATTTCGAAAACAGTAACGGAGTTCTGATAGCACGGATTCCTCTCCCCATACAGCGATCAGATCCCGTACCTCCCGTTCGGTCCATGCTGGAGCTCTTTTGCGATTCTGGGACTTCATCATGGTCACCTCTGCTGATGAGCTCTGCATGGTCACCTGCAGCTTGCCACGCTGGCCAAACAGGAAATGAGATTCAAAAGTTCGCGGTTCTTTTCCTGTCTACCTGGCCAGTGCATCTGAGTTGAGAGTGCTGTCCAGAGCGGTCAAAATGGAGCACTCTGGGATAGCTCCCGGAGGCCAATACCGTCGAATTGTGTCCACAGTACCCCAAATTCGAGCTGGCAAGGCCAATTTAAGCGCTAATCCACTTGTCAGGGGTGGAGTAAGGAAATCGATTTTAAGAGCCCTTTAAGTCGAAATAAAGGGCTTCATCGTGTGGACGGGTGCAGGTTTACATCGATTTAATGCTGCTAAAATTCGACCTAAAGTCCTAGTGTAGACCAGGGCTTAGCCTCTCTCTGCCAGTTCCCTAGCTATAAACGAGGGATAATAGCACTTCCCTGCCTCACGGTGGTGCTGGGAGGTTAACACCAAAAAGCATTGGGGAATGCTTTGAGATCTACCGAGGGAAGGCTATATAAGAGCTAGCTAGGGTGGTGCATTGTATACACCTGCTAGAGGGAATAGTGACCTAGAAGTGTACTGTGAGTGCTAATAATGTAACCTGCTTTATTTCTGAATTCTCCAAACACAGCTCAGCCGGTCCCCCAAAAGGGTTCTGGGCAGGAGAGTGTGTCAGGTGGCAGCGGTAAAGATTCAAAGAGTTGCTTTTTCTGATGCTGAACAAGGAACTTGATTACAGTAAGGAACCCAGCATCACCCCAAAAGCTTCTCCTGGCCTAGACGCTGGCCCAGGGCCCCGCTTCCTGCCACAAATGTAAAGAAACAGTGCCTACGTGCTCACCAAGTCCAACAGGGACTGTAGGGCCAGGCTTTCAGGTACTCAGCGCCTGCAGTCAGAGCCAGATTTTCAAAAGTGTGGGACGCCCAACACGCCGAGGCGCTTCTGAAAATATGGGCCATAGGTCCAAAAATTACTGTCAATGGAACTAGCACTGGAGGGCATCCAAAACACCATGGGCACACACTGTTGCCTGAGATGATAATGCTATTTGTTTACCCACCTCAGAGGGCTGTGCTGAGAGCTGATTAGTTAATTATCCAGTGCTTTGAAATATACAAACTATGTGTCCTGGCTGAAGGCTCTGAAGGCTACCTGTGATGTAAACGAGCAAAAGGTTAATACAAAGCGGAGAAAAATACATAGCAGAGGGGCAACTCTGGGACAGCGAAATGTTCAAAGTAGGGAGGGAAATATTCCCCAGTGTTCAGGCGACAGAGGGAGAGGCACAGGTAAGGAAGCATGGAGGAGATGGAGCAAAAATCTGAGAGAAAATGGGGATGAGTTTGCAAGATGGGGAAAAAAGCCAAAGTCTGTAAAATCTCAGGGCGCAGGAAGAGGCCATGAGCTTTAATTCCCCGCTCAGTTCCTGAGGGCAGTGTGATCAGTGCCTAATTTGAAGTGAAAGAGGGGCCAGGGCTTAAGCAATTTTTTTACATTCGTAACTGATGCAGCAAGTCCAGAGGTGCTGGGGCTACGAACTGCCCAGCAGTGTGTGTGACGGTGGGCCCAGGGCTGTGACCAGGGTGGGATGAAGGGGAAAAGACGCCGGGGTGGAAAAATGGTGCCGCAGGTGATGTGTGTGGGGCATGTGCCCCCCATTTATTGGTTGCACCCATCCCCCAACCCTCAGTGACTGGGTGGCCCACTGAGGTGAGTCAGGGGGTGAAGGGGGCGCTCCCATGTTGGGCTCCACCGGGCGGGGCTGGCGCCATCGCTCGACCCCCCCCCCGCGCCAACATTCCTCTGCACCCTTCCGTGGGGTGGTCACCCCCCTTATATTGTGTTCCCCACTATCAACGATTACGGATCACCTCTGATTATGGGGCGGAAAAATGACAAAAACCAGCAGGGGGCGCAAACACGCCGGCTCTTCCCAGGCGCTAAAATGCCTAGTTCTGGCTCTGCCCACAGAGACCGGGGGGCTGCACGGGGGGGTGCCCGGCCCCAGAGCGAGTCCCAGCCCTGCCCCACTCAGACCCAGGGTGGAGGAGACACCCGGGCCCGGAGGGGGGAAGGGACAGGCCGGGCTGTGGGTCCTGTACCGATTACTGACCATTATCTAGCTCGGGGGGGCTGCAGCGGCCATCCCCGTGCCATCCGGCCTGCTCCGGCCATTGCTCCCGCAGCGGGCTCTGGGGCGCGCTCACCCGGCGGCGCGGTTCTAGCGCAGCGCTGTGGGGGTTGCGGGATCGAGCCCTGCTCCCGCCGAGGTTCCCGTCCCGGGGAGGGGGCTGCACGGACCCCCCCCCGGCAGCGGCAGGCTCGGTGCCGGCACTGCCCGGGGCAGAGGGGCTCACACGGGGAGGGCCGGGCAGGAGGGCCGGGGCTCTGCGGCTTTAAGAGGCAGGGCCCCGGCGCCGGCAGGGGGTGGGGCTCCCTGCGACGGAACCGAAGTCGCCGCAGACCAAGGGCCGGCCCCCGCCAGCGCACCTCCACCTGCGGGGCTGCCGAGCGCCACCGGCCCGCCTCTGCGGGGCGAGCAACCTGCCCCCGAGCGGCGCGGCCTCGCCCGGCACGGCACGGCTCGGCTCCCCGCCCCCTCGCCCTGCTGCCAGCGGGCTCCAGCGGCTGACAGCGGCCGGCCCCGGGAAAGCCCCGATCTCCGCCGCCAGCGCACAAAGCCCCGGGGCGGCGGGCCAGGACGTTGCTCCCGTTCCCCCAGGGCGCAGGAGCCGCTGGCGCGGCCTCCCGGGGCGCGCCAACATGGGGTTCCTGCACCAGCTGCATCTCCTGCTCTGGAAGAACGTGACTCTCAAGCGCAGGAGCCCGGTAAGGCTGCGCGCTGTGTCCGTTGCGCTGGGGTGGAGGGTGCCCCTGGGCGGGGCGGCCTGCCGGGGCCCGGGGATGCGAGAGGAATGAGCCGAGCCGCTCTTCGCGGGAGGGAGGTGGAAGGGCAGATCCGCAGAAATCTGCCGCTGTGATGGGGGTGGAAAGCGCTGGCTGGCCTGCGAAAGGAGAGACCAGAGCGGGGGAGGCTGCTGCACAGAAGGGGGAGAGCTGTCTGGTGCCTGCGAGACCCCCGCTCCTCGCCGGGGGAAGCTGTAGCTTGCTTGTCCCTGGCTAGCAGCAGCGGTGCAAAGGGACTCGGGCCTCTGAATGCCTTCCCTGCCAGGCCTGGAGATCCTGGGCTGGAGAATCTGCCCCCTTCCCCCGATCAGCCTCCCAGCCCAGAGGCCGGGAGACCTCGCTCCCTGCATGCAGTAGGTGGCAGCTGAGGATCTGCACTTGCTTTGGTGAACACCCATGTCTATTTAATGAGCGGCAGGAGGGTGAGGGGTCACTTCAGAGCCCCCCTCCCTGGGTCTGCAGGCGGCTGGTGTTTTTGTTTCTCTTTTGCCTTTGAGCGTGAGGCTGCCCCCCCCCTCCCCCAGGTGTGGGTCTAGGAAGATGCAATATCCCAGGCTCTGGCGATGTGAGGTGAATAATGGATGGGCTCTGGATGCAGAAATGGGGTGCTGTCTGGCTGTCTCTGTGCCGGGTGCACGCAGAGATAGCCAGACTATATAAACCCAAGGAGTAACCAAGAGAGGCCGCTCCGAGTCTGGTGTGTGTGTGCGCGTTACTGTGTCCTCCACGCCTGTGTGCAGCAGCAACAATTGGGCCCCGTACCTGTGCAGCCTCACTGTGGGCTAGGGTCACCTGGGTTACCCAGGGGCCTTCTCCGGTAAGGGGCACCGTATGCTGGTGCCAGTTCAGAACATCTGGGATGGTTTCATGTTGTCGCCAAGATCTACAGCTTTGTCATCCTCTGCCCCCCCGTCCCCGCTCCCCGAAAGCGACTGAAATCCCAGGTTTGCCGTGCTTCTGTCAAGCTCCATTTTATTATCCCCCTGGATGTGGCTGTTACGGGAACACTATCACAAGCCATTTGTGTCCATGTGCTATAAATAGGTTTCCAAATCATATGTGGGTCAGCTGCATCTTTCCCCATTTGTTAATCTGGAGAGAGCTTTCCTGCTTTTGGGTGCTCAGGAGGCAACGCTGCAGGCTGAGAGAGATTTAAGGTGTATAGAGGCTATGCCCCTCCACCAGCCTGTCCCCTCTCTGATTCTCCTTTTAGAGATCGGATACAGTCCTTGGGATCAATTTGGTATCTAAGTATGAGGGGTCAGAGAAGAAGCACAAGAACGGGTAGAGGGTTAAGAAACCTGCCTTACAGTGACAGACTCCAGGAGCTCCATCTATGTAGCTTAACAAAGCGAAGGTTAAGGGGTGACTTGATTGCAGTCTGTACGGACCTACCTGGGGAACAGACATTTAATACTGCGTTCTGCAGCGTACCAGAGAAAGGTGGAATGCACTCTGATGTCTGCAAGTTGAAGCTAGACAAATTCAGACTGGAAATGAGATGTAAATTTTTAATGGCGAGAGTAATTACCCTCTGGAACACTTTACCCAGGGTCCTGTTGGATTCTCCATCACTGACAAGACTGGTTAGAAAAACATCCCATCTGCTCTAGGGATTATTTTGGGGCAGGTCTCTGGCCTGTGTTGTACAGGAGATCAGGCTAGATGATTGCAATGGTCCCTTCTGGCCTTGGAATCGGTGAGGCTATAATGATTCTTACTTACATTTAACTCATTCCCTTCCCCCATCCACTTCGGTCTGATTCGTTGTTAAGAAATCCCTAGGCTGGCGAGTGCGGTTCGTGGGCTGCGCAGAGCTCTGTCTGCCGAGCGAGCTGCAAGGGCCACTGATTTAAAGAAGAATTAGGCGCAGGGTAATTAATGCAGAATGCGCTTGCGGGTTCCTGAGCAGAGGAAGTTTCTTCCTTGGTTATTTGGCTACAATCCTGGGGCTTTGTTGGGTGACCGGGCGAGTGAAGCCGGGTTGGGGGAAATAGCCCTTCCCAGGCCAGCGGGGGAAGCCCTCTCCTTGGACGCATTTGAAAGCACAGTGGACAAAGCATTGGGAACAGGCAATGCATGGCTGGCGGGATTGGGAGGGGGGCAGGTGACATGGTCTAATTAGCCTCTGATTTGAGGGTTAGCAAGCAACTGCTTCAGAAATGTTGGGCTGATATGTTTTCCCCCCTCAAGTAAATACAGATCTTGCAACTGTTGCTCACATCAGCAGCCCTCCGTTCCATTGAAGTAATGGGGGAACTTGCATGAGTGCGCGCTTGCAGCATTGGGCCTTATGTCATCCTGGTATCTGGAGCATCTATGTCTCTGATTGTCCAGCTGGGACCTGCTTGTGGAGGGAAAGATCAGGCAAGGCTGGGCAGAATTCTGTCTTTATGCTCAAAGCTCTGCTCTCTCCAGGCCCGCTAGTTTTATCCGGAGGTACCAGCGCTGAGTCATCCTGTTGCATCACTAAGCAGTGCTGGCCAGTCATGCTAAGGAGCCAAGCCTTGTGCTGTGAATTCCTGCCCCTAAGGACAGGTTTCAGAGTAACAGCCGTGTTAGTCTGTATGTGCAAAAAGAAAAGGAGTACTTGTGGCACCTTAGAGACTAACCAATTTATTTGAGCATGAGCTTTCGTGAGCTACAGCTCACTTCATCGGATGCATACTGTGGAAATTGCAATATTGTTTCATGGTGTCTGTGTATATAATAATGATATTCTGCAATTTCCACAGTATGCATCCGATGAAGTGAGCTGTAGCTCACGAAAGCTCATGCTCAAATAAATTGGTTAGTCTCTAAGGTGCCACAAGTACTCCTTTTCTTTTTGCCCCTAAGGAAAGGTGCGTAGGAACCTCACGCTGAGGGGTTTGGAGGGTGAAGTCCAGAGCTGGCAAATGCTCAGGGCAGTTTGGCTTTATCAGGTCTGACACGTGCCCTGGGCGTTCTCCTCCCCAAGAGTGACACGTGGCAAACCCAAATGGCTCCCGAACCACACTGGCCACAAAAGCTCTCTGATTAGTTCCTCAACAGCTGGGCAGTCACCAGGCTGAGTGGGCTGCATGCTCTGTGCACTAGAAAGGAGGCTTTTTGCTTTCTCAACCCTCTTCCCACCTGGCTCAGCTTCTCTGAAGAAGGGGCAGACGGACAGCGGGGGGTGTCTTCACAAAGCTGCTGCAGAAGCTGCCATTCTCCTGGCACTGGGGCTGCCCTGCTCTCTGGAGCAGGGAATGTGGTGCTATGAGAATGCAGAGCCCCCCAGTTCAGGAGTATGGCAGCACCCCCTGGCTCAAAGTGGTTTCCATCATATAAAGGGTTTGCAGTTTTAATGGCTCCCAGCACCCCCACTATGCAAATTGTTCCAAGCCACTGGCTCCCATAGCACTGTGTGTGGGCTACATACCTAGCTAGATGTGCCTCGGGGGCAGTGTGGAGGGAGGGGAAGCGGGGGGGAATGCGCAAGGCATGCATCTCAGTTGCTAAAGGAGGGTCAATAAGCTGCCCAGGTGGACTGTGCTGGCATGATGCGCCTTGGAGCAGTGAAGTGCTGCTGGGGGGATGCGTGCCGAGCTAGAGTCTGCCCCCCTCCTGCTGGACAGCGCCCTACTCCTCTGATACTGGTGAGGGTCCTGAGGAGCAGGGTGTGCAGTGCAAGGCTGGCAGGGTCTGACCAAGAAGTGGCACCTCCCCGCCCACCCAAAGAACGTGTGTGCGAACCTGGCAAGCAGTGGCCCAGACGGGAGCATGGCACACGCCACCTAGGAGCGCATGCGCTGCGTGGGGACTTACAAAGCATGCATCAGAGCAGCCACCCAAGCAGGTGCTGTGGGAGCCAGGGATCTACTTTGCAGCAGCATCAGTGCGTGGGGGTGCCCCCTAGGCCCTGTGTCTGTGCAGCCTGTTTGGTTGGTGCCTGGCACCTCATGAGCACCTCTCCTGCCACCCCTCACTCCTGCTGTGGGCTGGGCACTGCTCTGCCCTAGCGTGCACCTGGTTGTGACCTGTGCGCTCCCTGCCCGAGGCATCGCGGCTCAGTGTGGCCCAGGCTCCTTGCCTTGCATAACTGGACACGCTTCCCCTCTGCACCAGTGTAATCTCTGTATTAGCTGGTACCTCGCCCTAGGGCTGGGCTGAGTGGGTGGGTCAGGTGCCAAGGTACATGGACCAGGCTGGTCAGAGCAGCCCTTCCCTGCTCCTCCTGTTTACTAAATAGCTAGCAAGTCTGCCTGACCAGGCAAAAACGGAAACTGTGCCCTGCCAGGCAAAAATACACGTCTGAGTTGGGCTCCAGTCTCCCAGCTGTGCCCCAGATGTGGGCCAGGGGGCAGCTGAATAAGTGTAACTTCCCTCCTCTCCGCAGTGGGGCCATCTCTCCTGTTTCCAGCTGGGGTAACCGCTTTGTGCTGCATGCACCTGTCCCCTGCTGTGTGGGACTGGGTACAAGGCGATGTCTCTGCCTTCTCCCAACCTTCCCAGAATCATGGATAGGATGGTCTTTCACCCAGTGGATAAAATATTGGCCTGGGAGTCAGAAGAGCTGGGTTGTATTCCGGTCTCTACCATTGACTTTCTCCGTGACCTTGGGCAAGTCACTTCCCTGCTCGGTGCCTCAGTTTCCCCTCCCCCTCTGTCTTGTGTATCTAGATTGTAAGCTTCTCTGGCAGGGACTGCCTCTTGTGTGTCGGTACAACACCTGGCACAATGGAGCCCTGAGCTCAGCTGGGGTCTAAACGTTGCTGTAATACAAATTATCAGCTGTGAACAACGTCTTGTGTTGAAGTCTAAGGCGGTTTTTCCGAAGTTGCTGAGCGTCTGCATTCCCCAGCCACTTTGAGGGCATTAGTGGGTGCTCAGCACTTCTGAAAATCAAGCTGCTTGTCATTTGGTTCCCCCTGGAGAGGTCGGCTGGGGCAGGTGGCCCTGGGTTACTGCGGTGAAGCGGCAAGTAAGGGCACGGTGGCATCTCTGCTGTCACTGAGCAAACATTAGATGGGCGCCGTGGGATGTCACTAACACTTCACTAGTCACTTTCTGCATCCCTCTTCCCTTCCTTGCTCTCTGTTACCAAGATGTTTGTGACCTTGCTCCTCCTTCGCCAGCCCCATCCTCCTGCCCGATTCCCTCGGCAAAAGCCTAAGCTGGCATCGCTGCTGTCAGCTGCGGCATTGGGATGTGGCGCCGCCCGCATTAGGATCAGGCAGCAGGAGAAAGGGGGCTGCCTGGGAAAAGAAGAGGTGGGAGGCAGCAGTGACTTGGCAGGGAAAGCGTGAGAGTCTTGTGGCATTTCATTAAAGGTTCCCTTGCAAAGGGCAACTGTGGGACTTTCACTTTTGTGCCTTTTAGGGTGCGTGTTGAAGGAGTGGGGGCTGGCTGTATTTTTGACATTAGAAATTCAGGTCTTGTCTACCCTGGAAGAGTCTGTAGCTGACTGGAGATCCAGCGAAGCATTCCCCATCAACAGAACTACACTGAGATGCAGTTAAGATGGAGGGAATGTCTCAGGAAGTTCAATGTCTATAATTACAACATCCCAGTAATGTTCTCTTCAAAACCAAGCATTTAAACCAGGGTATTCAGAGTTAAGGTTTCACTTCGTTCCAGACGTGTGAAGGTAAGAAATGCACAGTGAAGGCATCCAAACAATCTTCACTCTACCGTGTTGTGGAGCCATGCCAGTATGGCTAAGGGATTCAAGTATTTGGAGTCCCAGATTATCATAGAATATCAAGGTTGGAAGGGACCTCAGGAGATCTAGTCCAACCCTCTGCTCAAAGCAGGACCAGTCCCCAACTAAATCATCCCAGTCAGGGCTTTGTCAAGCCTGACCTTAAAAATATCTAAGGAAGGAGATTCCACCACCTCCCTAGGTAACGCATTCCAGTGCTTCACCCCCCTCCTAGTGAAAAAGATTTTCCTAATATCCAACCTAAACCTCCCCCACTGCAACTTGAGACCATTAGATCGCATTTACTTTAAACAAACATTTGTGTCATATTTTCTTCCTCCTCATTGCATCACTGCAGGGCAAAGTTAAGGTTATTTGCTTGCCTTTGCTGTGCATTTCTTACCTTTAACATGTTTGGATTTACGTGTAATCTGAACCCTGAATTTCCTGGGTTTTTGTAATGCCTGGTTTGGGGAGAATTACGAGCTTGCCGGAGTTCCTTATAAAGCCCCAGGCAAGCCATTCTGGCCTTGAAAGTAAATGCTGTATGTTTGGGGAAGAGGTGCTGGGTTTTTCATACAGAATAGAGATAATCATGTCATTAAGGGCACGGCAGAACTCAAGCTGAACTCCAGTGTAATGCCATGAGAGCTGCCAAGGAAGTGCAACCCAAGTGGGGAGATGATTTTTGTTCAGACTACTTGAAATTCTTCTTTAACTCAACCCTTGTGTGTATGTGTATGGGGTGGCGGGGAGGATGACACTTGTTCTGTGAAGGATTATCCCCTCCTGCTGCTTGGCACAGGACGGAGCCCCCACGCCACATCCAGAGTCCCGTTTCTCTTGACCCTCCGACTGGGAAGGCCAAACTGTATGTGCAGCATGTTTCTAAAGTTTAAAGAAAAGAGGGAAAAGCTGGGGAAGGGGAGGCAGGAGAGGACTTCGTTTGTTAAAACCACCCCCAACAGGTTGTCCACACCTGCTCTCTCTACCGTCAGGGTGCAGAAATGGTCCCAAGTCCTTTCCAGATCCTCTCTCTGAGCTCTGTGCAGGATCGGGGCCCCCGCTGGGAGCCTCCAGTGAGAGACAGCCCTTGCTGCTGAATGGAGGTGCTGGAGCTGTGACCCATGCTCCTAGGGGGGGCTCTGAAAGATCAGGTTTAACTCTTTGGACGCTAGCTCTGGGCTTTAAGAGTCCCTGGTGTTCTTTGACCCTGTGCAGTACAATGTACTTATCCCTCGGGGGGGGGGGGGGTGAGATTCAAATAGGGTGTCACCTAACACACAGACTCCTGGGCTGCTCTCTACATACTGTACAGAGCAGGGGTTGGCAACCTATGGCACGCGTGCCAAAGACAGCAGGCGAGCCAATTTTTAATGGCACGCTGCTGTCTGCTGGGGACAGCAGCGTGCCATTAAAAATCCTGCCCAGCCCTGCCTGCTCTTCTCCGCCCACCGCTCTCTCCTTGCAGGGCAGAAAAGCTTCCCCCTCCCCGAGTGTGCAGGGTTCCTGCCCCTCCTCCGCTCCCTCCCTGCGGCAGATCAGCTGATGGCCCTTGCTAGGGAGGGGGAGAGGGAAAAGCAGAGCCCCAGTGGGCTCTCTGCTCCGGGGACGTTGGGGAAGGGGGTGGAATTGGCATATCCCCTCCAGCCCCCTGCCATGAGCCGCTCAGCGCTGGGAGCACCCCCACGACCACAGCCCACACCCCCAGCCCTCTGCCCTGACCCATGAACCCTCCTCACACACACCCAGCCCTCTGCCCTCACCCCTGCACCCCCCCACAACCCCAGCCCTGACTCCTGCACCCCCCACACATACCCAGCCCCCCATGCCATGACTCCTGCACCCCCACATCCACATTTGTACCCCCACCCTGAGCACCAAACGGGAGCTCCTGCACACACACACACAGCCACATTCCCACCTGCACCCCTTGCACCAAATGGGAGCTGCCCAGGTAAGCGCTCCACACCCAAACCTCCTGCCCCAA
This sequence comes from Chelonia mydas, assembly GCF_015237465.2. Classification (NCBI taxonomy): domain Eukaryota; kingdom Metazoa; phylum Chordata; order Testudines; family Cheloniidae; genus Chelonia; species Chelonia mydas. The sequence goes on from NC_057857.1 coordinate 5,323,317, forward strand.
CCCTGAGCCCCCTCCCTCATTCTAGCTCCTGGCCAGACCCTGCACCCCAACCCCCAGCCCTGTTCTCAATGCACTCCCACCCTCATCTCAGTGCAGAGAGACGAAGAGAATGGCTAGAACCAGGGAGAAAGTAGGTACCTACTCTATGTGGATAGGGCCGGGTCTCCAGACCGGCAGGGGGCTGAGCGGGGCCGGCAGCCGGGACCCTGGCTGGCAGGAGCTGGCGGACAGAACCCCAGACCGGCAGTGGGCTGAGCTGCTCAGCCCACTGCCGGTCTGGGGTCCCGGCCGCCGGCCCCGCTCAGCCCACTGCCGGTCTGGGGTTCTGGCTGCCGGCCCCATGCCAGCCGGGGTCCCGGCTGCCGGCCCCGCTCAGCCCCTGCCGGCCTAGGTGAACGGAACCCCAGGCCGGCAGTGGGCTGAGCGGGCCGGTGGCGTAAAATCAGCATTTTAATTTCATTTTAAATGAAGCTTCTTAAACATTTTGAAAACCTTGTTTACATACGACAATAGTTTAGTTATATAATATATAGACTTAGAGCGAGACCTTCTAAAAAACGTCAAAAAGTATCACTGGCACGCGAAACCTTCAATTAGAGTGAATGAATGACGACTCGGCACACTGCTGCTGAAAGGTTGCCGACCCTGGTATAGAGTCTCTGGGAGCAAGGCAGCCCACACCTGTTGCAGATTAGTACCACAATGCCCGTTACGTAACGCAGAGCTAAATGTCTTCATTTGGTGACGGTGATGCCACTCCCCTGGAGCGAGGCTTCTGGGGGTGGCTGGTTTTATTCCCCGTCTCTGTTCCCCCTCCCTGTTCAGCCAGCAGCAGCCTCACCTGTGTGTCTCTGGCTGCAGAGCAGTGGGCAGGGTGGGGAGACAGACCTGGGCTGGTGGCGCTGTAGCTAGCAGGCTAAACACAGCAGCGTGGCTGTTGCTGCAGGGGTGGTGGCTCGGGTTAGCTACCCAAGAGCGCGCCCGGGGGTTGGGCGGGTTTGAGCTCAGGTGGCTAGCCCGAGCGCCTGCCGCTGCGGCCTTGCTGGTATTTGGAGTGCACCAGCTCAAACAGCTAATGCTGAGAAGCAGCCTCCCACCTACCATGTAGTTCTCATCTTAATGTCACCGTCGATGGCACGAAACGCTGCTTCTCTGCAGTGCCGGCCGTCTGGAGTGGCCTTCCTGGCTGTGTCAGGTGGGACGCTGGGCAAAGATGCTCAAACCTGGGTGCCTAAAGTTAAGCATATTTAGGTGCCTGTGATGCTGAGCTTCCTTGGAGACATGGATGGTTGGCATCCTTGCAAATCAGGCCATTTCCCTGGGTGCCTAGATACAGGTGCCCAGGTCTGATTATCATGACCTGTAACTCTGTGCCTCTGGTTCCCCATCTGTAACATGGGCATGAAGACCGTGACCTGCTTCCCAGGGAGCTTGGCTTTCCTTCACTGGCGAGTCTTTGGTTTTGACGTGGAAGGCCTGCAGATACTTTGGTGAAGGGCGTCATATGAAACCTCAAGATCGATAGGTAGAGGGGCAGTGTGTTGCTGTCAGTTACCCAGGGAAGCCTGGACTTTTTTCAGTTTGTGGGGTGGATTGGGATAACCTGCGGCCAACATCCACGGATCTGCAAGGTTGTCTCTGGCCACCTCTGACTCATCCCCTCTCTCGCTTGCTGCGTTATCTGCCCTCTTTGGCTCAATCGCCCACTTCATGACTGCAGGGCAGACCAAGCAATGACTGGTGGGCGCCCTCACAGCAGCCCGATGTACTTTGGTATTTCCTGGTGCTCTATAGACTGCCTGGGAGCTGAGGAGGCGAGGCGAGGGGAGGGCAAAGCAGGCTGGTGCAGCAACAAAAGGGTTAAGAAAAACTCGGCTCCCTTTGGCGCATACATTTTTGTGGCACTGACTTTGCAATCTAAACCAAACGGGGAGGTGGGGGAATTGCAGGGGGGCAATTGCTGGCATGCAAGACTCTCAAACACACTGTTCCTGGTGGCAAATGTATCCTGTTAAGAGGACATCTTGGAAATTGTATTTCCATTTTGTGCCTGCTATAGTTACAAGTAGCTTCTGTGATCGTGTTCCTGAAAGCAGCATGCAAACATTGACCTTTATTTTCCCCCACCCCCCACCCCCCCATGCTCTGGCCAGCATTTTCCAAAGGGCTCAGTGCACAGAATCAGGTTTCCTGAAGAACTGCGGGCAGTGGGGCATCCCTCATGGGCACCAAAAGAAGGGGCTAGGTTTCCCAATCTGGTTCTGAGTGTGCACGGAGCACCTGTAAATCTGGCCCTGAGCAATCTTGAAAATGCCTGTGGCCTGAGGCATGTCGATTTGTCACTGTTTCTTTGGAGTGGTTGGTCTCTGAAAAGTCCCTTCTGAACAGAAAGGGGAGCAGAAACCCTTTATCTGGATAGTTTTTGCGACGAACGCAAGAGTGAAAGAATCGGGAGGAAACGGTTTGAAGGCAGCTCTGCTGGCAGCGGGAACTTCCCAGAGTGAATCAAGTTTAAAAAAGCCTTTTAAATGCTGAATCGTGTTGCAAGATCGAAATACTTTGCAGCCGCTATGACGAAGGGGAAATTAATTCTGTAATATGTTGAAGTCCTGTTTTGGGTCTCGGTTTCCCCAATGTACTGTCTTGTTACCCAGTGAGTGGAAAGGGACTGTTTGCTCTCCGGGCAGGTCTACCCACGTAGGTGCGGGTGCGCCTAGCAGCCTGGGCCTTAGTCTCCATGTCCAGGGAGCAGCTGAGAAGACAACCGCAAATCCAATTGCCAGGACATGGGCACCTAGCACCCAATGGCCGAGAGGGATGTGGACTTCCCTGCCTCTGCCTAGGAAAGCTGAACAACAATCCCCCAGCTTGAGATCAAAGCACTGGAGGGTTAGGAGGGGGATGGAAGAAGCCGGACTCTCGCATGGAGTCTGACCAAGGCGGTCAGATGGAGAGAGAGACAGAGCTTGAACCAAGGGGTTTGCTACAGCTTGGCTGTGCTCTGGACTGACCAGCATGGACAATGCTTTAACCTTCATTTCTCTAGACTCCCCTAAAACTTCCCACGCTGCTTTCCAGTTAACGAATAAACCCGGCTGTTCGGACAACGCTGTGTGAGGGTCCCTGCAAATGCTGGGTGAGGTGCATCAATCCCCAAAGAGTGGGACAAGTCTCCATCGGGGCCGGTCTCAGTTGGACTCGCTGAACGGGGCTCACGGTGGGAAATAGGGGTGCCGCAGGCCCAGAGGTCCGGTCTAAGGTGGCGGTGAAGCTGCGTGTCACCACCTGAGGCACGTTGTGCCTACGCTAAGAAGACCCTTGAAGAGCGAGGGCCCTAGGGGATCTGGCACACTGAGGGGGTTCCTCCTGGAGACCCTTCCAAAGCTGGGGCCATGGCACCAATTCTGGGGATCAGTGACAGCCTCCAACCAGTTCAAGTCAGAAAACTTATACCTGAAGGTAGCTGGAAGTGGGACTCCTCCACTTTGCAAGGCCCCTTCCCATCTGCAATAAGTTCCTTACTGAGCAGTGCACAGGGTGTTCAGTATCTTGTCTCAGACGGTGGGGGTAGTAGAGTTGACATGCTTCAAGTTGGGTCAAACTAATCAACTTTGTGTGAGCCCTGCCTCTTGGCTGACAGGCCCACATGCAGGTTTAGGGGAAACCTCAGCCTCGCATTGCTGGGTTACTCAGAAAATGCTTCCAGTAATGGAGCATCCTGCCTGGATGGGCTCAGTCAGTGAATTCCTGACCCAACGTACCAGGACTGGTCCCCAGAAAGCTCCTTTGAATAGCAGGGTAAGTGGCCGTGTCGTTTGGAGGTGGTCAAAATGTTTTCGATGGAACAGTTTTCTGTCCTAAATTGCAGTTTTCAAAACCTAAAGATTTTGTGGGACTACATCAGTTTCTGTCAAAACTTGCGTCAGAAAAATGTCTCCATTGGGTAAAAATGTATGTCCTAAATATAAAGAGAAGGGTAAACACCTTTAAAATCCCTCCTGGCCAGAGGAAAAACCCTTTCACCTGTAAAGGGTTAAGAAGCTAGGATAACCTCGCTGGCACCTGACCAATGAGGAGACAAGATACTTTAAAAGCTGGAGGGGGGAGAAACAAAGGTTCTCTCTGTCTGTGTGAGGCTTTTGCCAGGAACAGAAAAGGAATGGAGTCTTAGAAATTAGTAAGTAATCTAGCTAGATATGTTTTAGATTCTGTTTTGTTTAAATGGCTGATAAAATAAGCTGTGCTGTATGGAATGTAGATTCCTGTTTTTGTGTCTTTTTGTAACTTAAGGTTTTGCCTAGAGGGATTCTCTATGTTTTGAATCTGATTACCCTGTAAGGTATTTACCATCCTGATTTTACAGAGGTGATTCTTTTACTTTTTTCTTCAATTAAAATTCTTCTTTTAAGAACCTGATTGCTTTTTCATCCTTCTTAAGATCCAAGGGTTTGGGTCTGTATTCACCATGCAAATTGGTGAGGATTTTTATCAAGCCTTCCCCAGGAAAGGGTGTGTAGGGTTTGGGGAGGATTTTGGGGGGAAAGACGTTTCCAAGCAGGCTCTTTCCCTGTTATATATTTGTTAGACACTTGGTGGTGGCAGCAATAAAGTCCAAGGGCAAAAGGTAAAATAGTTTGTACCTTGGGGAAGTTTTAACCTAAGCTGGTAAAAATAAGCTTAGGAAGGTTTCATGCAGGTCCCCACATCTGTATCCTAGAGTTCAGAGTGGGGAAGGAACCTTGACAATGTATCACTCTGATAAATTCAGCTTGATTGCTTGGATTCTTAAAATAGATTAAGCTATTTTCATATTGTGTATATAAAATATGGACTTAGTAAGATTCATTTTGATAATGTCCGAACAGAATACAAAATCTGACTCAAAATGGTTTGGAATTCTTGAGCTGCAGAAAATGTGGCAATCTTGGTTCCATATTGGAATGAAAACAAATTTCGAGATATCAGAATTTTCCAGGGAATGAAACTCCGTTTCCCAACTGCTCTGTCCCCTGGCCAAAGTGGGGGAGAGCTCCTATGTGGTCACTTAAAGGTTAGCAACAGCAGTAGGCAATGAAGATGGCGCGGGGGGGGAGCCACCTGTGCGTGTCACAGGACTTCCTGGTCTGCTCTGTGCAGCAAATCGGGTCTTTCATTCTGCTTCTCTACAGCCAGGCTTGGCTTCTGCTGCCAGGGACTCAGGACACCTGGGTTCTATTTCCGGCTCTGCCACTGACCTCCTGTGGGACCTTGGAAAAATCACGTCTCCTCTTTGTGCCTTGGTGTCCCCTCCCAGCCTTTGTCCTGTCTAGGGGCAGAGACCCCCCTCGCTGTCTGTACAGCACCTGAAGAGCCTCTGTTGCTCTCCTTGGGGGTGGGGGAGGTGCAACTCCTCCTCCTTCCTAAGACCTGCTCGCTCTTGCCGTTGGCCACCTGGGTGGGCGGTGGTGTCGCTCTATTGTTTGCCCCCACCCCAGCAGTTGGGGAAATGGACTAGAGGTGCTGGAACGAGGGGTGCTGAGGAGCTGCTGCACCCCCTGGCTTGACGTGGTTTCCATCACATACAGGGTTTCCAGTTTGGTTCAATGGCTCTCAGCACCCCCATGGTACAAATGTCCACGCCCCTGGAATGGCCCTAGGATTGCTGCGGGCAGCAGTTCAGGTGCCTGTCAGTCTGGAATCTCCAAGCCTGCTTTGGTGCAGGACTGCTCCTGGGCTGCCCTGAAGTGCCAGCATGTTTAGATTTCAGGGGAAATGCTCCTTTCAAGATGGAGCAGGGGGCACTGGGGCCTCCAGACCCTTAGCAGGGGCCTGCTTCCCTTCGATCCAAGCCCTGTGTCAGCCTCCCAGCAAAGGCAGACTAGGTGGGACTTCCTCTGGCGCTGTCCCCTTCCTGCCCAGAGGGGTGGGGAGCTGCACGCTGGCTCCTGACTGTGTGCTGGAGCTGGGCCTGGCCATGCTGGCTGGGCCAACAGAACAGTTTTTTGCCCCATCCTTAGAGCACTGCTGGGCTTGACTAGCTCATTGGCTAGAGAAGGGAGTTGTGGGGTAGGGGTTTATTAATGCATTGCATTACAGTAGCACTGAGGTGTCGTGGCCTAGGCCCGCACAGTGCTAGGCGCTGCACCGACACGGACCAGTCAGACGGTCCCTGCCCCGCGGAGCAGGGATCATTGATCTTGGTCAGTAAATATTGATACTCACTCAATTGAAATCCTTAAGTCCTGAGATGGAAACCGAGGCACAGAGGGGGCAGATGACTTGCTCAAGGCCACCCAGCAAGTCAGTGGCAGAGGCTGGGGATGGAACCCAGGAGTTCTGCTCTAAGCACAAGGCCTCTGGTCTGTAAGGGAATGAGTCCCACTCCCACCACAGCTTCACGGAACTGGAAGGCCACTGCCTCCCCTCCACCCCCCCTTCTCCCCTCCTTCCAGTGTTTCTCTTCTCCCCCGCCCCCGTCAGGGAGCATATGTTTTTCCCATTCCCCTGGCTTCCAGGATTGACACATGCTGTCTCAAACTGCCCATGGCCTGCATCCCTTTGCTCTGCACACCCCTGTCTTGCCAGGGGCAGCACTTCCATTTTAGCAGGTGTGGTGGCCTGGCTGGAGCTGGGGGAGGCAGCAGGGACTGGGCACCCATTGCAGCATGCGCTAGAACAAGTTGGGCAGGAGCAGCTGGGTGGGAGAGGAGCAGGACTAATTTCACGCTAACCCCCAGGGGCAGTCGGACAGTTCAAGGGGGTGTAGGGACAGGCTGCGCTGGGGCTGTGAGCACGCGTTAAAGCTGCCGTGGGATTTGGATAATGGGATAGTACCAGAGTCGGCTCTGCCCAGTCCCTGCTGGTGGCATGAACCTAGGGCTCTATTTCAGCAGGCCACAGGCAAGAGAGTACTTAATGCGGCATCCCTTTCCAGGCTGCCATCCCCGGACATCTCCCCTGTGGGTTGCAGCTGCTTTGGCCCAGTGGGTGATTAAAAGTCCTACACAAAGCCGCTAAGCTGGCCGAGGGCTCGGGGTTTAAAGGAGGAGCTGCTGAGCTCCCGAGCCTTGCCTTCTGGGGGCATCAGAACTGAGCACTGTCTCTCTCACCTGCTCCCCCTTCCAGCCTGCAGCAAATCAGTCATGGCCATGCTGCTGGGTGATGGGAGTGATGGATGCAAACGGCTGCACGTGGGCAAGGCTGTGGCATTTGCTAGGATGTATGTGGCAAGGTTCGTGCGGTGCATTTCTTTTAAGTGCATGTTAAGCCAGAAGAGTCCAAGAGGCGCAGTGGTCACGCGTGGCGCCCAGCCTGCAGGCACCTGCCTGTCGGTGCAGTCCTGCGTGTGCGTGCAGCTGTGAGTCAGTGGTTTCCAGAACTGTGACCCTTTCAGATCACCAGCAGTGGGGAGGAGGGTGCTGTATAGTCTGGACAATGGGTCCCCCTTCCTCTTGCTGTCTGCTGTGGGGATGAGTCTTCCTGGGCAGCCCACAGAACATGTTAACAGGTCAGTGGGGTGCGAAGACCGCTGCCCTTTGTGCCCGCAAGCTTTGCCTCCTTGTTTCCGTGTGCCGCCCCATCTGTCCGTGTCCGACTGTCTCTTGGCTTACTAGATTGTCGGCGCGTTGGGGGAAGGGATTGTCTCTGCTCTGGCTGTACAGTGCCTAGCGTAATGGGGTCCTGGTCCAGGACAGAGGCTGCCAGGCTACAATACAAATGATGGAGAATGTGAATCTGTCCCCCAGCCCCCAGTCTCTGGAAGATGGTGGGTGTCTGGCCGGGGGGAGAGATGGGCTGATCTTTGTGCTGTTCAGCTTCTAAGTAACCTCCCCTTAAAAAATTGAAAGGACCCTCTCCATCTTCCCCCAAACCGTATCCTCATGTATTGTGGTAGGGCCCAGTTGTGCTAGGCACTGCACACACCTAGCAGAGACCCAGTCCCCACCCCAGAGAGCTGGCGATCTCAGTAGGGTGACAGTCAGCGGGTGGATGGGGAGCACACGGGACCATTGAGGACTGGCTGGAGTGTAAGGAGCAGTGATCACAAACTTTCCCACCAGGTCCCAGCTCCTCCCCTCTGTGCAGCAAGCACCACAGCTCACCCCCCCGGCCGGCGGGTGCCGCGAGCAACAGCGATGGGCAGCGGGAAGTGGACGCCGCCAGCCCTTTCCCAAATGTGTAAGCCACGGTGAGTGCCCAGCGGTGCCGACCCCTGCGATGTTATAGCAAATCTCCAGCTATTTGGTGGGGTTTTTTTGCCTTAAAACCCCAGCTGCTGGAGTCATATGAATACGGACAAATTGATTTCTAGCCCTTGTGGTTGTGAAGAAAAGCTGGAAAACCGGGCCCCTAAAGGCTCAAAATCCAGAAGGTGAAGAAGTAGAACCTACCATGTTGGTTTTAAGCCACGCTTCTGATTTTGGGATGCAGACTACCAATTTCGGAATGTTTTGGGACGATCATGTTAAGTATCCCTGGGGCATGTGGGGGAGGGTGGTGCAGGTGTCTCCAGACTGCTGGGGGTTACGGAGTGGCCGAGTATAGCAGTGGAAGCAGGGAGGGCAGCACTGCTCTCCCTGCTCAGCAGGCATGGTGGGGCCTCCTCGTGCCTGGCTCCCTGCTGTGTTCCTTGCAGAGCTATGGCAGCCAGTACAGCTGGGATGTAAAGTGGGAGTGGCGGTGGGAAGTGAGTGGAAGTGGCAGAGCATGTAACTTGTGGGTTTGCAAACCGAGTAACTTATGCAGGGGGATGTAGCCGGAGAAGCAGCGCCCCCCCCCCCACACACACTACCCTGCACTGTGCCCAACTCCCCTAGGGCAATAGTCCCCCAGGTTAGGGGGCTGCATCTCCTACTGGCTTGGATGGGAGTTGTTCCTGCTGATGCTCGGGGCTGGATTTGGTCCTCGCAAAACAGCAAATGGGTGTCGAGGCACTCTGATTGAGCTGCAGCCCAGAGGACGTCCAATTCAGTGACACTTGGAATTACAAATAATGATTAGTAGAAGACTCATGGTTTGGTAGCACCTCAGAGCTCCAGTCCTGCCCAGGACCCCATTGTGTTAGGTGCTGTACAAACACAGAACAAGGAGATTGACTTCCCAGCCAAGGCTTCAGGGCATGATGGCAAAGCAGCTCCTAGGGGACGGGTGAGTGTAAGCAAATCTAGCAGGGCAGTGCAGATAAGGCTGTTAACAGGCACCTAGGCAGGTGCGAAGGTGCCATAGAAACACTCTGGGTTATGTAAGGAGGAGGTGGGGTGGCGTGGGTGGATAAACCTGCAGCCTCTGTATGCTGGTTTCCTGACAGCCTCCATGATCTAAACCCAAAGGATTTGGGGCTGTAGAGCAAAGATGGGTGCTAACCTGGCTTCCTAGGGCTTGCTGCGCTCGCTCCCATTGCCGAGGTGCTAATGCAAGGGATGACTTCATGGCGATGCAGGTGTCCTGCAGTAACTTGAGAATCTAATCTACAGCTCTCCAGAGCCGGGTTGTGGGTCACTGCCATGCAGGGGTGTGTGTGGGGTGCTAGCAGCCACCGGGGTCTGGCCACCTGCACGGTGTAGACAGGAATCTAAAGATGGGAGCATTTGGTGCAAGTTCTTGTGTTGGCTGCTTTCCGTTGACTTACTTGTGACTTTCTAACACCCTCCCCCGTCATTTGGGTTCTCCAGGCATAGCCTGCTCGTGGGACCTTTCCTGGGGGCAGAGGCGGTGGAAGGCGGGTCTCCTGGTCCGAAGTGCAGGTTGACAGGTCTCCTTGGACCCAGGCTGTGGTCAGCTGGGGGCCTGGGCAAGCCTGGTGATTGGTCCCCTGCCCTGTCGCTCCTCCCAAAGGTTACACCCACTGCATCCATTGGGAGACAGGTTACATCCACCAGCATCCCAGGCCTGGCAGTCGGGGGAGGGGCTGGGACAGGAGCAAGGAGCAGCTGTGGGTTGAGTTTTGTGGCTCCAGGGCACTCTAGGGTTTCACAGAGGATGGAAGCTGCAAGCAAATGCCAGCGTCTCATTCCTCTCATGCTGGCCTTGCCCTTGCCGTCCCTGGTTCAGTGATGCTGGTCCCCGGGGCTGCTTGGCACCAAATGTAACCTGGGGCCGTGTCGCTCACTTAACTGCAAGTGTGCTTGGCTGTTGGCAGTGCCCTGCTGTGCAGTGAAGTTGTGCAGGGTGCTCGGGTATCCTGTGCGGGCTCAGATACGGGAGCAGCTGCCCCCTGGGATCCTTCACTCGGAAGAGCTGCTCTGTTAAACTCTGTGCCGCTCGCAGCTGGGCAGAGAGGCAAATGAGTTTATCTTGTGTTGGTGCGTGGGCCAGGGCCCTCTGCGGGAGTGTCCTCATTGGCTGTTAGGTTAGGGCGTGATCCAAAGCCCATAGCAATGAACGGAAATGCTCCCATTGACTTCAGTGGGCATTGCCTCTGGCCCCAGTCCGTAGGGCTGGATAGGAGGCAGTCTGGTGCAGTGGATAGAACACTGGACTGGGGCTCAGGAGGCCTGGGTTCTATTTCCAGCTCTGCCCCTGGCCTGCCTGAGCAAGTCACTTCATTATGATGTGCCTCAGTTTCCCTATCTGTACAGTGGAAAGAGTTAGACTGCACTGCTTTGTAAAGTGCTCAGAGATCTAGGGATGAAAAGCATGAACAGTAGCTAGGGGTGGTTGTGGGTGGGTGGTTGGTTGTGCTTGGGTGTGCATGTCCTCCTTAAAAGTCCAGCGCTGGCTCCCTTCGGGGTGGGAAGGTGCATGCATTGGGAGGGGGTGGTGAACCAGTTGTCTGTAGCCTGTCCTGAAAGGAGTAACAGAGTCCCCCCTAGTGTTACTGCATCTCACCCCAAGTGCCCCCTGCCCTGCCCTGGATGTAGGTTCGCTGCTCATCCCTGCTTTAATACCGAGTCACTTCCTTGGGCTGCGCTAAAGAGGTGGCTTTTCCAGCCCAGCACCTGGCCCCACCCCCTGCTCCAGGGTGTCTGCAGCCTTTTATTCCCTCTCATAGAAGTGGGCATGTGGTGGTAGTGTGACAAGTGTGTTGGTTCTCAGATTGGAGGGTGCTGCTTTGTTTGCTTTTGATGGACTTTGGGGATCATGGCCCTGCCAATCCCCACCGGTATCCCCTCAGTTAGCCCTGCTCTCTGTGTAACTCAGCCCAGCAGGGGACATGGCGGGGGGGGCGGTTAATGCGCTGCCCTTTTGCCTCTTCAGCACTGTCTGGTGGGGTTTCCGGTGAAATAATCCGGTGAGCCCCAGCCTTGTCCCGTGGGGTCTGAGAGCTGCAATGTTTGGTTGATCTCTCCTCCAGCACACGCCCCCGTGCGTCCCTCGAGGGCCCCTGTACCTGTGTGCCGTGCCAGCCCTCTAACTAGTGTGTGCTCCGGGGCAGAGCTGTTCCTGGGGAACCAGGCACTAGTGTTTGGCTGAGATTTCTGCTGAAGGATTTGCCTGCGTGCCATTTTGTGCCCACCACTGCCCCAGGACTGGTGTGGGTATAATGGAAATTAACCAGTTGCATGAACAAAATACACAGACTCCATGTCACCAGTGTCTTCTCCAATAGGAAACTGACCTGCAAGGCCCTGAAACCCACCACCGTGCAGCAGAGGGGTGCCCGTGTTTGTGACAGTCCTTTTATCTGCCCTCTGGTCTCCCCGAGGGCGGGTCTGTATCCTTCTCATTCAACATGTTTATTTAGCCTCTGCTTGGGGCCCCTACTGCTGAGTGTGGAGCTGACAGGGAATCAGACACAGCCCCTGCCCCAAAGGGCACGCGCATGCAGGAAAGCCCAGCCCAGCTCTCGCAGAGCCAGCTGCCTTGGGCTGTATTCTCGCCTGTGTTGCTAAGCGGGTTTGTTGCTTGGAAACCATTGTGAAAGAGTAAGGCCAAGGCTGCTGCCTCAAGGGCAGGGCCCCCCGCCTGGTGACAGGTGCCCCTGCCCCTGCCCCTGCCCCTCCTAGCAGCCTGGCAGCTCCCGCATCACAGCCTGGCACCTGACTCCCAGTCGCCGCTTGCCTTGGCAACGCCGGCGCGGTTACCATGGCAACGCAGCAAGGTGAGGACTCGCCTGGTTTTTGTGCAGTAGGAAAGCGAAGGACGGGCTGAGTGAGGGGGAAGCATCCGGCTTGGATCACTGCTCCCGGCACAGGGTTTCAGGGCACCACCGGGCCAGTGACGCTGCTGGCTCCAGGGGGGGACCCAGGGGAGGAGGCGGGAGGCCTGGACTCTGTTCTGAGCAGGGATTGTTCTGAGCGCCCAGCCCTGGCCCAGGGGTCCCCAGACTCTGGTGCAGGGAAGTGGCTGGTCAGGGGAGCTATGGGCTGCCGTGCTCCCCGCTTGGGGTGGCTCCGCCTGTCCCACAGCGCTCGCTGAGTGACCAGAGAAGCAGCCTTCTGCTGCCAACCCCTTGGGAGCATTGGGCTGGAACTGTGGTGACTTTCCGTAGCGGCTCCTTCCCTAGGACAACAGAAGGAAAAGCCCCAGGAGAGCATCTGGGCCACCTCCCTGGGGCCAATGCCGGGGCGAGCCTGGCTCCAGCTCTTACTGGGGCTCTGACCGGCCCGGCTTTCGAAGTCGGCATCTCCCCGATTTGTCACGCCCTCGGGTGCCCGGCTCAGTTTGGGTTGCTCTTTCAGAACTCCCGGCGTGTGTCTGTGACCCCATTGCAGTGCTGGGTTTGCCAACGGCCATCACTGCTGCAGGTTTGTGAGCAGGGCGGAGGCCGCACCCCTCCCCACTGTCACGGAGTCCCCGGACGATGCTCTGGAGCTGCTCTCCATGAAGCCAGTGAGGACTCTGGGGAAGTCTCCTTTCTGTGAGCAGCCTGTCTGCAGGACACACAGCTCACACAGCTTCCACCTTCTTGGGTCTGACCTTGGAGCATTCAGCATCCTCTGCCCCTCCGTGCGCTTCCCACAGTGAGTCCGCCCAGGCGGGGCTCCTGGGGAAGCCAGAGGGTCCTGCACCCCAACTCCGCAGTCAGACGTGACTCTCAGCCAGCCAGTAAAACAGAGATTTATTAGATGACAGGAACATGGTCTAAAACAGAGCTTGTAGGTGCAGAGAACAGGACCCTTCAGCTGGGTCCATTTTGGGGGGCAGTGAGCTGGACAACCACATCTGCCCTTCACTCCATGTCTCCAGCCAGCCCCAAACTGAAACTCTCTCCAGCCCCTCCTCCTCTGGGCTTTGTCCCTTTCCCGGGCCAGGAAGTCACCTGATTCCTTTGTTCTCCAACCCTTTAGCTCTCACCTTGCAGGGGGGAAGGGCCCAGGCCATCAGTTGCCAGGAAACAGGGTGTCGGCCATTCTCTGTGTCCAGACCCCTGCACACACCTGCCCTCTAGGGCTCTGCAATGATCATACACCCTTACCCCACCCCCTAGATACTTAAGAACTGCCTAGGGGAAACGGAGGCACCTCCACACTATTGAGGAAAAATTAAGAACAGTCCGACTTCGTCACACCCACTCCCCTGCACTCCCTGGCAGGGGCTAGATAAGCCAGAGGGCTGCAGCAGCTCTCTAGGGCTGTTCCTGCTGCTGAGTCTCGCCAGAGAGCAGATGCGCTCCTGCTATGACAGGCCCTGCATGGAGGGGAGCAGCGTGAAGCTGGTCTGGCAGCCGTGTGCAGCCTGAGCAAGCCCCCCCGCACAAAGGTTGATTCCCCAGGAGGCTGGATCAGCTGGGTTGTGGCCCCTTTACACCACGAGAGGCCAGAAACGGCAGTTGGGCAGAAGGTTAAAACAATCCTGAGGCAGATCCCAGAATTCATGAGCATTTTAAAATTCACTGGGGTTGGTTTTTTTTGCTGGTGGATGCCTCCTGCCCAATCCCGTGCGTGGGTGACAATCAATGTTACCAGGGCTCGCTTGGCTAGTGAATAAGGGGATTTTTGGTTCTTGCTATAGGGGATCTCACCCCACAGCTGTCCATCCCCTGCCCAGCAATTAATCCTGCCCCCACCCCTAAATCAGTCCTGTCCCTGCAACAATTCTGACCCGTCCCCGCCTCACCACTGCTCCCCCTGCAGCTCCCGGGGCTCTTCCCCCAGGGCCGGGTGGTGCAAGGAGGATGCAGGAAGGGACAGAGGAGCCGTCTGGCTGCTCACAGTGATTAGGAGGGGTCTCCTTAATTGTGACAGTAGGGGGCTGGGGGGTCAGGATTGAGGGGCATTGGCAGGGCTGTGTGGGTAAGCTTGCACAGCTCCTGCAAACACTATACCTGGATCTAACCACCCCTCAGAGAGGTTTGTGCTTCTGTCACCCCACACCTTCCCCGAAAACAGCAGTGTTTGGTGCCCTGTCTCCTGTGTATGCTCCTTGGAAGGCCTCCCCTACCTGTGGTCCATCAGTCAAGACCTCCGGGGAGGCTGTGGGCTCTGCACCGTGGGCCCTTGTTTCACCCCCATTCTGCACTAGTGTTAAACACAGCCAGCCTGCTTCAAAAGCATTCCACTCACCCTGCAGTGCCAGGCGACCGAGAATTGGGGGCTCCCATCAGCTGACTGGGGATGGGAGGGGGGCGAGTGCGTTGGGGGTGTAGCTCTAATGCAGGAGCCAGAGTCTGAGCCCCGGGTTGCTTCTTTGTTTGGCTCTTTAGAGAACAACTGATCAGCATGTAAATGACGTGTTCTAAAACTCCCACAACAACACCCCCAGCCCTCCTGGCCCAGCCCAGCCAGCACACTGGCCCCACTGTGCGCCAGGCAGGGCTGGCAAAGGGGACAGACCCTGAATGTTGTGTAGCAACAAAGGGGCGATTATGAGAGCAAGTAAACAAGGGAGGGAAGGAACAAAGGCATTGGCCATCCACAGGGAAACAATTGTGAGTTGGAGCGACCAGAGGGGAGGATTGGGGCAGAGAGCAGCACCAGCCACGCAGGCCCCAGAGAGAGCAACCAGGGAGCTGGAGGAATCCTCTGGCTGGGGTTGCTGCAGACACCTCGCCCTAGAGGTGCAGGTTTCCATTGGCTTCTCGGGTAGCTGGTGTCGCCTGGGTTCTCGGCACGGTGATCCCTCGCTTGGGGCCTATGACCTGCACCCTCATCGCTGTTCGTTCATTCTTTGGCCCCTGGATTTAGTTCATCCCCATGTTTCTTTTGGCCCCTCTCTGAGTTGGAGGGCTCTGTTCTAGAGGCGCTCTGCCCAGGGCGTTGGGACCAGCTGGACACAAGGCGCTGGGTCTGACTCGGACCCGGCCGCAGCTACGAACTGCTCTGAGTGGAGCTCCAACCATGGGTTGGATGGCCCAGCCCGGTACATCCCTCCTCCCTGCCTGGGCTGAAAGCTCAGGGAAGGGTTAAGAGGGAGGAGTGGTTGTAAAAGACGCATTTGGGGAGCATCCTCTCGGCTTTCACAGCATTTGACTGTGGTCCTGCACTTGGGGCATGAACCGGGTGGGGAGGGTGTGCTCCCAGTGTCCTGGAACAGGGCAGGATCTGCCTGGACCCTACTGTAAGGTAGAGCAGCCCTGATGCTGCTGTAACTCATGCTTTGCTTCCCATGGAGCCTGGGAAGCAGAGAACAGTTGTGGAGCACTGCATGCTGGCCATGCCCCAGATCTGCCCCCTATGCAGGGGGCAGGCTCTGTGTAATCCTTCTGCCAGTTCTCCAGCAGCTGGGAAGGGCCTCTGCATAGGGGACGCTCTGGGGGGACCAGAGCGGTGTAAAAAGGCCTTCGCATAACTGAGAATCGGGTCCATTTTCTACCCAAACCTGTGAGCTTTGGCGTGTGGGTATTGAAGTCTATTTGCACAGTAACCCTAACCCTGCCTGGGTTGCGCAGCACCGTTTCTCCTGACACGGGAGCAGAGCGGGTGACTAAATCGCTGTGCCGGCTGGATGAAGTCAGTGTTTTGTGTGGGCTCCGCGGTAGGCGTATAGGAAGAAATGTAATGTCTGCAATAGAAACTGATTTCTGAAGTTAATCACCCCGTGTGTCAGACGCGCTGGATGGTATCTGGAAGGTGCTGCAATTTGTCTTGCAGTTCCAGTCAGTATTTTGTGGGGTGATATCCATATGTTGTGACAGTGTTTTCTGTCCTATCCATTACAGTGGGCGTGCCGGGATGTTAGGGAAGGTGTGTGTATAGAAGTGGAGGGCGTGTCTGTTGGAACACTTAGTTTGCAGCAAGCTAGGGTGTAAATCTACCCTGCGCGAGCCTGTCGCGTGCTACCTGCCCCTGTGGCTGGGCGCTAAGAGTTCCCACGTGCGCTTTGATCTATTCCCGTTTCAAAGTGGGGCAGATCAAAGCGCGCTCAGGAAGGTTTAATGCGCAGCAGCAGGGTCCACAGAGACGCTTGGTGTGCGGCCGGCTAGAACGAGGTGGAGTTACAAACCAGCTTCCGTGAGCCAAATGTCTGCATAGACCTGCCTGGAGATGTTCCAGGGAAACAACAGCCGGGGATGGAGAAATGGACGAAGCCTGTTGGGAAGCATAGAGCTAGATCTGATTACGGGGCCTGGAAAACTAACTTCATACGTGCTGGGGTCAGAGTTAAGGGGGCTCCGAGTTCTTAGTGCAGGGTTCTGAAGGGCGGGGGAAGGGGTTTCTGGAGCATGTGGAGGAATCCCAGCTCAGTGGTAGCACAGGTGGGGTTTCCACCTAGGGTGCCCAAAGCAGGGGCTCTACTCAGCTGTGGTAGAGGGGAGGAGCAGAGAGCCTGGCTCATCCTGCCCAGCACTGAGCCCCTGAGCTCTCACTGACTTTAAAGGGAGTTGGAGGGGCTGAGAGAGGAGGAGAAAAGGCCAGGTTGCCCAGGGAGATGAGAGGTGTGACGGTTTCAGTCCCTGGGTGGGAGAGGAGAGTGAATTTCAAATGTCCCTAATAGGAGCTGGATCTGAGCCAGAACCTGGGATCCAATGCCCCAAGCTCTGGGGAAGTTTGGGTCTAGCTCTCTGCACGTTGCGGCCCATGCTCTGCTCCTTGGCCAAGGCCTGGCTTCCTTCCTTCTGAGCCATGCATGTCTTGTGGCCCCACCTTGCACGTACCCCCCCTCTGTCCCGCTGTGCGATGCTCCTCATGGCACCCCAGGGCTCAGTGTCTCTCAAGGGCTCCACAGCACACCTGCTGCCTTTATAGACCCTCACAGACTGCGTGCCCCCCTGAGCCCAGCCTGGTGCGATCCAGTGAAGCAGGGGCGTCTCTGCCTCCTGCTTAGTCACCAGGAATAATGGCTCTGCAGGGCAACTCGGCCCCACGGTGACACCTGCCTGGCCCCCAGTGTCTGCACAGCTGCAGCTGCTGCACAGATGGGCACGGGACTGCATTCCCACCCAGGTATCTTTGTCCCTCCAGCCAGTGAGTGCCCACGCAGGGAGCGACCTACTGAGTCGGGAGGTGCCACTTCCCCCGCAGAGCGGCACTTCGAGCATTTCCTCAAGTTGAGCAGATGGCTGGCCCTGACCTTTCTCTCCCTCTTCTTGTGTAAATTGGGGGTGATTCCGCTGGCGTCAGTGCGAGGAGAATCAGGCCTGTCCACTGCTGGGAAATTAGCTGGTTCAGGGCATTGATAATGGGAGGGAGAGCTGTCTGCCCTGGGTCCCCATCTCTAATGCAGGCTGCGTGGCTGCCCCTATCCTAGCTAGGGGTCATGCAGGCTGGAGCAGCAGTGGGAGGGCCGGACCCAAAAGGAAAAGCAACCGAGGGTTAGATGGTGGGGTGAGGGGGGGAGCAGATTTTGATCTGGCCCACCAGCGTAAATCAGGAGCAGCTCCCCTTGTGACATCAGAGCAGCCAGACCCTGGATCGCTGATTGCTTTTCATTCTGTTCTGGCCTCTCTCCCTTTGCGGGAAACGTCGCGGAGTGACCAATCCCTCTGCAGAGTGGGATTGCTATCTAACATGCCCTGGCTGTCCCCAGCCTGGGACCATTAGACGCCACAGGTTAATTACACACAATCAGTTGCATGGAAGAGCGGTTCATTGCTGACTGATCCCTGTGTGTGGAGTGGCTCTGGTCCAGGCTGTGCTGCTGTCTAGGGAAGCCAGGAGCCCAAAGCAGGTGTCTTTGTCCAATCACCGCTCTCAGCATAGAAAGGGGAAAAAGCCAGTGGTAGTAATGGCATCTGCAGTGCTCAAACAAATCCCTATGGTCTGGTCCATTGAAACACATGGGGAAAGTGTGCCTGGAATGTAAACACAGAGGGGACAGGTGAGTTGGGCCAGCTTAGATCTGACGTAACCAATCTTCACCTGAGAGCTGAGCGTCATGTCAGACTTTGCATCTTAAAGGACAGGAACTGCACAAAGCCACCCCGGGGATAGGTAGAGGCCCGTGGCCTGACACCTGCGGGAGTGCACTCCGGGAGGGGACAGAGGTACAGCTAGTCCCGAACTGTGACAGGTGGCTACCAATCTGTCAAGGAAATGAAGGGAAATCACGTAAGTTATCCCAGATCAATGACATCTGGTGCCCTTTCCCATCTGTGTGTCACAGGGTGTGCTCCTCTGCGGTGTTATTGCTGAAATATAGAACAAAGTGCATCGTGTGTTTGCGTGATACAGATCTTAGGACATCAGGTAGCAAATAAGCATTTCCTGAAGGTGAAATGCAAAGAAAAATAACAGACCTGTTCCTTATATTTTTGTAACTTCTTTATGGTGCATGACGGAGGTTGGAAAAGGGATTTTCATCTGAGTTTCATTCATGATATTTCTATGAAATAGAAGATTCTTGTCCTCCTTGGAGCACCGGAGAGCTGGACGTTTGAGCCTTGTAGAATCTTTGGCAAAGCAATCTTTTGTCCCAACTATTTTTCAGGCATTAGAGTTCAATGGGTGTGCGGGGAGGGATAGCTCAGTGGTTTGAACTTTGGCCTGCTAAACCCAGGATTGTGAGTTCAATCCTTGAGGGGGCCATTTAGGGATCTGCGGCAAAAATTAGGGATTGGTCCTGCTTTGAGCAGGGGGTTGGACTAGATGACCTCCTGAGGTCCCTTCCAATCTTGATATTCTATGATAAACAACAACCCCAGAGCTGTTAAACACTGTGACTTAAAAAACACTTCCAGTCTCAATCAACCATGTTTCACTTCCATGGTATGTGAGGTCTGAAACCTACTAGCTCTCCAGTTGTCCATAGAGTTTTCCAAGGAAAACAGGGTAGAAAAAAACCGGAATGTTCCATATTAAAAAGAAAAAGTGCACTTTTTGTGGGGGAAGGAGAGCAGGGAGGAAAATCTTTCCTGCTGCCTCCTTGCACCATAAAGAAGAAGAATGTGGGGCGGGGGAAGTAGATGCTAAAAAACTTTTCCCCTTTGGCTGGTCACCATTAAAATAAGAGCTGGGTGCTCAGTCTCGCTGTTCCCCACCTGGGCACTGTTAACTGCTGCGCTGGTTAATACAATACACTTGTTGGCACCAGGAGGCTACCCCTGAATGGATCTTCAATGGCTCCCAGAGGAGCAAATGACTGTCATACCAGTGGAAAAAAGTCCACAGTAATTAACTTGCATACATTGTAGTTTATTATGATGATTTAATTGGGGATTGGTCCTGCTTTGAGCAGGGGGTTGGACTAGATGACCTCCTGAGGTCCCTTCCAACCCTGATATTCTGTGATTCTATGATTTGAGAAGGAATTACACACAGGCCCTCTCAGAGATCCAGAGAGGCCTGGGCCACTTCCAGCTTTTGAGGCCCCAGCCATAATAAAAATGAAGAATGACGACACCTGAAAACAAAATAAGGCACCAAAAAAAGAGTGAGACGTAGTTTGAATATATATTTTTTTAATTTAACAAATGCCTTTCTAGCCTTTTTCTCTCCAAATGCACTAATTATTGAGGAAAAATCTAGCTTTCGTGCAGTGTCACAGTTGATCTTAAGCCTGGGGAGCCCATTTAAACGCTCTTGTCCCACAGTTGAACGGGGGGTGATAGTTCTTTACGTGCTTCAACAGGTTGAAGGTTCGTTCAACTGAAGCCACTGATGCGGGCAAACTGACAAAAATATGCAATGCAATTGTGATATTAGGAAACATCCCAGAGAGTCCAAGTTTGAGTATTTCTTGAAGCAGTTCCTTTGGCTTGCAATCCAATTTAAAGTTCGTGGAGTAGATTTGTTTGAGGAAGATGACCTCGTCACTGAGATCTTTTGAGATTTCTTTGTTGTACTGTTGCTGAAATTGTTCAGCTGCAGAAAGTAGATCTTCCCTACTCAGTCTGTTGAACTGCCAAAGAATCCCCAAAAGGTACAAATTAGACGCAGTGACTCCAATCGACGTGTAAGACCTGATTGAATAGAGTCAATGATGACAAGGAAGACATTGACCCTAAATGCTGCTCGGCATCCGATTCAGTAGGTAAGCTGCGAGTGGTGGCATATCATCTGAGTCCTCCAATATTCTGTGCTACTAATTTGGACTGAGTCAGGATCGCATCCAGTTGTTAAGACTTTGAGTGTTATCCCCCTCAACATCAAGTGAAGCATGCAATGCTTCAATTCCCAGATTAGTTTGGTGGATCATGGTAAGTAGCTTCATCCACACAGATGACATCAGAACGCATTCAAATTTGGACGTTCTTCTGAATAGACTGAAGTTCAGTTTGAGACTGTGCAGTGAGATTGAGAGATTCAAGCTCATTTAAAGCCTTTCTCACTAAATTCAAATGCTGCACAACTGGTTGAACACCATCAATCCGTGCAGACCATCTCGTCTGGGACGTCCCATGCAGTGAAACGGGAAGATATTGCTTCAGAATTTCCCACTTTGTGGCCTACTACTGAAGAGATTGTACATTTGCTAAACAGTTCCAAAGTAAGTGATTGATTGCCTCCTTGCATGATTCAGCACCGTCAACACCTACAAGGTTTAGTGTGTGGTTTCCACAGCTGGATAAAATACAGTTTGAATTATGCTCAAGCAGAACTGCTTGTCCACCTTTGTACTTCCCAGCCATATTAGATCCATTGTCATAGGGTTGACCAATGCAGACTTGAAAATCTAACTTAAAACTCCTAGAGTTGCTAGTACTCAAGCAGCAATTTCTTTTCCAGTTTTTCTCATGAAATTATCAAACAAAATAAACTTTTCTTCAATTGAAAATTTTGAGCTGTCTGCAATCTTAACATATCGAATAACTGTAGTAGTCTCTTCCTTGTAAGAACAATCTGGAGTGGCATCAACAATGATTGAAAAATACTTGGCATTTCAAATGTCATCAAGAATGGTTGTTTGTACAATGATTCACGTAGCTCAATAAACTTGTTTTGTATGCATGTGGAGAGATAATAGACTTGCATGCACTTTGGACTCTCTTGTGATTTCTCAAACACGTTTAACATGCTCTCATAAAAGTGGGTCATATTTGCTGAGGAGCTCAACTATGCCTAGAAAGTTTCCATTTGCACGATCACCAATATGTTGAATGGAACCAAAGAAAGCCAGTCCCCGCTCAGAAGAAAAAGGATGACATCCAGGATGCTCTCAAGAAGTTTTTTCCAGTTATTAGTTTCTGTAGAGAGTTCAGTCAAGAGTAAATTCTCAACTGAACTTTCAGCTGATGCTGCCTTACTGGCTGATTTCCATGCAACATAGTTTTCTTTGTGTGACGTTGAACTCTCATGTGATGGTATTCGGTCTTTCAACTTCCTCCAAGCTCTGTTGATGCTCAGTCCTATCCACAATTGAAATATTCTACAGTAAATAAGTAGCTTATCTACATTTGAAATCTTCTACTATAAACATGTACACAAATGCTGAATGGTACACAAATGCTGAAAAGACTTAAAACTAAGGAATGCTAATTAAGAACACAAAATGAAACAGTCAGACAGGTTCTTATCATTATCACTGAAGCAAAACTCAAGCACGTAAGCTATAACAGGCTGAGCTGAAGACAAAGGGATGACATATATAGTAAACACAGACACTGATACAGACAAAGGGATAATGTCCAAAAATTTCAAACGTGTCCTCATGAAACTCACTGTACAAGATTGTCCTCACAAATTTTCACCTTGAATCTGGGCCTATAGACTACGAAAGCCTAGGATGATGGCCAAGCTAGGGCTCAACCAACCATCCAGTCACCTCTTTTAGCTACCCTATGACGATAATAATGCGGAATTCTCACACCTAGACGTAAAACTATAAAGACACTAAAGTGTAACAGTTCTCTACCTTTCAACATGCACTTGATCCAGCACCAGCCACTAGTAGTGGTTTGTTTATATAATCAGCTGATCTGAGAAGACACGTTCGTCACGGTCTACTCTTGTGCCGTCAGAACTGATATATTTTTATGAATATTTATGAACATTTTAAACTCTTTAATATGACAATATCAGTTAACTAAAAAATTGTCTTTTACCAAATCACATCTCTTATTTGCTTAAACTTACAGCTCTAAGCCGAGAGTGTGTGTCACGTTTTGGTCCGATAGGGATGCGCATAAAAACAAGTTGCAAAACTTATCAAATGCCAAAAAATTAACAAGGGTCTAAATTTGAGGCCCCCTTTGAGCTTGAGGCCCAAGCCAAATGGCCCTCCTGGCCCCCATCTCTGATTTACTGCTTGTGTAATCAGGGCCAAAGGGTTTCATTAAGCGCATAACTCCTATGTTAAACATTAAAGAACTATACAGTAAGAGCAATACATTCCTCTTAGCCTCTCTTTCACAACCATACACAAACAGGCCTTTGCTAGCCTCACACAGTTCCTGCTTGGCAACTAGAGAAGGTGGTTACCCATTCTATGGACGACTTCTTCTCTTCGAGTCTGGTCTACTTAGCCCTCTGGTCTGTCTCGGATTCTCTCGAGGCAAGTTCTTGGCTGCCTGGAAACCCCTCCGGCCACAGTCCGACTCGAGCCCACGGAGCAGAGTTTTGGTTACACTCTTTAGCAGCGTTGCTTCTTGAAGCGTTTATTAAGCAATTCCCCCAGCAGTAATTTAATTTGCTTGATTTTTATACTCTTTAAGTCGCATGTCTTAAAAGCGCGCCCAGTGGGCGAGTGGCTACTAATTTTTACCTAATTAATACTTTAGGAGGAGACTGCAGGGTGGTGCCAACTGAACGTTATCCCTCGTTCACTCCCGTATCAATCGTTCACTTCAGACCCCTGCGTGGGTCCTTCAACAGGGTCCAGATGCCCTGGTCAGCCCATGCTCCACTCAGGAAGTTCTGCACATGTTGTTTGCTTTCAAGTGGGCCTATTTGCTGACTCAAAGATCAGTATTGATCATACACACAGCATGGAGCCAGTCAGTTTCACCTCTGCCATCTGCCTGATGCTGAGAGAAGGATTTTGCTCCCAGAATCCTCTTTTGCAGTTCAGTCATGTCAAGCCATGTTCTCACCATTCATTCAGTATGGCCACACCAATTCGGCACTATCCCAACTCTGAGTAAGCCAATCACGAGCTCAGGATCTCTTTTCTGCATGGAACAATTCTTAACTCACTGGGGTGTTGTGAGGTTTAATTAATATCTGCCAGGTAGGTTTAAGACCCTTGGATAAAAGTCTCAAGAGGCATCACCAATAAAGCTAATTGCTTCCCATCCCCCCATAACATCTCTCTGATTAGGAGAGGAATAAACCACCCTCTTTGTTTTAAAATATTATCTTCATTTCACAGTCTGTACTTGTACTCTGTTACTGCTTTGGGACTTGCTGTGTTCATGGGTCTTTAGCCTGGAAAGCTGATCAGAACCCGGTGAAGAATAGCTGTTGCCAAGTGAGTTAGGCCTCGGAAGGGACTTCAAAAAATAACTATCACTCAAAAATGGCCAAAGAGAAGTAGATGAAAGTTTCCAGACCCCGTTCCCTGCTGGGTTGAGAGGGGCAGGCTGGAAAGGGAATGTCCCAGGCACTTGGAATTTGCTCAGAAGTACACCGGGGACAGGAGGGACCCCTTTCTCGGCCTTGCCTCCAGCAGTACAGGCAGAGGGGTGCCCACCTATTGCGCGGGTCTGGCCTGCGCCCCAAAGGCTATGCTGGCATAGCTGTACTAGCAAATACCTTCCCCCTGCAAAGGAGGATTCCTTGCACAAAACAAGCAATTCCAGCAAATACAGGACCTTTTTTTGCCAGTGTAACTGTATGTCAGCACTGGGGCTTTTGTTGGCCCAGCTGTCAGTCGGGTGGGCAGGAGTGTTTTGTTCAGTTTTTGTTTTCTCCATGTGCCTAACCAACATAACTCTTCCAGCAAAACTGTTTAAAGTGCAGGCTAGGCCGACGTGCAACTGATGCTGGTTCAGGAACCTGCATCAGCTATATTGGTATAAGGTACCGTTAAGCCATGTCTACGCTACGAAATTAAGTCAACCTAACTTACGTCAGCATCCAGCCCCCGCAGTAATTACATCACTTGTGCGTGTCTACACTTTGCTCCTCGTGTCGGCGGTGTGTTTCCTCCCCGAGAGCGCTTGTATCGATTGGACTGTCTGCGTGGAGCATTGTGGGACGGCTCCTGGAGGCCAGTCACAGTCGACATAAGCCACGCGGTGTCCACACTGACGCTGCGTCGACCAAATTACATTGACCTTGTTGCCGTGCTGCTCGTGGAGGTGGAGTAATTAAGTCAGCACAGCAGGGCAGTTACGTCAGCGGGAGCGAAATGAAGTGTAGAAGGGCGACATAAGCTGCCTTGCGCTGACTCTGTAGAGTAAACCAGGCCTTACATCAGTATAACTGCGTCCACACATGGGCTTATACCAGTGTAACTGTACTGGCAAAAAATCCCATCCCTAACCAACACTGCTGTTCCTTTCTAGTGCAGACCAGGCCTAATTCTTCACCCATCCCTGGGCTGCAGGCACCTCTGTGAGCTGGAGGGGAAGCTGTGCATTCAGCAATGCAGGCAGCAAGGCAAGCTGAACTCCTAGGAGAGGAGTGGGGGTGGTCTTGCGTTCATAAAACAAGAGCTGGGGGACTCCAGAGAGCTGGATTCTGTGCCTGGCTCTGCCATGGATTCATTGAGTGACCGTGGCAGAATCCCTTTGCCTGTGTGTGCCTCAGTTTCCCCATCTGTAAGATGCAGATGTGACTTACTTCTGGGGTCAGGGTGCGGGAGAGGAAGGGGAGGTGCTGAACTCATGGAAGCTTGTAAAATACTGGGAGAGCCCCGTGGAGAGAATCAGGGTGGATAAAAATCAATGCTTTGTTTTAAAAAAAAAAAAATTGGATTTTTTAATTTAAATCAGATTTTTGAGGAAAAAACCTATCTAAAGATAGATACATTATGCCTCAAAGATATCTCGCATGGAATAGGGATTATAAATTCTAATTCTATAGTATGAGACAATATATTCATGTGATGTTTTAAGAAAAGTTTTGTAAATGTGTTCGAATAGTTCATGGATTAGGGACCCAATTTTATGGGGTTCCAGGGGCTTCTGTATAAATTATTTAGGTTAATCTTTCTATCTACCTATTGGGACTCAGTGCTCAGTCTAGAAGGTACCATCAGAGATGCTTAGTTTTGCAGTTCTCAAACTGTGGATTTGTGTCTCCAGAGATAATATGCTTGTTAACAGCAAAAATGGTTTTAAATAAAGAAATAAAAGATAAATAATATATAGAGGTGAGAAATAACAGACCTCAACCCTATTGTCCCTCTGCAAATTTGTGTACACAGAGCCCATCCCTTACCTCTCTCTAAAAGTGCAAAGTTTCAAAAAGTTCAACGAATAGAAGATTGTTGGGGGCAGAATAGAGTGGACAAGGAGAAGAAGTCTGGAGATAAACGTGAGAAAGGAGGGACAGCCAGCGGAAACAAAAGTGAAACTGTTTGAGCAGCATATTCCAGAAGTCTTGAGGTCTTTCTGAGTGTAGCCTTCACTGATTTGAGATCTACCATACCATTCTCTCACTAGAAGGGAAAACCTACAATGGCACCAGGCCGTAAAAGAGACCCAGTTTGGGAATATTTTAATGAAGTTCCTCTACCTGTGGGTAAGACAGGTATGCATGCAAAATGCAAACAGTGCAACAAAGAAATGCAAGGTCTGATTGCCCGAATGAAACAACATCATGAGAAGTGTTCCTTCTCAGGAGGAAGCGGTGTTGAAAATGATGAAAGGAACATGGATGAACATGCAGCATCTTCAGGTTGGTAAACTTTTTTATTTCATATTTCTTAAGGACTGCCTGTCTTCCTTCTGGACTATTCTTGAATTCTCATGTTTGAGCAAAAAATACAGTTGTTACTCCATGGTATTATCACTTTAGATGCAGTTGTGATAAAGAATAAACAGCTGAAATAGGCAGATCTTCCTGTTACAATTTCACCTTTAAAGTAGTACTGAGTGGCAGTGAATGCAATGAGTAATACTAACTGAGCAGTATGGTAATAATAATTAAATAACTGCATTGACTTATTTTGTTTAGGGGAATCCATCCTCAACATACAGGATTCTGAAGGCTATCCACCTTCAAGATCACCATTCTTTTCTATAGTTTCAGAGTTATCTGCCAGTGACAGTGTTTCAGTCACATCATGTTTGTCACATAGCCACAGTATACCACCTGTAGCAAAAAGAGAACTCCATCGTCCAGAAACAACCATAGATAAGTTTGTGATAAGAACCAGCAGATTACAAAAAGAGGTAATTGATGAAAAAATTGCCTGGTTTGTTTATGCAACTAACTCTCCTTTTCATATTTTTGTTCAATATCTTCATAAATGATCTGGAGGATGGTGTGGATTGCACCCTCAGCAAGTTTGCAGATGACACTAAACTGGGAGGAGTGGTAGATACGCTGGGGGGTAGGGGTAGGATACAGAGGGACCTAGACAAATTGGAGGATTGGGCCAAAAGAAATCTGATGAGGTTCAACAAGGACAAGTGCAGAGTCCTGCACTTAGGACGGAAGAATCCCATGCACCGCTACAGACTAGGGACCGAATGGCTCGGCAGCAGTTCTGCAGAAAAGGACCTAGGGGTTACAGTGGACAAGAAGCTGGATATGAGTCAACAGTGTGCCCTTGTTGCCAAGAAGGCCAATGGCATTTTGGGATGTATAAGTAGGGGCCAGCAGATCGAGGGACGTGATCGTTTCCCTCTATTCGACACTGGTGAGTCCTCATCTGGAGTACTGTGTCCAGTTTTGGGCCCCACACTACAAGAAGGATGTGGAAAAATTGGAAAGAGTCCAGCGGAGGGCAACAAAAATGATTCGGGGACTGGAACACATGACTTATGAGGAGAGGCTGAGAGAACTGGGGATGTTTAGTCTACGGAAGAGAAGAATGAGGGGGGATTTGATAGCTGCTTTCAACTACCTGAAAGGGGGTTCCCAAGAGGATGGCTCTAGACTGTTCTCAGTGGTAGCAGATGACAGGACAAGGAATAATGGTCTCAAGTTGCAGTGGGGGAGATTTAGGTTGGATCTTAGGAAAAACTTTTTCACGAGGAGGGTGGTGAAACACTGGAATGCGTTACCTAGGGAGGTGGTGGAATCTCCTTCCTTAGAAGTTTTTAAGGTCAGGCTTGACAAAGCCCTGGCTGGGATGATTTAATTGGGGATCGGTCCTGCTTTGAGCAGGGTTTTGGACTAGATGACCTCCTGCGGTCCCTTCCAACCCTGATATTCTATGATTGAGAACCCACACTTCATTAACATGGTTCAGTCATTAAGACCAGGATACAGTCCACCCAACAGAGCAGATGTCGCAGGCAAATTGCAGGATAAAGTTTGAGAGAGAGATTGAGCAGTGTGCAAAATGTCTAGAGGGTAAAATTGTTAACCTGAGTCTTGATGGGTGGAGCAATGTCCACAATGATCCTGTTGTATGTGCTTGTGTGACAACAGGAGAAGGGAATGTCTTCCTTACAGAAACAATTGATACACCAGGAAATGCTCACACAGCAGAATACTTACAGAAGTAGCAGTAAAAACTATAACAAACTGTGGAAAAAAAATTGAAATATCTAGTACGCAGCTTGGTCACAGACAATGCTGAAAATGTATGCAAGATGGGAAGAAATTTTAGAAGAGTGAAGAGCGTCCCAAGCTAACAACATGCGGTTGCAGTGCTCATTTGATGCACCTCCTAGCCAAAGACTTCAGTGTTCCAGAAATAAAGGCTGATGTTGTTGAAATTGCAAAATACTTCCCATAACAACCACTTTGCAGCAGCTGCTCTGAAAAAAGTGGGAGGAACCAAGCTAACTCTCGCACAAGAGGTGCGCTGGAACTCCGTAGTGGACTGTTTTGAGCACTAGATCAAGAGCTGGCCTAATCTGATGACAGTTTGTGAACAAAATCGTGAAAAAAAAATAGATGGCACTGTCACAGCCAAAGTGCTCACCATTGGGCTGAAGAGACACGCTGAACCCAGGCTGAGGACCCTGAAGCCTGTTTCTGTCGCCTTGCACAAACCGCAGGGAAACCGCTGTTTTACGGCTGACGCTGTTGAAATTTGGAAGGAACTGAGTGAGATCTTCAAAAGAGTTAATGATCGAGTTAAATTACAAGCATTTAAAAAAACGAATGGCACAAGCACTATCTCCAGCTCATTTTCTTGCAGATATTCTCAATACTCGGTACCAGGGTTGAACCTTAACTGCTGAAGAAGAGGAGTTGGCTGTGACATGGACATCCAGCAATCAGCCCTCCATAATGCCAACTGTAATAAACTTCAGAGCTCAGGGTGAACCATTCAAGAAATACATGTTTGCTGATGATATCTTAAAGTCACACCAGTGAACTGGTGGACGTCACTTCAGCACTTGGATTCAGAGACTGCTGAAGTGATCATCTCACTTTTAACAGCAGTAGCTTCTTCTGCCCGTGTAGAAAGAATATTTTCTTCTTTTGGACTAATTCATTCTGAATTGAGAAATCGTTTGGGTCCTGACAAAGCAGGAGAGCTGTTTTTTCTTTTCCAGATTATGAACAAACAGGAAAACGAAGGTGAAGACAACTGAGTTAGCTGCAGAAGCCAATATTTTAAGTTCATCGTGTTGACCTGGCTGACATCATCGATTTTAATTTTGTCTTTTTTAAAAAAATATTTCATTTAACTATTTTAGTTAAAAACAATTTTATCAAAAACAAACCTGATTTTAAAAACCGTGAATGTTTAACTAAATTCAAAAATTCATATGCTTGTTTTGTTAAAATATTATATGTTTGCTGTTGAAGAAAAAAATCCAGAATACATAATGTTGTTGTTTTAGTTAAATAAAACAATTGAAATGTCTGTCTGGTGATGTTCTCCTCCTAATACAGCATGGCAAGAAAATCCTCCAAATATTAATGATTAACCTGTTGAATTGGAGATAGTTCACCTCACAGTGACTTCATAAGTATCTGCTTCAATTACCTTTGGTAAATGAAATAACCAAGCAATCATTCGTTTTCTGATATAGCTGTAAAACTAACCTGAAAAGTTTTCAAAATAAATCACTTAAAAAATGTACAGTGTGAACCTTCTAAAAATGAAAACCTACATCTGTCTCGGAGTTGTGAAGAATATGTATTAAGGTTATAGCAACCAACAAGAATGCACTTTTATGTAGCAATCCATGATTAAACTGAGTCTTCCTGACTGGTGGTTTAAATCCTGATCAATGTGATTTAAATCCAATCCACCCTGGAGAGAATGGAAAAGCAGCATTATTTTCTTAGGGCATGGCTACACTGGAAACGTCAAAGCGCTGCAGTGGGAGTGCTCCTGCCGCAGCATTCGCAGTGCGAGGGGATTAGCTCCGAGCGCTGGGAGTGTGGCTCGGAGCCTCTCTACACGAGCGCTTTAAAGTGCTCAGATTTGCTGTGCTCGGGGGGTGATTTTTCACACCCCTGAGCCAGCAAGGTAGAGCGCTATAAAATGTAAGTGTAGACAAGCCCTGAGTTGCCCAAGATGGAGCTTGACCAGGATGCTGCCACCCTGACCTTTAATCGGAGACCCAAGAAGAGGCTGTGGGTGATTGTGCCGTCATTTGTGGTGCCTCCAGCCCTCTCCTGTGCTCTTTAGAACACGCTGGCTCAAAGTGCTCTCAGCCTGAGTGCATTAGGCGTTTGACAGTGATTTATTTGTTTGGCTATTGATTACCGTGGTGGTTTGCGGTTTCCCCATTGCTTGGGGGAGGGGAGCATTGCTAGCCTCATTCCACATGGTGCCAGGTGTTCCGGGCCAGCTGTTGTGCCTGTTTGGACTTTGTACTGAGAGACCCAGAGCCAGGGGTAGGTGAGATTCTGTTTCAGTTTTGAACCCAGGTGTCAGGGACCTTGCAGCATGATGATCCTGCTCTGCTCTCTGAAGTGAGGGTGGGGCTGAACTAACCTGTGTAGGCCCCTGAGATCTGATAGTTCTGTGGCTGATTGTCCCGTCCAAATGTCCGTGTGCTGTGACGTGTGCGTGCAATGTTGCCCTCTAGCGAGCGGCCTGCAGGAAGGATAAGGGTCTGTTACCACATGCACCTAAAGGAGCTAGCTCTCCCCTAGCTCAGGTAGCAGAGGCCCATATGGTAGGAGCTAGAGGTCCCAGTCCTGGGTTCCATCCATGGTGCCTCATGCGATCAGTGCATCTGACGACCAGTGTGTCTGCCTGTGTGAGGCCTGTGCACTGGGGACAGTAACGATCCGTTCCCTGCAAGGCAGAGTCGGTCACTCGATGCCCCTGCGTGCTGTGTGGCATTCCAAACAGGGTGTAGTCTCTGGTCAACACGGTTAAAGCTGGGACTTGAGCTGTGCGGCCGCCGGTTTGTTTGCGTGTATAGTCATAGCTGTTTTCATGAATAAACCTTGTCTGCTTTAACTGGCCTGGGATTCCTTCTTCTGGGCAGCTCCCGCCGCAGAGAGGACTGTGGGTAGCAGCAAGCAGCGTCCAAGACGGGGCATGGGGACGGACGCTGCTCGGGGGTGTCAGATGCTCCAGTACTAGCGTGCTGCTGAAAATGGGGGGGCGGCTGTTTAAAGCAGAGAGGCAGTCAGAGCTGCGTGGCTGCTTCCCTCCCCTAGATGAGTCTCAGCCCCACAGTGAGTCATGGCCAGACACATACACGTGAACCCAGGGCCCCTCAGCTCCGCAGAGACGGGCCGTTTCCGTCGGAGTGCAAGGGGAGCTCGGGTCAGGGTCCGTCAGGCGTGGGCTGGTACAGATGCTGTGGGTCCGGCACTAGAGTGAGACCAGCTCCTGGGTGCCCGTGCAGAGCATGCCAGCCGACGCAGTGGGTTGCAGCAGCCAAGGCATGGTGTACTGGGTTAAGGCTGCTCAGACAATGCCTTCTGCACTCCCCTCTTGGGGCAGGAGGGAAACGTGGCGTGTGGGATTGCCGCCTTGAGCCTCTGGTTCCAGTCAGGGAGCACGCCAGGGTGCCTTAGGGTCCCAGCCGCGGTGCTTGCAGACTCAGAAGGTCCCAAGCAGGTGGTCAGCAGTGAATGTGTCCGTGCCCCACTCTGTGCTAGCCTGGTGGGTAGTGCCCCTGTCTGGGGCATTACTGGCTCCTGCCTCAGCACGCACACTTGGGTCACGCTCACTTGTGCTGCTGCACTTGTGCACTTGTCTCGGGGAGGGACTGCTTTAGGGTGGCTCCTGTGCCCTCTTCCCTCGCTCTCTGGGCCCTGAGTGTGGCTAGACTCGCCTGGGGCCCTGAGCAGCACGGCTCGGAAGGGCCAGTAGCTCCGTGCTCTGGCTCTGGCAGAAGGCGGCTTTGCGCAGCTCACTCTGCGTGGGAACTAGTGGGGCTGCCGTGCGTGCGTCTCTCTGCCTGCAGGTGCCTCCAGGGCAGCACCGCCCTGGGCCTCGTTAATCCCGGGCTTGGTGGATCTTGGCCGAGTCAGCAACGCGGTCCCGGAGGGGGTGGATGCTTCACTCCTCTGGCTACGTGCGGCGGTGCCTTGGCAAAAGCCGAGCGAGTGGGTCTCTGCTCCGTTCCTAGCACACAGGTGCTTGCCTCCCCTAACGCTGGCTTTCAGCAACATGCCAAGGGTTGAATGGGCCGCAGAGAGTGAGGCTCTGATTCTGTGCTGCGTCCCCAGGTGGATCAGTCTAGGGGAGAGGGCACCTCTAAGCCATCTTTGTGCCCTCTCCGGATTCTGGGCTGCTCCAGGAGCTGATGTGGCCCTGGGCTAAATCTAATGCAGCCCATCACAGGCTGCAGTGCAGCTCGCCATCCCCAGACCCCACGCACCAAGGGCTCACCCCTGACCCCGGCACCTGGGAGGGAGCAGCATAGGGCTTTTGGTGGCTGCCCTGGAGGGATTAAGGCTGCTCCACATGCAGCCCAGAGGAATCTGTCCCCAAACTCCTCCCTCGTCCCTAAGGGCCCTTTCCAGGCTGGGCAGCAGAGGCAGGAGGACGCTTGTCCCGCTGCCATCTGCTGCGCCTCTCTGAGGCGTCCGTCCCCAGGGCTGCCAGGCCCCACCAGCCGTGTGCGCCCCTGCTGGGGGCAGAGGACCTGCCCGCGGGGGTTTGTGCTGGCAGAAGGGTGGGTGGTGGCAGGCGTCAGCAAGGCCAGGTGCCCACTAGGGAGACCCTACGGCAGCAATAAAGCTGAAATGGGAAAGAATTCTGCAGCCTGGGCCCGAGAGCAGAGCTCATGCCTTGTGGGGAGCTGTCTGGCACTCCTCACGCTGCGTTTCTCCTCCCTCTTCCCCCCCTTCATGGGGCGTTCTCCCACAACGGGGGCGTCTTGGCTTCGTCCGTGCTGCTGCCCCATGGCAGCCCGCTGCCCCTTCTGTCCCAAAGCACTCTGCAGACACGACTGAAACCACCCTGATCCCCACCCCCTGCCAGGAGCGAGGGCAGCGTCACTTTCTGAGAGGAAGTGCAGTTCAGGATGGCTGGATGCCAGGACTCCTGGGTTCTATTAAGGGCTCTGCCACTGATGTGCTTGGTGACCGTGGCCAAGTACCTCCCCTGCTGTGTGCCTCAGTTTCCCCATCTGGAAAACCGGGGTGATCCCCCCCTCTTCAGGGGCTGAGGATTATTTCATTCACAAGGTATTGGATGGGCAAAGTATTTATAAAATTACCCTCCTTTTCACAAATGGGGACACCAAGGCCCACGGAGAGGTGAGGAGCAGTGGCAGCGGATCCCCTCATGGTCCATATTTGAGAAGGGACCCCGGGGAAGGGCTGGGTGCGTAAAGCTAATTAAATATCTGCAGAGACAGTGGAGGGGAGCCCCCCCTGCCCGGCCCGCCGCCTGTCACAGCGGCTGTCTCCCACGCTCCTCTCCAGCAGGGTAGCACCATGGGGACGCTGCGAACAGGAACAGCGTGGAAAGCAGCTGATGTGACAGGCCAAGTGCAGAGCTCGGAGCCTTGCCAGAAGTTCACCAGCATGTGAGCTGCCTGCTCCGATCTACTTCTTGCCGCAGGGGGTCCTCTGCCAGGACCCCCCGGGGGCAGAGATGTACCAGGCACAGTTGCTGGAGACGCCGTCCTGCTCTGCTCCCTCTATGGCTCGGGGCTGGAGTCTCTGCAGTGAGAAGGGCTGGGGAGCGGTCGGCTCTTGGCAGGACTTGGGACCCCATCAGGTGGCTTGGGCTGCCCCGTGATCAGAGGCAGAGTGCACCGTGCTTCAGGTGGCTCTCGGGCCATGGCCCTGAAGGGTCCCCACCTGGCTGGGATCTTCCCAGTGCAGATGATCTGGAGGGGAAAGGCTGCCAGGCGTGAAGAGGGGTGGGCAATGCATGATGATCCCTGGAGCCGGGAAGTCTTCCTAAAGCCCCGTCCCAGCCGGGGCAGTGTTGGCCCCGGCTCCTGGGAGAGAGATTGGCCCTGGTTTGGCTCTCTGGGCTAGCAGGGAACTAGGGAGAAGGTGGGCTGGCTGGCTAGCTGCAGTGTGTGTGTGTGAGAGTGGTAAAGGAGAGGGGGTGGTGGGGGTAGCCCAGGGACCTGCTTTTTCAGGTGGGCATCGGTATCTGGGCTTTCTGCCCTCACCCCAACCCCCCTCTCCAGGTTTTCTCCCCTGTGGGTGGCTGGCTTGGGACTGTGTTCTCCCACAAGGGGACGGGGAGAGCCTCTCTCTGAAAACCCAAATCCAGCCCCTGGGACAACTTGCTGCATGTCTGGGCCCTTTGCACCTTCCCAGTGCTCCCATTGAGAAGGAGGGAGGTGCAGCCTCCAGCCTGTGGATCCGGGCTTTGGGGAAGCAAGACCCCTGCAGGCGCCAGCTCTGGCGAGGTGTCACGCTCCTGCTGCCGCCTCCCAGTGGGGGGGTGTGGCACAGGGGCTCTCCCCTGCATGGTGAGTGGGTGCTGATGGGGTTGGTATTAATCAGGTTGCTGCAGCGAACAACCAGACCAGTCTCTCTGCATTGCTCTCCTCCGCCCCACCCCCTTCATCCCCATTTGTGTCCTCGCTCCCCGCCGTGGAGTCACCAGGGGCGTGAGGCGCTGGGCAGGGTGGCTGTGCCTATGGAGCAGTCTGGGCCTGGACTGCTGGCGACTGAGCTTAAAATCCCAAGGGCAAAATCAAAATCTGAAACACCATCCCCTGCTCTGTTTAAATCCCTCCTTATGCCCCCCACCTGCCATGCTGCCTGCTGGGGCCTCTGCTTTATTCCACCCAACCCTGTCCTGCCATGCTCCTGGTTCGCCGTCTGGGTGGCGCATGGGACAGTGGGGCCCTGAGCTAAACTAGAGCGTGGCTCAGACCTAACCCAACTAGATCACAGCCAAGCCGAAGCCGACCCGAGCCCCTCTGGTTGTTTTCATGCCTGACGCCTGGAGTCTGGTCCCATTGGGTCCAGGTTGGGCTGCCAGGCTCTAGCCACTGCCCGGGCTCCATTTTCGTTTTATTTTGTTTCCTCCAGGGAGCCTCTGAGCTAACTGTCCCCTGGGCCCTCTCCCGTGGCCCAATCCCTCTGTCGCTCCCCATCCCAGCGCACCCGAAGGGCAGCTGGTTCTCCCCTCCCCCTGAACCCATGTCAGCACTGCTGCCTTGTCCTTAGGGCTTGGCCTGGTGGGGGTTTCCTGCTCCCCATGCCCTGTGCCCGCAATCCCTCTCCAGCCGCCTCCTGCCCGTGGGGTCGGGGTGATGGCTGCTGCATGCTCCGCTCCAGCCAGTGCCGCCATCTGGTACTGTGTGTGGGGCACGGTGTGCCAACGAGCCGCAGCACGCTCCGTCTAGGGCACGCGCAGCGAGGCGGCGATGGCTGGCAGGAGTGGGTCACGCAGCCTCCCTGACATCCCCCCCGGGCCAGAGGAGGTGACCAGAGACCACTGAGCCTGAGAGAGTCGGGGTGTTTTTATACCCGGCACTGCTAGTGGGGGACTGTCCGGTTCAAGGCCTACCCGGGTCCGTGACTGGGCTCCTGGGCCCTGCTTAGCAGCAGTAACTCTTTCTAGGACGAGGGCCGGCCCTGTGGGCTCTGGCTGGCTGGGTGGTTGAAGGTCCCGGGAAGCAGTGGGTGGGTTTGGGAGGGACCTGGGTGGGCGTTCACACCCAACCCCAGCCCTCTCTGCGGCATCTGCCCTCCATATGCTATTGGGGTCAGTGGCTCCTGGGGATTAGTGCGATTTCCCACGCTGCTGGGAATTCCCTGGGCAGGGGCAGGGCCTGGTGATATTCTTGGCCTCTGCAGCACTTCTGGTTATTAGCTGCAGCACCAAACAGCTGGGGAATTACTGGCTTCGAAACCGTTCCCCACCCCCACCCAGCCCTTTTCTTTGCACTGTCAGTCGCTTCAGTGAGTCACTTCTCTGCTGGGAACAGGTCCAGGCTCCTCCCCACCAAAGAGCTCAGCCTGCGGGGGCCTGGGCCTGGTGTCCTCTGTGCCGGATTCCCTTAGCCCCCCCGTCCTCATCCCTGGGATTGCAGTAGCTCCAGGAGACCCCAGCTGAGATCAGGGCCCCCTCATGGTGGGCACTGCGCAGGTGCAGTCCCTGTCCCCAGGAGTTTACAATCTAACGGGGCTAGACAAAGGCAGGATGGTCACAGAGGTGCAGAGAGGGGAAGAGATCCTGGGCAGAGCTGGGACTCTTAACCCAGGTCTCCTGAGTCCTAGTCTAGTGCTTACCCACTAGGCAGCTTCTCTGGTCCTTGTGCTTTCCTTGCTCTTTCCCTCTGTCTGTTCCATGCCCCAGGAGGTGCCCATCACCCTCATTATCAGTCACCCCCTGCTGGATGGCTGCCCGTTGGTTTAATTTTGCATGCCTCCTTTTCCTGTGAGCAGGTGGTTCCCAAAGCCTGGTGTGCGGAGAGCTGGCCGGCTTCACGGTGCAGGCTCCTCCACGCTGCCAGCCGTCAGCATCTTCACCTCAAAGGTCCCCAGGTGCCCCGTGAGAGCAGCTGGAAACGTGGAGACAGCGCAGCTGCTGCTGCAGAGAGGAAGGGGGAACCACCCAGGGGGACCCACCCAGGGGGGTCAGAGCCACTAGTGGGAGTGAAGCTGCTAGCTGCCCCCGCCCCCAGGAGAGGGAGAGCCCAGGGGGACGCGGGCAGTAAGGAACAGAACCCATGGGTGGGGGAGATGAAATGAGGGGCGAAGCAGAAGGTGCGAGTCACTCCTTTCCAAAAGGGCAAAGCCCGTGGGGCTAGAGTCAGCTAAGAAGGCACCAACCCAGCGCCGGCATGCATCTGCCATGGGACCGTCTCCTGTGCTGGCCCTTGGGATGGCTGGGGAGCGGAGAGTCTGTAGGTCACTGGAGGGCACAGATATGCAGGCACTGAGCAAGAGACGGCAGGGGGCCAGGGTGACTCTTACTCAGACTTTTAAAAGCTCTTCATTCCTCGATAAGCACCTATTGAGTGAGACGTCCTGGAGCAAAGCTCTGCTGGATAAAGACTCAGACCCTGCCCCCCGCCCCCCTTCAATTCTGAGCTGAGAGTCAGTCTCCAAACAGTGCTCCAGCAGAAAGGGGGTGACAGGTCCTTTAGTGACAGGCAGCCGGGGCAGACCAACGCCATCCATCGCTCTTAGTGTGTCAGAGAAGCAGAGAAGGGCAGGCTCCCCTGGTTTCCCCTTTTCAGGTCATCTCGAAAAAGATGGGGACAGCCCTTGGGCTCCGGATAAATTGCTGATGCCGCCCTTGTGGTGGAGAGTTTGGGAGCAGCTGGTTTGGAGGGGGACGGTTTCAGTCACTCTTGTTTAACGAAATGTCCCATCCCCTTCCCAGCCCCTCTGTGCTAATCTGTCCTTGGCCTCCTGGCCTGCCCGGGTGTAGTTAATACCAGTGACCCCTGCCCGGTTCCTCCTTTTAGAGGGTCTCTGGGGGAATGCCAGAAATCAGACAGAGCTGAACTGACAGGGAGGGAAGCTGTGGGTGTGTTTGTGTCTTAGGCCTGGTCTACACCCAAGGTTTCGCTGGTTTGCCGGAGGTCAAACCTGCTTCGCTGAGCTGGTGCAATCGATCCCCTGTGTGGCTGCCCTGGCATTTTAGTGGCACAGCAGCTCTGCTGCAGCTTGGTTGAGAGCCACTTGCTGTTTAAACTGCTGCGTTGGGGGGGTGGCGTGTGTGATGCTGGCAGGCCAGGTGCCGACGCTGGCAGGCCAGGTGCCAACTCAGGCCAACGTCCGAGGCCTCCACTGAACACTGACAAACACCTAGCTGGAGTCAGTCTGGGTCACCTGGGCGGTAGGATTGTTAAACCAGGTGTTAGAATGGGACAAGCATGTTTAGACTATATGGAGTGCTGCTGCATTCATCTCACTTCCAACATCTGTGTCCCGTTGCTCCGTCCTGCAAGGTAATATGTGAGCAGGTGTATTGTGAGCCTCTGTGACTCTGTAAATCGCAGGACAGGAGAGGG
Source organism: Chelonia mydas (assembly GCF_015237465.2). Lineage (NCBI taxonomy): Eukaryota > Metazoa > Chordata > Testudines > Cheloniidae > Chelonia > Chelonia mydas. The sequence goes on from NC_057857.1 coordinate 5,360,932, forward strand.
TGAAGTGCTGATCTCCAACCCATGGTGTTCTGTCCTGCCTGGCCGGGAAGACCTGTTCACACCAGATGGACTAGAATGGAACATCAAAGAGGACAAAAGACTCTGTTGGCCGCTCCCCGCAAGATGAGTCTTGCAAGTGAATTCCTCCATCAGCTGAGTTTACAGCTCAAAGAGGGGGAGAGGGGCATAAAATCCCCTAAGAAGGAGGAACTGTACCTTTGTGCTGCTTGGATTCTGGGAGGCCAGGATTACTAGGCACAGGTGTGACAGTGCTGCCCTGGGAGCCAGCTGAGGTCACTCAATTAGGGTGAACTGCAAACAGAATGGGACAAACAAACCCCAAAGGCTGGTGGATGTTCCAATACTTAGATTTACCCAGCCAGCCCAAAACAGCTTCTGTAGTACCCAGCCTCAGGCCTCCACCCAGACACACATGTCAAACACATGATGATAAATTCTGAAAATCTTATTTCATCATATAAAAGACAAGGTTCTCCTGACCCCAAAGGACCAAGCTCCAGACCCAGGTCAAATAATAACTTAGATCTTACCCCAAACACATGCTTACAGTCAATTCTTATTAACTAAACTAAAATTTATTAAAAAAGAAAAGCGAGCGTGTTGGTTAAAAGATCAATATACATAGAGACTTGAGTTCAATTCTTGAAGTTCAGCTACATAGCAGAGATGAGTTTGTAGTGGCCAAAAGTCCTTTTAGAAATAGGCCAGAGGTTATAGTCCAATGTTCATGTTCAGGGTGACTCCAGTCAGTGACTGGGGATCTCAATCCTTATGGCTTAAGCTTTCCCCCTCTTGAAACCCAAAGCAGATCTGAGATGAAGAAGGATCGTGTCCCAGGGTTTTTATACATTTCCTGCAGCCTTTTGCCCTGAGAAAACAATAGACTTAACTTTCCTTCTTCCAAACATCCTGGCAATTAGCACAGGGGATAATTTATCCATTAAACAGTTCAGATACAGGTTATCACAGCCTTCAAAGAGACATAGACAATAATACGATTTCACTCAAGTTTCTTCCTAAATGTTTTTTGATCTTTGTATCAAAGCTATAGCAATAGACAAGACTTGTTTGCTCAGGTCTTGTGATGTCAGCAAACATCTACTTGCATCCGATGACTTTGTGAGCTGTAGCTCACGAAAGCTTTTGCTCAAATAAATTTGTTAGTCTCTAAGGTGCCACAAGTCCTCCTTTTCTTTCTTTTATCTCTAACAAAGGAGGCTTGCATTTCAAAGCTCTATTCATTTACATCTCTTCCTAAACAGTCTTGTAAAGTTCCACCAAGGGTCAGGCCAGTCTGTGAGTTAATTAACTCTTTCTGGCCCTGTCACCTTTCAATGAGATATTCTATTACACTCATAATGTCACAACAGGGAAAAGATCCTCAATGCTTAGCCTGGGTTAGCCCTAAAGGACATGTAGAGCTTGCTGATTAGAGAAGCTTCTGTTACCTTTTGAAACTTAAGATTGGAACTCACTTGTGTGTTTCTGTTTACCAGCTTTGACCTTGTGAATAACTCTCGTTTCCTTTTCCTAGTTAATAAATCTTTAGATATTTTATTATAGGATTGGCTACAAGTGTTTTCTTTGGTGTAAGATCTAAGGTGCAGTTGCCCTGAGGTAAGTGACTGGTCCTTGGGACTGGGAGCTACCTGAATATTGCTGTGATCTCTGGTGTAAGGGACCACCTATCACAAAGGCAGGCTTACCTGGGTGGCAAGACAGAGTGCCCAACGGGACTGTCTGTGACTCCCTATTAAGGCTGTTATGCCTGAGGAGTTCACACTTGATACTTGGTTGGTGAAACTCAGGCAGTTTGGGGTTTGTGCCCTGCTTCTTCGCTGACTGCCCTGAGCTTGGTACTCACAGGCTGGCTTGACAGTGCGTGGGAACTCAGAAGTGCCTGGTTTTCGGGTGTGTGAGTGTAGCCTGGCGCCTTTCCAAAAGGTCACATTCAGCAACCTGAACTCCTTGTTACTAAGTCCTGGCGCAGTTAATGGGTTTAATCCTGGCTCTTGTGGCTTTAGCTTGCACCTGCAAATCACTGTGACCAGTTAAAAACTGATATGAGGATGTCCTCACGAGGCTTTGTACTGGTTTATCTGCATTGGGTTTTAAACTGCTTTAAACAAGGGCAGCTTTTGTGTATAGGTAAGAGCTAGGAGAGGGAAGAATCAGTAGGAAACTAGAAGAGGAAACAAAGAATGTGGTGAAACCTGCAAGGTGGTAGTAGGTGTGAATGGGGGAGGCTGTGAGGGGGCTGGGCAGAGCTGGGATGAATCCCACTGAGAAGAACAGCAGAGTTAGAAGGCATGAGAAGGCCTTAAGCTGGCACCAAGGGGTTGAATAAAGGGTTCCAGGGCAGCCTGGCATTGCCATGCCTCCTACAGGAACGCTCGTGGGAAGCTCCTTGCTGTGGTATGACAGCTCCAGGAGGCCCCCATGAGGCTGAGTTAATGTGACCAGGGCCTGGGAGCGGAACTTGTTTCAAGGGAGGATCTGAATTGCAAATTTGGACCAAAAATAATCTGGGGCATCAGGGCGGAGAGCTATCTCGGCCCCTCGCATGCAGCAGGCTGGAAGGAGCAGGCAGGATTAGCTCCCAGTTGGCGTGCTGGGGTGGGGAGGGCTTATTGTGTGACACCAATCCGCAGAGGCCGGGACAGGCCCATGTGCAGGGGAGCTATGCCCCTGCCAGGATGAGAGGGAGCCTGGCTGGCAGAAACCCTTGAGGATTTGGGGTTTCCGGACAGCTGCCTGGGAGGATGCAGCGCTGCCGAGAGGAGCACTGGGGAGTGGCGAGGAAAGCATGCGTTGTTGAGGGGGTGTGGTGTGTGTGTGTGTGTGTGTGTGTGTGTGTGTGTGTGCGTGCCTCTCCCTGTCCCCTGCAGTGCATGGCCTCTAGCGGGGTCTGTGCGTGTGGCACCCCGTCCCTGCTGTAACTGACCCGATCGCTAACCCGCACTTCTTAAAGGCAAGACAAATTCCCTTGTTGCTTATAAAAGTGGGGCTCAGTGAGAATCCTGCAGGAAGGGGCTGCTTCCGCCCTGCATGCCCCGCTCTGCCCGTTCTGGGATCCCCCGCAATGCAGCTCTGCTGCTGCCCTTAAATCCAAACCTGCAGCCCCCTGCTCGTCCTGCCTGGGGCTCTGTCACAGGTCTGGTGAGCTCCCCCATTGGCCACGTGCCAGGCAGGTGTGAGAGGAGCTAAATGCTGACTCCTCGTGTGCTTTAAGCTTAGGAGTGTGAACCGAGTCCAGGCATTGTCCTGGCTTGGGGTTCATGTGCGCGCACGCTGGGAGCCGACCCTCTGTCCAGCAGCCCCTCCTGACAGCTGAGACATGGCCCAACTGCCCAGCCCCTGGGACCAGGGCTGCCCCCCACCCCCCTCCAACTCTCCTGTAGCTTAAACTCACCTCTCCCTGCACCCCAGCAGGTGCCTGCTCTGGGCCCCCAGGGGAGCTCCTCAAGGGATAACACACAGGCAGATGTTGCCCAGGATGCTAACACCACTCCTCTGTGTGGCACAAGAAACGCCCAGATCAGTACAATGGGAAAGAACCCTGCCTCAGTTTCCTCACCACTCTGAAGCATTTTGGGCTGGAGTCTGAGACCTGGGGGATTGTCCTGCTGCAGCTCGTGGCCTGACTTTTGAACTGTAAGATGCTCTCTCTCAATCTGCTTGCTTTCTCTGACTTTCCAGCAGCTAAACTGACCCATCCATTCTGCTATGAAAGCTAGTCCATCTCTTCCCCTCTGCTGCCCTGTCTCTCTGCAAAGCCTTCCCCAGGGAGTCCTTTCTAAACCCAGCTTAGCCACCTCTGGTCTTGCCTTCGTTTAACATGTAGGTCACCATAGCTAAGGAAAATCCACACCCCTGAGTGCCAGAGCTATACGAACCTCACCCCTGGTGCACACGCAGTTAGGTTGATGGAAGCACTCTTCCATCGCTCTGGCCACTGCTGCTCAGGGAGTTGGGGTTCCTAAATCAACAGAAAACCCCTTCTGTTGCCGTAGGCCATGTCTACGGGGCTATGTTGGCATAGCTAAGCGCTGTAGCTAGAATCCCTATAGTGTAGACATAGCCTTTGCCTCTTTGGCCTGCTTTGAGAATTGCCCTTTGTCCAAACACCAGCCCCCTGTGGAGAGTTGGAGAAAACTGGTTCTCCTGGCTTCATCCAACCCCCTTAATTTCCCCCTGCTGTGGCTTTAAGGTCATTCAGGTTAACTGCTCTCCATTGTCCCTGCCAGTCTCTGCTGGATTCCACACTTACAAGGAGACATTCGATGAGACCGCAGTTTTCCTAGTCACAAATTCATAGGATCAACCCAGATCGATAAGTGCAGTCAGATTCCCCCAAATGGTCACAGTCTCTGGGGCTGGATTTGTTGTGAATGTTACCAGATTGCAAAATGGCCAGGATTGCACTGGTGTAAATGGGGGCAGGGCTATGGCTAATCAGCCCCCCACCCCAGGATGGCCAGTCAAGGCTTGTCTGAGTTGGGAAACCCTGGGGACCTGAGCACGGCTGGTGCTGACCTCTGCCCCGGGCTGTGGAAAAGCAAGGCAAAGCTCTTCGCTGTCATCTTTACAACCACGTCCTGCCAGGCAGCTGCGAAGGGTGTGAATGCAGCTTTAACACAGCCTGAGAATGGGAATGAGCCAGTTGCTGTGTGCGATTTTCTGTTATGGGAGAAAACAAGGCCAAAGGGAGAAAGACACGTACTCAGGTGTGCTTTAGCTGTCAGTATTGGGACTAATAGAAATTTTTCCCTCTAGCCCAAGAGGTGGTTAAATCTCAATCCAATAAACCAATCTCACCTTCAATTGGACTGAGGTTGTCAGCTCTTTGGTCTGTGTCTGTACAGTGCCTAGCACGGTGGGGGCCCTGCTCCATGGTTAGGGCTCCTAGGTTCTACCATGATACAGATAATAGGTGAGTAAAGTGACTTTCATGGGAGTAAGAAACAGGAAGGAACATAAGTGATTGTGTGGATCACTTTCACCTGGCGCCAGCATCTCCCAGCTTCACCCCACCTGAGGAGTGTCTCCCTCTGCTGCCAGGTAGAGCCACCCTAGTTCTTAAAGCTGTGCCACTGTGGCCTGTGTTTTGGAGTAGGGGGTGCCAGTTCCATCCCCGCTGTCTCTGGGAGGCCCATGCCTGCCGGGGAGCAGGGTGGTGACAGCTGGGAGCTTGCTGGGGTCTGTGGGTTCGTTATGGTGTCTGTGATGGTTTGAGCATCAGGATTCATATATTCAAGGGCCAGAAGGGACCACTGTGATCGAGTCTGACCTGCGTAATGCAGGCAAGAGAACGGCCGCCAGATAATTTCTGGAGTGGATCCTTTAGAACAGTGGTTCTCAACCAGGGGTCTGAGGCACCCTAGGGGGCCACGAGCAGGTTACAGGGGGCCCGCCAAGTAGGGCCAGTGTTAGACTCACTGGGGCCCAGTGCAGAGACCTGAAGTCTGAGCAACATAGCTTCGTGGGGGCCCCTGTGGCAAGGGGCCCTAGGCAATTGCCCTGGCTTCTATATGCAGAAGACCAGTTGCGGCACAGCTGGGCTGTGGGGTTTTTTTATAGCATGTTGGGGTCGGCCTCAGAAAGAGAGAGGCTGAGAATCCCTGTGTTAGAAAAACATCTAGTCTTTGATTTAAAAAGGAAGGCTGGGTACTTTGATGCAAAGTCGCGTGGTCTCATAATAGTCCCCGTCGACCCCTCCGTACCCTCTGTGGGAGGCCCCCCCTAGGTGTACCCTACCTGCGCTCCCTACGGCAACAGGACACTGGGCCTGGGGAGGGGCTATGTGTCCTCAGTGCCAGGCGGTGGAAGCAGATGAATGTCCTAGGAGAGCACGCCAGCTCTGGGCATCACATGCAGCCTTCACCCATCCTGATCTCCAAGTCCAGATGCTGTGTCGGCCTTTCCGCTGGGTTTCTGGGCTTTGCCTCGAGGGAGAGCTGCTGTGGGGGGGCCTCGGTTTCTCAGCCTGCAGCATGGGACCTGTCAGAACATCTCCAGTGCTGGTGCTTATCAGCACACGAAACGAAAGGGCCGAGAGGGCCTGGATTACGTAACAGCAGCCGCCCTTTGCAGCGAGCACACCCGGCGTATTTAACCCAATTAGCGGCCGCGCGGCTCGGGTCTGGCCCCGGGGGCGGCAGCTGCCTGCTGCCGATTGGGCTCGCTGTGATGCTGGCTCGTCTTGCACACTGGGCCGGGCCAGGCTGGGCAGTGCTATGATGGGAGACTTCCCTGGAAAAGCCGGGGTGCTGGTGACCCAGTAGGGGGCGCTGCTGGGGGTGAGTTGAGGTGGAGGGTGCCAGGTGGCATGCTGGAGCCGCTGGAGTTTCCAAGGCTGGAGGATGGAAAGTGGCTTGTGCTAGACACCCAGCCGGGGAGGGGGGCGATACCAGCCATTCAGGTCTGACCCTTCTCTGTATTTCACAGCCAGCGGGCCCCAGCGGGCATGGGGGCTGGTCCCCATTTTCCACCACGGCAAGCTCACTCGTCTAGTTCTCTGATTTCCCCCTCTGCTCTCCCTGCTTCTCCGCTCTTTTCTCCTCGTGCCAGCCTCACCCTCCCCATGGTCGGCTCCCCCCACAGCCACCTTTGTGGCCACCCCTCACGCCTGGACCCCCCCAAATGGCTCTGTAAGGCCTGGCCCCTGTGAGCCTTCAGACCCCCTTCCCAGGGCTCCCTTGTACCATAATGCTGGTCAGAAATTCGCCCGTGACTAGCGAGGCGGTTGAGGGGCAGATGGGGAGAGCAGATACTGCTTTATAGAGCTCATTTGCCCACCCTGAGAGAACCCCAGGAAATGCAGCCCCCCTGAGCTTCTCTGTGCCCCTGAGAGCTGGCCGTGTCTCAGTCCCTTTGGTCAGTGCTGGCCTGGCACAGCAGAATGCTGCCGTGATACCCGTGCTGACAGCCAAGATCACAGTGCAGCCGGGGTGGGCATGGAGACATGGCTGGATGGTCTGTGGGAAGAGGCTGAGACCCACCAGTTCAGGTCACAAGTGATGAGAACAAGTTGGGTTTGAAGAGCCAGCTGAGATTTTGCCAGCTGTCTATAGGGTTCGGACACCCCGATCCGAGCCTCCAGCCATGGGAAATCTTAGCCATTTGTTATTATGGGAACGCACCGTACCGGGGAACCTGTGTATTTGAGATGATTCTCTTGCCATTCTCTGATTCCAGCCTAGTGGTGAGACCAGGAAACTTGGGGTCAGGGCTCCCGCGTTTCATGCCCAGCTCGGACACTGGGTGTGTCTCTGCTGCAGCTGGGAAGGTGCTCCCTAGCACAGGAAGATGGACGTGTTCGAGCGAGTGTGCTAAGGATCGCATTTTGGCTCAGGCTGGCTACCCACGTGCTCAGCCGGCTGGCCTGAGCCACCGTGGCCATAGTGTCTGGCTACCCGCCCTAGGAAGCACACTCCTAGCCACGCCCCCTCGCTCACCACGTGACCTGCAGCCCCTCGCTCTGCCTTTCTGTACCTCGATTCCCTCTCTGGACTAGGCTCCTTTGCTTTTCTGTGCCACCTCCCATCCATGGACTCCATAGCCCTCTGCCTTCCCTGCCTGATAGGTAACATCCTTCTCCCCATTGCAGAGGGGGAAACTGAGGCACGGAGCTGAGAAGGCCAGGCTTTGTGTGAGCACCACAGATGGAACCAGGGCTCCAGCCAGCCGGGTCTGGGCACTAACTACTTAGCCCATGGTTCACGCTGCGTGCACATGGGCACGAAGCATTTGTGGGAAGGGGAGGAAGGAAATGAGAGCTTCTGACTGGCTGGATCCCATGTCAGCGCTGTGAATGCTGCGTCCATCCAGCACTGACTGGCAAAGCTTCTGGGCAGAATCGGCTCCAAAGGCATGGCACAGCTTCACCTGCTGCAGCTCGCCGGGGTTGGGGGAGTGGAGAGAAACACAGTGTCCCCAGAAGCCTGCTGGGGGATGGACAGAGCTGGCTCACCTCCGTGCAGCCCAAGTGCATGCAGGGAGCTGATGGAAACGCTCCCCAAGCTGCAGGTGCTGTTCTGTCTCCCCCAGCAGTTCCTGTCTGAGGCTGACTCATCTGCAGGAAGCCAGTCACGAGTTGGCCAATCAGCGAAACCCGGGCCCCGGCTGGCTGGCATGGCTTTCCATTGTCCCCCTGTGGAGCCGTGCCTGTGCATGCAGATCCCGCTTTGTTTCCACGTGGAGGTGCACGCACACTTGGACCTGTGGTGAATCATACACCAAGGTGCTTGCCTGAAACACCCCCCACCCCCCCACGCTTGTGCGTCATTGCTTGGATTCAGGTGCACCTATGTTTTCACACATGTTCCCATGCACACACCTGACCACTAGGATCTGCCCTCAGTTCCTTCCATACAGGCCACCGGTAACCCGGGCCCAACAAGGCTGCCCTGGGCTGGGGCTCCTTTCCCCATGCCCAGCCCAGTGCCTCTGGATTTGTCGCCGCATTGGATCTGGCGGACGGGTTCTGAGGTGCTGCCCAGTCTCTGCTGCTGTTTAACTTCCACTCCTGTGCGCTGATGAGATTAGCGCCTGCCGCACGGCGTTGATTGCTCCACCGGGCAGGCACCGGGGCGCAGTTGCCAGGAGAAATGCTGACACGCTGCTGTGTGACTCCCTGCGTCAGCCCTCCTTGCTGAGCCACGGCCGGCAGGGCCACGGCTCCTCCAGCCACAGTACCCTGTGGGGGGCTGCTCCCTCCATCCCCTCTGGGGGAAGCCCCGTGCCAGGGCAGGCCTCTGGTCTCTCAGGCCCTGAGATCAATAGCCCCAGCACTTGACACTTGAGCCTTTGCGGGGAGCTGATAGCACTAGGCTTTCAAGAGAGACTCTTGTCAGCAGCAAACACCCCAGTTTCACCCACTTCTCAGCTTTGTCTGTGCTACTGGACCCTGCTGGCCCCCAGTCTCACCCTCCTACAGCCCCCCTCCCCTGCGCTTCATCCCATGCACCAAACTCTCTGGCAGCCTCCCCCATCATCTCCCTGCAGTCACTCCACCGTGACCCAGCAGCCAGATCCTCCCTCAGTTTTATTCTCCCCCTCCACCGCTCTTCCCACGCATAGCTCTGCCCCTCAATTCTCACTTGCAGCCCCCCTGCTATCCCAGCCCTGCCCCCCACCATCTCTGCTGGTGTCCCTCAATCCTGGCCCACAGCCTCTCTGCTACTCCAGTTCTCGCGGTGGGTGGTGGGCAGGTGTTAGGATGCTGATGAATATCCACAGACACTAGGCTGAGATCACCCAAATTCATGTCACTTGTGATCCAAGATGGATTTGATGTCTGGTGTCCATCCAGCAGGTGAAAGGCACCTAGGTCCAGATCCTCAAAAGTATTTAGGTACCTAACTCCCATTGGTTTCATTATCCTAAATCAGGGCTGGGACCGAGGGGTTCGGCGGGCAGGAGGGGGATCAGGGCTGGGGCAGGGGGTTGGGGTGCGGAGGGTGGCTCAGGGGTACAGGCTCCGGGTGGCGCTTACCTCAAGCAGCTCCCAGAAGCAGCGGCATGTCCTTCTCCAGCTCCTATGTGGAGGCGCGGCCAGGCGGCTCTGCTGTGCACTGCCCCGTCCGCAGGCGCTACCCTTACTTCTCCCATTGGCCGAGATTCCCAGCAAATGGGAGCTGCAGGGGCAGCGGCAGCGTGCGGAGCAGAGCTCCCTGGCTGCCCCTATGCATAGAGGTAGGACATGCTGCTGCTTTTGGGAGCTGCTAGGAGCAGCCCCTGACCCTGCTCCCCAGCTGCAGCGCCGGAGCAGGGTGGGCGCCAGACCCCACTCCCCAGCTGGAGCTGGAGGGACGGATTCAAATGGCTGGTGGGCCCGATGCGGCCCACAGGCCGTAGTTTGCCCACCCCTGTCCTAAATGCTTCTGAGGGTCTGGGCCCTGCTCCCCTAAGCTGCCGTGCTGAGCTGCTTGCCTGCACGTGTGTACGCCAGGATGCCCTGGCGTTGAGACGCTTGGCTTGTGTCTCGTCTCCTGCTCCCCAGCTGCTGTTGGTCCAGGGAAGTCAGTGGGTCCCACTGGGAGTGTGCGCACTGGGGAGCGATCTCAGTAAATGGGGGTAACGGAGCAGAGTTTGGCTCCCAAGAAACTGAGCAAAAACTGTGCTGATTGGATGGATCCTACAGAAAGTGGGGGGCAGAAAACCTGCCTTGTAGCCCCGCCCTGAACCTCATGGTCTCCTGTGCTTTGTGTTTTGTCCTCAGTGGGTGCTGGCCTTTGAGATCTTCATCCCCTTGGTCCTCTTCTTCATCCTCCTGGGGCTGCGACAGAAGAAGCCCACCATCCCCGTGAAGGAAGGTGAGTGTGGGCCGTGGTGATGATGCCAGGATGCTCTGGAGGGCAATGCCCTGCCTTCTAGGGGAGGCGTGTGGGAGAGAAGTCGGGGGGCTGGGGGTGAGACCGGGAAATACCCCCCAGTGACAGCACAGGCCCCCCCAGCTATCGTCTCCCTCTCAGCCAAGCAGATCCTTCCTTTGGAGAGCCCTCCTGGGGAGGGCTTGGGCACTGGGCGGGGAGGGGGCTCACTGGGAGACCCGGGTGGGGATGAGCAGGGGGTCAGCGTGTGCCGGCCCAGTGGAAGGGTCTGGTGGTCGAGGTGGGCAGCGGCTCCGGGGCCAGAGGCTGCAGGGATCCGGAAGGCGGGATGTTCCTCCGGGAAACCTGTGGTCACCCTGTCAGTGCAGCTGCAGCAGGGGGTGGGGGCGCAGCGCAGAGACAATGGAGCAGAGCAGGGGCATGGGAAAGCGGGTCCCTCGGCAGATTCCCCCACTGCTCCTTGGGACAGCTCACAGCCCCACCCTTCTGGTAACCCACTTCCCTGCAGCCCCCGCCAATTGGCTATATCCCAGCCCCCTCCCTGCACTGACCCCCTCCGGGGGCACTGAGAGTGTGCCCCACAGGGGCTAGCAAGCTGGAGGGGCCTCTGCCAGCCCATCCCAGCTGCTCCTTGGGCAGACAACCTTGGGCTGAGCGGCATCGCTGTACACTTGGGAAAGCAAGGCAGAGAGCCTGGCACGGGGAGGGTGAGCCCCTTTCCCCAAGGCTGCTAGCTGGCTCCCCTCGGTCAGGGTGGGTGTCGGATCCCCCTCCAGCACCACCCGTGCTGCTCATGGGCTGAGCATTACTACAAAAAGGCCCGTTCGCTCAGGGGGTGCCAGAGGGACCATGGGGGACCTCATCAGAGTGGGAGGCCCAGAGGCTCTGCTTGCCCTTGGCCACAGCAGGGGCTTGTGGAGGGGCAGAGATACGGGTGCTGGGAGGGGGCCAGCCCCCTCGCCGCCTGAGGGTGACCGAATTCCCAGCTGGCCTGCCGGCAGGAGCTCCACTCGCTGTGACCCGTCTCTAGCAGTTGGGCATGTGCTAGCTCCTAACTGAATCTGGGGGTGGGGCTGGAAATGAGCAGCCTGGCTGGCTGTGCCTGGAGCTCCCCCCTGCTGCCAGTTCCTGGGCAGCCGGGGCAGCAGCTGAGTGGGGGCGGGAGCATAACGGACAGCCCCCCTCCGTAGTAAACTCGAGCGCTGAGACCTCCTGTGTGCCTCCCCCACCCCTCGCCCAGAAGGACAGTCAGAGACCGGCTCAGCTGCTTGCAGCACAAGGGGGCCTGGATCCCCCAGATGTCCGAGCCACACGCAGGGGAGTGCAGCCTTGGAGAGGAGCCAATAACTCGGGCAGGCCGGGGCAGCGTGGCTGCTCGCACCCTGCCTAGGCTAAGCCCGCTGCTCACCCCCACCCCGCGCGCCGCTCACCTGGGCTAACCTTGCAGTGCAGTCAGACCATGCAATTCCCGCCAGCTCTTCCCAGGGGCGGAGCTGTTGCCTGGGGCTTCCCTGCCCTCGCCTGACTCCAGTGAGCTTTGTAAAGTGGCTGCATTGTCCACTGCTCCAGTTCCCCAGGGCTGGTGCGGCCCCTATGGATAAGAGCTTCCGGGGCCCCCTATGGAAAAACAGAGCTCCAGCAGATTCCTCCTTCCGGTGAGAATCCAGGGCTCTCCCCGGGGCTGGCAGGGGATGCCGCGCTACAGGGCACCGGGACAGCTCCCCACAGGCTGGGCCACCCCAGCATGACGAGGGTGGAGACTGGCATGCAGGGGCAGGAATTGCCAGCCCAGGTTTTATCGTTGTGTTACGGTAGTGTCTAGACTCCCCGAATGCCATTGGGACCCCACTGTGCCAGGCGCTGCACAGACCGACCGCCCCGTCTGAATAGACAAAGGGGAAACTGAGGTGAAAGGGTCAGACAGCAAGTCAGTGGCAAAACCAAGAACTGAACCTGGGTCCCGATTCCTAGTCCGGTGCCCTATCCACTAGGCTGCACTGCCTGCCTGGCTCGCAGCAGGGCTTCCGCTGGGCCAGCATCTGTTGGCATGAGCGGCCAGCTCCAGGGCTTCAGTGGAAGGGGCAGGAGACCCCGCAGGGGGCGGCGATGGGATAACCAGCCCCCCAGGGGAAGTCCTTCCTTGCCCCATTGTCAGGCTGGCAGGTGCCTTGATGCAGGGGTTGGCACCCCTGCCAGGGGAGGAAGCTGGGGGAGAGGGATGGAAGCTGGCACAAACAGTGGCTACAGAACGAGGGGCCAGCCAAGAACCCCAGGATGGAAGGTGTGTTCCAGCGGGCTCTGCTCCTCACTATTCCAGCACCCCACCCCATCCAGACCCCCCACCCCACATCCCCAGCAGAGAGCTCAGCCCCGGCTGCTGCCTGGGGAAATGAAGCAGGCTTCGCTAGGGCTTGATGCGGGGCATGGGAGGAAGAGAGAGGGGTGGGGCAGAGTGGAAGGGGCACTGGGACACAGCAATGTGATGCCCTGGCTCCCTGGCAGTGGGGCAGGCCGTGGCGTAGGGTAATGGTGTCCTGAGCCTGTGTTGGCGCTGGCGAGGAGGAGCACCCAGCCAGGCTGTGACTGCCCGTGAGCCGGGGCCCCCATCTCTGACTTGTGCTCTTTGTTTTGTTTTTCTCTCACACACGTTCTCTTTTTCTTTTCCCATCATCACTCCCCTGTCTGCCTCTCCTCCACGCTGCCACTGCATGCTCCAGTCTGTAAGTTGTGGGTTGGGCTGGCGCTCCCACTCCCCCCTTTGGCAAAGCATTCTGGGAAATGGCAGCCAGGGTGGCCCAGCTTTCTTGGCTGCTTTGACTAACACACATTGACTTAACCTGAGCCTTCACCCCTCCTCCTCCTCCTCCCACCCCCGGGGGGACTGGTGAAGAGGAACCTGCCCAGTGTACCAGAGCCAAAGGCTCCGTTCTGGGTTGTGCCATAGACCCACCATCTTTCCTGGAGTCCCCCAGTGCCATGGTCAGCCCAAGCTTCTGATTCGGCCACAATTCTCATTCCCTGGCTCCACACGCTCCTCTCTGTCGGACCCCATTACATGGCCAGCTCCCTTCCTGAGTTTAACAGCTGCGGAGCTTGGCTGGGTCGAACAGGTTCTGCCCACTGGGTCATGGGCTCTGCAGGGGTTAAAGCAGGGACCCAGCTGTGGAGGAGGGGGAGCGGTGGGGGAGACTGGTTTCCTCTCCCCCTCCCCTCCATCCCCATTGCATTCCCCCTTGGGGCAAACTGTGCTCTAACCCGGGTAAGAAGCAGCGCACTATCCCTGTCTCTCGCATTTCCTTGTGTGTCTGGGGTGGGGAGCTGGAGACCCCTCGCTGGGTTCATCTGCACCGGTCAGTGACTGCCATGAGGGACCTGGTAACCGCATGGTTGTTCCCGAAGTGCAGATAGCAGGGCTCCTCGTTGTAGCCTCGGCAGAGCTGACCTGTGCGAGACAGCGTCCTGGGGCTGTGTGCCAGCCTGCTCTGTGCAAGGCTCTGGGACACGGGGAGATGCCACCAACACTGGAAGACTGAACCCCAGCGGAATCAAGCCTGGGGACAATCGTGTTGTAACTGGGACCTCGATAGCATTGCTTTTACAGTGTGGATGGGCCCTGTGTGCGTGTGGGTGTGTACGTACATGGATGGGTGGGTGGGCGAGTGTGTGTCTCTCTCTCTTTCTCTCTCCAAGAGGTAAAATACTTTGATTTTTTTTTTAAACATGTTCCAATGCACTTTGGGCCTGGCCCAGACTGTTCTGACCCAGTGCAGGCATATGTGGGTTTAACCCCCAGGGTTGAGTTGGGTTGTTTCAGGTGGGTAGCCAGGGCCGCTCCCACACAGTCTGCCCATTCTTTCCTCTGCAGTGCAAAGCCCCTTTCCGATTCTCCTCTCGGGCTCTCCTGAGCTGCTGTCTGTGGTAGATGACTCTGTCCCTGACCCCCATCCCCCCGGCCTGCTGCGGGCTAGTGTCCCACTGCTTCACTGCTTGGCACCACTGCCTTATTGCATCCCAGTCTGTCCCGAGGCTCACGGATCTGTATCAGTGTGTGTCTCTTCACCAGTCCCTGCCTCTCTGCAGTGCCTTCATGAACACAGCCCTTTGTTCAGCCCTAGCTCCACTGTGGAGGTGGGACGGGAGGGGGTGTTTAGAGCCACTCTTGGCTCTAACCACATTAGTGAACAGAAGCCAGGAGTTAAGGTTTCTTATTTAAGCTGAGTGAACTGGTTGCGACGGAGCCCTGTCTCTGCTGATCCAGGCCTGGGTTTGGGACTGGAGTAGCTGTGCCAGCCCCACTTCCCGCAGGCCCTCCAGTGGGAGTTCGCTGCTGAGTAACTGAGCAGCAGGACAATGTGACGGTCCTGATGAGTGACTGGAGATGGAGGGGACTGGAGGGGATGCTGTCCGACCCCATCTCCCCACCCCGCCCACCACACAGGGTGACTGCAGCTGGGAGGGGGCTCTCCACCAGACCCCATCTCCCCCCACCACACACCTCAGCTCAGATGGGAGAGGGCTCTCCAGCAAACACTGTCTTCCCCCACCCCAAGCCTTGGCACAGAGGGGCGGGGGCTCACTGCCAGGGCAGAGAGATGGGATTATTAGCAGCTCTTGGTCGCTAGTCCAGTCCCCTCTGGATCCCTGCCTGGTGTCCTCGCCCCTCCGGTGACTCTGCTCCTGCATGCCACTTGCCCCAGCATCCTTGGATGTGGGTGCTTCCATTCCACCTGTGGCCCTGCCCCAGCAGCAGTGGGGTCATGCCGTGGGCATGAGAGCCAAGCCCAGCTGTGTCCCTGGAGGGCTTCCATTGGCTCACCGCCCTCCCCTACCTGGGACACATCAGCTGACACCCAACCGCACACTGGTTCTGCTATTTTAATTTGGAATATTTGGTTTGTGGAACCTGGGGAGATGCACTGTCGGGGCTGGGGGATGGCCCAAAGTGGGGAAGGGCTGTGTCTTTGCTAGCCGGGGCTGACGGTGGAGCAAGGTCGCTTGTTAACATCCTCACCCCCCTTCACACGCTCTCATCCCAGCTGTCTCCTCCTCCCTGCCTCGCCATTTCTGCTTCCTAATAAAACGCCCGTGCTTCGCCTCGGCCAGCCGCAGCTTGAGGGAGCCAGGCAGGGGTGCCCCAGGGGCTTGTAGCACCGGCTGCTCTCACCTCTGCCCCATTCACCCTCCACCTTTCTGAAAATCAACCCTACATCTGAGATTCGCTACCGGGCCAATCAGAGCAGCCGCTGGGTTCGCAGCTTCCCCGGGGGCAAAGGTCAGACATCACCCCCCTGCTTCTTGGGAGCTGGGGGCCTGGGGAGCGCTCAGGGCATCGAGGGGTGGCAGGCCCCTGCAGCTGGGATCCAGGGGGCTTTAAAACTGCTCCGGGGAACTGGAGATGAGCCTAGCGCCCCACATAGCTGTGGGGCCTGGCCCCGCATGAGAAGGGCCCTGTGGTGGGACCAGCTGCCCCGTGCAGGGGCCTGGTGAGAAAGCAGGACTGGCTCCTGGACGCCGAGGCAAGGGAGACCCACTGGACACCTCACAGAGGCTAGCATGACAGAGTGGGGCTCCATAACCTCTAATCTTTACCCTCTGACCTTCCACTTGGAGATAACGTACTAGCCAATAATCGTACTGATCCAACACTCATGCTTCTCTTTGAACTGGGTGTCTGTCTTCCCTGCACCTGTCCCCCACTTCCCTGTCCCCCTGTATCTTTCCTCTCTCTCTTGTACTGTCTCTCTCCCTCTCCAGCTTTCTACACAGCAGCCCCTCTCACCTCGGCCGGGATCCTGCCGGTGATGCAGTCCTTATGCCCCGATGGCCAGAGAGACGAGTTTGGATTCCTGCAGTATTCCAATTCCACGTGAGTCTGTCCCTTCCCTTGATGGCTTGTCTGTTTGCCTTGGGTCCGTTTTGTGCGGAGCGCGTGTGCAAACACACGCACTCTCTCTCGCTCGTGCTGGCTGCTTACTGATTTAAAAGGACACTGTTTGAAATGGCTGAAGGTGGGTTTCTGTCTAGCTGGGAGAGGAAAGGGTCAAATCACAGGACTGCAACATGGCCTGGGCAAGTCACTTCCCCTCATGTGCCTGTTTCCCCATTTGTAAAGCAACGCTGATACCCGCTGGCAGGATTACTGAGGTCCTCTTTCTAAGTGACTAGATTCCTAGGCTGACAGCCCTGCAGAAAGGCAGAGTTGTTCATCGGGACTGAAGCACGGATAAAGTTCCATTTATTTTTCACCCTCTGCTGCTCTTTGTTCCCTGGGTGCCCACCTCTCCTCGGAGAAGATGAAAATAGACCCACCTCTTTCAGTTTCTGGCCTGCGTGCACCAGCACAGCACTGGGGCTAGTGCTTGAATCCAGGCGCGTTCCTGGCCCATGAGAGCCTTCGCTTTTGGGTTGGATCGGTTTTGAGTTGTGAACTGCCCTCCATTCACCATCCTCGGGTTTTCGTTTGTCCAGGAGCCTGGGAATACAGTGGGGAGGGGACCCTCTCGCCATGTGCCTGATTCGTGCTGGGCGATTGACAAGGGGAAGAGCCAGTTCTGGGTAGACGTGTCCTTTCTGAGCTGCTCCCAGCAGGATGAAATCGCACCCTCCCTTTGGGATCTGCTGCAGCTGAGCCATAGCTCCCTGGATGCTGCTATGGCTCTTGCCTGCCTCCATTCATTTCCTTGGCCAGAATTCCCCAGTGCCCACCTTCCCCAAATCAGACAGGACCATGCCCCCTGCTTGAACCTCTCATCAGTGCTGCTTGGCTGGCTTGGCCTTCCGCTGGGAGCAAGGAGGAGTGTTGTTGCTCTGGGAGGGCTGGTGGGTGGTCTGGGGGAGCAGGCGGGCCTCCAGCGAGTGGTGCTGGAGTGCTGAGTGTTGCCCGCAGGCCCACGTGGGCCCGTGGCAGCTGGCTGGCTTCCCTTGCTGACTCAGGGGCTTGGCTGAATTCGAGATGAGCTCTGCCGCCCAGCAATCTCAGCCCCACAGTGTCCGGCAGGGACAGGGTTAAGGGGGCAGGTGGGGAAGGGGTAGCTGTGTGCCTGGGGGTGTGCAGGGAGGCTGGCCCCTTGCGGGGAGGAGGGGTCTCCCCTGAGGACACACATGCTCCACCAATGACCCTCACCCTGGCAGCCCATTTGCATTCCTCCCCGCTAGTCGTCAGCGTGGCCAGTGCCTGGCAGAGGCACTGCCCCCACATACCCCCTCTCACAGCCCACCCTTGGTTGTGCTAAGGCCCCTCCTCTCCGCTCTCCCCCAGCGTGACCCAGCTCCTGGAGCGGCTCAATGAGGTGGTGGAAGAGAGCAACCTGTTTGACCCGCAGCACCCTGGGCTGGAGGAGGAGCTGGAGTCCCTGCGGCGGCAGCTGGAGTCCCTCAGCAACAGCGAGCCCAGCTCCATGGAGACCCACTTCGACAGCCGGGCAGGTAGGGCCAAGGCTGTGGGCCGAACCCACCCCCACTGATGAGTCACCACTGGCCCCGTGGCAGCTGGCTGGGGTGTGGCAGGGCCGGGGGTCAGGCCCAGGCAGGGATCTGGCAGCGGGAGCTGGGTGAACCCGGGAAAGAGCAGCATTGCCATTTGCAGAGCCGTCACGCGGGTGGCCCCGCAGCACGGAGTCCAGGTCCCTGTGCGGGTGGCTCGGAGCCTCCCCGCAGCTCAGGGCGTCGGAGCCAGGGCCCATTTCTGCAGCGCTGTCATTGCATCCCGGTGTGGGGAGCCGCCTACGGTTTGGGGGCGGGGCAGGGACGCAGCCATCTCTGGATCGTTTTGTGTCTCCTGCTCTTGGGTGTGAGCAGGGAGGGCTGGGTGTGTGTGTGTGGGGGGAGCCCCATTCTGTCAGCCGCACTGCCAGGGTCCCTTGGCCGTTGCCGACCTGAGCGGTGGCTCCAACACTTGGGCTTCTCCCATTGTGCTCCCTGGGGCCTGGTTGTGGACCCTGGAGCCTGAGCGAGATCTTGAGGGGCTGTAGTGGTGGCAGCAAAGCCCTGGGACAGGGTCCGCCTAGCGGATTGTCACGTGCCCCCAGCAGGTCTGGAAGGGTGACCTTTAAATCTATGGGGCAAATTGGGGCCCGGCTGGTGTTTCGCCAGGCCTTGAACACCGGCAGTTAACGTGCTGGCATCCACTCCTTCCCGCCCCACATCCAGACCAGGGGCACTTCTCCCTGAGACCTGTTTGACTGAGCCAGTGCCACTCCCCTCCGGAGCCTTCCCCGGGACAGTCTGGCCCCTTGGGCTGGGCAAACCGCGGGCAGCTAAACATCCTCTCGCAGATCAGCCTCTGTCCCAACAGTGGCGTCCCGGCTGCTGGCTTCTCATGAGGGGCTGTCACAGCTGCTGTCGAGGAGACACGACTTGTTCTTCGTGCCCGGGGGCTGGTCACATAAGCCACATGGGGTTGTGTCTATGTCCCTCGCTCATGCAGAGTTAGACGGGCCAAGGGTTCACCGCAGTGCCCGTGGCTCTTACCCTCCTTGCGGCCGTTCCAGGGAATGTTTCACTTGCACAGAGCAAAGGAAAGGGGAACTGAGGATCCTTGTCTGAACAAAGCACCCTGTGTGACAGCCTCCCTGTGTGAGTGACTGGCACTGCTGCGCTGTACCCACCTCTGGCCCTGGTTCCCAGGTCCCTGAGGCATTGCTGCCTGCTCTGGGCCTGCCCAGGCCAGGAGAACAAGGTGAGCTTAGCCCATGCATTGACTAACAAGATGTAAAACAGCACCAACTGCAGGCAAAGATGACGGCGTTTACATTGGGATTGTTATTTATTAGGTGTATTACGGTAGAGCCGAGGAGTCCCAGCCACGGACCAGGACCCCATTGTGCTGGGCGCTGTGCGGACACAGAGCAGAGAGACCGGCCATGCCCTGTCAGCTGGCATGGTCAATCCTAAAGGGACACCTAGGACTGGCCATGATCAGTGATTACCTTTTGAAAGGGGATAAAGACTAGGTGGGGGTTCAAAACCTGCTAGCAAGCACATCTTAGAGCCCCACCAGCTCTCTTGGTGTGCCCAGTGCGACCGGCTCTCAGGATACAGCTCGGATGGGCCCAAGCATGAAATCTCCCCCGCACATCCGAGCAGTGCCCAGCCCTGGCCCACGTGTTCGGTGGAGGGCAGCACAAGCCTCTAACGTCGCGGTGTTTCTCTTGCTCCCCACCAGCGTCTCGCTTCACACTGGGCTCCGCGGTGAAGGACCAGAGTGAACTTCATCGCTTCCTCACTCGGAACCTCTCCCTGCCCAACGAGACGGCCCAGCTGCTGCTAGGCTCCAACATCAACCTCAAAGAGGTAAGTGCCTGTCCGGGGAACCCCTCTCTGAGAAGCACAGCCACACGGCCATGAGGCTGGAGGGCATGAAAGGCCGGAAGGCTCGATCCTGCCAGGTGCTGAGTACCCACCCCTGCCTGCCAACGGGGGTTGCACTGGATCAGTCAGGCTCAGGCCTCCTCTCTGTCAGATGCTATACAATGTCTGTGGTGGGCACACAGCACCCATCTAGCCAATCGATGGGCATGGGCACGAGGGACGGGCAGGGGTTACGCAGTGTGATCCCTGGGCTAGGGCAGTGATACATCGCGCTTTCCCTCGCTTTCGGACCCCAGGCAAGGGTGAGGTAGCAGAGCGAAGGCTAAGATCTTGTGGCAGATCATGGTGGTCACGTAATTTGTGAATTTGAATCAAGTCCGTGAGAGCTTGGAAGTGGCTGGAAAGCCACATTTGAGTAGCTCCCAAACCGGGTGGCACTGCGAGCTGGCGCACAGGGTCCCAACGCCACTCCGGTTTGGGAGCTGAATTGGCCTCGCTGTGGTGCAGTGGCTTGTTCTCAGGCAGCCGGAGTCACAGACACTCCTTCTTCCTGAGCCTTGCTCCCTGGCTTCCCCCTCTGCTGCCTTGTGACTCACCTCTCCTTCATAGCCGCAGGCTGAGACCTCCTGCCTCGGGGGCACTGGGCAGCGGAGCTCTGTCCGTGCCAACCAGATTAGCTAGACAGGGGAAGGGCACGCCCCAGGAATGAGCCCAGGGCTGAGAATCCAAGAGGTGTAGGCGAAGGGCTGGTTCTGCAGCAGCAGTGGAGAGGGTTCCCAGTAGCCAGCCCCCCTGCCCAGTACCGGCCAGAGCTTCACTCAGCGATTCCTGCGTCCAGCCCAGCAATGTCAGGCTGAGCTAGGGCAGGAGACACCTCGGCTTCGTTTACAGATGTCCAAAAACAGGCTCCTCCTCATGCTCAGGCCAGTCGTTCTGATGGTTACCTACCCTCCCTGTTACAGACGCCCTTCTAACTTCTAGTCTGAGTTTGCATCACTTCAGCTTCCAGCCACTGGCTCTCGTTCTACCTGGCCTGGTGGGTTAGACCCCCTCCTCCCCCCCGGGTCTCAGTAATCTCCTCCCGTGGCCGTCCCTGCAGACGGTGATGGTCTCTCTGCACGCTCTCCCCTTACAGGTATATCGCCTGTTTTTCGGCTCCGCCCCCGCCTCGGCAGACGACGCCCACGAGAGAGAGCCCTGGGACCGGTTCAGTGCTGGGGAAAAGATTCTCCAGCTGGAGGTGAGGAGAGAGGTGTGGGTCGGGGGGTGGTGGGGGGAATGCATGAGAGGGCTTGAGCTGGGGCACGCTGCCTGAGGAGATCCTGACACTGGAGCCGGGGGGATGGCCGGAGCAGAGGAAGGTTAATGGGCGCAGCAGAACATCTGGGACCTCGCGGGCCCAGGGGTGCTGGATCGGCCATTTATCGCCCCGTGCTCGCCAAACGGGCAGCTCGCCAGCCCAGGACACCTCTTGCTGCGTGGCTCTGCTGCCTGCCTGGGTCTCCTGCCAGTCCCCTGCTTCTGTCCCTACGCTGGGAGCCAGGACACCGCAGGGAGGCTGGGCCGGCCCTTATTTCAGCTCTGGAAGGGGCTCCCAGAGGCACTAAAACGTGGGGAAAACAAATGCTAGCCCCCCGCATGCCCTGCTTGGCTGTGGGTCTCAGAAAGGAAACTGCTGAGACTGTCTGACTCGTGTCACTCATGAGCGCGGAGAGTCCCCTGCCCTGCTCTTGTCTGAGGGGCCAGGGAGAAGGCTGCGTGATGGCAGGGGAAGCGGGAAGAGGGCTGGCCGCGTGGTGGGGCTGGAGAGGGACAGGAAGTGGGCTGGCTGCGTGACAGTGTGGCTGGGTGTGGGGGAAGGCTGTGTGGTGGTGTGACGGGGGGACTGGCTGCCTTGGGGTTGGGAGGGAAGAGGGCAGGCTGCGTGGTGCTGGAGCTCGGGGGAGAAGAGGGCTGACTTGGTGGGGCGGGAAGAGGGTTGGCTGTGTGGCAGTGTGGCAGCTGGGGGTGAGGAGAGGGCCGGCTGTGGTGGCGGGAGGATGAGGGCTGGCTGCCGGGGGTGGGAAGAGGGCTGGCTGTGGGGGGGAGGGGGGAGAAGGGGGAAGAGGGCTGCCTGGGGGGGGGCGTGCAGCGGCTGGGGGTAAGGCTACGTGGCGGCTAGGGCTTGCTTGGCAGTACTGTCTCCCTGCCCGCCCCACACCAGCACTGTTCCTTTCCTGATTATCACAGTCCCCAGGTAGCTGCAGCCCAGAGCAGGTCCCTGCAGCACCCACCCCTCTGCTTCCTGCCGGCGTGTGGGTCCCATCAGCACCACGAACAGTACCAAAACAGGACTGTTTGCTGTGCCTCTGGCCCTGCTGCGGGGGGATTGGGCTTGCGGGACTGGTTCCCCCTCTCGGGGATGGAGTGGGGAGTGGGCGTCCTGCGTTCCAGCCAGTGACAGCTGCCGAGACCTCTCTGCCCTCCTGGAATGAGCCTTGGCCTGAGCACAAGGCTGGGAGCCAGCGGTGGTTCCTGGGCTCTGTTCCTGGCTCTGCCGTTGGCTCAGTGGGTCACTTCCCTGCCGTGCACCTCCCGCTGGTAACGGCACAGCCGGGCTGGGGCTGGCTCGCTCTCCACAGGCTGGAGGCTGTGCCGGGCAGGGCTGCTTTCCCCAGGGAGTCCGAGGCCTATGTTCCCGCTGCGGCAGCATGTCTGTGCGGGTGGTGCATCCTCCCACATCTAGCTGGCCCTACGCCCCTCCTGAGCCGTCCCACGGCAGCGTCCATCACAGGACTATGGCAAGGCCGGATTGGAAGGGACCTGGAGAGGTCACCTCACCCAGCCGGCCATGCTGAGGCGGGCTTCTTGTACTCGTATTGTATGGGGGGGGATTTTCCCTGCCCCTCACTCTGGAGGCGTGGGAGGCAGGGAGCTCTCCCCGAACTCGAGAGGCCCTTTGCAAAGGGCACTGGGCACCCTTCAGTACAGGGGCTGGGATTGGGGTACCCCATTGCACTGCCCTCAGTGCAGTTGTGTGCAGCAGGGCAGTGGGATGGGGGATGGCTACGGAGCCTTTCCCACTGGCCCCGTTCCAGGCTCTCTTTCAGTCACTGCTACCCCCAGGCAGCTTGTGTTGGAGGGCTCGCTCGTTCCAATTAGGCCTGAGCCCGCGCTGCTGGGACCAGGACTCTTCTCCTTCCCCTCCCCCCCGAGAGAATGGCTGCCCCAGAGGCTCTCACAGGCAGGGGCTCTTACCTGGATACAGTTGGGGAAGACGGAGGTGCCTGGGCCCACTGGACAGATCCCCCCACCCCCCCGCCAGGCACTCCTGACTGTTCCCTCCCCGCCTTCAGCTGATGCTCCCAGTCCACGAGGATGTCTCCTTCTCCCTCAGCCCCTGCGGACTTATCCATGCCCCCCACGTCGCATCACCCTCTCCCTAAATCCCCATCCCGTCTCCCCTCCGTTAGCCCCCAGCTCTCCCTGCACCCTGTCGCTCTTTTACATCTTTCCCCTCGGACCCAGGCCCTCTCCTTCCATCGAACGATGCCATATGCCCCACCCTATCCCTGTCCCCAGACTCCTCCGGCATCCGCTACCCCTGAAGATCTCCAGGGCCCGTTCCCTGCCATCTCCCCTTCTCTGTGCCCCCAAGGCCCCCTGGGTCATGTCCCCCTTTCCATCCTTCTCCAAGCTCTCGTTGTACCTGCCCCAGTGGTCCCCCTTCCCCTGTCTCTCCTGAGGTCCCTTTGTCCCACACCTGCTGTCCCTTTGTCCCACACCTGCTGTCCCTTTGTCCCACACCTGCTGCTGGCCAGGCCTCGAGGCTGAGGGAGCGAAGATGCTGCTGTTCTTCTCTGGCCAGCTAGAAGTTTGGGGGACATGTGGGCCTCTTGTCAGTGCCCCACGGGGCCTTCTTCATTCCACACCCTGCCAGGGATCTCACCTCCTGCCCCAGTCCCCTCACCTCCTCTCCCCCTGTCGGTTCCAGGAGAGCCTCCTGGGCGGGTGGAGAAACTTGGAAGACGGGCTGATCCACAGGGCCCTGCGCGACCCCAAGAGATCCACCCACAGGCAGGCCCTGCTGCACCTCCTGTCCCAGGCCCTGGGTCTGGCCGGCACCCCCTCCGAGGCCTCTGCTTCCTACAGCCCCCAGGCTTTTGTGAAGGAGATGGAGGTGAGGGGCTGCGAGCGGTTTTTGGGGGCAGACTCCGGTGTGATGGCTGTGTGTATTCCCTAGACCCCATGCTGGAGGGGACTCACCCCCTCCGGCTGGGACTCCTGCCCCCAGAGTGTCTCTGGCTGGGATTCCCCACTGCTCCCTGCTGGCCCATGGGGCTCTCTGGCTGGAGTCTCCATCCTTCCCATGTGAAGGACATGCCCAGAGTCTGAGCAGAGCTGGGAACAGATCCCTGCCTGTGCCCTGCTGTGCACTGTGCCCTGCTGCCTGGGCAGGAGGAGAAAGCGAGGGGCTGCTCAGAATACAAGGACCCCCCTGCTTTTTGGAAGAGTCTGGCTGTCCCAGCCCAAGCCATCCCAGGCAGCGAGTGACAGCATGTCCTCTCTCCCGCAGAGCATCCTCTTCACGCCATCGGTGCTGGAGCACCTGACCTGTGACCAGGATCAGGAGGAACTGAAGCAGATCCTGAGTGTCCCTGAGAGCCGACAGCCCTGGCTGCAGGCCTACCGGGCCACTGTCTGCAACGGGAGCACCAGCATCCGCCGGGAGCACTTCACACAGCTGGGCATGGAGCTCAAGGAGCAGCTGGACGTGCACAAAGTCGTCAGCAGGGTAAGTGGCACCTCTGCCTGGTGGAGGGGGGAGAGTGTCTGCGGCTGCCCTGCTCTGACACCTGGGCCTGCCCGTGCTGGCGGGGGAAGCTGGGTACGTGCCTTGCCCCCTCTGCCAATCTGCTCCCACCTTGCCAGAAGATGGCATAAGGATTCAGAGCCCTCCATCCAGGGACGTGATCTACTGGGCTCAAGTCATCAGCTCCTTGAACTTGCAGCCCCCAGGCAGCAGCTGTCCTGGCCAGGTCACAGGTAGTGCTTTTTCCAGCTGATCTCCCTCTTGCCAGCTGGCACTCAGTCACCAGTTCCCGGATCCACCCTCCGCCCGCGCCCGCTCAGCCGGGTGGGCTTTGAGTGTGCCTGCTAAGCCAGCATATATGGGTGGGTTCAGACCTCGGGGGCAGAGCATTCTGCAGGCCAGGGGCCCCTGTGGATGGCGCTCCAGCCCCAGCCCCCTGGATAAGGAGGGATCATTGAGCTGTCGGCAAACACTGCTGAGACTCCTATTGCAAAGTCAGAGGCTTAGGGGCCCTGTGCTCTACACCCCAGCCCTCCCTCCCCCCAGCTCCCCTCCTCTGCCCCCCCAAGCCAAGGTAGCTCTTGCTGTTCCTGGCCCACCTCCCTCCTGCCTGGCTTTGCCCTCCCTAGCCAGATATTTCGTAGATTCCTAGATATTAAGGTCAGAAGGGACCATTATGATCATCTAGTCTGACCTCCTGCACAATGCAGGCCACAGAATCTCACCCACCCACTCCTGCGATCAATAGCTCAGACATAGGCGAGAGGTTTAAGTCCTCAAATCATGGTTTACCGCTTCACTTGTACCACCTGCTTCCTCAGCTGATTGGTCATTTCAGAAAGCCCCGCCTCTAGGGCGGAGTTTGCAAAGGGCCCATTCATCCTTTGCCCCAGCTGCTTGGCCTCTGCCTGCCCCAGTGCTCACCAAGTGCAGACGCAGAGCTGTTCGGTCGGTCGGGGTTGGTTTGCTGGGGTGTCTCGGATCTCTCCTGAACGCAGTGCAGCCACTGCCCTCCTGGCTGCCGGGTCTCAGCCAGTTCAGGGAATGGAGCCATGCCTAGGGGATGTTGTCCCTGTCCCATAGACCAGCCCCCTTTATTTGCAAGGGAATCCACTCTCCTTCTCTTTCAGCTGTCCCAGAGCCCTGATCCATCTCTCCAAGCCATTCCCTCGCTCCCGGGGGGCTGCAGGGTCCTGGGAGGAGATAGTGACTGGAGAGCATTGTCACTTCCACTCTTGGGCATGGCGAGGACTTTGCAGAGCTCCGTCCCACAAGCACCGTCACTCGATATCCCTGGGAACAGCCCCACTTGTGGGCATGCGCTCCATGAGTATTCCAGGCACCTGTCCCAGGCCCTGGCCACCAGTGCAGCTGTGGGGTGCAGCTCTCCCCATGTGGCATGCTCAGTGCTGACTTGCTTTCTGGCATCAGTGAGGGCAGGAATCGCACCCAAGGGTCTCCACTCCCAGGTGCCATGGGGTCCCTAGGGAGGGGATGGCTGGGGCACTTTAACATTATTCAATTTATTCACCTCTGTTATGTGTGGCTTCTTCCAATTCCGGCTCGCTTGGGAGAGCTGCTGGAGCAAGGGAACCGGTGCTGACATGCCCTTGCAGCAGGGCCTGGGCACGGTGAATGTGCCAGAGAGGCGAATAGAATCCCACCGGGTGCTTACCGAGCCTTTCCTAGGAAAACGGCAGAGCCCTACTCAGGGTGCCTGGGTGCAGGGAGCCCAGCTGCTCCACAAACCCACATCCTCTTGCTGAATAGGGTCATTGCACAGTGCCTGCTGTGTTAATTACACTGGCTACTGTCTCTGCCTGTCAGCAGCGGGCCCCCGTTGGCTTTAGGGGATGCAGCAAATGGCCTGGCCTGTACACGTGAGCCTGCCACCCGGAGTGAGGCACCTTGCCAGGTGAAGTCGGGCCATGGAGGCTTGGCAGGTGTCGGTCACCTTGGGCATGAGCCTGAGGCTTCCTGGTGTTTTCCTACAGCTGCTTATGCCCGTTGCGAATGCACAAGGCCACTGTGATGTGTTTCCATAGAGCTCCCCTGACGCACAGCGCAAGGGGAATGGGGCGTCTCAAGGCAAAGGGAATGGGCCACTGGCTTGCAGACGGTTGCAGATAAATGGGACCCCTCCCTGTGACAAGTAGCCCACTTTGGGGGGTGCTGGAGGGAGCGGATGAGGGGCAGTAGGTGGAGGCTGTGGGAGGAGGAGGTGTGAGGCCAGGCAGAGTCCTGATGGAGTTGAATGTAGGAAGCCAGTGACAGCGTGGGAGGCTGGATGGATGGGGGTCCATGGCTGTGGGGACAGAAGCCCAGACTCTGGGAAGCACAACCTGTATCTGTGATGGACCCCATGTATTTCAAGCCAGGAGGGCATTTCCTTGGCTCTCTCCTGACTGGACTCCTTGGCCCTGGTAACTGCTGGGAGAGCAGGACCCATGGGCACCCTGCGCTGCTGCTGAACCTCTCCCGCCCTTGGCTTTGCAGCTCAAGCTGGATGAGGTGAACAGCACAGCGGCCCAGCACCGGCTTCACGCCCTCCTGGAGGACCTGGTGGAGATGGAGAAGGTTCTGAAGGACGTGGACATCCTCTCGGCTCTGGCGAAGCTGCTGCCCCAGGGCGCCTGTGCCAGCAAAGCACCCCCACCCGCCACCAACAGCACCAGCTGGGGTGGCAACTTCACCGCCGGCGCCAACTCCACCACGGAGGAGGGTGACAGGGAGCCCGTGGGAGAGAACCCCCAGGGCCAGTGCTCAGCCTTCGTGCAGCTCTGGGCAGGACTGCAGCCCATCCTGTGCGGGAATAACCGGTAGGAGCTGCCAGGCGGGTGCCCCTGTCCCTGGGATGAGGGGAGCAAGGGAGCCCGGGGCTGCAGTAACTGAGGACACAGGGTAGGAGCAAGGTCCCTTGGCAGAGACAGCCCAGGGGTGGGGGTGGCATGAGTGGGATCACGGGGAAGCTGCAGGTTAAGACCAAGCTCCATTATCAGGGCAGGGAGGGGTGGGAAGCTCCTCCTTTGGGAAGAGGGATTAGGGGTCAGTGCACTAGGCCCAGATGGTCCATTTCCACCCCCTGTGCCTGCAGCTGGCTTGGGCCCGGACACAGGGAGGTAGCCTAGGCCATGGTAGCAGGGCTGCTTTGGGAGCTGGCCAGCCGGAGAGGCCAGGTCAGCCCGGGCCTCAGAGCTTGCACCCCCTCTCCCTGGCAGGGTGCCCTCCCACCACGGAGCGCAGTCGGTGAGCAAGGCCACGTGGGGAAAGCCAGGCCGGCTGCTGCCCATGCCAGGGGTAGAGAAAGGGCATCCATCCCCAGAGCTCTCCATCCAGCCCTTCCCTGCAGCACTCCCGTCCCCCACACGAGTCCGTGTGTGGGATGCCGGTTGTTGCCCGAGTGGGTCTGCACATCCTGCCCACATGTCCTTGGCTGTGGGAGGGTTTCCATGCTGCCACGGCACAGCTCGCACTGCACCAATCCCATGGCGTCTCCCTGACTCACCAGCGTGTGAGTCGGTGTGAAACCGTGCTTGGGCCCCTCGTGCACTGGCCCCTGCACAGCATGGAACGTGCAGGTCTCAGCAAAGGGAGTGCCCCCGAGAGCCTGGCAGGGAGGGGCAGGACCAGTTTGCCCAGGGGCGGAGCAGGTTGGTGTAGCTGCCCTGAGGGGCGCAGGAGATGATCGTGGAGTATCACTGGTGGGGTAGGGGAGCGCTCCAGACAGGGCTCGGTACCAGGCCTTGCCTTATGCTACTGTGGGACCCAGCAGCGGATTAATGATTTTGCTGTCCCAGGCCCTGAAATAATTGCCGCCCCCTCCCTCCCCCACCCGCGGCAGCCCCCTGCCCCAGCTCACCTCCGCTCCGACTCCACCTCCTCCCCTGAGCGCGCCGCTGGGTCCTGCTTCTCCCCACTCCTGCCAGCGCTTGTGCGCGAAACAGCTTCGCGCGGCTTGGGGGGGAAGGGGGGAACGCGGCACGCTCAGGGGAGGAGGTGGGGCCGGGGCGGGGATTTGGGGAAGGGGACCAATAGGGGCAGGGAGGGGGTGGAGTTGGGGCGGGGACTTTGGGGAAGGGGTTGGAATGGGGGGCGGGGAAGGGGTGGAGCTGGGGCGGCGCCAGGGGCAGGGAGGCACGAGCACCCACCGGTGCCGGGGGAAGTTGGTGCCTCTGGCTGCTCTTACAGATTTGCCACCTCTGCAAATTTGCTGCCCTAGGCCTAGGTCTTGTTGGCCTAGGCCTGAATACCCGCTGGTGGGACCCCCAGGCATGTGCCAGGACTGGAATGCTTGGCAGCCGAGTCCCCCCCCACGATGTACACATGGGGCAGTGGGTTTCGTGAGCGCCCTGTACAGCACTGGCACCTACTCTCCAGAGGGACCTCGAGCTGCAGATCCAGTTGCCACACAGAGGGGGGGCCTCTGCCTTGGCGGGTGGGGGCGCTGGGGTGACTGAAACGCCTCCTCCTTCTGCAACCTGGCTGGCTATCAGAGCCCTCCATGACACTGAGGGTGGAGGAAGGCTCCTCGTGCCAGGTATTCGCTGAGGGTGCGGGCTCCCTGCCATGACCCTGCTGCTGGCACGTTACCCTTTGCTGCGGGGTTGAAGTTCTGGTCCCCAAGGTGCATTGGCAGCGCCTTGCACGGCTCCCCCGTTGGGCCTCAGGGACGGCCCCTCTGGCCCCAGGACTGACCCCGTGTGGTTCCCTTTCCAGCACCATCGAGCCTGAGGCCCTGAAGCAAGGCAACATGAGCTCCTTGGGCTTCACCAGCAAGGAGCAGCGTAACCTGGGGCTGCTGGTGCACCTCATGACCAGCAATCCCAAGATCCTTTACTCGCCCGTCGGGACGGAGGTGGACAAGGTCATCCTGAAGGTGAGGGCGCTGGCCGGCCCAGATGGGCCTGCACAGGGCGGCCTGGCCTGCTGGCCATCAGACTCTAAGCCCTGCTTCTGTTGAGGGGTCCCCTGGAAGCCCCTAAGGTCTCAAAGTCCATGGCTAGCCGGGGTGGCTCTGAGCAGCTCTCTGGAGAGCAGCTTGTGGCAGGCAGCAGCGCTTAAGGAGCTGGGTTTAATGGATCGCTCCAGCCCTAGAGCTGTGCCATGGAGCCCTGGGGGCCCATTGAGCTCTGCCTTGGAATCGGTAATTAAGGCTCAGTGACTGAAGGCAGCATGCAGAAGGGGAGGGGGAAGGTATTTTCCCTTCCTCCAGCTGAGTAGCTGCTGGAGGCTGAGCTCAGTGTGACTGTGGGCTCGGTGTAACATCCGCAGCTGGTCTGGGCTGCGTGGCAGCCAGCCAGGGTGGTTTCCAGCCCAGTGCCGCAGGCTGCTGGCCCTCTTTGGCCTGTAGGTGACACCTCGGAAGCCGGGTGTTCATTTCCTTTGTGGTTTCCTCTGACATCGCCGGTCCCAGCGCCAGGCACACGACAGGAAAGCGCATGATGCCAGCCCAGGGCCAGTTCCCTGCATGAGGCTTGTTACACCCAGGCAGTGAATGGCAGAGGCCAGCGAGAAGAATGCTGGTTTAGCAGCATTGCGTACCTGCTTTGCACACAGGTAAATGCCCAGGCAGAGAGGAATTAGGTCCCAGGGTCCCATCTGGAGGCCAGCTGCATCAGTGCCATTCACTAGCCGCGACCGGGCAGGCATTGTCTGGGTTACAAGAGTTGTGGTGATTTAATTACATTGGTTTTAAAGTGACCTAGTTAAACTGGTGAGGGCCCCTACCATAGATTCATTGAAGTGGGTTTAACCCTTGCTTAGACTGGCTTAGTATTGTCTGTGTTCTGACAATGCCTACAGGCCAGGACCGCATGCTACAGACACAGGACGAGCCAGTCCCCGCCCCCAGGAGCTGGCAGCGTAAGAACAGACTAGACAACTCACTGACGGCAAAGCCGGGGAGCACAAGGGGACGGGGATATGCTGCCCAGCGGGACAAGCCGGGAGCACAGCCAGCTGGCTGCCTCCCATTGTCCACAAATGAGTGAATGATGCTAAACCGATCCGGCTGAGGGTCAGGCCAGTTTAAAGGCGTGTCTCCACTTGAAAGTGAATTTGGATTAAGAGTGGGGGTGAATTTCAAGTGCAGTAGCTACTCTGGAGTAATGCCGTGTGTGTCTGCACTGGTTTGACTTGTCCAGCTCTCCCTGCTGCGTATGGGTCCTTAACCCTGCTCTTGTGGGAGCCTTAATGACCTGGGCAGCATACTGGTCCCAGTCCCAGGCATGCAGTGGGCCAATCGTCTCCCATTGCCTCCATGTCCCCTGCCATCACCACTCCCCTCTCTCCCCACAGGCCAATGAGACCTTTGCCTTTGTCGGGAACGTGACTCGCTACGCCCAGGTCTGGCTGAACATCTCCTCCGAGATACGGGGCTTCCTGGAGGAGGGCAAACTGCAGCGACGGATCCGCTGGCTTCAGGAGGTGCTTGCGGGCCGGGGAAGGGGAGGAATGGGTTTGGAGCGAAGCCGACAGACGGCTCTCATCCGGGTGCGGGACTGTTGCGGGGGACTGTCTCCCCTCAGCCTGTCAGCTCCCAGACTTTGTATCCAGTCTCGGGGGCGGGAGCCAACATTCTCAGACCGGGGTGTCGCTGCTGAGTAACGCAGTTTGACCGTTCAGATGCCTAGTTATAGTAACATTACAGAACAGGGAAGGGAGAGATGTCTTCTGGGCCCCTTCCCTGCTCCTGGCTTACTGAGGCTGGCTGGCTGCCTCCAGCTGCCCCGTGACCAGTGCACCAGCTGCCAGGGCACATGCCCTATGCTGGGCACTCTCTCTCTGTATTGCATCGGCACAACAATTCAGGGCCAGATTGCCCACAGCCCTGCTTCGTTCCTGATGGCCGTGCAGGGCTGTGTAAAGCGCCCCTGCTGATGAGAGCAAGGGGGGCGGATAGGATGGTGTTTGCACGGCTGCAAATGATGGTGCACGGCAGGGGGAGTGGGGCCCCCCACGTGTGCTGTGCAAGTAGCACCAAGAGGAGATGGGGTGAGGTATGGAAGCCCCTCAGCTCCTCTGCACCATTTCATCCTTTCTTTCCTCGGTCTGTCTCTCTCCCCGGGCCTGTCCTTCTCCCCAGTTCACCAATGACCTCCACAAGCACCCCGAGATCCTGAACGCCTCGGACAACAACCTCCTCCGCAGCTTCATTGACAGCAACTTCTCGCTGCCCAACGCCAGCGCTCTGCTGCAGCAGCTGGACACCATCGACAACGCCGCCTGTGGCTGGATCCAGTTCATGGCCAAGGTGCGGGCCACGCAGCCTCTTGGCGCCAAGCCTGGGCCCTGCCAGGCTGCCCAGGACTGCTGGGAGGCCCTGCTGCCTCTGTACCGGGGCTTGTCTAGGGGGCCTTGTACTAGCTGGGTGGTCTGTACCCCCTAGGATCCCCTGGAACCACAGGTTCAAATCCTAGCAGGTCTGACTCAGCCCTTCCTTGCTCTAGTTTGCTGTGCCAGGATCTTTCACCTGAGGCCGCTGTGTGTGGGCCTCCCAGAGCACTCTGCCGAAGAGTTGGGGCGTAGCTGGAAATGGGGTTGAATGCGGGGTAGATCCAAGCGCCTTTGGCACGGCTGCTTGCAGGACTCCCCTTGGCGGCCAGCCGCAGCTACGGGGAGCCCCGTCCTGATGGAGTAACACCTGGGTGCGCAGAGAGGTGGCCATGGCTGTGCACTGGCCCCAGGGCTGGCAATGCTCTGCTCGGGCTCAGGCTGTCTCGTCAGTGCTCCCTGTTTACACCCCATCCCGGGGCAGCGTTTGGATGCAGCTGACTGAGAGGGAGTTTGGGACAGCAGCCACAGGAGTGTGCCCAGGAACGCCCCCCGCGGGGCAGCAAGGAGCGCGGGGAGCTGTTCCTGGGCAGTGGGGTCTCACGGGGCCTTTCCCTCCCGCCAGGTCAGCGTGGACATCTTCAAGGGCTTCCCTGACGAGGAGAGCATTGTGAACTACACGCTGAACCAGGCGTACCAGGACAACGTCACGGTGTTTGCCAGTACGTCCCAGCCCCGGCCTCGTGCTTTCCTTCCCTCTCCTCTCTCCAGTCGCTGGGACACACTTGGTTCCTCTCCCTTGTCATCTCAGGGCATGTCCATTCACCATCCTGCTGACTTGCAAGCTTGGAAACCAGCCCCCAGGCTTTGTCTGTCTGCTCTGGGCCCAGCCAGCTGCCGTGGGCTTTGAGCCCAGCACTTCCAGATCCATGGGTTTGGATTTGGGGGCTTACCGGGGCGCCCGAGTGCAGCGAGGCCCATTCGCTCAGCCACTCCATGGCCTCAGCTAATACTAGGCCCTGGCTTCTGGGAACCTGCTTCACTGCAGCTCCCCCTTTTGTTAGAGCCCCTCATGGGAGTGGGGTTTGGGGCTCACGTTGCTCCGTGTCTCAGCCAGACCCAGCACTGCTGGGAACACCCATCCCCCATGGGGCTCAGGCAGCAATTACCAGGAGGTAGCAGTCCCTGGGGAGGCTGGCAGGATCAGCCGATCCCTCCCCTAGGTCTGTCTGTCGATCCCTGCTGTGTTTGCGCTTGCAGCATGTGCAGGCTGGCAACCTAGGGGGATCATGTGTGTGCCGTGAGCAGGGAGTGCACGCTGGCCGGTGGCCTGTACAAATGCTAGCCGGTGGGCTGCCCTTTGGGCAGGTCACTCATTTCAGATACAAGGAATCCCCCCCAATAATCCCCATGTGTATTGTCCATAGCAGGAACAGAAGGCACTATGGGAGAGAGCAGGAGACTGGTCTTGGCCCTACCACTGACTTGCTGGGTGACTTTGGGCTAGTCACTGAACTGCTCCGTGCCTCAGTTTCCTCAACTATAAAATGAGGGAAGCTCTCTTAAGGTGGCTGCGGGTCTTAATTCAAAGGCCTGTGAGATGCTCCTCTTCTCCTGTTCTGGATTCTCGCTGCCCCCTCGCGTGGGGCCTGGTCTGAAGCTCACTGAGGTCAATAGGACCCCATTGATCTCTTTGGGTAATGCCCTGGGTGCGTGGGCTGCCCGCTTGGGTCCCGGAGGAGTGAGTGTGCCCTCCCTGCCCCGGGGTACGCTAGCCCCAGAGCCGGCAGGGAGAGGAAGGCCCCATCTTCAGCGCTCTGAGCATGCTCTCCCCTCAGGTGTGATCTTCCAGACCAACAAGGATGGCTCCCTGCCCCCCCACGTGATGTACAAGATCCGGCAGAATTCCAGTTTCACCGAGAAGACCAACGAGATCAGGCGGGCATACTGGCGCCCGGGCCCCAACACGGGCGGGCGCTTCTACTTCCTTTACGGGTTCGTGTGGATCCAGGGTGAGTGGCCTGGGTTCC
Organism: Chelonia mydas; assembly: GCF_015237465.2. Classification (NCBI taxonomy): domain Eukaryota; kingdom Metazoa; phylum Chordata; order Testudines; family Cheloniidae; genus Chelonia; species Chelonia mydas. The sequence goes on from NC_057857.1 coordinate 5,394,690, forward strand.
TCCTGCCAGCAGCCTCACAGCAGCGCCCATGGCACCCTCTTGGGGAGTGGCACCGTCCCTGCCCCTCGCTGACCTGGGCTCTTCTGTCTCCCCGCAGACATGATGGAGCGAGCCATAATCAACACCTTTGTGGGCCACGATGTGGTGGAGCCCGGCAACTACGTGCAGATGTTCCCGTACCCGTGTTACACCAGGGACGAGTGAGTTACGCCAGGAGTGGGTGAGGGGGGAGAACGACAGCAGGAGTGTCATGCCATGTCACGGGGGGCTGCAGGGACCTGACACACCAATCCCAGTCCCTGCCTCTCCCCTGGGCAAATACCTTGCTAGGCCCAAGTGGCCTCCAGCAGGAATTGCCTGGGTGCCAAACTGAAATGGAGACGAGGCCCCAGCCCAGGCAGTGTGGCGAGAACTTGGCCGTGTCGTTTCGGCACGGTGCTTGGGGCTGAGGGAGACTGGAGCAGAATTGATGGGCCCCTATTCCACTTCCTTCCCCTCCCACCAGCGAGGGTTGGTGCAGGGCTCCCTGTCGCCCCAGACCCACCTGGGGAGGCTGGCCAGCAGGGCGCTCTCATGGTGCTTTGCTGCTCTCTTTCCCAGTTTCCTGTTCGTCATCGAGCATATGATGCCCTTGTGCATGGTGATCTCCTGGGTCTATTCGGTGGCGATGATGATCCAACACATTGTGGCGGAGAAGGAGCATCGGCTGAAAGAGGTGGAGACCCCCAAGCACCTGCAGGCAGAGCAATGGGGTGCTGGGATTTAGTGTCCCTTTCGGGGCCTGCTGGGGTGGCAGGAAGCGGCGGGGAGGAAGGGAGATGGTTGACAGCCCAATTCAGTTGCGTGGAGGAAAGCAGGAGAGGAGCACTGCCCATGCCCGTCGTGGCATAGGTGGGACCACCCGCTGGGCCCTGGTTGTCTAGCTGTGCTCTGTGGAGGAGTGAGGCTGGCTCCACGTCTTTGCTTCCAGCGGCTGTGTTGCAATTGCAATGCAAGAAGCTAAGGGACCAGGAAGTGCCTTTGTGGTGTAACCTTTCCCACGTCAGCAAGTGCTGGCCCGGCACAGAGATGTTACAGGACCCTGATGGGGTGATGTCTGTGCCATTGTGAGCAATGGGTAGGTGCCTGGTAGGACATTTTCCACCCATGGGGACGTTTGTGGACCCCTGAGTGAAACGTTACAGGGAAAGCCCTGGGGCCTGATTCTCTCCCCAGTGTAAATTGGGGTAACTCCATTGAAATTGGTGTAAAATGAGAGCAAGCGAGAGGAAAGACAGACCCCTGGTTGCTTCCGTTCTCCAAACCAGAGCACAAGAGGCACGGTTCCACGGGTGAGACTCCCAGGGATGGGTTTGTCCCCTACTAATCACTCTGAGGCCGAGGCGTGCTCTGTAGTTCCCCGGCTCGCTGCAGGCCCATGTCATTAACTGCCAAGGACCCTCTGCAGCAGTAACACAGCATGGGCCTTAGGACCAAGGTGTCGTTCTCCGGGTCTCCAGAGCTGGATGGCACCACAGGGATATTTCCAGCTCTAGGTGCCTGCGCAAACATCCTAAAGCAGCAATGTTCCAGCGTGACCCCTGCACTCGGAGCCAGCCTGGCTCTCAGGGAGCGGTGGGATCGCACTGCTGGCTTGTCCTGTGGGGAGCATCCCTGCTTGGTGACAGGAACAGAGGAGCCGACGGGGTCTCTTCTACCTCGGACACTGCGGATCCTGTTTCCATGCCCCCTCCCTGTTCTCCCCATCACCTGGTTACTGCTCCAGGCGAACAGCAGCGCTTTGTTCCTTGGCTGGCACTGGCTCCCCGCGCAGAGCCTGGCTGCAGGAGCAGAGAGGGTTCCGGTGGCAAACGAGAGCAGGCTGAAGGCGCTAGGGCGCAGTGCCAGGCACAGCAGGCTATCAATCCTGGGCAATGCGAGACCAGCCTGCCTTTGCCAAGTTCAGGAGTAGCAGGCTTCTGTAGAGGGCTTTTCCCGTCCCTGTTGGATGCTCTGGTGAGCAATGCAGATGCAGCAGAACGGACCATAAAGGCTCCCAGCCCGAGCCTCTTGCAGCCCTGCTCACTGATCTGCGTGTGCATGTTCCCAAGGTCTCCTGATTGGGATTCCCACAAGGAAATCAGCGGTGCCCTTGCTAGCCAGACACACTGCTTCCCTGGCATTGAGATTTTTGGCATCCCACAGGGCTCTGCCGGGGCTGTGCATTGTCCTTCCCTGAGCAGCAAAGCTGACACCCCATCAGCTACCCAGCCCATCCCTTCAGTCTGGTTTAGCCTGCTTTTACCTGCAGTGCCAGCCCCCGGCTCATGGACCCATGCAGATGGGCCACTTCAGAGCTGCCTGACGGGAATGGACCCCAGAGCCTCTCCCCACATCGCTTTGGGGGAGTGCCGCTCAGGCCTGCACTCTGCACTCGGGGCCATCACTGGGCCAGACCAGTCTTGCTGAGTGCATGGGCTCTCTCATCCAGCATGAAGCCTGCCCCTCTGCCTGCCAGGCTGGCCTGCTGCCGGGGCCCAGGCTGAGGGAATCTGTGCCCGCCCACCTTGGCAGGAAGCTGGGAGACCCTGCACAGAGGCAGCACAGGCTGGGTAGTTTGGGAGCCAGAGAGAACCACAGGGTCTGTCAGTGTCCTGCAACCCCAGCCCTTTTGAGCCATGACCCACAAGCCCTGTCTTGTCTGGGCCCTAAGGGACAGCGCTCTCTCTCTTACAGGGACAGCTGGGCTTAGGCAGGCTGAGCAAGGAGAGTGAGTGGCTATTCTCTCCCATAAAAGCTGTGGCCTTCTCTGCCCTCCTGCAGGATCTGAGTTAACACGGGACAGGACCCAACCCCCTCCAGTTCCTTGCCTGCTGAAGGAGCAGAGAGTTCTACGCGTTCTCTGAGCCATCAGTGCTTCCCTTGCCCTGGCGTCATCCTTTGTTCCCCTTGGGGGGTGTCCCCGATCCACAGGATCGGTGCAATGGCCCCAGCTTTGGAAGGGTCTCTAGGAGGAACCCACTCAGTGTGCCAGTCCCCCTAGGGGTCTCGCTTTTCCTCCAGGGTAAGCCACGTGGCTTCACCGCCTCCTTAGACCGAACCTCTGGGCCTGCAGCACACCTGCTTCCCACCATGAGCCCCGTTCAGGGAGTCCAACTGAGACAGGCCCCAATGGAGACTTATCCACTCTTTGGGGATTGATGCACCTTGCCCAGCATTTGCAGTGACCCTCACACAGCGTTGTCAGAACAGTCGGGTTATTCGTTAACTGGAACGCAGCGTGGGATGTCCTGAGGGTAGCACAGAGATGAAGGTTAAGAATAGTCCATTCTGGTCAGCCCAGAGCCCAGCCAAGCTGTAGTGAGCTCCATTGCTCAAGCTCTGTCTCTCCATCTGATTTCCTTTGTCAAACTCCAGGTGAGAGCCCCGACTGCCTCTAGTAGCCAACACTTATCCCCTCCCACCTACCCAGTCCCTTGTTCCTGAGCTGGGGAGATGCTGCTCAGCCCCTGCTGAGAGGCGGGGAAGTCTATATCTCTCTGGGGCCTTGGTTGCTAGGTATCAATGTCCAGGCAATTAAATTTGCCATTGTCTTTTCAGAGGCTCCATTGATAAGGGAACCCAGATCCAGACAGCCAGGTGACACCCATATCTATGTCTCTTTGCCCGCTATGAGAGCAAACAGCCCTTTCTCACCCCTTAGGTAACAATGGAGCACATGGGGAAACTGAGGCACACACAAGCTTCATACAAGTACTACAAATAATTCCCACTTCATCACAGGGGCCATAGCATCAAAGAATTGTAGGACTGGAAGGGACCTCGAGAGGTCATCTAGTCCAGTCCCCTGCACTCATGGCAGGACTAAGTATTATCTAGACCATCCTTGACAGGTGTTTGTCCAACTTGCTCTTAAAAACCTCCACATCCTCTCTCAGCAATTTATTTCAGTGCTTAACCACCCTGACAGTTAGGAAGTTTTTCCTAATGTCCAATCTAAACTGCCCTTGCTGCAATTTAAGCCCATTGCTTCTTGTCCTGTCCTCAGAGGTTAAGAAGAACAATTTTTCTCCCCCGTCCTTGTAACAGCCTTTTATGGACTTGAAAACTGTTATCATGTCCCCTCTCAGTCTTCTCTTCTCCAGACTAGACAGACCCATTTTTTTCAGTCTTCCCATATAGGTCATGTTTTCTAGACCTTTAATCGTTTTTGTTGCCCTTCCCTGGACTTTTTCCAATTTGTTTACATCTTTTCTGAAATGCGGCGCCCAGAACTGGACCCAAGACTCCAGTGGAGGCCTAATGAGAGCAGAGTAGAGCAGAAGAATTACTACTTGTGTTTTGCTTACAACACTCCTGCTAATACATCCCAGAATTATGTTTGCTTTTTTGCAACAGCGTTACATTGTTGACTCATATTTAGCTTGTGGTCACTATGACCCCCAGATCCCTTTCCGCAGTACTCCTTCCTAGGCAGTCATTTCCCATTTTGTATGTGTGCAACTGATTATTCCTTCCGAAGTAAAGTACTTTGCACTTGTCCTTATGAAATTTCATCCTATTGACTTCAGACCATTTCTCCAGTTTGTCCACATCATTTTGAATTTTAGTCCTATCCTCCAAAGCACTTGCAACCCCTCCCAGCTTGGTATCGTCCACAGACTTTTTAAATGTACTCTTTATGCCATTATCTAAATCATTGATGAAGACATTGAACAGAACTGGACCCAGAACTGATCACTGCGGGACCCCACTCGATATGCCCTTCCAGCTTGACTGTGAACCACTGATAACTACTCTCTGGGAACAATTTTCGAACCAGTTATGCACCCACTTTATAGTAGCTCCATCTTGGCTATGTTTCCCTAGTTTGTTTATGAGAAGGTATCAAAAAGCTAACGTCAAGATATACCACATCTACCACTTTCCCCATATCCACGAGGCTTGTTACCCTGAAAGCCATCAGGTTGGTTTCACATGATTTGGTCTTGACAAATCCATGCTGACTGTTACTTATCAAAATTATTATCTTCCAGGTGTTTGCTTGCTTAATTATTTGCTCCATTATCTTTCCGGGTACAGAAGTTAAGCTGACTGGTCTGTAATTCCCCGGGTTGTCCTTATTTCCCTTTTTATAGATGGGCACTATATTTGTCCTTTCTCAGTCCTCTGGAATCTCTCCCATCTTCCATGACTTTTTGAAGATAATCACTAATGGCTCAGATATCTCCCTAGTCAGCTCCTTGAGTATTCTAATCTAGGATGGATTTCATCAGGCCCTGGTGACTTGAAGACATCTAACTTGTCCTAGTGATTTTTAATCTTTCCCTATATTAACCTCTGATCCTACCTCATTTTCACTGGCATTCAGTATGTTAGACGTCCAATTGCTATTAACCTTTTTGGTGAAAACTGAAACAAAAACGTCATTTAACGCTTCTGTTATTGTTTTTCCTCCCTTGTTGAGTAACAGGCCTACCCTGTCCTTGGTCTTCCTCTTGTTTCTAATGTTCTTGTAGAATGTTTTCTTGCTAAACTAGCTAGAGACATAAAGGGGTAATCTCTCTTTGTGCCTTGGCCTTTCTAATTTTGTCCCTACATACTTGTGTTATTTGTTTATATCCGTCCTTTGCAATTTGACCTACTTTCCACTTTTTGTAAGACTCTTTTTTGAGTTTCAGATCATTGAAGATCTCCTGGTTAAGCCAGGGCTGTCTCTTGCCATACTGTCCATCTTTCCTACGCATGTTTCGGACAGTGAGAACAAACCGAACTGGGGAGTGCTCCAGCTGTGCCCTCTGTCTGAGGGGCCTGCTTTGTTCCTCCAGCGTTTTCCCATGAGCTGTGTCTCACATCGCCAGGAGGGCCTGGGTGGAAGCATTGGGCTTCCCCCACACGATGTCTGGGCCTTGTCTAGCACAGCCAAGCCTCATCTCAATTTCACGAGAAGCAGCGTGGTGATCAGCTGGGTTGCCGGGAGCTGGAGGGTGGGATCAGAGGGAACCTGTGTCGGAGAAAGCAACAAGCCGGCAAAGCGTGAGCCGTATGGATCCTGCTCCATCCCCGGCAGAAACGGACGCCTGGATTGCAGTTCCTGAAGGGCTGCTGCCTACCCTGGAGAATCCACCTTTCAGTCTCCTCATTGTCTCCATGACGACTGTCTGCCCTCTCCCTGCTAGCTGTGGCGTTCCCCCCTCCGCCCCACACTCGTGTTCCCCGGGGGGGCTCGAGGCAGTTAGCTCACCCTCCCCAGGGGAGGTCGGTTTGAGTTCAGGCCATCAAACAAGCATTGCGCGGCTCAGCCTGCCTCCCCGGGCCCTGTGCTCTGCCTCGCTCACTCTCTGCAGCCAGGGGACTTTTACCGCCACTCCTGCTCTCTTGGCACCTCCCAGCTGCGCTTCGGGAGGCCCTGCTGCAGCCGAGGGCTGAGCAGCCCCAGCGATGGGGACCCAGCCCCCGCCGTGGATCAGTTCCTCCCCCACTCACCTTATCGTGGGGCCAAGAGCTAGGCAAGTCCAGAAAAGGTCTGGACCCTTATATGGAGCGGGAGAGCTCCGGCTGCAAGCCGTGGGGCTGCAGAGCAGTGGGTCTCATCACTGCCCCCTGCAGGGTCTCTTGCACCTCCCTCTGAAGCAGATGGCCAGAGTTGGAGATGGACCCTGGGCTAGCGGACCTCTCGGTTTCCTGTTTCTTCTCCTGCTTCCCTACTGCTCCATTTGCCTGCCATCACTCAGAAGAATCCGGCTTCACCAGCCAGGCCAGATCCAACCTGGCAATACTTTGGCAGCTAAAAGTCCAACCACAGTAATAAACCAACAATCCCTTTGACCTCCAGAGACCGGCCAGTGGAAAATAAGAGCCACCCCAACCAAATCTCTAGTGCCACAGTCCCAGAATGGCCCACTGGGCCCCTTGCTGTGCCCAGGGCCTGCCAGCCTCTGAGTGTTGGAGTCACAGACGGGAGCTGCGTGTTTCTCTCTCCCGCGCTGCTTCTTTCCCCTTCTACCTGCCTGTGTTTTAAGAAGAAGCAGGATCAGACTCTAGTGCTTGAAGCTGAGAGCGACCAGCTGCACAGACCAGCCAGGGCCGCGGGATGTACTCTCGAGCTAGGCGCTTTCCCCTTAAGGATTCCTGGGTGCATAGGGAGAGGGAGGAATAAGCTGGCAAGGTGGGGACTTTTCCCATGGAACCAGCCCCAGTGCGGCCATGGGCTCTGATGGCGCGTGGCACCGTCTCTTGCAGGTGATGAAGATGATGGGCCTGAATAACGCAGTCCACTGGGTGGCCTGGTTCATCACCGGCTTTGTCCAGCTCTCCATCTCCGTCACCGCACTCACTGCCATCCTGAAGTATGGCAAGGTCCTGATGCACAGTGACGTCTTCATCATCTGGCTCTTCCTCGCCATCTACGCCGTGGCCACCATCATGTTCTGGTGAGCGCTGGCGGCTGGGGCAGGGCAGGGGATGTAACACAGCAGTGATGGCAGGGGGCCCAGAAGCTGGGGCGAGTCAAGCAGCCAGAGGGGCAAGGGACCAGAGCAACGAGGCCTCTAGGCATGTGCTACCTGGGGCATGGCCGCTGTCTCTGAGCCTGGGGAGTCTCCGGGTGGGCTTGGGGTAGTGTGGTTAATTTGTTACTCTGGGGTCTGGATTCCATTTTGATCCAATGTGTGATTTCACAGTTTATAGCAAAGCCATAATGCTGGGGCCACTAGCGGGGGACCATGTTCCAGAGAACTCCCAGAGAAGGGGAGCCATGGATGTAATCAGGGTCACCCCCGTGCTGCTCTTGCTGGGCCCCTCATTCCGGGAAGGCAACAATGGGTCATTGAGCTACAACCCCAGCCTGAGCCGTGGGCACTGCCTTTTTCTGCGCCACCAACAGCTGGATTAACGGTGGTTCTGAGCAATGGGTAGCAGATGGGATCCCGGTACGGTCTGGGATCGTCTCGCAGCTAAAGGCCAGATAGTCCTCTGATGCTGGTGTAACTCCCAGGGCTTCCATGGAGCTCCTCCTGATTTACAGCAGTGTAATTAGAGGAGAATCGAGCTTGTGGGCAATGCCACAAGCTCAAACCTCTGAGTCGCCGACTGATTCTAGCATTGCCCAATGGTTGGTGTAAAGGGGGCGGCAGGCTGACTGGCGGTGAGGAGCCTGCACCGTTGGGCTGTCGCAGGATGCGGGTATCCGCAGGGATCGGCTGGCTTGTGGGCCGGTGGGAGTTATTTACGGTGCTGAGGATCGCAGGGAAGCAGATTCTCCCATCAGTTGGCAGCAGGTGTCGTCCTCTTCCACATTCAGTTAGGAGGAACCACAAAGTCATTGTGGTGCAGCCGCTGTGGCTTTAAAGGGCAATGGGGAGTCTCTGCACCCACCCCTGCCATGGCTCTCCTTGCCGGGGGGCGCGTGGTCTGGTCAGAGCTGGTTCTGCCGTACTCTCTCTGCTCTGTTCTGAGGGGTGTTTGCCTCCTGGAGGTATCAGGAAGGGAGCCGACCATGGGGCCCGAGGAAGCAGGGTTGGTACTGAGTTCTCAGCACCGAGCCACCGGCCCAGTCCTGCTGTCCGACAGCTGGTGGGCCAGTCCCACCCCTCCTCGGAGCCCCTGCTCCTGCTGGCAGCGGGGTGGCTCGCTGGCAGGCTCAGCAGAGGGGCCAAGGACTGAAAGGTGGGTGGCTACCGAATTCCCTGGGTGCCCCCCAGCGGGGTAAGGCCCACCAGCAGGGCAGGCTGAAGGAAACCTGCTGGGTCACTCCATGCTGGGCCTCTTGGGTAGCAAACAGAGGGTTTCTGTCCCCAGGCTGCCAAGGAAATAGCCAGGTCTGCCCCCCGGAACTCCAGCGGCGGGGGTCCCATCCTCTGATGGAGTTTGACAGGGTGTGGGAGGTGGTCATGCCTCTTTTTCTCAGAGGTGGGTGATGAAGTGTGGGGGGGCATCTGAGCCTTTTTCTCTTGGGGGAGAGGTGGGGCTGGGGGAGGCCTAACACCCTCTCTCTCTGGGGCTGGTGGTCTGCCCCCCCACTCGCTGGGGCTGGGGCTGGCATGACCCCTTTCCCTTTGCGGCAGAGGATGTCACACTGTCTGCCCTACAGTTTCCTGGTGTCCGTGCTCTATTCCAAGGCCAAGCTGGCCTCAGCCTGCGGGGGCATCATCTACTTCCTGAGCTACGTCCCCTACATGTACGTCGCCATCCGGGAGGAAGTGGCCCACGACAAGATCACGGCCTTCGAGAAGTGCATTGCCGTGAGTACAGGGCATAGCCCGGTGTGGCTCCCTGCAGGCCCTGAGCCTGGCCTCCCTAGGAACGGGGCTCCCCAGCTCTGCTCCCTCCATCACCAGTCGGCTCCCCGTGTCCCATCACCCTCCCTGCTGCCAGGATGGGCGGGGCATGCTCCCTGCTTCTTGCCCAGCATGCGGACAGGAGGGAGACACCACACCCCCGGCCATGCCTCCAGCCCCAGTCACTGGAGGAGTCAGGCCGCCTATGGCCAGAGAACTGCCTGCTGCAGCCCCAGGGACCAAGTGGCCTCCAGCAGGGCAGAGCTAGAGAAACCGACGTGCTCCTGGCGGCACATTTCCAGCCTAACACCCTTCTGCTTAGCCAGAGCCCGGCTGGGCCAGGGGCTCGAAGGGGAGGGGTCTTGAGGACTCCCAAAGCTTGGGCTGGGGGCTCCGCTGCCCTGCAGGGTGGGGATAGGGAGCCTCGTCCCCTCCAGGAGAGTGGGATCCCTGCAGAGGAGTGTGCCAGCTAACACGTGCTGCGCACTGCGTCCTCTCCAGCGCTTTGCACTGCCCGGCTGCACCCTGTGATGGAGCTGGGCTGCATGTCTGCTCCCTGCCACTGTGCTGGGCAGGGCAGGAGCTGGCCCCTTGTGAGGAGCTCATGCCCCAGTGTGAATCCTGATTTTAGAGCCACTGCATCAGGGCGCCTGCAGGAGGCAGCGGTGCTCCCTTACCCCACCAGCCACACCCCCAATGGCCTTTCTCCCTTTGCTGCAACCAGACCCTCCGTGGATTCCCACCCTCACCTCCAATGACTTTCGTCCCCCCTCTGCCCGTCCGTAGCCCTGATGGCCCCCTCCCCTCCCCCGCCCCTTCAGCACCTGGCTAGGGGATTGCTGCCCAGAACTTTAGGGGAGCAGCTCTCACACTAACCTCCCTCTCCCCGCTCAGTCTCTCATGTCGACCACGGCCTTCGGGCTGGGCTCCAAATACTTTGCGCTGTACGAGGTGGCCGGCGTGGGCATCCAGTGGCACACCTTCAGCCAGTCACCCGTGGAAGGCGACGACTTCAACCTGCTGCTCTCCATGATGATGCTGATCGTGGATGCCGTGGTCTACGGTGTGCTGACATGGTACATTGAGGCCGTGCACCCAGGTACGGGCCAGGGGCTCCTCCTGCAGCCCAAGGGGGGCAGGTGCAGGGTGGCACCAACCTGACTGGGATGGAAGGAGGGCCTGTCAACAGCCTCCCCATGCATGGCTGTGAATGCAGGGGGTGGGGGCAGGTCAGCATCTGGCCATGTTCATGAACCCTCCTGGGAGTTGGGGGGGTGTACCCAGCCACCCAGTGATCTTTCCCGGGGCTCTGTGTGTTGTCCCCGCTGGCCCCCACTTTCTGGGGGAAGGCCCACACCTTTCGGCCGCACCAGTGCACGCTGTGGGCCTCCTGCACGAACCCCAGCACCACGGCTGATCTCCTTTCGTTCGCAGGCATGTACGGGCTCCCCCGGCCCTGGTACTTCCCCTTCCAGAAGTCCTACTGGCTCGGGAACGGGCGGGTCGAAACCTGGGAATGGACCTGGCCCTGGTCTAGAACCACCCGGCTCAGCATCATGGAGGAGGATCAGGCCTGCGCCATGGAGAACAGGCGGCTGGGTAAGCGTGCCCGCAGGCTGGGCAGTGCAGAGGTGGGCGAGAGGGGCTAGTGGGGAAAGGGCTGGGATCCAGGGGGCCTGGCCTCTGTTCCTGGCTCCGTCACTGTGGCACCGGGCCAGTCGCGCCACCTCTCTTGGGCGGGGGTGGGGGTTGGGCCTGCCCAAACTGGTGTGTTGTGAACTCGGGTTAGCCCAGCAGTGACTCCCCAGCCCCTGGGCTTTCCGCTCGGCTGAGCCGTGAGTTACAGCCTGGCACTGAGCTCATGCTGCTAACCCGCTTAGAAAAGCCCCTCGATTCGCAGAGGAGATGGACCCTGTGCTGTCGTTTCCCCCAAGCGAGGGTCATAATACGGGCTGGCCTCGCGGATGTGGTATGGGGCCAAATTCATCCCTGTCCCCAGCTCTTTGAGAGACTCTGGTAGAAGGTGCCAGAGGAGGAAGTGGAATTATGGCAGAGCGAGTGTGGAAGTGGGAGAGGGGGGGAAGGGCAGATTTTTGGCAAGACACAAAGCGAGGGCCAGATCCTCCGCTGGTGGCAATCAGCGTGGTGCAGTGGGTTCACCCGAGCAACGCTGATGTGTGTCAGCTGGGGCTTATTCTATTAGGGCAGGGCCTAGGGGGCCCCATCGTGCGGGGCGCTGCACAAACCCAGAACAGGGGGCAGCCCCTGCCCTGAAGAGCTCCCGGGCTAGCTAGGCAAGGGCTGGGGCAAGGCTGGCCCACGGCGGGACCCTGCCCCCAGGGCTCTCTTTGCCCATTTGTTTGTTATCGTTTTGGGAGGGGATTCGCGAGTGGGGGAAGGAGGGGGTGGGATAAAGGAGAAGAGGCAGGGACAAGCGGGAGGAGGAGGCTGGAGCCCACAGCCAGTCAGGGTAAGGGGTGTAGAGCACTGCTGGGCCCTGATCACACTGGTTCTGGCTGGAGCCTGCAGGTCCCTGCTGCGGCTGCTCGGTCCAGCTGAAGCCTCCAGCCCCTTTTGTCCCTGAGCTGACGTGGCAGGGAGCCGGGTAGGGCAGCATGGGCCCTGGTGTATGGCTTGGCTTTAACAACGCTGTCCCATGTAATTAAAGGATCACAGCATATCCCGTGTGGCAGCACCCCTGCGGCTTAGTGGCACTTTGCCCCACTGCCCGTCTCCCTAGGGTGCACTCCCCGAGTCAGTGCTGGGTGGCATATGATCCCCTGGCTCCCCGCACATGCTGACGGAGCCTGCCCTGCAGAGCTTGGAGACACCCCAGGCCCCTGCCCACCACCTCCCTGCTCTCGTTGCAGAGGAGACACGTGGCATAGAGGAGGAGCCGAACCACTTGCCGCTCGTCGTGTGCGTGGACAAGCTCACCAAGGTCTACAAGACTGACAAGAAGCTGGCACTGAACAAGCTGAGCCTGAACCTCTATGAGAACCAAGTGGTGTCCTTCCTGGGGCACAATGGGGCGGGCAAGACCACCACTATGTGAGTGATGGGCTGGGGAGCCCTGCCGCGGGCGGTGACATGGAGAAATTAGTGCAGGGGCAGCCGTGGGATGAGGGTGGGCAGCTCTCACATGCCTGGGCAGCTTCTCACCACCTCTGACACAGACAGGGCTGCATGATCGCTGTCACCGCAGGGTTAGCCTGGGCTCCCAGGCTCTGTCCTCACCCATGTCTTTGTGCCACACACTGCCCACCAGTTCTGTAATGCTGCCAGTTGTCAGCGATGTTGGGGTTCATTCAGCAGGCACTCAGCACTTGGCAGTGCCCAGGGTCCATGGCCTGATCTGGGTGGGAGGAGGTGCCGAGGCCTTACCGGGGCGGGTTTGAAGGAGGAGAGCATGTGCTTAGTGCGGGGTGGGAAGCTCACGTGGGAAGGGAGTGTGGGGAGAGGCGCCAATCTGGGGGGCGGGGAGGGGTGGGGTTGTGAAGGCCCCCCAAGGTGGAGCTGTAAGAAGCTGGTGCACACACTGGATGGGCTGGGCCCTCCTCTGGCATCCGTTGGCCTCAGGCAGCTTGGGCAGTGCTGTTCCGCAGGGCAGAGCTGCCCAAGGGACCTTCCCGGAGCAGCACGCCGTGAAGCTGTGCTAGGCAATCACCGCATTTCCAGGCGGGGGAAGAGCTGACGCTGCCCTGTTTCTTTCCCAGGTCCATCCTGACTGGCCTCTTCCCCCCGACCTCGGGCTCTGCTACCATCTATGGCCATGACATCCGTACAGAGATGGACGAGATCCGGAAGAACCTGGGCATGTGTCCCCAACACAACGTGCTCTTTGATAAACTGACGGTGGAAGAGCACCTCTGGTTCTACTCGCAGCTTAAGAGCATGGCGGAGGAGGAGATCCGCAAGGAGATGGACAAGTAGGGACCAGCCCTGGCCAGTGACTCCTCCCTAGGCAATAAACAGCCATCACTGTCTTGATGTGAACCATTTTGCCTGAGCAGATCTAGTGGACTTTGACCAGAGCCCCAGTGCTCTATGGGACTGGCCCCAGAGTGCACCCCTTAGTGCAGAATTGGGCAAAGATTTTCAGAAGTAGCTAGTGATTGTGGGGGCCCCACTTGAGACACCTTAAAGGGCTTGATTTTTCAGATGGCGGATGCTTAGCACTTTCTGAAAGCCAGGCCCCTTTAAGGAGTCTCAGGTTGGGCACCCAAAATCCCCAGCCACTGTTGAAACTCTTGGCCTTGGGTGATGATAGCTAAGTTTCCTTTTAAAAGCTTGTATTTTTTAACCCTTGTGGTTGCAGAGAAAACCTTCCAGCTGAGCGTACCCAGTGTATCTGAGTCTGCAAAGAGCCTGAAACAGTATCTCTGGGAGGTGTGAGCTGCCCCATTCATCTCTGTGGGCTGTTAACTCTGAGATCTCCTTCAGCAGTGCGCATGCATCTCCCCAGCCCTGCTCACAAGCCTGTGTGTGACTGGGCTGTAACATCTGTGTCGGATCTGTCCCCAGGATGATCGAAGACCTGGAACTGTCCAACAGGCGGCACTCCCTGGTGCAGACTCTGTCAGGAGGGATGAAGAGGAAGCTGTCGGTGGCCATCGCCTTCGTGGGTGGATCGCGGGCTGTTATCTTGGATGAGCCCACTGCTGGTGTTGACCCATACGCACGTAGGGCTATTTGGGATCTGATCCTCAAATACAAACCCGGTGAGCAACCCAAAGCATGGCAGTGGCTCTGATCCCTGTCAGAGTCCATTGGATGCAGCGCGAGACTCCACACCACGATTCCCCTGCCACTGCCCTGGGTGATGAATCTTGGGTAACAAAGGCTGCACTGTAAGAGTTACTCCTGGGGGAATTCTGCGCTAAAAAATAAAAAATTCTGCAAAATTCTGCATATTTTATTTGTCAAAATAACACAATATAATTACACAAGTTTCAATTATTTTTGGTCATTTATTTCAAAATACTTGTCAGCAATCATGTCTGTAACAACACAGACAACAAAAAAGATTCAGGCAATGTTTTTTGACAAATAAATTCCTTACTAGGCATATTTATACAGAACTCTGAGTAATAATTCATTTAAACTACAACACAGGACCGTATTTCCTGCACCACTTAGAAGCAGTGCAAAGGCTTGGGGGGAGTCAGGGGTAATGGAGGAGCTGAGGGAGAGGGAAGTAAATTGCTGGGAAGGAGCCTGGGTGTGAACTTGGAGGGTTGTTGGGTGTGGGTGGGGAAAGGTATGGAACGGTTTTGGGGGGGGCAGGGAGGGATTGTTAGGAAGCTTCCCCCATGCAGACCCTGGCTGACCCCTAGGCTTTCCTATTCAGTCAGGCACATCTGCCCCCCGTCCCCATATGTTCCTGCACCCCCTGTCCACATGTCCCTCCATCCCCACTCAGACACCCACTCCCCGTGTCCCTGCATCCCCTCCCCCTGTCCCCAAGTGTCTCTGTGCCCCCACCCAGCCACGCCCCTGTCCCTATGTAGCTCTGCACCCCCTCCCCCATCATCATGTGGCCCTGTGCCTTCACTCCCATTCACCCCTGCCCCAGTCTGCCCTCACCCACTGGCCCTTATGAGCCCCTGTCTGACCCTCCCAGCACCCCATGCTGTCTGTCTCCACATAGCCCCTCTCTCCTGACCTGGCCCGCTGCAAAGAAGGCAGGCTCTTGGGTGTCCCTGGGGGCTGACCTGCAGTGCATTCCCCACTCACCCCTCTCTTCCCTCGCTGGGGGGGAGCTGCTGCTTTGGTCTATCACCACAGTGCCCTCTGGTGAGAAAAAGGCAGAACTGCAGCAACATTTCAACAGAAGCTTTTTTTCTGCGCAAAAAATTAAAAATATGCAGCGCTCATTAATTATGCTTGCACATAGTAGTGCAGAATTCCCCCAGGAGTAACTCTAGTGAGTAACAGGAGCATTGCCTCAACCTGACCATGTGCCGGGAGGGAGAAGGAAAGCCGGAGCTGGATTTTAGGGAATGGACTCTGGCTATGACTGACCACCAAATAAAAGAAAAGGAGTACTTGTGGCACCTTAGAGACTAACCACAAATACTCCTTTTCTTTTTGCGAATACAGACTAACACAGCTGTTACTCTGAAACCCACCAAATAAAAATCCTTGTTTGTACCAGCTGAGATAGGCCCAGCAATGAGTGCTTATAGAACAGGACTTGGAGTCAGGACTCCTGGGTTCTATTCCTGCCTCTGCATGCTCTCCCAGGGTGACCTGAGGCAAATCACTTCCTTCTCGCTCCATGCCTCAGTTTCCCCAGCTGTACAACAGGGATAGTAAGACTGCCCCACCCCCCTTCGCAAAGCACTCTGAGTCCCGTGGATCCAATGGCTCCGTGAGGCAGATTATGCTATGGTCTGTGTGGCAGATTCCTTAAAGTCACGACTGCTTGGTAGAGGGTACATTGTCGCCTGGCAGCAGGTGCTGCGTGTGCTCGTTGGGTGTCCCTGGGGGCTGACCTGCAGTACATTCCCCACTCACCCCTCTCTGATGCTCTTCCCCTGCGCTTGTCCCTGGCCTGGCAGGAAGGACCATCCTGCTCTCCACACATCACATGGATGAGGCCGACCTGCTCGGGGACCGCATCGCCATCATCTCTCACGGCAAGCTCAAGTGCTGTGGCTCCCCGCTCTTCCTCAAGAGCACCTACGGGGATGGCTACAAGCTGACGGTGGTGAAGAAGCAGTCAGACTCCAGGAATGGCACAGGTCAGTCAGCGGGCACGCAGCACCCGCGCTAGGGAGTCTGCTCCCCCAGTCCAAGTTGGGAAACAGCTTAGCTGCTAATGCAGACAGGATCCGACCCGTTACAGCAAGCAGGGTTGAGCTGTTTTTGTCCCAGCTCCGCTAGTCAGGAGGGCTGGCCAGAAAACCACATTCCTGTTTTGTGAAAAATGGCCAGGCTTTGCAATTTGTGTTTGCTCCGGGTTGGAATGAAATCAGGAACTTTCAACTTCTTTTTGGAAACACCTAGGAGTGAGACACTCCAGTACAGCCAGTAGCCCTGTGCCTAGGACTCTTGCCTGGGATGTGCCTGATTCAGAGCAAGCACTGGGACTTGGGGCTCCCACGTCCCATGGGAGTGCCCAGAACATAAGAATGGCCATGCTGGGTCAGACCAAAGGTCCATATACCCCAGGATCCAGTCTTCCGACAGTGCCCAATGCCAGGTGCTTGAGGGAGAATGAACAGAATAGGGAATCATCCAGTGATTGATCCCCTGTCACCCATCCAGCTATAGAGTTAGTCACTTGCACTCGCTCTCATGCCCTCGCCTATTGGAGCTGTTCTGCTTTGTATAATGAATTCAATATTTGTTGGCCTAGAGAATTAGCGTGTGAGTGGTTCTGTAGCCCAGTGGTTAGGGTGCTCTCCTGGCAGGTCAGAGACTTAGGTTCAAGTCTGCTTTGGGCCATAAATTCCAGCCAGCACCTGACAAAAGGTCCTTGAAAAGTTTTGGTTTTGATGAATCAGCATTTTCAAATGAAAAACCGTTTTGCTGAAGAATTCCTGGCGAGCTGTGATTTTTTCAGCACTGGTTCCGGGAGGCCCATTGCTGGTGGATCTGTTTTCTAGTGTAGGCTTTAGGGATTTTCCCTTTGTTCTCTGTGTAAGCAGAGGGCTCTTACCTCCAGTGTCCCATAATCTTCTGCTTCCACCGCTGGGGAAAGGAAAAGTAGTCCCCCTCATTCCCATGCACAGGAAGCATGGGGCCCTGTGAGGCGAATCTCTGAGGGCTATTGCTTTTCTGATGCTATTACAATCCCATTGGAGTGGGAGTTTGCGAGGTGCTTAGAGATGCTACAATGACACTGATTGGTGGTCCTAGGCCATTTCTCGAAGCAGCCAGGGTTTCCATCTCAGGGCAGGAGAAACTGACAACTACTGAGCAAAGCAATTTAATGTGTGCATGGTGCGTTGAGATCAGTGGAGTGCTCCCACCTTCTCTGCCCCCAGAATGCCTCCCGACCTGGCCTGTCTTTGCTTTGCAGCCAGAAGGAGGAAGGCCCTAGTTCTTCCTGCCTGTCAGCATCCAGTCTGTGGCTCTTACTGAATATTTGCAGAAAGGCTCTCCTGCAGGAAAAGACCTTTGAGAGCATGCACAGTACCCTAGACTGGCCAGGCGCAGTGAGCGAAGGAAATCCCTTCAGATTAGGGCTGGTCAGAACCGGGTTTTTTTTCCTGCAGAAAAGTCTGACTTCCAGTCAGAAAATCCCAAATTTCCAAAGCTTGAAACTGTTATTCCAAAAACTGTCAGAACTCCCCCACTCCCCCCCACCCCCCGCCAGCGTCTTGGGCTTTCCATTTTCCTGTGATAATGGAGGGAGCTGCTTCTCCTGGGTGGCTTTGATTTTGAGCTGCAAACCTAATTTTCCATGCGGGAGGAGAAAAAAGTTTCAGTGGTGAATTTCCCCCCAGACCTGCACAAAACGAAAAGCCCACGAAATGACCAACCAACCCAAAGAGGAAGGTCAGATGCTGCCAAACTCGGGCACCTGTAGTTCCCATGAGAGCCAATGTGACTTGGGGCTCATCCACCCCCCTCTTCAGGCCCTTATACTCCCATGCCAAACTGCAGATTGAGGAGCCCTTGTTCAGCACAGTTCGCACCTGCTCCCTGTGCTCAAGGGCTCAGGGCAACATGCTGCATGGAGCCCTTCACCTCCAGGGGGTGGTTTCAATCCAGCCCAGGCTGTTAGCAATGGCAGGTTGTTACTGCTGGGTATCCTGTGAGAAATACGTTCTGTGATCTCACTTCTCCCTCAGTGGCTGGGGGTCTATGTACAATTGCACCCATAGGAGCTGGCCCCATTGTTGGGAGTGTCGGCAGAGAGGCCAATGGGCCGTGGAGGCTAAATTTCCTTCTCAGGCCAGGGGCTGTTCCTCCAGGGCTGGGCAGCGTGGGCGCAGTTTTCTCAGTGCATGCACAGCTGGGCTCCCAGCTGTGAATCCAGCGGGAGAGTCACTGAAAAAAGCAGAGTTTAAAATAAAACAAAAAAGCAGCATCAGCTTTTGGGTCCCGGAAAAAAAAATCCAAGGACTCTGGGCCCAGGCCGAGCTGGGTGTGTGAAGTGACCCGATCTTCTCTGCTCCCTCCCTGTGCTAGACTCAGGGCAGACGCACAGCCCTCTCTCCCACTCCTCCGCCAGCCCCTGCTCTGAGCCTCGCGTCACCCAGTTCATTAAGAAGTACGTGGCCTCCTGCCTGCTGATCTCCAACACCAACACGGAGCTCTCCTACATCCTGCCCAGCGAGGCCGTCAAGAAGGGCTGCTTCGAGAGGCTCTTCCAGGTACCGGCCCTTCAAGACGCCAGTTGCTGAGTGGGGAGGGGAAGCTGCTCGCAGAGCAGGGGAGCGTCGCGGGGGCAGAGACGTGGGACTATAAGGCTTTGGCTGTAGTTTTACAAGAACAGTGTAGTGGTGTTTGCTGACTGCAGTTGTAGGGGTGCCCGTGGGAGCTGGGCTGGGCGCTTGCTGGATGGTGGGCGGAGTTGGGTTGCCCGTGGGAGCTGGGCTGGGTGCTCGCTGGTTGATGGGTGGAGGGGCGCCCATGGGGGTAGCACTGAATTATTTGTTATGCTGGGATTTGCCAAGGAGTCCAAGGGATTTGGGTGTCTCATTCCCTTAGGCTCATTTGCAGATCCAGCCCAGAGCATGTCCCTTGCCCTTGCACAGGGGCATTGCCCTGTGTGTGCTGTCGCCCTGCCTACCGTCATTTTCTCCTGGGATAGTTTGTCCTGCATGATGTAATTCTCCTAGCTCCCTGGTGTCTGCACTTACTGCGGGGCTCCCTAGCTTGCCCTGAGCCTGCACTGCTGCTCCAGGCGTCCCCCAGCACAGCAGCACAGAGGGGCCTGGGTCACTGGGACAAGCATGCCCCTCTCCTTTTCCCACCAGAAGGGAGTGCTGCTCTGTTCAGACTCCGGTTGCTCAGGATGGGGTTATGGGCTCTCTGCTTTCACAGCGCTAGCCACCCCGCGAGCACTGAATTAGCTCCAGCGCTGACGCGGGGGATGCGGAGGATGCTCGTGATGGGTCTGCAGATCAACCCAGGAGCCTGGTTTCCGGCGGAATATGTTACCAGTGCCTGTCTGTGCCTGATCCACAGAGGCCAGGAGTCTGGGACAGCTGAGGCTCAAGCTGTAGCAGCTCCTGGTTTTCACTCTGGAGGTCCCTGGTTCAATCGCCATGTGTCAGCGCTCACACAGGCAGCCATCAGACCTCTTGCCCTTTGTCTTTCGCCCTGGCTGGCCGTTGTGGGATGGGGGAATTCTGAAGGTCCCTGTGCTGCAGGGAGTGCTGGGCTGGCAGGCATGTGGGCTGATTACTGCTTAGCCGGGAGCTTCTGGGATGGCTCTTTGCTGTGATCTCCCTCCACTCCTCACCCTTGTTCCTTGTTCACAGCACCTGGAGCAGAGCCTGGGGGAGCTGGAGCTGACCAGCTTTGGGCTGATGGACACTACCCTGGAGGAGGTCTTCCTCAAGGTGTCGGAGGAGGACCTGTCCCTGGAGAACAGCGACGTTGGTAAGGGGGGGTGTGTGGGTGTGTGTGTGTGCGTGCGCGCGCACGTGTAAGTGCCTCAGTATGCTGGCTCGTGGAGAGTTGGAGGTGCCCTGGGTTAGCGGCCTTATGTTAACAAACTGAGTTTGCTACGTCGCCCCATTGAGCATTGATCCATTGCTGGCAGTCTCTGCTCAGGGGAAGCCCACAGTGGTGAATCCATAGAGCTGGGCAGGGAAGGGCTGGACTAAGGAGTGGATGAATCATAGAATCATAGAATATCAGGGTTGGAAGGGACCTCAGGAGATCATCTAGTCCAACCTCCTGCTCAAAGCAGGACCAATCCCCAATTTTTGCCCCAGATCCCAAATGGCCCCCTCAAGGATTGAACTCACAACCCTGGGTTTAGCAGGCCAATGCTCAAACCACTGAGCTATCCCTCTGTTTTAGGGCAGAACAGAGGTGTGATGGCAGAGCTGGGGGGTGGGGGTGGGGTAGAGGAGGTGCATTTGTTACACTGTGCTAGCACCGAGCCAGCCGTAGCGCGAGACCCCAGCGTCATGTTAATGCAGCTGTGACAGCTGCTTTGATTGTTGCTTTTTAATACCTGTATCTTGGCTGCAACCCTTGCTCCTGTCTGCTGCACTTGGGCCTTAGGGATCCATTCTGTTTGCCTGAGAGCAGGGGAGTGCCCTTGGCCTGAAGGCAGGAGCACCCTCTCCAAAGGTAGCAGGGAATGATGCATGCTAAATGCTTGCCACACTCCACCCCAGCAGTGGCCGCATTTTGTCCTGTGGTTTGTAGTTCAGCATAAGGTTTGTAAAGCATTTTGGGATCCTGGGGGATGAAAGGCCCTATGTCAGTGTGAAATATCACTGGGGTGTATTCCTATTAGACAAGGCCAGAACCTGCCTTGGCCAGCACTGAGAGGAGAGCTGGGGTACTCACTGTACCGGGGCACACCCTGAAGTGCTAAGGTGGCTCCTGCTATGCTGGGGTTGCAGGGTATTAAGGAAGAGCCGCGTTCACCACCCGGGCATGCCCAGGCCCTTGATATCTGGGTGCTTAGCTAAGCTGTTACAGCCAGTCCCAGACGGTGGTTTCTTGCTGGAGAGTGAGTGGGATGCCCTAGGAGGGCTGCTCCCCTGCGACGTTCCCCTTGTACCTGTGCTGCACAAACCCCACCGGCTCCCTTCTCCTTCCAGACATGAAGGAGTCCAAGAAAGATGCCCTGCAGCCACCGGCTCCCCACATGGGCCTGAAGCCCGAGGCCAACGGGGAGCCCCTTCCTGACGTGGAGGCACCCGAGAAGCCGGAGGTGGAGCTCAGCAACCTGGTGGCCTGCTCCAACCTGACCCAGTCGCAGGCGTCCCTGCGCTCGGCTTCCTCGGTGGGCTCCGTGCGGGGCGATGAAGGTGGGGCTTATTCGGAGTTCTATGGGGATTACTCTCCGTTGTTTGATAATCTGCAGGACCCTGATAACATCAGTCTGCAAGGTTTGTAAGGTGCCGCACGGCTGGCCTTGACTTTGGTAGCAGGGGTGGGGGGCCGCTGTGTCCCGGTTCCGCTCTCAGCAATCCCAGGGGCGGGGGATGTGTGGGGCCTGCTACTCTAGAATCTAGCAGTGTCGTTTGCTGCATATGGACGCATTCCTTTGACTAAACACCTTTGGATCAGTGGGTAGCACTGGCCAATTATTCATTGCAAACTCGGCCCCTTTTCATTCGCAAAGCGACCGAGCCCTCCAAACGCATTCGCTCTTCGAGACCAGCCACCATATACCCCGTGCAAATGCTTCTAGTCTCCCTTCTTCCTGTTGGCGATTGGTGGCATGGGGTTGGTCACCTGAATCTCTTGCTAGTTTGCTCTGCTCCCTGACTGGATGGCTGAGACTTTAACTAGGAGAATGGCAAATCTGAAATAGCAAGCGATGCACTTCCCAGCACAAAGGTTTGTGTTAAAATGAGTGACATATTCCCGGGAACCCCCAGGAGTCCTCCCACGGTATTTGAATAATAAAACATACAATCCACAAACAACAGTGACCCAGCGGCCACCTTTTTATTCACAGTTCCTTTTTGGGGTTATTCCACTGCTCTTATCGTGGAGCATTTGGGGACATCGTGTTTTTTCTCTCCACTCCGGATATCCCAGGAATCCCGTTACTGAACGCCAGGGCTGCATAAGGCCCTGGGGAGCATTGGCACGTGGGTCAAGTATGAAGGCCGGGCAGGGAGCATAGTACAGAATCTCCTCTGATATCCCAGACTCCCGACACCAAGACCCCAGTGGGTTTGCAAACCCCATTCCAAATTTCAGACGCAGCCAATTCCTCACTTTGGTCGATATCCCAGCAGTCAAACTCCTGACAAGAGCTGATGAGGAAAGGGGGAGGAAGGGGGGCTATGCACATTTCAATAAAAGTGAGGGGGAAATTGCTCTGGTCAAAATTTTTCACATAAAAATTTTGAATTTTCAGCACCAAATCAAGAACCAAAATATTTTGATTCTCGACTGGTGCTGTGGAGCCTCCTAGGAGTTGTAGTTCAAGTTCCTCATGGTCCCATAAGCCAGACTCCCTGTCTGGACTATATCTCCCATGATGCACCATGGTCTCCCTGCACGGCAGTGCATCATGGGAGATGAGGTTTGGCTGAGGAGCCTGGCCTGTAGAAAAGAACTGGAGCATGAGGCGTAAGAACATAAGAGCTGCCGCACTGGGTCAGACCATGGGCCAGCTTGCCCAGTATCCTGTCTCCAACATACCAGAGCTTCAGGGGGAGGGTAGAGAACATGGCAACTTTGGAGGACTCCACCTGTCTTCCCTTCCTGGCTTCTGGCAGTCAGAGGTTCAGGGTTGCCCTGAGCATGAAGGTGCATCCCGACCATCTTGGCTAATACCTGTTGATGGACCTATCCTCCAGGAACTTACCCAGTTCTTTTGTGAACCCACTTATATTTTTGGCCTTCACAATATCCCATGCCAATGAGTTCCACAGGTTAATTGTGCATTGTGGGATAAAGTACTTCCTCTTGTTTGTATTAAACCTGCTGCCTGTTAATTTCATCTGGTGACCCCCACTTTTTGTGTTGTGGCACCTGAACTGCCCCTGAGGCACCATAGTGGCATTTCACAATCAACATGTTTCAGGAAAGCAGACACTTTTCACCCCCAAAAATTGTTCCATCAAAAAACAGTTGTGGCCCTATCGCTTCCCCAGTCCCTCTTGCTTCCCCTGCTGGCATCTGTTGGGTGTGTCTCCCTGAGGGAGGCCTTCATGGGAGGAGCCTGACTTCTCCTCGCCTCCGAAATGGAGCAGGAGACTGGGAGCTCCCATGGCCTGCTGGGGGAAGCACTGAGGCAGGTGGGCACAGACGTGTGGCACGGGAGCTGTGACATGGAGTTGGCAGGATTTTGACCCTGATGGGTCAGGACTCCCTTCGAAGCATCTGTCTCAGGTTGCTCGATCTCGGTATAGCCAGCAAAATGAACCTTCCTTGGTTACAAAAACAGTGCGATTAAACCAAGAGAAAAGAATCTCCGTTGTGTTACCCCTTCGCCCCCTAACAAAAACAGAGCAGCCAACGTGGCTTAAAACCGAAGCTTCTTTCCCCTGGCCTGAGCCCTCCTACCTCTGGATTCAGAGGTGAGCTTGTGAGGGATCTCGGAGCTGACGTCCCCAGGGCTGCAGTGCTGGAACAAAGGTGCCACCTCCCCCTGCTCTCCGGCTTTGTTATGGGGGAACCTCGTGAGAGTCGGTTGTTTAATGGTTTGAGCAGGTGACCTGGGGGTTGTGGCCCTGAGCTCTGTCCCTGGCTCCCTCGCTGCCGGCCTGTGCGACCTGGGGCTGGCGCTATGTAGCTTGGGTTGCTGCACAGGAAGGTGCGATTGCGTGTCAGCGGGGTTGTGAAATACCCTCTCCTGTCTCCCGCGCATATAAGAAATAACCTGCCTGCCCGGGCTCCTCTCTGTTCACGGGGGTGCTGCTTTCCCCCCTACCCTGTGTGTCCCTTTTGGGTTGGGGGATATGGTCAGCTACGTACAAGTGTCAGTTGTATTAACCCGCCGAAACTGCCAGGGCAGCAGCTGGCATAAGGGTTACGTGAGTTTAGAAAACAGTGTCTGACACCAGCTCCCCATCACCGACCTGCCAAGACCTGCATCTAGGATTCTGCATTTCCACGTGCACCCGACGTTAACTCTGTAGCTGCAGCTCTTCAGAGCTCAGCCCAGCCCTGGGGAGGGGAGCCTGGCAGGTATTGGGGCTGGCGTCCCACCTCCTCTCCCTGGGCACAGTCCCCCGGGGGGAGCCCCGTGCTGCGTGACGGGGTTGTGCAGAGAACCATGTCCTGTGTCACTGACTGCACAAGCTGATTCCTGGCTGAGTCCTGAGGAGGAGGCGGTGGGGGCTGGGGAAGGAGCTTGATGGCCTCTGAGAGAGCCTGACCCCCTCTGCGTGTCTCTTCCCACTCCCCGTCACTCTCCCTTGCTCCAGACCAAGAGGCTGACGCTGACGCTGAGGCTGCGGACCAGCCCCTGGTGGGACAGGGGAGCTTTAAGCTGGAGGGCTCCTGGCTCAAGCTGCGCCAGTTCCACGGGCTGATCGTCAAACGCTTCCACTGCGCCAAGCGCAACACCAAGGCCCTCTTCTCGCAGATCCTGCTGCCCGCCTTCTTCGTCTGCGTGGCCATGACGGTGGCGCTCTCTGTGCCCGAAATAGGTGAGTGCGGGCGCTGGCCCCAACTGGGGGAGGGGCGGTAGCTCCTTTCCCCACCCCCCATGCCAGGCTGCTGTGTCACCTCTGCTCCCCTTGGGACGCTGGCCTCCCTGCCTGCCTCCTGGCAGAGCTGCCTGTGCACTGCATGTGTGCCCGCATCTCTGGCTCCCGGCTGCCCGACAGCTACCTGGGTGTGGATGGGGAATGGGATGAGGGACCAGCTAGAAGTCACCCAGTAAATCTGGAATGTGGGGAGTGCCGCTGGGCCTGCCCTGTGCCCTGGGCCTTTCACTGGGGTCCTGGGCTGGCCTTCCAGCCCAGAGTAGGGAGGGGATGGGGGACCCACCACCCCTAGGGAGGTTGCTCAGGGTGCCCCTTTTCTCCCCAGGTGACCTGCCTCCTCTGATCCTCTCGCCGTCCCAGTATCACAACTACACCCAGCCCAAGGGCAACTTCATCCCCTATGCCAACGAGGAGCGGCGCGAATACCAGTGAGAGGCCTGGCGCTGCCTGGGGAACAGCATCCTACGCCCCCGTCCTGTTCCCCATGCCCGCAGGAAGGAGGGGCAGGGGGGTTCAACCACGCTGCCGCACGGTGCCCCGCAGTGACTGCTGCTGCCGCACGGGATCTGTCAGGGGAGGCCGGGTGCTTCTTGCCGTGCAGGGTCATTGCTCTGAATCTGGCACCGATCGCCCCTCCATCTCTTTATCTACCGCACAATGCCTGCCCGGGAGGGTGCCCCCCTACCAGGGAGGGCACTGTCCTCCACAGGGCCCTCGTACAGGCTGCTGGCCGTGTGGCACCTAGAGAGAGCAGTTCTGTGATGTGCCGAGCTGTGGGCCGTTGAGGCCTGTCCGTGGCTACCGGCCTGGGCTGGATTTGAGTCAGTGACCTGCCAGTGAAAGGCCCTCTAGTCCCTCCCCTGTGCCGTCCAGTCCCCTTCAGCCCCCAAGCCAGAATGCAGGCTCCACGGCCCCTGCTCAGCAGGCACTGCAGTGGTAGGACTTGGCACCGGCCAAGCCCTGTGAGGAGCAGGGGCCCTGAAGCCAGTGGGGGCCCGGCCCCTCCTGGAATATCACTTTAGGAGACTGGCCTGCAAGCAAGAGGGTTTCTCAGGCCCGTCCTAGGGAGCCTGACTGACCCAGAGGAGCCACAGAAGCGTCCCCTGCTCACTAAGCCCTTCTTACCCGCGGTCCCTCTCCACAGCATGAAGCTGTCGCCCGATGCCAGCCCCCAGCAGCTTGTCAACACCTTCCACCTGCCCTCCGGGGTGGGGGCCACGTGTGTGCTGAAGACGGCCTTCAATAGCACCCTGGACCAGCTGGTGCAGACCCTGAACCTCAACAGCAACGAGTCCAAGATGCTGGCGGCCAAGTACTTCGACGCCATGTGCGTCGATTCCTTCACCCAGGGTCTGCCGCTCTCCAACTTCGTGCCACCGCCCCCATCCCCTGCCCCCTCCGACTACCCCGTCTCCATGGATGACGACATGGTGCACGCCTGGAACTCCACCACGTACCCCTCCACTGTCAAAGGTAACGTCTGGCCTGGCAAGAGTCAGGGGGAAACGGGACCTCCGGCAAAGCAACACATACTCTGCCCAGCCAAGGCAGCGGTGGGAGGATTAGAATGCGGGTCTCTGGCATTGCTGTGGGGCTCACAGAGCAGCACATTTTGCTCAAGCCACTGACAGGCTTGTCTGAGACTTTCCCATAATGCCTGTCAGGGAGGGGCAGAGCTTTACTGGGCACACAGGGTTTAGGAACATGGGAATTGCCAGACTGGGTCAGACCCAAAGTCTGTCTAGTCCAGCATCCTGGCTCTGAAGGTGGCCGGAACCAGCTGTTCAGAGTGTAAGAACCCCGCTATAGCAGATGTGGGATAGTTTGTGTCCCATGTAGGTCTCCTCCTCATTTCTAATAGAAATCAGCTCAAACCCTGAAGCATGAAGTTCAATACCCCACCTGAAGTATTTGTTAGCATAACTCAGAGCTCTGGATGTTCTTGCTGTCCGTATAAGTGCCTGATTCCTTTTTGAATCTTGTTACATTCTTGGCCTTGGTGACTTCCTGTGGTAGTGAGTTCCACAGGCTACATGTGTATTGTGTGAAAAAGCCTTTCCTTGTATTGGTTTTGAATTTGTGACCTTTCAATTCTATTGAACGTCCCCTTGTCCTTACGTTGTGAGGCAGAGATAACAGAAGCTCCAGATTTCCCTTCTCTAGACCATTCATTATTTGATCTTCTTGTATCATGTCTCCTCTTGTTCATCTCCTTTCTAAGGTAACAGTCCCAGTTGTTTCAGTCTCTCATATGCTCCTATTCATTCTCCTCACCCGCTCTGAACACCCCTTTGGTTCATTTGCAACCAGAAGTCATTTTAAGAGGATGAACGATAGGGGCATCTTAAAGGACAGAGATTCAGCCCCAGTGAGCACTTGGGAGTTCATCTCTGTCTGAATTCCGATGCTGGGGGGCCGCAGGAACACGTCTGCTTTCCCCCTACATGTCTGTGTGTCAGGGTACGGATTGCCACTCTGGTAGTCATACCTGAGCTAGCTTTAATCTGGCCAGCTCGGTCCTGGAGCAGTGAAGTTCTCAGCACAGGCCGGACAAGCGCGCCCGGATCCCTGGTTGATTCCTCAGGCCTCTGCTGAGGCCTTTGCTGCCACGCCTTCGCTGCTCTGATGCCTGACCTAGCCAGTCTAAAGCAAACTCCGGTGTGTTTACTTGAGCCGTAGTCACATCCTGTGATTGCCATACAGCCAAAACCCTCATTCGCTCCTGCCCCAGGTGCTTTCCCCTCTCCCCCTAAAGCAGTCACAGCCACGGCTGTCACAGCAGGGCAGTGCTGCAGGGTTCCTGCCCTTCACCTGGACACAGAGTGGGTGCTCTGCAGAACGAGCGCTCCTGAGGATCACCTGTCTCCTCTTGTCTCCTCAGAGACTGTCACTTTGGCCCCGTCCCTGCCCCGCCTCATCCATGAGCCCATCAAATGCACCTGCTCCATGCAGGGGACGGGCTTCTTCTGCCCCAGCGGCGTGGGAGGCCACCCGCCCCAGATGAAGGTGGTGACAGGGGACATCCTGGTGGACATCACAGGGCGCAACATCTCGGAGTACATGCTGTACACGTCGGACCGCTTCCGGCTGCACAGGTGAGGGGCACTTCTGCTCCTCCACATCGGGGGGAGTGTCCCAGCCGGGGTCCGAGGGAGGCAGGGCTAAGACTGGAACAGGACCGGTGGCATCGAGGCGAGGCAGGTTCCCAGCAGCAGGCCGGAGGGGAAGCTGAGATCACCGCTTCAGTAGCCATACCTGAGCTAGCTTTAGTCTAGTCAGCTCGGGTCCTAGAACGGGGAAGACGCAGCACTTGGAGGGACTGAGGGGAGAGCTAGACAATACACGTAGAGTTGTCAGTTCTCCAGGATTGTCCTGGACTCTCCAGGAATTAAAGGTGAATCTTTAATTAAAGTTTGTCATGTGATGAAACCTCCGGGGTATTGCAACCAAAAGTGGCAACCCTATAGACACGGCAGAGATGGTGGAGGAGAGGGGGCGGGTCAGGGGCTGAGCTGACCCCATTGGGGTCCAATCAGATGATCACTGGTTGATTTTTTTTTTTTTTTCCTGCATCACAGCCAGGATTTTCAAAGCTGGCCGGTGACTCTGGGCGCTTCCCTTTGTGGGGCCCAGCTTGGGACATGTGGTAGGGGCCTGATCTTCGGAGGGGGGTGCCCAGCACTCTCTGAAAGTCCCTCTCCAGAGGCTCTGCCTTTCCTGTTTGGTAGGGTTGTCCCTGGGATGTGTTGCAGCAGCCGCTCGCTGAGCCTGTCTCAAGGCTAGCCAACTAGGGGCACAGAGAGAGCCCCCGGCTGGGAAAGCGCTGGCCCGCAGCGGGCCAGGGCAGTAGGATGTGACCATTCCCCCCCGCACCCGCCCCTCCCAGGCTGTCTGAGTCCTCTGAGATTTCCCTCGGGGGGCTGCAGAAAGGAGGAGCCCTGCAGTGGCCACAGCTGTGCTGTGCAGGGACCTACTGAGGGGAAACTTTTGGCTGGAGTTGGCTCCTGCTCCGAAGGCTGGGCAGACCCGCTCAGTAACGCTGGTCCCACTGCCCTGCCGCTGACAGTGCAGGCCTCGGTTTCCAGCCCCCGTCGCCCCCTGCCTAGGCTGCGTTTTGCTCTCGGCTTGCCCCTGGAATGGAGGGCGGAGAAGGGCCCCTGGGCGCTCAGTGGCAACCTCTGGCCAAGCAAGGAGTAGCTTGGCCTGGCTCTGCAGTGGCCGTGACACCAGGCCTCGTGGATGAAGCAGCCGGCTTTCAGGGGTTGGGTCACAGCCGGTGGTGGGAGCAGCTCGCAGGTCGGAAGTGGTGTCTGGGGGCTCTGGCCGGGGTTCACTGTCCTGCCCTCGCTCAGGTTCCCCCCATGGAGCCCAGCATTTGAGGGGAGGCTCAGGTCCCATTCTTCCAACGGCTCGTCTTTCCTCTGTGTTGTCTGGGCTGAAAGAAGGTGGCCCCAGCCTTTTGTTTGCTTCCCCTTCTGCCCTAGGTATGGAGCGATCACGGTTGGCAATGTCCAGAAATCCATCCCAGCGTCCTTTGGCGCCCAGGCCCCTCCTATGGTGCGGAAGATCGCGGTCAGGAGAACAGCCCAGGTGGGGGATCCTCTGAGAGCTGGGGAAGGTTCTGTCCCTGTGTCAGCCCCATCCCTCTGCGTCCCCCCACAAAGACCCGCCCTCCTTCCAGAGTCCCACCGAAGGGGTCCCAGAGCAAGAGGGATGTACAGGCTTCCCTGCATGCTCTTGGAAAGGGGAAAAAGGTCAGATCTTGTTCCGGGGCCCCTCACAAGTGAGCTTGTTTGCTGGAGGACAGGTGTACCCCCCAGCGATCACCCCACGGAAGCTTGCCATGCTGCGACCCCTGCTCTCTCTGGTGCCCCTCAGCAGCACTCGGTAGCTTGATGTTATTTGGAGGTGGGCTCCATTGCCAGCCACGCGGGCCATGGACTAGAGAGAGCGGCTTTTGGGAGGAAGGCGGGTGACCCCAGAGGGCCCCACATAGGGACTCTGTGTCCTATGCCAGGCCTTGCAGGATGGACCTGGTGCCAGCTTTCACATGCTGCCAACCACCCCAGCCCCTCCGCTTCCCCCGGCCTCCCCCAGCCCCTCCTGGAGCAGGGCACCCTGCTGGAGCTCCCAGAGCTGACTGTGCATCTCTGCTCTGCCCTTCCAGGTCTTCTACAACAACAAGGGCTACCACAGTATGCCCACCTATCTGAACGCGCTGAACAACGCCATCCTGCGTGCCAACCTGCCCAAGAGCAGAGGGAACCCCGCCGCCTACGGTGAGCTGGCCAAGCCAGGCTGGGGACTCGGACCTGACGAGCGATAATGAGAATAGATGAGCTAAAAACCCCCCTGAGACAGACCCCTCCGGCTCTGGTGTAGAATCGACCCACGGGCTAACAGAGGGGGAGGAGGAAATGTCCTAGTGGGCAGGCTAGTGACTAGACAGACTCTGGTCTCGCTGCTCTTGCGACACTGGGAGTTGGGTTTGAAAACCCATGTCTGTCTTGAGAGGCTTTGTGGTCTAGTGGTTAGAGCAGGGGATTGGAGTCAGGTCTCTCTGTGGTGGGGGCAGGTTTAGACCCTAAATGACCTTGGGCATGTCCCTTAAGCTCTCCATGCTGCAGCGTGTGCACCTGTGACATGGGGATGGCGCTGGCCTTGCCGGCTGACATGAGGCCTGTCAGTTAACGTTTGCAAAGTGCTCTGAGATCCTTGGATAATTCCCTTCTGTCCCCCAGCAGGGAGCTGTGGCTAGAGCCCGGCCTATGTCAGGGCTGAGCCGAGGGGCAGGGCGCTGAGAGAGCGAGGGGTTGTTCCAGGGCTGATCCACGGGGGTGGGGGCGCAAAGGGCTGTTGTTACACACCAGCTCTCACTATGTTTCCTGTCACGTTTTGCTGCAGGCATCACAGTGACCAACCATCCGATGAACAAGACGAGTGCCAGCCTCTCCCTGGATTATCTGTGTGTACCCAATGAGCTCACGGGTGGTGTGCACACGCCTGGCTGGGTGGGGGAGAGTGTGTTGGATGAAAATGGAGGGAGCCCCCACTAGGTTTTCTATGGCAAAGGTTGCCAGGCCCAGGAGGCGAGGAGCTGTGCCAGCCCATTGCCACCCCTTGCAAGAGGCTGAGAGGAGAGAGATCCTGGCCAGCCTGAAAAACAAAGTCACACAGGCCCCCACTCCATGAAGGGATGTAGGCTCCTAATCCCCGATGAAATCCATGGAAGTTTGGAGTCTAAATACTTCTGAGGATCTGGGCCAAAATCTGTGTTTCCATGACTAACAACTAGCCTTATTCATGCCCCACAAAACACACGCTCCCCCGCATGTGCACACACGGAGCAGCCTTTGGGCTGGTTTCCTTGCAGGGATACCCAGCTGTGAAGTGAGCAGTAATATGTGGAGTAACCTGGGGGACAGTTCTCCCACCAGGGCTAACCCCCGTCCCCCTCTGCTTCCCTCCTTCTCGCTCCCGTTTCTGCCGCTCTTCCTCCGCCGCAGCCTGCAAGGCACAGATGTGGTCATCGCCATCTTCATCATCGTGGCCATGTCCTTCGTGCCGGCCAGCTTCGTGGTGTTCCTGGTGGCCGAGAAGGCCACCAAAGCCAAGCACCTGCAGTTTGTCAGCGGCTGCGACCCAGTGATCTACTGGTTGGCCAACTACGTGTGGGACATGGTAAGAGCCGAGAAGGGCCACTGGGCTGCCTCACTCAGACCTGGATGGCAAAGGAGCCTGGGGGCAGGGCGGCTGCCTGGGGGCTGTCTGAGCAGGGGCTGATTATACACAGGATGTCCACGAGGGAGGCCTCTGTCCAGCCCTGCGTGTGTGGTCCCTGGAGGGGTGATCCATCCACAGGAAGGTCCTTATCACGCAAGCTCTCCCAGTGCCGGAGCTTCTCCTTCCTTCCCCCAGTTAGCAGACGGCCCGGGAGAAGGGTCTGCAGAGTATTTCCCACCCATCAGCTGAGGGTCACTGCCTCATTTACGCCTGGGGCACTGGCCAGGACCTTGTTCTATCCATGGGGATTGCTTGTCATGTGGCACCTTGCTTCCCTCGCCTCTGCTGTGGGCTCCTTGCTGATGGTATGACTGCATCCTGCCCCTTGCTCCATCTAGGGCGTCGGCCCTGGGGAGTGCACAGCCAGGTTGCCTATAGTGAGGTGGCTGGGGGTGGGGAAGGGGTTCGGCTGTGGGCCTGTGGGGCGCAGTGGGAGCACAGGCGGGGCAATGGGCGACGTCCGTGAGGAACTTGTGTCCTCTCACATCCTGTGGCCAGGACGATCCATTCCGAGCCATGTCCTTTAACATAGCGAGTTCCTCCTTCGGCCTTTCCACCCAGGCCTGGAGTGAGGGGTGGGGGCAGCTTGGCAAGGCTGTGGGGGAGTGCTCTGGGTGTGCTCCGTGCTTGCTTTGGCCCCTTTTCACGTCTCTGAAGGGGAGTTTTGAGACGTGTGATGGAAGTGGAGATCAGCTGGAACGAGCCATGAAACGCGCCGTGAAAACATCCCCGGGAAATAGGCCCATTTTGGCCCCTTAAGAAGAACAGGACCATTGGGCGTCTGCGATTAAACGTGCTATGGGACAAGTTCCATTGCAGCCATTTCCCACGGTGCCCTGAGGGTGCGACGGGGCAGTCTGCACATGATCTCGGTGCGAGCTGGTCTGGCCCCAGTTCTGCAGCGTCTAGCACCTCCAGGCCTTTGGGAAAGAAGTCACCGTAACAATCTCTTCGTCGCTCTCTTTCAGCCCGCCCAACCTGTAGGAGAAATAGCTTCCTTGGCGGGTAGGTTATTGGGGTGGGGGTGGGGTGACTTGCCGAGAGCCTGAGAGGTTGGTTTTGTATTTGGCTCTGAGCACGGTGAGACCAGTTTGGGAGCAAAGCCCATCGGCTGGGGCTTTGTCTGCACTACAGATGCTTTGCCAATATGGCTGCACCAGCAGAGCCCCCTAGTGTGGACGCAGGGTATGCTGAGAGAAGATGTTTTTATCACCACCACCTCCCCCAGCGCTAAGCAGCCATAAGCCCTGTCTGTCAGCATTGCTGCATGCACCCTGGGGGTTTAGCCAGCGTCGCTATCTTGGTTTGGGGGGTTGTGTTTTTTGACCCCCTGACCAAAATAGCTATGCCGTCAAAACTTTGTATTGGGGGTTTCCTACCCCAGACCTGCTTCCCTGGGCTCTGAATTCACTGCCTCCTGAAAGGAGGATGGGGGTCTCCTCTTAGCTCCACCCCAGCACAGTTCACTCTCCTCTCTGGTGTGTCTGGTTTCAGAGTAGCAGCCGTGTTAGTCTGTATCCGCAAAAAGAGCAGGAGGACTTGTGGTACCTTAGAGACTAACAAATTTATTTGAGCATAAGCTTTCATGAGCTACAGCATCCGATGAAGTGAGCTGTAGCTCACGAAAGCTTATGCTCAAATAAATTTGTTAGTCTCTGTGACAAAGCGGGACTTTTCTTAATGTTTCCTCTGAATACTGTAAGGGTGCCTCAGTTTCCCCTATGCAGTTCTTAAGTATCTAGGTGGTGGGATAAGGCTGTATGATCGTTGCAGAGCCCTAGAGGGCAGGTATGTGCAGGGGTCTGGACACAGAGAATGGCCAACACCCTGTTTCCTGGCAATTGATGGCCTGGGCCCTTCCCCCCTGCAAGGTGAGAGCTAAAGGGTTGGAGAACAAAGGAATCAAGTGCCCTCCTGGCCCGGGAAAGGGACAAAGCCCAAAGGAGGAGGGGCTGGAGAGAGTCAGTTTGGGGCTGGCTGGGGACATGGAGTGAAGTGCAGATGTGGTTGTCCGGCTCACTGCCCCCCAAAATGGACCCAGCTGAGGGGTCCTGTTCTCTGTACCTACAAGCTCTGTTTTAGACCATGTTCCTGTCGTCTAATAAACCTCGGTTTTACTGGCTGGCTGAGAGTCACGTCTGACTGCGGAGTTGGGGTGCAGGACCCTCTGGCTTCCCCAGGACCCCGCCTGGGCGGACTCGCTGGGGGAAGTGCACGGAGGGGCAGAGGATGCTGAATGCTCCGAGGTCAGACCCAGGAAGGTGGAAGTTGTATGAGCTGTGGGTCCTGAAGACAGGCTGCTCACAGAAAGGAGACTTCCCCAGAGTCCTGCCTGGCTTTGTAGGGAGCAGTTCCAGAGCATCGCCCGGGGACTCCGTGACAGTCTCTAAGGTGCCACAAGTCTTCCTTTTCTTTTTTCTGGTGTGTCTGTTTTCCAGCTGAATTACCTGGTGCCGGCCACATGCTGCATCATCATCCTCTTTGTGTTTGACCTCCCAGCGTATACGTCCCCCACCAACTTCCCAGCCGTCCTCTCACTCTTCCTGCTCTATGGGTACGTCCGCCTGGCTGGCCATTGCTCGGGGGACACGCATGCTCTGGGAGGGGAATGAAAGGAGAGCAGTGATGAGGGGCGTCAGCAGGGCCCGACAAGAGAAGGTTGGACTGCTGCTGCCCATGCTGTCCCTGTGCTGTGGATAAATGGACAGCCTCTGGCTCAGGGGCTGCCAGCCCACACTAGCTTCACATGCACGGCTAGATGGGGAGTTTCTAATAGCCAGCAACGGAGCTGGGGGCACTGTGTCAGGCAGCCTTCTAGCAAAATGCCTAATGATGCAGAAGCTGTATGGTCCTGCCTTTTGGGCTTCTGTTTTGACAGATGTTTTCGTCACTGTAGAATTATAAATTCTGAAGCCAGACCCATCTGTCAGCCTCTGGGCTGCTCTGTGCTGCCACCCCATGAGGCCACTCCCTGACCCATCCTACCACAGACTGGACCTTCTCCTGTTCCCCATCGACTTGAACTCGCGAACCCCCTGGTTCCTTGAAGGGATGAAGGATGGTTGTGTGGTTAGAGCATGGGGCTGGGTGTCAGGAGAACTGGCTGTGCCAAGAACTTTGTGTGGGATCCTGAGCGAATTGCTTGGGCCAAAATGTTCAGGGTGCCCAGCCGGAGATCATAGAATCATAGAATATCAGAGTTGGAAGGGACCTCAGGAGGTCATCTAGTCCAACCCCCTGCTCAAAGCAGGACTAATCCCCAATTTTTGCCCCAGATCCCTAAATGGCCACCTCAAGCATTGAACTCCCAACCCTGGGTTTAGCAGGCCAATGCTCAAACCACTGAGCTATCCCTCCCCCCAAATGCTGAGGCCTTGTGTACGCTGGAGTTTCAGCCACTGGTGCAAGGTGTAGGCATGCTGCATTGGTGTAGATCGGGGCTTGCCCTGGTGCAGCTCACCCCAGAATCCATCTGCCCCAGTGGCAGGGATCCCAGTGCAGACCAGGCCTCAGGACGTGAGCACCTGCAGCTCTGAGTTCTGAGTGCTCAGCCCCAGCCCAAACCCCTCAAGCTGGAAGCCCACAAATGGAAGCTACTTCTGAAAATGTGGGCCATGATTTGGGTAAGGGTGTCCCCTGTCTGCAACCCATCATGCAAGGCAGGCTCCACTGGTGTCTGAAGCGCTTCGAGATCCGTGGTGGAAGTCACTAGAGCAAGGCGGAGAGGTTGCTTATGTGTTTTATTTGGAGACTGTCTCGGGCAGCCTTCACTGGCTCAGGATTTGCTCTGGAAGGAGCTGGCTGAGAATTGGCTAAAGCTCCTCTGTGTTTCTAGCTAATGAACCAAGGATCCCAGAGTTAGGGGCTGTGGCTCACTAGGCCTAGTATGAATGGGGTGGGCAGGCCAGGCGGTACGGGCAGGGCCAGGGCTCGGTCCTCCGTATGATGCACTCACCTGGGCGTTCTGTTGACACCAGCTGGTCCATCACCCCCATCATGTACCCAGCCTCCTTCTGGTTTGAGGTTCCCAGCTCAGCATACGTCTTCCTGATCGTTATCAACCTCTTCATTGGCATCACGGCCACTGTCGCCACCTTTCTGCTGCAGCTCTTCGAGCATGACAAGGTACGTGCTCCTGTGGGCCCCCAAAAAGGGGTGGGGCCGGCCTTCCCTGTCCTGCCTAGATCAGCCATCCTCAGCCCTGCTAGAACTGCTGTGGGCCCGCCCCTGTGATTTTCCAGGCCAGCGTGGCCGCCAAACCAACGGCCAGGATTGCAGGGAGCCTGTGACAGGTGGGGGAGGAAGGGGGCCATAGTGCAGACTGCATGCCAGCGGTGAGACCCCGCGCCAGAGAGGCCATGCAGGAGATCCTCACACCACATGCTGCAGCCTTTGGTCTCTGGGGCACTTCTATCAGGGTGGGCACAAGGAAGTTTGGGGGGGGTGTCATCTCCTCCTCCTCCCATCTCGGCAGGACCTGAAGGTCGTTAACAGCTACCTGAAGAGCTGCTTCCTCATCTTCCCCAACTACAACCTGGGCCACGGGCTGATGGAAATGGCCTACAATGAATACATCAACGAATACTACGCCAAGATCGGTAAGGCCCTTGCTCAGACGCTGGAAGGGGCAGCAAGTCTCTGACCTTACCCACTGGCTGTCCTTGGGACCCATCGTGGCTGCCGGACAGGTTTGCATGGTAGAGATAGGAAGTGAGAGCTGATGCAGTCTATGGGGTGGTGGGGGGGAATGGGCAGGTACCATCTGTGGTAACGTCAGGCCGGACGGCTGCAAGAGGGCAGTGGAAGGCAGATATGTTAGCCCTATACTGTTAAAGGCCCTTTTCCTTACAAACTGAGAAAGGGTTACCTGAGGTTAATTAGAGACACCTGAATCCAATTAAGGGCTGCCTGAGACCTTTTAATACCCCTTCTCCAGTGAGAGAAAGGGAGGAGAGAGAGGGAGACACCAGCTGTTACCAGGCTAGTTGCAGCCGGGAAGGGGCTTGTCCAGGAGGAGAGGTGGTGTTCCTTCCCACAGGGGAAGCAGACAAGCCTGAGCGCCAGGTAGGGGAAGGACTGACACCCCAGGACAAACAAGAGGATACACCCTGTCCCAGCGAGGAGGCAGGGAAAGGTATCACCCATTTGTTTGGGTCTGTGGGACTGTTTCCCTTTTTTGAGTGGGGGAAGGAGCACCCCTTAGGCTTACCCTCAGGCCTATCATGAAGACCCAACCAAGGGAGCACCAAAGGGGAAGGCAAACCCTGCCTGAGTGGGACTGATTACCCCAGGCCCACCATCACCGGAGGGGAGAAATGCTGAGGCTGGCGAGAGAAAAGAGGTACCTTGCCACACATCTTATTGTTCTGTATTTGTGCAGCTCCTAGCACAATCCATGGGGCATGGCTAGGGCTGCTAGCCACGACCACAGCGTAATCACAAGGGCTGCATCGGTTCCGACCGTCTCGCTCACTGTTAGCAACGCGTAGCCCAGAAGAAACTAGCCTAAATTTCCCAACTTAAACTTTGTCCAGGTTCCACTGAGTGCATCAGAGACGCGGTTTCTATTATTAGTGATCACTGGACTTTTTGCAATTCACTCTGGGGGAAGCTCTAGCCATTTGTACAGACTTTTTTCCTCTTGTCATTTATTATTTGTATTATTGTGGTACCTAGGAGCCATGTGCAAGGACCAGGACCACGTTGTGCAAGGCGCTGCACAGACATAGAACAAAAATCGGTCCCTGCCCCAAGGAGCTCACTGTCTGACTGTGGTCCCTTTAACTTGGCCCTGGAAACCTCTTTCCACTTTCCAAACTGCTTTCATATTTAATTCCAGAGCTGCTGGCATCTTAGAATCTGCTCCAGAAAGTACCGAGAAATCCTTTAAAAAACCAAGGACTTATAATTCGCGTTTTCCATGTAGTTGATATTGTAAAGTTGCAAGACGACTTTACTGGTGAAGGATGTCTGGATGGAAAGGCATTGTTCTGTCTAGATCTAGCGCTGGTGACCACAAATCACCCAAAATGCTGTGTGCCATCCATCCCAGAAGTGAAGCAAAATTGAAAGCGAAACCACGTCACCTTCATTAGAAAGAAAATATGTTTCCATTTCAGAGTCCCACTCCAGTAATGTAATGTGTTTAATTAAAACCTCCTTCTCCCTTTGGTTATCTTCCACCTAGTGGACAAATGTCTGTTCCTAACAGAGAGTCTGCAGCCCTGCATTTGTATCAGGCAGCATTATGAAAATGTTGGCTTTCATTGCTCCTTGGTTTTCCTTGAACTTAGTTGTGGACAGTGTACTAAGATCTGGGCTTCTCACTGTAGCATTTAGTTATAATGTATCAGGGGCCCGTTTTGCTCAGCATCCTTCATACACAGACCAAGAGCTTAAGATCTAAAGCCCCGACCCTACAAGTACAGTAACTCCTCACTTAACATTGTAGTTACGTTCCTGAAAAATACAACCTTAAGTGAAACGATGTTAAACGAATCCAATTTTCCCATAAGATTTAATGTAACTGCGGGGGGTTAGCTTCCAAGGAAATTTTGGGGGGGCAGACAAAAGGCATTATATACTGTACTGTGCTCTGGGTGGGAGGGGCCCCTGGCTTACCCCACACAGGCACAGCCCGCTGCAGGCAAGGACGCTAGGAAGCACCTGGCGCAGGCTTCCCCCCAGAAGAACAGGCGCCGACTTAGCTCCAGGCCTGCCTCTTCCTATCCCCACTCCACTCCAGGCCCACCTCTTCCCACCCCCACTCCACCACTTCTCTGGAGCACAGCGCATCCCCGCTCCTCCCCCTCCTTCTCAGAAAGTCCTAAGTGCCACCAAGCAGCTGTTTGGCAGTGGGGGAAGCACTGGGAGGGAGGGGGAGGAGGCGGAAAAGAGGAACTTGTGCAATGTTCCCTTGTAAAGTCGCTGCTCTTCCACAGAATCTTACAAGCAGTGGACAGAGCAGGCAGCCAAACGATGTTATAAGGGAGCATTGTACAACTTTAAACGAGCATGTTCCCTAATGGAGCAGCGACGTATCTTCGAAACAATGTTAAGCGGGAGGACGTTAAGTGAGGAGTTACTGTATTTACCCATATGCGTAACTTTACTCCCTGCGAGTGAGTCCATTGACGTCACTGGCGCCACTCGGTGTGCACAGGTAAGCGTGTGTATGCTTCTTCGCAGGATCGGGGCCTCAGAGCTGACAAGCTAGGTGTTGTCTGAGATCATTTACAGGGCATTTGTAATGGCCTTCTACCAGGAAATTTCAGCAGTGTAGTCACTGGTGATTTTGTCTGTGAATATTTCCTTCCTTATGCATTATTAGGAGGGCTCCTCTGTTTGCCAGGGTTACTTTGTTTAAGAAGACTTGTCTCTCTGTTAATCTCTTGTATTGGTATCTTGGGAAAAAAATACTGGTGCTCTCAATCCTCATGCTTCAGGGCACATGTTGATCAGGAAGGAATCCCCATCCCTCCAGTACAGTGCATTTGCTGGGGGTTCGTGCCTTCCTCTGAAACACTAGTACTGGTCGCTGTCAGGGACAGGATACCATACCAGATGGGTGCTTGACCCGGGTGCAGTGTGGTAAGTCCTATGCTCTTATCTTGGTCTGATCTTATCCCTTGTTAATTCTTCGTTTGCCCCCCCCAGGGCAGTTTGATAAAATGAAATCGCCCTTTGAGTGGGACATTGTGACCCGGGGCCTGGTCGCCATGACAATTGAAGGCTTCGTAGGTTTCTTCATCACCATCATGTGCCAATATAACTTCCTCCGGAAGCCACAGTGAGTGGTGGGGTCAGGGGGGCAATGGGAGGCTCTGCGCAGTGTTCTTCGCGTTCTCCCTGAGTGTCAGACATGGCGGCCATGATGCCAGGCTGGATCAGGGGACGTAGTCACAGAACAAGATGGTGCCCCCCGGAGAGCCAGGGGCTATGAATTCATCCCAGTCGGTGGCGGGGGACAGATTCTGGGACCTGCCTGGGGTTCAGATAAGCACCCCTAGTTCAGAAGCAGAACATATTACCCCAGTTGCTGGGTCTACAAAGCAGGGCTGAGAGGAGCCTGTCATGTGGCCTCTTTGCCCCTAGATAGCACGTATTCCACCATTGCTTAGTAACCCCCTGCCCATCCAGGAAGAGGCTAGGAGCAGTTTATGGCTCAGCCTGGGTCCAGAGGGACAGATTTGTTCCCAACTGGGTCACTCCTCTGCAGATCAAACTGCCAGCGGGGCCATTAATCCCCAGTCCTCTGAATCCAGACAGCCCCTTGTGAGGTGGGGGGTACCAACCCCATTTTACTGTGGGGAAACCGAGGCACAGTGGAGGGCGGTGACCAGATACAGTCATCTAGCAAGCTGGAACAGAGGCGGGGTTAGAAATCAGGGGTTCCTGGGCCCTAGCCTTGTGCTCCATTCACTGGACCACACTGCCTTGTGGAGGCCCCAAGTCCCCTCTGCTGGGAGGAGGAAGGGAGCACAGACCTTGTGGCCTATCTGGCCACGCAGCGCAGCTCCCCTGACCCATCTCCTGCTCCTGCAGGCGGCTGACCGTCTCCAACAAGCCCATTGAGGATGACATCGACGTGGCGAACGAACGGCACCGGGTCCTGCGCGGCGATGCCGACAACGACATGCTCAAGATTGAGAATCTCACCAAGGTAGGGGCAACTCCATCCTTGCCGACGGCCCCCTTTAGCCCGGGACAGGACAAGGCCTCTCCACCCTCTCGCTGGGAATAGACCTGGCACCACCCCCCTTTGTGGGTCGCTGACCCCAGGCCCTCTCGGGCTGAAGCCAGGAGCCTTTGCCACTTGAGCTAAGAGGTTTGGCTGTGTTAGCTCAGAGACATCAACCTCTGTGTGTGATCCTACCCTGTGAGCATGGGGCAGGCAGGCGGGAGATCCCCCAGCCAGCACAGGTGGGAAAGGGGCGCTACATCCCAGAACCAAAGGAGAATGGCGCCCGCATGCATGTGACCTTGTGGAGGTCGGGTTTGGAGCCTGGGGCAGGTCTCCAGCTCGTCCAGAGTACAGCTGTTGGCTGGGGGGACCAGTGCATTTGCCCTGTGCCTGCCCTTGGCCTGGGCAGCGCCGGTGTGTCGCGAGCCCAGCGCCTTGCCTTGCAGGGTTCAGATCCCTCCGCGGCCAGGGATCCTAGCCCACCGCAGGCACGGCAGTGAGCTGCCCCTTTGTTCCTGTCGGGTCAGGTGTACAAATCCCGCAAGATTGGGCGCATCCTGGCCGTGGACCGTCTGTGCGTGGGCGTGCGGCCCGGAGAGTGCTTCGGGCTGCTGGGCGTCAACGGGGCAGGGAAGACCACCACCTTCAAGATGCTGACTGGGGACGAGAGCACCACCGGAGGGGAAGCCTTCATCAATGGGCACAGGTACCCGCAGACGGGGCGCAGTCAGGTGAGGTTTACGCTGGGTGATGGGCGGTGCACCCATTCCTGGGAGGGACTGGAGCTCAGCCTGTGGGTGGTCCTCAAGGGGGAGTGTCCAGCCAGCCCTGGGAGGGGCCCTTGGAGCCATTCACACTGGAGCAAATCCATCCCCCCTGGAACTTTCAGTGACCTTGGCCCGTGGTGTTGCAGTGGGGGAATGCAGGCTGCCCACGGATTTGGTTTTTCCAAAGCAGGAGGCAGTCCAGTAGCAAAGCTCTAGAAAGTGATCACAGATGTAGCCTGCTCTGCTCCATGTCAACCACCCTAGCCAGCCGTGTTTTACTGATGGGGAAACTGAGGCACAGAGCCAGGAAGGAACTTGCCCAAAGTCACACAGGAAGCCTGTGGTGGAGCAGGGACTTGAACCCAGATCTCCCAAGTGCTGGGCTAGTGCCCTAACCATTGCACCATCCTTCCTCTCCCCGTAGCATCTTGAAGGAGCTCCTCCAGGTGCAGCAGAGCTTGGGCTACTGTCCGCAGTTTGATGCGCTGTTCGACGAGCTCACGGCACAGGAGCACCTGGAGCTCTACACCCGGCTACGTGGCATCCCCTGGAAGGACGAGGAGAGGGTAAGGCCTTGGGGAGCTCCTGGGGCTTTGCAGAATGAAACCATTTGGGCCGGGCTTCTGCCTTCAGGAAGGGGAGTCAGAGATCATCACACAGGGCCAACTTCCCAGTCCCTCCCAGAGCAGGAAATCCTGGGCAGGAGCAGGTCAGAGCTTTCCTCCTCCCCTTGTTCTGTGATCATGCCCTGGGCTGGAGTGACACCCCTATGCTTAGCCAGGGCTGCCACTCAACCAGCAGGAGCTCTCCCTGCCATGGGCCAGGTCCTGTTGCCCACCCCCCCACCGAGCCCAAGGTGGGCGATGCTGGGCTGGGTGCAGAGGGCCCAGCTGCCACAGCCCCTAGACACAGGTCTGAGAGGCTCTGTCTTGATGTTACTGGGGGTGCTGGTACCACTGGCTCTGGAAATGCCATTTCATGTCACACCGGGGGAGCCACAGCCCCTGGCACTGCACTGCTGGTCCTTCCTGAGGGCTCTCAATGCCAGCACTGGCTGTCTGCCAGTGGCGTGGGTCACGGCTACCAAGTACCAGGACTTAATTCAACGGGAGTGTTTGACAGGCCAGAGGCCAGTTTATCCCCCTCTTGCCACTGAGCTGCTGTGGGCAGACCAAAGCCTCCATCAGCTCCTGTCCACCGCCCTGGGATAAAAACCTCTCCGGAGTGAGCAGCTCGGCTTCCTGCATCCTACCTGGCAACGCGCCCACCCCCCTGCGGGCAGGCGCGCACAGACCCATGTGCACACGGAACTCCCGTGCGCACCCCAGATACGTGGTTCTCTGGGAGTCCAGCCTGGGCAATGCCCACTCGGCTGGTCTGTGCTGGAGGGCGAGCCCGGAGAGCACCAGCACCTGCGCCTTGTGCGAGGGGCTGGGGACTCCCTGGAGTGATGGCTCTGACTTTCTCCGCAGGGTGGCTTTTGGGCTTGGAAGGAGGGGCCAGTGGGAATGCGGAGGATGGTCCACATCAGCTGATTCTAACACTGTTGAGATTTGGGGCCTAGTGTATCCAGCATGTCCCTTTGAACTCCCAAAACCCCCGTGGGCAGCTGCTCCAGCTCCCCACAATAGGCCTGGGCTGCACAAGACAGGGAGCTCTGTGCCCGCGCATCTCCTCGTCCTGTAGCCCAGAGCACCTTGGTCCCCGTTTGCGCTATGGCCAGGGCCCGTTGCAGTGATAGCTGGGCCCTTGCAGGAGGCAGGCTGTCACCAGCAGGGCCCAGTAACCACAGCCTCCTCGCGCTGTGCCCCCCTCCAGGTGGTGAAGTGGGCGATGAAGAAGCTGGAGCTCACCAAATATGCCGACAAGCCGGCCAGCACCTACAGCGGGGGCAACAAGAGGAAGCTGTCCACGGCCATCGCCCTGATTGGCTTCCCTGCCTTCATCTTCCTGGTGAGCAGCGTGATGCCAGGCCCGGGCCGGGGGAAGGGATGCGGCTCAGCTCTGTGCCCGGGGGGTCTGGGTGAGCCCAGGAGTGGGCTCTGCTCTTCCATTCGTGTCATAGAATCATAGAATATCAGGGTTGGAAGGGACCGCAGGAGGTCATCTAGTCCAACCCCCTGCTCAAAGCAGGACCAATCCCCAAATAAATCATCCCAGCCAGGGCTTTGTCAAGCCTGACCTTAAAAACTTCTAAGGAAGGAGATTCTACCACCTCCCTAGGTAATGCATTCCAGTGTTTCACCACCCTCCTAGTGAAAAAGTTTTTCCTAATATCCAACCTAAATCTCCCCCACTGCAACTTGAGACCATTACTCCTTTTCCTGTCATCTTCTACCACTGAGAATAGTCTAGAACCATCCTCTTTGGAACCACCTCTCACGTAGTTGAAAGCAGCTATCAAATCCCCCCTCATTCTTCTCTTCTGCAGACTAAACAATCCCAGTTCCCTCAGGCTCTCCTCATAAGTCATGTGTTCCAGACCCCTAATCATTTTTGTTGCCCTTCGCTGGACTCTCTCCAATTTTTCCACCTCCTTCTTGTAGTGTGGGGCCCAAAACTGGACACAGTACTCCAGATGAGGCCTCACCAATGTCAAATAGAGGGGAACGATCACGTCCCTCAATCTGCTGGCTATGCCCCTACTTATACATCCCAAAATGCCATTGGCCTTCTTGGCAACAAGGGCACACTGTTGACTCATATCCAGCTTCTCGTCCACTGTCACCCCTAGGTCCTTTTCCGCAGAACTGCTGCCGAGCCATTCGGTCCCTAGTCTGTAGCGGTGCATGGGATTCTTCCGTCCTAAGTGCAGGACCCTGCACTTATCCTTGTTGAACCTCATCAGATTTCTTTTGGCCCAATCCTCCAATTTGTCTAGGTCCCTCTGTATCCTATCCCTACGTGCCACCGTATCTACCACTCCTCCTAGTTTAGTATCATCCGCAAATTTGCTGAGGGTGCAATCCACACCATCCTCCAGATCATTTATGAAGATATTGAACAAAACCGGCCCCAGGACCAACCCTTGGGGCACTCCACTTGATACCGGCTGCCAACTAGACATGGAGCCATTGATCACTACCCGTTGAGCCTGACAATCTAGCCAACTTTCTACCCACCTTATAGTGCGTTCATCCACCCCATACTTCTTTAACTTGCTGACAAGAATACTGTGGGAGACCATGTCAAAAGCTTTGCTAAAGTCAAGAAACAATACATCCACTGCTTTCCCTTCATCCACAGAACCAGTAATCTCATCATAGAAGGTGATTAGATTAGTCAGGCATGACCTTCCCTTGGTGAATCCATGCTGACTGTTCCTGATCACTTTCCTCTCGTGTAAGTGCTTCAGGATTGATTCCTTGAGGACCTGCTCCATGATTTTTCCAGGGACTGAGGTGAGGCTGACTGGCCTGTAGTTCCCAGGATCCTCCTTCTTCCCCTTTTTAAAGATGGGCACTACATTAGCCTTTTTCCAGTCATCCGGGACTTCCCCCGATCGCCATGAGTTTTCAAAGATAATGGCCAATGGCTCTGCAATCACAGCCGCCAACTCCTTTAGCACTCTCGGATGCAACGCATCCGGCCCCATGGACTTGTGCACGTCCAGCTTTTCTAAATAGTCCCT
The DNA here is from genome assembly GCF_015237465.2 of Chelonia mydas. Classification (NCBI taxonomy): domain Eukaryota; kingdom Metazoa; phylum Chordata; order Testudines; family Cheloniidae; genus Chelonia; species Chelonia mydas. The sequence goes on from NC_057857.1 coordinate 5,439,131, forward strand.
AACCACTTCTTTCTCCACAGAGGGCTGGCCACCTACTCCCCAAGCTGTGTTGCCCAGTGCAGCAGTCTGGGAGCTGACCTTGTTCGTGAAGACAGAGGCAAAAAAAGCATTGAGTACATTAGCTTTTTCCACATCCTCTGTCACTAGGTTGCCTCCCTCATTCAGTAAGGGGCCCACACTTTCCTTGGCTTTCTTCTTGTTGCCAACATACCTGAAGAAACCCTTCTTGTTACTCTTAACATCTCTTGCTAGCTGCAGCTCCAGGTGCGATTTGGCCCTCCTGATTTCATTCCTACATGCCCGAGCAATATTTTTATACTCTTCCCTGGTCATTTGTCCAATCTTCCACTTCTTGTAAGCTTCTTTTTTATGTTTAAGATCCGCAAGGATTTCACTGTTAAGCCAAGCTGGTCGCCTACCATATTTACTATTCTTTCGACACATCGGGATGGTTTGTCCCTGTAACCTCAATAGGGATTCTTTGAAATACAGCCAGCTCTCCTGGACTCCTTTCCCCCTCATGTTATTCCCCCAGGGGATCCTACCCATCAGTTCCCTGAGGGAGTCGAAGTCTGCTTTCCTGAAGTCCAGGGTCCGTATTCTGCTGTTCTCCTTCCTTCCCTGTGTCAGGATCCTGAACTCGACCAACTCATGGTCACTGCCTCCCAGATTCCCATCCACTTTTGCTTCCCCTACTAATTCTTCCCGGTTTGTGAGCAGCAGGTCAAGAAGAGCTCTGCCCCTAGTTGGTTCCTCCAGTACTTGCACCAAGAAATTGTCCCCTACATTTTCCAAAAACTTCCTGGATTGTCTGTGCACCGCTGTATTGCTCTCCCAGCAGATATCAGGATGATTAAAGTCGCCCATGAGAACCAGGGCGTGCGATCTAGTGGCTTCTGCGAGTTGCCGGAAGAAAGCCTCGTCCACCTCATCCCCCTGGTCCGGTGGTCTATAGCAGACTCCCACCACGACATCACTCTTGTTGCTCACACTTCTAAACTTAATTCAGAGACACTCAGGTTTTTCTGCAGTTTCATACCGGAGCTCTGAGCTCTCCTGCGCCCTTGCTCCCCCGGGGGCTAGGCCAGTGCTGGGGTGTGAGCTGGGACAGGGGTGCCCTGACTGCGGGGTGGGTCTACACTACACACCCTAACCCATCATGAGGCCAGAATGGGGAGCAGACAGGAGCCGTGTGCAGCAGGGCTGAGGGGCAGCCATCGAGATGGGAGCAGGAGAAGGAGACAGTGGCTGGGACAGCGTGATCCTGCTCCAGGACTGGGGCTCCTGGGTGCTACCGTAATACACCTGATGCGTCAGTGGTTCTCAACCAGGGGTCCGAGGCTCCCTAGGGGGCCACGAGCAGGTTTCGGGGGGTCACCAAGCAGGGCCAGCTGGGGCCCAAGGAGAAAGCCAAAGCCCCGCCACACGGGGTTGAAGCCCCGGCACCGAGGGCTGAAGCCGAAGCCTGAGCAATGTCGCTTGGTGGGGAGCCCTGTGGCCGGGGGCCCCAGGCAATTGCCCTGCTGGCCCCCTAACGCCGGCCTTGGCTTTGATATGGAGAACACCAGTGATGGTGGCACGGGGGGGCCGTGGAGTTTTTATAGCATGTGGGGGCTCAGAAAGAAAAAGGTTGAGGACCCCTGTGACCGTCGAATCCTAGACTCTCAGGGTTGGAAGGGACCTCAGGAGGTATCTAGTCCAACCCCCTGCTCAAAGCAGGACCAACAGGATAATGCATAAAGGGTGAGGGGAGGTGGCAGTGCGAGGGGGGAGGGAGGAGGAAAGGCTGCGCTCAGGGCAGGAGGCCAGGGCGGGTGACCTCAGCCTTTCTTCCCTCTGGAAGGACGAGCCCACGACGGGCATGGACCCCAAGGCCCGGCGCTTCCTGTGGAACCTCATCCTGGACATCATCAAAACGGGCCGCTCCGTGGTGCTGACGTCCCACAGGTCAGTGAGGCCTCGGGCAGCCGGCCTGAGATGTGACAGCTCCCTCCTGTCTACCCCACCCCATCCTGGCATGTGGGAACCAGCACGGGAGAGCTCTCCATGGAGCAGGGCGGCCCGGCCTAGCTGGATGCACGCAGTGGGGGAAGAGAAGGGGCAACAGTGCCCAAGGAGAAGACACAGTTCCCTACACCCACAGCCCTGCAGCACAGCCACTATGGCAGGGAAGCCATCAGGGCCCCAGGTCCCATTCACATCTGAGGTGTCCCCTTCTGGACCGATAGCACCCCAGGGCCCTGCCACACCCATGGGCACCCTCTGGCTAGCACAGCCTGACTCTTGTGCAGACCATACAAGTGGCTCAGCCCCTGGGACACGTGAACCCAAAGAGCAGGACCCTGCACAACCAGGCCGGGCTGCCCCTGCTCATCTCCAGCCTCATCTCCCACAGCATGGAGGAGTGCGAGGCGCTCTGCACCCGGCTGGCCATCATGGTGAACGGGCGGCTCAAGTGTCTCGGCAGCATCCAGCACCTGAAAAACAGGTAAGAGATTCCTGCCCCGGCGAGGGAGGGGCCTGTGAGGAGAGCACCCGAACGGCACCCATGCCCCTGGGGACAGCCCCATCCATCTGCAGAGAGGCCTGCGAGGAGAGTACCTGCCTGGCCCCCATGCCCCGGGCAGAGCCTCTTCCCCCCCACCCCGGAGAGGAGGCTGGGAAATGCTGCCGTGGTATCAGGGTGGGGTAGTCATGGCACAGCGTCCGTCGCCATTGTCACTGTAAATTATAAATCATAGAATCGTAGGACTGGAAGGGACCTCGAGAGGTCATCTAGTCCGGTCCCCGGCACTCAGGGCAGGACTATGTAATAACTAGACCATCCCTGAGCGGTATTTGTCTCACCTGCTCCTAAACACCCCCAATGACCGAGATTTTACAACCTCCCTTGACAATTTATTCCAGTGCTTAACCACCCCGACTGTTAGGAAGTTTTTCCTAATGTCCAACCTAAACCGCCCTTGCTGCAATTTAAGCCCATGGCTTCTTGTCCTGTCCTCAGAGGTTAAGGAGAACGTTTCTGTAGCCTCAGGATTTCTGGCCTCATCCATACCAGCAGCTCCCCGGCTGGCACGCTCTGTGCCTGTCCCCGGGGTGAGGAAGGCTCCCCCTCTCCTTATGGGTGACAGGCACGTGAGTGCAGCTGTGGGGAGCAAAGACATGGGGATGTGGGCTGAGCGGTGCAGCCGGAGGCTGGAATTCTGCCCCGTTGGTCCCACGCGGCCCAGGGGTGACCATCTGCCAACTTGCTGCCATACGCAGCGCCCTGGTTCTTGCTCCCAAGCCTGCATTGACGTAGGGACAGCATGGTTGGCTCCCAGAGAGGAAGGCCAGGCTGGATGACATCCTGGCTAGAGCTTGCCAGTCAAGGAGTTGCAGGGATAACTTCCTCGGGGCAAATGCTCCTCCCTGGCACTGATTTGTGCCCTGCTGTGCGGGGCGGGGGTTTGGGCTGCAGCTGGGCCTCTCGGGGGATGTGGATTCACATGGCGTCCTCGGCCCTGCCCAGGTTTGGAGATGGCTACATGATCACGGTGCGGACCAAGTCCAGCCTCAGCGTCAAGGAGGTGGTGCGGTTCTTCAACAGGAACTTCCCCGAGGCCATCCTCAAGGTAAGGCCGCCGCCGCAGCGCTCCCTCCCCGGATCAGGGCCCAGGAGACAGCCTGGCTGGAGCCCCAGCAGTCCCCTGGCTTCCTGTGCGGGTTCCCCTCTCCCTCCCTCTGCAGGCGTGAAGGGTGGGGGCTGGGTGTTACCTACCAGGGTCGTCTCCAGACTCGCAGCGTGTGCAGTGAGGCCAGCCGGGAGCCTCGGTGCTCAAAAGTAGGGGCAGCATTAGGGCCAGGGTATCACCATAATGACCCTTCCCCTCCCTCCATGGCTGGATCCCACAGCACTTCAATGAATTCAGCCCCCGGGAGGTCATCTGGCAGCATTATCCTCATTGCCCGGGTGGAAAGCTGAGGCCTGGCATGGCGGAAGTGGTCACACAGTATGCCTGGTGGCAGACAGGACTAGCCAGGGGTCTTATGCTTTCACCACAAGTGTTGCACCGTCTGGTGCTTTATGGAGGGGTCAGAGATGGGATGCAGCACACCGCCCCCCACCCCCACTGTCCCTGAGCCCAAACTGTCCCAGCGCAAAGGGGGGCAGGGTAGAGTTACTCCTTTACACCACCCTGGGCTGACAACAAACATCCCCAGCTGCTCCCCCAGTGAGCAGGCAGTCACACCTTTACCCTCCCCAAGGACTCCTGCCCCACAATCAGACCCACGGCCAGTGGGTCACCACAAAACGCGTGGCCGAGTCCAAGAGGAAGAGATGGACTGGCCAGGGAGGCCCAGGAGCTGCCCCTTGGTGCCTGCCTGCCAAGTCCTGGGGTAAATACAGCAGGATGGGGTCATTGGGGCTTCCAAGCATTTGACTGGGTTCCCCCCTCAGCCCTCTGAACACTGGGAGTGTCTCTTGCCACTGGCAGGAGCCGTGGGGCAGTGCTGGGCCTCACATGGGGGACCCAGGCTCTCGCTTCACAGTGGGACTGGAGCCGGGGCAGGGGCAGGGGGCAGGCAGAGAAGCTGGCCAGTGCCTGGTCCTGCCCCCTTGGGGGCGAGCCTGACGCCTGTCCCACTCCCACAGGAGCGACACCACACCAAGGTGCAGTACCAGCTCAAGTCTGAGCAGATCTCGCTGGCCCAGGTCTTCAGCAAGATGGAGCAGGTGGTGGACGTGCTGGGCATCGAGGATTACTCCGTCAGCCAGACCACACTTGATAATGTTAGTCCCCAGGGGCAAGGGGCAGCCCGGGCGGGGCCGGCACATGCCCCGTCTGGACAGGGGTTCTTGGGAAGGGCTGTTAGTGCAGCACAGTTGCAGCCTGCTCTGAGGCCACCCATTGTAAGTGCAGGAATGCGCTAGCTACAGCCAGTTCATTGTCCAGCACCAGCCTCCATTGGGCATTTCACCCTGGTGGGCCCTTCCGTGGCCCGAGACCACAGCTGCACTGCTGTCTGTGAGCATGTCGGGTGCATGTGGCCGCACCCATGTGTGGAAGCCTCCCAAGGTCCCGGTGCTGGGGCTGATCTCCACTGGAGCTGGGGGTCGCAGTGCAGAGCCCCCAGGTGATTGACTCCATTCCCACAGGGTGTGCACACAGGCTGGAGGGTGGGACCGAAAACCACCCCCCTTTGGTGGGTGGGGCGTGGGATCTCCTGAGCCCCATCTAGAGACCGGCGCTTTCACCTTTGCTCTCCCAGGTGTTTGTGAATTTTGCCAAGAAACAAAGTGACAACCTGGAGCAGCAGGAGACCAGCCCCAACTGCTCGATCCAGTCACCGCTGGAGCACATCCTGAGCCTGCTGCGGCCCCGCGCCGCCCCCACCGAGCTGCGGGCCCTGGTGGTGGAGGAGCCCGAGGACCTGGAGACAGATGACGAGGGCTTGATCAGCTTTGAGGAGGAGAGGGTGAGCGGGACCCTGGAACATCTGCAGCTCCCGTCCCCAGACATCCCGCGGAGCTTTCCCAGGGCAGAGCACTGCCCTCTCCTACATGTGCCTGTGCAGGGCAGGGTGAACGCTGAGCTCTCGGGCATGACGAGTCCCTGGGCATTGCCCTGCTCTGGGGAATAGGGAAGAAGAAAAGACCCCAAAGTGGATTTTGCCGGCCAATCCCAGAACAAAGTTTGGCCCAGACTCTGCTGCCCGTTGCACCACACAGAACCTGCTGAGACTCCACTGCAGCCGAGGGGCTGCCCTGGCAGGATCAGGGTCAGAACCCAGCCCTCGGGCTGCAGGAATCTGCTCAGGCTGCCTCTGCTGTCTAAGTCCCACTCCCTGACAAGGGGTGATGCCCCTTGTGCCCTGCTTGCGGCTCCAAGGGAGACGCCCATTCCCCAGCCCCTGAGCTCTCCTGTCTGGCTTCTCTTCTGGGCCTGCAGGGGGGATGGTCCCAGAAGCTCTCCAGGAGAGCAGCTGGGTCTCAGTGCCTGGGGCTGGCCCGGCTGAGGGATGCTGGGCTTGGTGGAACCAGAGCAGTACTCCCAGAGCCTAATTCCCTGCTGGGTGGGTGGGGGTGTCTCGCTTTCACCAGCGGGGCCTGGGGGGGTTGCAGACCCTGCACAGATCAGAACCACTGAGGCCCCCTGAGGACGGCTGCTGTCATGTGACCCCCTGCCGCTCTTCTCTCTGCAGGCTCAGCTCTCCTTCAACACAGACACTCTCTGCTGAGGAGCCGGGGGGAGCGAACTCCCCAGCCTAGGAGCCGGCGACTCCCCCTTGTCCCAGTGCCCTGCCCCTCCCCGCCCTCCATTGAGTGGCAGTCATCCAGCATTAGCGAGACGGGTGGCCATCTTCACCCTCTGTCGGCAAGGCTGTGAGACGCCTGGATCCTCCAGCCCGAACCAGAGGCTGCCATGGGGCTGCCGCGGCAAGGCCCAGAGAGACTTGAGGGCAGAGCACTGGCCTGGATGGACACAGGAGGCTTCTCCCCACTGGCCGGGCCCACAGCTAGGGGACCCTCGCCTTGCCTGGAGCAGCTGTTTTCCCTGCGGCAGCTGTGGGGCTGCTTGCAGTGGCAGAGGGGAGAAGGGCGGGTTGCCTGGGGGTTGCAGGAAGGTGGCAAAGAAGGAAGGAGTAAATGTACAGAGCAGACTGCGTGCGGCCACCGCTTCCTTTGATCCTTTCCGGAGGGACGCGAGAGGAGCCGCACCCTGCGGAGCGCGGCCAGGGCTGGCGGTTTGCTTCCCCTGGCCCGCAAAGGGCCCACCGTCCGGCTGCGCCTCCGGGGCGGATTCCACGCGGTTACCTGGTGCTGCCCCCAGAGGCAGGAGTGGGTGGCTCAGCCGCAGAGATGGAAGATTTATTTTTTTAACGATGTGACAGATGGCTCGGCGCAGCGACGCCGGGAGCTGGGCTTTGCTTCCCTTGGGTGTCTGGCTCATGTGGGTTTTTAAAACATGGGGCAGCTGCCGTGAAATGCGGGCTTGGAGCAGGGCCGAGGGGGAAGGCTTTCCCTGCTGCCCAAAGCAGTGCTGTCAGAAACGGGCTGTCTCCCGCCAGGCTGCCGGGGTGCCGAGGGACACCGCAAGCGACTCCCAGCCACGGCTGAGCAATCCCAGGGCTTTGAAGGCTGCTCACACTTGGCAATGCGTCTGTGTACGAGCCCGCACTCGGCTCCCAGGCCCTGGCTGCCTGAGGGTGAGACTGCGTTCTGGCGGCAGGGCCGGGGCTGCGGGGGCAGGCAGGAGCCACGCATCAAGCTGCTTTCACCACCAGCCCATCCTCAAGAGCTCCGGCCCGCGGAGATCCACGCTTTGAGGTTCAGGCCTGTCTCTAAAGCAAACTGTGTAGAGGCAGCAGCCCCCCTTTCATTGGCCCCCCACCAACCACCCGGTCAATCTGCTACCCCTTCCCCGTCCAGGGGGCGGCAGGACCCCAGACCTGCTTTCTTCATCAGCAGGGAGCCATTCTGCGACAAGGCCAGCTTGAGTTTTTCTCCAGCCGCCCCTTTGCTATAGAAGGCAACCACCATGCCAGCCGACTCTCAGATGAACGGCCAGCCCCTGCGCACCCTCCCCCAGGCTAACCCAGCCCCTGTTCTGGCTTGGGTGGGTACTCACATGAGTTTTAATCAGACCTGTCCCCAGAACAGGGGCACAGAGAGCCCCTGCGGGGGCAGCCAGGGCAGAGTAGACTCACAGGGCACTGCATACTCTGGCCTGATCTCTGACACACACACCCCTTTATTTTAAACTAGGGAGAAAAAAATCCTGGAATAATTTGTAGTTAAGGAGATGGAGGCTGGGGGCTGCCGGAGCAGGATGGGGCCTGTCACCTCTAGGGAGCCAGTTCAGGTTGAAGGGGTAACCCTGGGAACACTTCATGTAGCAGCATTAGGGTTTCCATTCCAGTGGGGTGTGGCCATTGTGGGGAGTGGAGGGCGATATTACTTGTCCAGCATCCCCCGCCCGCTGGAGCAGGCCAGCCCTCCCATGCACAGGGTCCAGTGGAGTGCATGGAGGCGGCTGACCTGCCTTCCTGGTCAACTGGGGCATCCCAGTGCCAGCCGGATGCGGCCTTGAGTTCCCAGCCAGAACACTCGGCTGCCCCCAGCTGCATGGGGGCGTGGAGGGGAGCCTGGGACAGGAGACTGGGCAGCCCCCAAGGCGTCTTGCCACGAGAGGCACCAGGGCAGCATGGTCGGGCCCGGGGGTGTATCTGGGCCTGGATTGGGTAGAGGCCTCCTGAATCGCTGGGCCAAAGGTCCATCCTCTCCACGGAGCTGTGGCCCTGTCTGGCAGCATAGGAGGGAGCGGAGGCTGAAGGGAGACTGGATGTGATCTCGCCAAGGGGAGATGGCCCCTGAGGGATGCCAGGGATCCAGGTGGGCCAAGGGCTGTGGAGGACCCCCTCGAACATTGGAGCACAAGCAAAGCCCCCCCTCCAGCCTGGTGTGATTCTGTTTGAGGCCAGGTATGTGCTGCTTGGTTTCCTGGCCATGGAGTGGCCCCTGCCCTACCTGGGCTCTGGATCCCTGCAGCCTTCACTCTGCCACCATTAACCCCGTACCCCTGCTGGGCCTGCCTGCGGTTTGTCCTTGCTTGAGCTGCCGTGGCCCTGGGAGCCCACACAGCAGCTAGTTCCTGCGCGAAGTGTCCGGTGTCAGAGACGTCTCATGCCCCAGGGTTCTGCTGACAGAAGGGGGTCACTGGGCACTGGCTGCGTGGCATCCTGGCATTGCATTAACAGGGTCGCCGTCAGGATGCACCTTTTATTTCCTGACCTGGTGGTGTTTATAATAATTTATAAAACCCATGTCCTGAGCTGCCCCAGCAGACACACCGATATGTTTTTGGAGGGTTGCTCAGGAGGGCTGCACTCAGGTTTTTGGGTTTGAAGCTGTGAATCATATTGGTTTTCCTTTAGTGGCAGGGCATCAGGATGGTTGTGGGCGTGAGGCAGCCAAGGCCCCTGCCCGCGGGCAATGGACCGTTATTTTAACTTTAAAATCTGCAATAAAATCCAGGGTCGCTCACTTGGGCTGGCAGCCTGGCCTGAGACTGGGTAGGCAGGGGAGCAATGTATGTAACATGTTGCGGGGGCGGGGCAGGGGGAGTTGAGGCGAGGGCATGGCTGGGAGAAGGGAAGTCACACCTGTTTTCCCAGACCCTAGAGCTTCCCTTGCGAAATACCTTCCATGGAGAAAGCCAAGGTCTCCATGCTGGGAGCTTCCTTGAGCCAGTCTGCTCCCTTAATACTGGCTTCTCCCCTTCAGCGTCAGGTAGAGGGCTTGCCTGACGTGGCAGGAGTGCCAGCGCTGCCCAGCACCTTGTAACAGACTCAGCCAATGTCCCTCCTTTCTGCGGAAGAGCCCGTGCACTGGTTTGGCTTGAACTGACTCCCCGGAGCCAGGGCTGATCTCGGCATGGCTCAGCCCTGGCATCACCGCCCGGGGGATTTCCTTTGCTCCTCTCCAAACTCTGGGGCTCAGCCAATTTGTTCCAATCCGCTAAGCCCTGCCTGGCTGGAGGAGGACTGGATATGCAGCAGCTGGTACTGTATGGACCACTTGGCTATTCTGGACCTACCAATCTCCACCAGCTACTGAGTGCCCATTGCCAAGGGGACCTATGGGGGGTGTCTGCCCACTTCATCGCCTTTGCTCATCTTGTAGTTCTTTGTGTCTTGGCAGCTGTTTGCTGGCCCCCGTGGGCTCTGTTCTCATAGGGCCTTGGAGGATGGTGCTCCAGGAGGGCGGAGGCTCCGTCAGGTGTGGAAGCCAGGTGCGGGCCAGCGGTGCTTTCGCTCAGGGTGGCGCGTTGGTTCTCAGACTCAGCATCGCCCCACCCTTGTAATGGTTTGTCTTTTCCATGGAGGGTGGCTGCTGTTTGCGAAGCCCCTTCAGTGTGGTGACATCGTCCCAGCACGTGGGTCCCACCAGGGCTGCCTGCAAAGTCAAGAGGGAGCCCAGCGGCAAGGGTCAGCCCTGGGCTCAGCGTCCCACCTCCGTCCCCAGCCCCAAAGACCTGTTTGTATTCAGGGGCTCTAGCCTCACTACACAGGGGAGGTAGCCGTTTGTCAGCCAGGTGTGTGCCTGTGGGAGCTCTGCAAAGCATTGGGGGGGGCGGGGGGGAGCCAGCAGGGGCTCCCCAGGCAGCTGGTGGTGCTGCTGGGTTAAAGCCCTGTACGAATGCACAGGTACGTGCCCACCCCCTTCTGGCCTATGAGCTAGTGGCTCAGGGCTGGGCCTGCAGCAGCGTTCTGCTCCTGGCACCCCCGCCCAGTCCCGTATCCCAAGTCAGTCCTACCCTGCCATCTCCCTGGGAAAGGGGCTGCCCCCTGCCCTACTGTTCAGCCTACTCCCCCGTTCCTCCAGGGCTGGGCCACCAAAACGATGGCTCCGGATCATCCCGCCGCACTGCAGGGGTGTTAGAAACCCAGGCCCAGAAGCACATTTAGCAAATGGCCCCAGGCTTTATTCATGGTCCTGGCCTGCTTCTCCCTGGGCTTTGGGAATGCTGCCAGTGCCTCATGCAGGGGCTGTTCGGCTGCCTTGGCCCCATGGTGACCCAGCTGCACGTTCCCCGCCGGCTTCACTGGGAAGGCCAAGCTGCTGTGCCTGAGCGAGACCCCCCTGTGCTTTGCTTTCAGTGCCCACCCACACAACTCTGGGCTGTAAGGGCTGCAGGTCCTGCCCCCCCCAGCCCCCGACCCACTTGCTGTAGTCCAGCCACCTCCCCACCAGCCATCTGCTACCCAGGGGGCTTGGCGATCCCAGTGGGGGGTGGGGGAAGGAGCCCTGCAGCTGAGTGGGAGATGGGGAGGGGCCTCTCCCAAGCAATTCAGGGGCTGAGTGGGGAGAGCAGCATCAGGGGTCGGTGGGGGAACGGTCAGCAGAGCTCACTCTCCGAGGCTGGGGCTTGCCGTGTGTGCCCTGAGACAGACCGTGCCTGCCTCTGTGGTAGCACCAAGCTGGCCAGGCTTCAGGTCCTGCAGGTTCTAGATTGTGATACGATAGACGTGTATTTTTCCCCTATTGAAAGTACCATTTTCAGACCATGTATTTTTAAAGCATTTTGAAAATTGGTCAGTTTGTGTCACTGTTAAAGTCGGGGGCGATGTGTTTGATGGGGCAGCCTGCAGGCTCGCCTCTGTCCGTGGGGCTGCCCCCAGCAAAGCCCTGCTTGGCTCCAGCCCCGGTCAAAAGACATACAGGCCTCAGGAGAGGATGAGTGATGTCATCCCCAAAGCCCTGCCCCCGGAAGTGACATCACAACATCAGCCATTCATCAAAGCCATGATGTCATTCCCCCCGTCCTGCCTCTTGAGGAGAGGACTTGCCCGTATAACTAGAACCACCCCACGGTTGGCAGCGCCGTATCTCCAGCTTCACCCCAGTGCAGCAAAGACCAGAATTCTGCCTGTGCTTCTTGCAGGGCTGGGCACTTCGGGCTGCCTGACGGCTCACACCATAGACGCTTCCTCCCCCTCCACTTGCTCCCTTCGCTTCCAGTCCCCCTTCTCCGCTTCCTGCCTGCAAACAGCAGCACGCCCTGCCTGGCCTCCTTCAGCTTCCTCCTTAAAAGCCACTGCAGGAAATCCCTCCTCGTTCCCGATCCCCTGCTCCCTCTCTCAGCCAGTATCTTGTCTTTGCTTTCTCCAGTTCTGGACCTGATCCTGCTCTCACTCCGTTGACATTTACACCAGTGGGAGCAGGAGCAGGCCCATAACTCTTCATTGGGGGTGCTTTTTAAATCATCGTAATACCAAATGCCACCTGTAGGCAGTGCTACAGCTGCCTGGGGCACCAGCCCTGAGGGGAGTCCAACTTTCAGCTTGCTCGTTAGCACTTGGTTTAATTGGAGTTTCTGCTGTGTTAAAAAGGAACGTGGAAATTGGGACTAAATCCAGGCTACGCGGCAGGAAATCTGCTTCTGTCCCAGAGACTCTCTAGATTTCTTTCCCTCTTTTAATAATCTGCTGTGAGAGCCCAAGGCAGGTGAGTTACATGATCAGTTCAGGGCGAAGGGACGGGTACTCTGTCCTGGTTCAGAAGCTTTGGGCTGGTCCGGACAGAAGTAACACCCACTCACCTAAAGCGGTCTAGTTAGACCAGAGCAGCCTCCCTGTGCAGACCCTCTCGAATGGGTGTGGGGGTGGCAGCTCCTGGTTTAGCTGGGTTGGTCTGTCATTGCTGTGAGTGTCCACACAAGAAGGTTGTGCCAATTTAGAAACTGATTGGGTTAGACAGGTGCAATTAACTGGCCCTCAGCCAGGGAGTTCAGGCCTCAGAGCCACCGGGGCTCCCTCACCGGGCTGAGGCCCAGTTAATTCCATCCAATTTCTTATTGGGATCAGCCTGGCCACCAGTTTCCCCCCTAGCTGCCCAGTTGGATTGGGTGGAGCACCCGTGTGCAGAGCCTCTGTGCAAGGCCAGGTGCTGCATAACCCTTCAGGCCAGGGCTTCATCAGGGCCTGTGTAACCCACACACCTCCTGGGTGTGCTGCTCTACCCATCTAGGGCACCAAGACCACTTTGAGAGAGAGAAAGAGATTAATGAGTCTGCTCTACAGCCTTAGCTAACAGCCAGTTGGCTTTTAGCTCATGCACTAAGCTCCCGATTCAATCCTGCCTGCCGTTGACCGGGGTCTGTCAGCGTTACACCTGGGCTTCATGCTGCCCCATAGCCTGGGGCGAATGGCACCCACAGAAACAGGGCCCCTTTTTCTGAGTGCACCTCCCTCTTGCTGCCACCTTCTGACTCAAGCTCCTCTTCTCCTGGCATTCCCTCAGCAGCCAGAGGCCTTGAGCTTCTGGAGGAACAAAGCATCTGGTGCTGAGCCTCACTGATCCGAAGGGGGGGTGAGTGAGAGAAGCAGAGCTGTCTGTGATGGAGCAACTCGTGTGGCCCCTTCCCTCAGCCAGGGGTTCATCTCAAAGGGCAGCAATCCGGGCAGGGCTGCCGTAGCTCACACACACGCTGGTGGTGGCATTGGAGACACGGAAGGAGAGGTGGAAATTCGTTTTAAGCCCTGCTAACCCAATCTGGCTCTTTGGCCCCCTCTCGAGGCTAGGTCATGTATTGCGGGGTACGCAGTTGCTGGCTGCGACCTACAAGGTCTGGCCCGTTCACTCAAGCAGAAGAGGCCTCTGGTTTTTAGCTCCGGAGGTCCCAGGTTCTGATGGCCCCAACCACAGTTCCAAGGGACCGTGCGTAACCACTGCTGTCCCTTGTAACAGTGCCCTAAAGCCGCGGTTCCCAAACTGGGGGGCAGGCCTCCCACGGGAGGCTCAGGCATGTGTCAAGGGAGGCGAGAGCTTTGTGCCTTTTCTCAAAGAGCACTGACTGTCAGCCCGAGTGGCTGGGGCTCACGCAGAAGGGCCGTGCACACCTGGGAGGTGGGGATAAAGGGACAGTCAGAATCCCACCACCCTGGGGCTGAAAGCCGGAGTCCCGCTGCTTGGGCTCTCCTTCCTCCCCATCCCCGTCCCTCGCCTGGAGGCAGCAGAGCTCCAGCTATCAGCCCCGGGGTGGCAGCAGCAGCGCAGAAGTAAGGGTGGCAATGGGGCGCGGTCTGCTGTGAAAAGTGAGATTGACGAATATCACTTGTCACGTTGTCTCCCTTGCTGCCTTTGGTGCTGCTGCTGGCACGGCGCAGCCTTCAGAGCCGGGCGCCCGGCCGGCAGCCGCCGCTCTCCGCTCCGCCCTCGGGGCCGGGCGCCCGGCCGGCAGCCGCCGCTCTCCGCTCCGCCCTCGGGGCCGGGCGCCCGGCCGGCAGGCGCCGCTCTCCGCTCCGCCCTCGGGGCCGGGCGCCCGGCCGGCAGCCGCCGCTCTCCGCTCCACCCTCGGGGCCGGGCGCCCGGCCGGCAGGCGCCGCTCTCCGCTCCGCCCTCGGGGCCGGGCGCCCGGCCGGCAGGCGCCGCTCTCCGCTCCGCCCTCGGGGCCGGGCGCCCGGCCGGCAGCCGCCGCTCTCCGCTCCGCCCTCGGGGCCGGGCGCCCGGCCGGCAGCCGCCGCTCTCCTGGGTGGAGGTAAAAGTACTTGGGGGGGATGGGTTTAAACAACTACAGACACAAAGGGGGGGTAATGAAATAAGCTTGAGAACCACTGCCCTAAAGCTTCCAAGGGGATGGGTCCCTCGGAGGCTCAGTGGTGCTGCTCCCACAAAGGCCTGGCCCATGCAGGGCTTTCTGAGCTGTTGCCTTCCCTTTGGTTATTTGAGCCCCGCTGTCCAGCGTGCTGCCTTAACTCCATTTTCTTGTTTGGTTTGGGTCCCCCAGCCCTCTCCTCAGCTGCCAGCTTTCTCTGTTATGGCCAGGGGCAGGGGGGGTGCTGTTTGATTGCACCACACGGATGGCGTGGGAGGCGCAGACGAGTGGGGACGGCCTGGAAGAGCCTGTATATTGCTAGCAAAAAATCCAACAAGATGTGAAAATGATTGTTTTAAATAAAAAAACTATATAACCATCCCAGCTTGGGCCTCGAGTTAATGATCAGTGGGGTTGCTCTTCATACGGCATTGCCTTGCCTGTATCCATCCAGAAGGGCAGAACGAGGACTTTCAAACCAGCTCTGGGACTAGCACCACTCAGGAGGTGGGTGGAGGAAGAGCCTTTGGTCACTGGGTTGTTGGTTCCACTCTAGCTCAGGGTGCGGAGACAGAGCTGTAGCCACCTACCGGCCCTCTGGGGACTGTGGTGCGATGGCTATTACATGTATTACGGTAGAGCCTAGGAGTCCCCAGTCATGTCCCAGGGCACTGGTGTACCAGGCGCTGGATGTTATCAGGTGTATGATGGTAGCATCCAGAAGCCCCGGTTATGATCAATGCGCACAGCCCGGTTGTGCTAGGTGCTGCACACAGAGCCTCACCCAAGGGCGTAGGAGCCAGTATCACAAATGGCACCTGTCTTTTGTGTGCATTAAGAGACTCATTTACATTGTCCAGAGATGCGAGATGCTCTCATTCAGGTCAAAGGGACATGCACCTAGGTGACATTAGCATGTGCTTAAGCCCCTGGCTTAAATGACACCCATCCAGTAGCCTCCCAGCGAGAAAGCAGTAGATTGTGGATTTGAATGACACTCTGCATACATTTACATAACAATGTGCGTTTACACAGAGAGAGTGGGGGGGGAAGGGGGCAGGGAGCCCCCAGCATTTCATGGCTCCTCCCCTCGCCTTTCAGCAGGGGCAGGAACTTCGCCCCTCCCAGGCCTGGGGAAGGGGCAGAAGGAATCGTAGAATATCAGAGTTGGAAGGGACCTCAGGAGGTCATCTAGTCCAACCCCCTGCTCAAAGCAGGACCAAACCGCAACTAAATCATCCCAGCCAGGGCTTTGTCAAGCCTGACCTTAAAAACTTCTAAGGAAGGAGATTCCACCATGTGCTGAGGGACCGGGCTGTCCACCAGCTCTGGCGGGCTGCCCTGAGCCCGGGGGATCACAAATCCAAAGTGGCTGGGGAATAAACAGGCAGAGCTGGGAATTTTACTGCATGAGCTAAGTTATCAGTTAACTGGCATCCCCAAGAATTGGGATAAAGCTCATGCCTGCATAGGTGCCAACTTTTGCTGGCTTCGGTGGGTGCTCGACCCCCCTCTCCCCCGGCCCCGTCCTGACTCCACCCCTGCCCTGCTCCCATTCCAACCCCTTCCCCCAAAGTCCCCGCCCCAACTCTGCCCCCTCCCTGCCCCTATTCCAATCCCTTCCCCAAATCCCCGACCCCGCCTCTTCCCTGCCTCCTCCCCTGAGTGTGCCACGTTCCCGCTCCTCCCGCCTCCCTCCCAGAGCTTGTTATACTGCGAAACAGCTGTTTTGCGGCGGCAAGCACTGGCAAGAGATGCGGGGATGCGACGCTTTCAGGGGAGGGGGAGGAGGGGGAGGCAAGGTGGTGGCTGGGGCATTTCTAGAGCAAATAACAGAAATAGCCAAAAGACAAGCCCTGGTAGTCATGGGGGCCTGTGTGACGGAGTGGGGGAGGGCCCAATTCGAGTGAGTGGCGTTGCTATGTGGTGCAACACCCAGAGCAGGGCGCCTGGCCCAGCCCCACAGTGTGACCTATGGGGCGCTGCGGGGTGTTATATTTATCCATCAGGGCAGCCTTCTTGATAGCTGGGTTCCCCTCTCTGCCCCAACAGAGGGGTGGTTAGACCCCCGAGAGCAAAGGGGCCTGAATCCCGAGAGACAGCTGGCCCTCCTCTAGGGTTACCAGCCTCCTGACCTGGTAGACTCTTCACCGCCCTGAGAAGGGAGAGACTGTTATTTTGGCTGGAATCACAGCAAGGAACCAGCAGATCTGGGACCAAATGGTGATTGGCTGAGCAAGGGGAAACTGAGACAGGCTCACCATCGCACCTGTTCAATCATGGGGGGGCATGAGAATTTGCAAGCAGCTCCAGGCAAGTCCCCGGTGGGATTGGTCACTGGGAGTTACGATCCGGCGTGAGGAAAAGCAGTGGCTGGAAGGGCAGTGCAGCAGAACTGCCCCAATCTGTCAGTGAGCCCCAGGCTGGGCACCCTGAGGCCACGTCCAGCTTCTTCTCCCCTTCCTGTGGGGTGCTTCCTGGTGTCACGGATCCACAGGATCAGTTCTCCCATGCCAGCTTTGGAACGGGCTCTAGGAGGAACCCCATCACTGTGCCAGACCCCCCACAGGATCTCACTCGCCCTCCAACGTAGCCCACATGGCCTCACCCCATCCTTAGGCCAAACCTCTGGGGCTCCAGCAGCTCTGCTTCACACCGGGGGCTCTGTTCAGTGAATCCAGCCAAGACAGACCCTGGGCAGAGCCTTGAATGCCCGCCGGGATCAGCACAGCTCCCCAGGCGTTTGCAGTGATACCCAAACAGTGTTATCGAAACAGGCGGGTTTATAGTTAACTGAAACACAGCAGAGGAAATCCTCAGGTGAGCATAGAGCGAGGAAGGTCAAAGCATTGTCCATCCTGGTGAGACCAGAGAGGCTGGAGTGAACCCAGTGTTCAAGCTCTGTCTGTGTCTGTCTGAGTTCCAACTCTTATCCCCCACCTCAAACCTCCCAGGCCTTGGTTCTCGAGCTGGGGGACTGTGCTCAACTTCCCTGCTGAGAGGTGGGGAAATCCATCTCCCTCTGGGGCCTTGGTTGCTGGCGGGCAGTGTCCTGGTGATTGGGTTTTCCAGTGTCGTGTCAGAGTCAACCTCAGCCAGGCCTTTTCAGTGACCCATCCCGGCTCACACAGCTGGGCGCCATTAACACCTGTGCCTCAGCCTGCCCCGAGAGCAAACAGTCCTTATCCACCCACTGGGGAACAATGTAGCATACAGGGGAAACTGAGGCACACATAGGCATCATAAAAATATTACAAATAAGTCCCACTTTGTCACATGTTGGTTGTGATAACACAGGTGGCGTGTCTCCCAATGGAAGGAAGAGCGAGGGCAGAGTTTCAGTGATTGCACAAGACCTTTATGTAATGAGCTGCTCGGGACAAAGGGCTGGGAGCTCTGTTGTCAATCAGAGAGCTGCACAGAAGCTTAGTTTACACCATCTAAGGATCTGTCCCTAGGTGTATAGCTGGGGCCTCAGAAACACGTAGCAAAGGGCTAGACTGCACACCAGCCCTGTTCCATTGGGCTTTGACGTTGGAAAATGCATAAAGATGAGTTCATAAATTATCTGTCCCAAAGGATTGACAAGATAATCATGCAATGGGAGGGGCTCCTGCCAGCACCCCCCAGTCTTGACCTGCAGCCGCCTCTATCCCAGGCCTGGGCTCTCTTCCTGCCCTGCCCATGACCTTCAGTCCTGATCTACAACCCTCTTCTGTCCCACCCTGTTCTGCCGATGACCCTCAATCCCAACTCTGCTATTCCAGCCCTGGGCTCCCTTCCCGCTCTTCTGAGGCCCCTCAGTTCTGACCCACAGCCCCTTGCTATCCCAGCCCTGAGTGTCACATGACCAGAGGAGCAAGCCCCATATGCTGTTAGAGTTACTCCAGGGGTGGGCGAATTTTCTGTACTCCCCAACCCAGCCACAGACCCCCCGGCTGTTGTAACCTACACTGCACCCAAGAGCTCATGATGGAGGATGTTATCAGGGTCCCAGCCCCTGCAGGGCAACCTGGGGAAGGAGGCTGCTTGTTAATTCCCATGAGATACAGCTGGGGCGCTCAGGGGGGATGGGAACATGGCACACTACAAGGGGTGCAAAGGAGAGTGAACAGCACTGCATGCCCATCCCCCAGCCAGCCTCCCTGCTGTGACCCCCAATTTAGCCAGCTTCACAGACCTGTGAGTGTTCCTCTCCTAGCCGCATCGCTCAGCATCTGCTTAGCTGTCTGCAGGGGAGCAGTGCCACTCGCAGGAGTGCCCCAGGTGCCAGGGCTGGCAGGACCAGGGCCACGATTAGCTGGGCTGGGCAGATGTGAAGCACAGGGGCCAGCGCCCCCACCCAATCCCCTGGCCACATGCTGCCTCATTCCATCTCCATTGCCACCCTCAGCCCCATCAGCCTCCGCTTGCCCTGCTCCAGGCCCCCTCACGTCTCAGCTCCCCCTGACTCCAGCTGCTGCAGGACACTGCCCCTCAGCTCAGCTCCCAGCATCGCCTGCCCCCACCGTCCTCCAGCTAACCCACCACCCAGCCTCCATCATGTCGGCTCCACACTGCTCTGTTGCTGCAGCCAGCCCCCCAGATCTGCCCTGTCTCTACCCTGCCCTGCTCCGGCCCCTCTGCCCAGTCTCTCTGATAAAGGGACATGGGCAACATGAGCTCTAGTCACTGAGCCAGGAAAAAGAGCTGACAACAGGTCCCGACCCTGACTGCCCACTCAGCCAGCACGGGAAACCCACTACGGCCCCGATCCTGCAAGCTGCTCTCTTCTGGCAACCGCTGAGCCTAGCCAGAGCCCCACTGACTCCTGGGGTCTCAGGTGGCCATGAGGATCCGCCCACAGAGCAGTAACACACATCACAAATCAGGGGAAAATGGCAATGCCTGATCTCGAAGAAAGGCTGTTTCTTGCCCTCATGGCTGCAGAGAGAAGCGCAAACACACCCAGCGCCGATTCTTTTCTAAAATCTCGTGATTTTTTTAAAGTCAAACTCATGATTTCGGGAGGCCTGACTTGTGCTATTAGAACACTCGGCTCTGTCCAAACAATTCCCTTCTCCCACACCTAGGCCTCTTTGGTCCCCTCCCTGTTGTGTGCCCTCCCTGGCTGGGAAGCACTTGGGGTTGGAGGGTCTATGAAATACACGACCCACGGTCGGTTGCACAAGTTGGTAGTGAATACGGCAGCTGCATTGTCCGACGGCTGCTGCGTGATGTGGGCATGGTGTTGCCTTGTGGCCATCGGACACTCTGAAGAGGGTCCCCGGAATTCTCTCCATTGATCTCTCTGGAAATAGCTACCAGGTGCGGTGGGTTAGTTTCTGTGCACCAGAACGGGCAGGAAACCAACCCCCGGCCCAGGGTGCTGCACTCTCCCCAGAGAGGAATGCACTTGGAGGAGCTCAGGAAAAGGCGGGGCAGTGCCTGACGGGGCTGTATAAAGACGGCCTGCCTGAGCGAGTGTACTCAAAGCAACTCCTGCCAGTCCAGGGCAGCCGGCAAAGGATGGCCGAGAGCTCCAAACTCCAGCTCTTCGTCAAGGTGAGGGGTGCAGCTGCCCGGCTCCCATTGGAACTAGGAGCAGGGGCTGGCGAGGGGGATGCTGTAGTAAATGCTGGTTGGATTTGTGCACAGCACATCACTGAACTAGAGAGGGTCACTTGTTACTATCGATTCATACCCATGGCATGCAATCAAGGGGGGCTGGGAATGATCTTGGAGCCGAGACCCAGTGTGGGAAAGGTGCAGGCTGGCAGGACAGTCCGGCTGTAACTGCATGAAAATCACCCTCGGGCTCTGTGCCATAGCATGGGCCTTCTCCTTCCAGAGGGCACAACACCTGCCATAGGCTTGGCCAGCGCGCCAGAGAGCAGCGTGCCTAGAAAGACTCTGGGGAATATTTTCAGACAGGACTTGGTCACGTGGGAGCTGTAATCCCTGGGCCTTGGGCACGTACAGCCATTCTGAAAGTGGACCAGAAATGATTTTGAACAGGTCCCCATCTCTCTGTCCTGAGCCGGGGTTGGCAATGTAAAGAAAAAGGTCACTTGGGGCTAAAATGAAAACTAAAGTTTTGGCAAATCAAAAAAAAAAAAGGGGGGGGGGGCGGTCAGGTCGCCAACCAAGACGCAAACGGTTGGTTTCGATTTTGAGCATTTTAATGGTTTTAAATTTTTCGAAAACAAAATTACAGAAAATTTCAGAATAAAGTTATTTTGAATCAAAAAATTGAAACTTTTTGATATTTTGGGGGGGATTTTTTGTGGGTTTGGAGTTTGTTTGTTTTTAAACAAAACAATTTGATGGGATTGACATGAAATATTCTGGTGTCACCAAATCTGCATTTGTTGCTTAAAAAAAGTTTTGATTGAAAAATTTTGCCCAGCTCTAGCAATGGGGGTGGGATGGGGGGGTGCATCGTGGCTGGCCGTATGTCCCAGTGCAGTGGGGGTGCGGGTGGATATAAGCAGTCCGGGAGGGCATTGGAAGTTAATGGGAATGAGGCTCCGCTCAGCTGGTGACACCCCTGGTTTCTTGTGTCGGCGGGATTGCAGGACTGCCTTCTTGAATTTAGCAATGCTGGCAGCTAGTCCCAGGGGTCACGCTCAGTGTCATGTACTGTCTGCGTAACACAGATGCGCCTCGCTTCCCCCAGATCCTGCATCTCTCCCACCCATGGTACCCCATACACAGCCTGCAAGGTACCACTGCTCCCCCATTCCTCTGCATGTCCCCCCCATCATGCCCCAGGAGCACATTCAGCTTGCAGCCGTTGCTGGGGATCATTTCGACTGGGAGCAGGTCTGTGCGGGAGCCTGGGGGAGCAGGGGTTGCGGTGTGGGGCAGGACTGTGTAGAGGGGAACCAGGCCAAGCTGTGGAGAAGTCTGGCCTGGTGGAGGGAGAAGTGCCAGTGAGCGAAGGGGGCCGAGGGGCTGGGAAGGGAGACGCACTCAGACAAACTCATCAGCCAGTCCCTCCTGTGCAGCCTCAGAGCACAGAACCCGTCTGCCCTGCTTCTCCCCCCAGCCCCCACCTTCCCACATGCGGCCCCCTACCAAGCTCTGCTCCCCTGCCTAGGCCAGCCGCCACTCGCTGAGGTTCCATGCGCCCAGCCCAGCCACTCGCTCCCTGGCCCATTGCACCCAATTACCGCAGCTGCCTGCCTTGTGCGCAAGCATTTTCGCAGCACGTTGCAGGGGAGGAGGGCGTTCAGCTGCCCAGGGCCTGTTGGTGCCTGTATGGATCACACACGCCCTGGGACACTGGCTGCTCCTCAGAGCCAGCAAAACAGCCTCCTTTGCGGAGGAGGGAACTCGGGATCCCCTGGGGGATGATCCCACCCAGCCCCGTCATGTGCAAAGAAGCCAGCTGACTTCATACACCCCCTTGGCTCAAGACAGCCAGGCTGTCGCAGCAGGCTCCAGGCTCCTGTCCCGGGATACCAGCCTGGCGCCCCCTGGTTACTCATGGCTCCCCTGGCCATCCCTCCAGCCCCTGCACCGTCCCCAAGCCTCTCTATCCGGTGGTGCCAAGAGAGCTGCTTTGGTGACCCCAGGGCACACAGAGGGCCTGGGCTCCCCTTGCTTGACCTCTCTGAGACCGGGCCCCTCCTGTATCAGCTCAGCGAGCTTCCGCTGAAGCCTCCTGTGGGCTCATGCAGGGGCACGTTCACCATGGGAAACACTTTTCTGTGCCAGGCCCTTCAGCCCCATACCTGGCATACAGGTCAGGGGGCAGAGATGCTTGTGCCCACGTGCTCCTGGCACAGCCACTGCTCCCATCTGACCCTGTGGGGACTGGAGAGTGCAGAGCTCCTGGCACTCCCCGGCTACAAGGCCGTAAGTGAAGGGCTCCATGTGGCACCAGTCTGGGAAGGAGCTGGAGCCCTGTCCAGACACCGATCCCTGCAGCGATGGAGCTGTACAGAGCCCTGACCCAGGCTGACTCAGGGCTCCCTGCCCTGGAACTGCTGCTGGCTGCCCATGGGTCAGGTTGATGGCCCTAGTCAGCATGGGCAGCGGGCGTTCTAGTGATCAACCTCATTGCCCCAGCCGCAGAGTCCCACTGAGGGGCTGCCCATGCCCGATGGCTGCTGCCAAGGAGCTGTGGGCCCTGGGAGGCCCTCATTCCAGTAGCCCTATGTCGAGAGAGCACATATGCCCATCCCTATACCCAGGCCTGCTTGGGGGCGGGGGCTGAGGCCACAGGCCAGCCAGGGTGGAAGCAGGGCCGAGGCAGCACACGCAGTGCGGTGGGGACGGAGCAGGTTGACGTGCCATCCCTCCTGTGTCCTGCTGCTGCTTGGAGTGGCCACAGCACCCCTGGGGATGGGAACAGGGATCCGGAAGAACCTCCGCCCCCTCCCCATTTCCCTCCCCCGCTGTCCCCACCCATGTCTCTAGCAAACCCTGGAAATCCTGCAGCCCCTGCCCTACTGCCAGTTGATGGGAAGGGGCTGACGAAAGGCTGAGGAGCAGATCACTGGCCCCTTGCCGGGCTCCAGTCAATGACAGCCACGGCTCATCCTGCCAGGAGCCCAGCCCCAGTCTCTGGAGCGGCTGTGTGCGCGTTGCTGTGGCCTGCCTGGGGCAGAATGCCCTGCACCACGGCCCAAGCCTCAGGGGCATTTGCAGGAGCAAAGCAACCGACTGATTTCCTGCTGCCAAGCTGGCTGCAGCAAAAGACAAACCCCTGGTTTCTGGCTGACACCCTGCCAAGATAATGAGCTCAACATCCCCAACCGGTTACCCGGACGGGCGTGGAGAGCAGAGTGCACCCTGTCCAACCCCTCACCTCTGGCAAACCCTCAAGCAAGCAGATGTCCTCTACAGCGCCTTTCATCCAGGAGGCTCCCGACGTGTTTCACAGACTTCATCTATGCAGCCGCTTCTGGGGTGGAACAATTTGTGGCAATGCTGTGCCGCAGTTTAGGGCAGGACGTGAAGAAGAATTCTGCACCCAACGGTAACTGCCTTGGGGATTTGTGGCTGGCAGACTCCACTCAGCTCTGCTGGAATTTGGGCACCACCCTATCCATGTTTGTTTGTCAGTATTTGTGTCTTTGAGCGTGAAGAGCTGCTGTGTGCCTGTGTGGATTGCAGTGGAGTGGGGTTGGTGTTTGGATGGGGCAGTAGAATCATCCAGTGATCGTCAAACAAGACTGGAAGTCAGGATCTGGGTCTACTGGTTCTGCTACTGAGCGCTGTGTCACCTTGGGCAAGTCACAGCAGCTGTGTGCCTCGGTTTCCCCATCCATAAAATAGGGACTAGTAATAAACACCTACCTCCCACAGGGTAGTCATGAGTTTTGATTTAATAAGGGGCTGTCCATAAATTAGGTAACATTTTTGGGGGGATTTTTTAAGACCCACCCACTCCTGGTAACATTTTGTAACAAACACGCCCACCCCTTCACGTATTATGTGGTTTGTGGCCAGCCCCACAGATGGGTAAAGCACTTTGAGAGCCTCCCATGGCAGGCACTCTAGATGGGTGAGATAGGACATGAATGTGCGTCTTTATGTCCATTATGTAGATCTATAATTTGGGCACTCTTGACTGATGTTTGCACTTGGACTCCTCCTAGACTGGTAGGAGTTGACATCTGGGCCATGTGCCATTCTTAGGTTGGCAATTAGGTTTCAGATTTGACTTGAGGTATTAATACTCTCCAGACAAATGTTTGATTGATTTGCAGACTTGCTAGAGAGGTGTCAATATAAAAGGATAAAATCAATGTACAGAATTCATTCATTTCTACGTTTTATCCTCACACAGGCCCCTCCACCAGGGGAGCAGCGAGCTCCAAAAAGCCCTTGCTCACGCGGATATTTCTCCTTGCCACTTACAGACATGTACAGTATTAATGCCTCATATGGGCCATAACTCACCGGCAACTCATGCAGCATAGACCATGAGCATGGATCACATGCAAGTGCAAACATCTTGTGTAATGGTCCATGAAATATGTTATGGGATCCTTTGGCTAAGCTCAGTGGAGTCTCTCAAAAAGATGCATAAACAGGTGAATCTCGAGCAGGAGTAGAGAGGTTATTTTACCTCTGCTCAGCACTGGTGCGACCACTGCTGGAATCCTGTGTCCCGTTCTGGTGTCCACAATTCAAGAAGGAGCTTGATGAATTGAAGAGGGGTCAGAGAAGAGCCACAACAATAATTAAAGGATCGGAAAACCTGCCTTATGGGGAAAGATAGAAGGAGCTCAATCTATTTAGCTAACAAAAGAGAAGGTGAAGGAGTGACTTGATCACAGTCTATAAGTACCTACACAGGGAACAAATATTTAATACTGGGCTTTTCAATCTAACAGAGAAACGTCTAACCCAAGCCAATGGCTGGACATTGAAGCCAGCAAGATTCAGACTAGAAATAAGGCATTCAGTTTTAATAGTGAGAGTAATTAACCATTGGGACAATTTCCCAAGAGTCATGGTGAATTCTCCATCACTGGCAATTTTAAAATCAAGACTGGGTGTTTTTCTAAAAGATTTGCTCCAATACTTATTTTGGGGCAGGTCTCTGGCCTGTGTTATACCTGGGAGGTCAGACTAAACAATCCCAGTGATCCCTTCTGGCCTTGGAATCTATGACCCTCAATTCAAGAGCTGAGGCATTCTCGAGTAGATCACAGGCCTGATTTCAACCCCATTCAACACAGTGGAAACTGCTGGCTCTAACAGCCACTGGATCATATAGCTGGGTCTAGCCTTTGTACTCAGAGACCCAATCAGTTTTGCCCTCTCTGGAGTCTGTGTCTGCAAGAACATGTATTCTGTGCAATGGAGCTTGTTTTTCACGCTGCTAACTTGGGTGTAACTGTATGGGCCAATGTCCGACTCACCAGATGGACCAGACCAGATGTAACCAGCCCACAGCATCCACCCTATGACTAGAGAGAAGGGCATGTCCGCTTAGAATAAACTTTGTCATGAAACTGTCTGTGCCTTGGGGATTATTGACCTGCCTGCATCACCCACGGCTGTGCCAGGAAATGCTGGCATCTGCTGGCCTGAGGCCTTTCCCGGCCGTGGCAGCTGGCTTGTCTTGATGGCTGGAAGGATCCACAGGGTCTCTGCTCCAGAGAAGGGTTATTGGAAGCTCCAGCGCACCAGACTGGAGTGTTAGGGGCTCAGCCCCCCCAACTCTGCAAGCCACTCGTGGTGGGGAGCAGGCTGGAGTCACTGTAGTGCCTTTCCCCGAGATCCTGCACCGCACACTCACAGAACCAGCTCTGCATTCCCAGACAAGGACAGAGCATGAGGCCCTTGGTCACCAGAGCACGGCCCTGGGACCGGGCGATGGACCAGGCTGGCAGAGGCTAGGCTCTTATTCGCAGCGCTCTGGGGAAATCCATGCCCAGCTTCCGAGTCCCTAGACCTCACCTGCTCTGCCATGGGAGCAGCAGGCCACCTCCTTTCGCTGCTGCTTCCGCAAGTGGCTGGCAGGGAAAGGCCAAGCTGCCCCAAGGAACAGCACTGCGCAGGGCCGTGGGGCCGGCAGCTTAGAGCCGTGCTCCTCCATGAGCCAGCCCAGGTCTCCTGGGAGCGCGGCTGCAGGCTCAGGGGCAGCTCTGCCCCGCTCGGGGAGAGGAGACAATTCAACCAGGGTCTGATTCATTCCCCTTTGGCCCAGTTCTGTGCACCGCCACAGCGGGGAATTGAACAGAGGTGGGGCAGGATCCAGGCAGGGCCGTGACTCCCAGGCCCCGGCCTGCAGAGGGCACCCGGGCACAGTTCTGTGCCCCAGAGTGAAGCGAGCACTCGGGCCTCCCACAGAACAGGACTTTGCCACTAGTCTGACAGCCCCCGTCTGGGCGAACGTGGGCAGCTGTCACAAGGGGGCTCTCAGGAAAGGCTGACATGGCCGGGGGGGCAGAGGAACAGCAGTGTCACAGAGCTGGGCCTGAGCCAAACCCTGGCCCTTTCTGCATGGCTCTACGCCCTGTGAAGGGGCGGTGGGAGGGGACAGACTAGTGAGAGCAGGCAGGGCCATGGGGGTGGGCGTAAGATGGGGCTTGTAGTCAGGGACCTTGGCTGCACCGGTCTTTCTTCTTGTGTCTGACCTTAGCAAAGACACACAAGGCTGGATTCCACTGGGGCAAGGCTCAGCTCAGCCCGTTGTTGAGGGGACAGTGCATGGGAAGTAGCTTCTAAGAAATCCACTTCGCTGCAACCAGCTGCGCCCTTCATTCCAGTGACCCACAGTGCCCTGCCCACCCCTAGCAATAGAAGAGGGCAAGGAGCCTGGGTGTATGACACAGGGAGCTGGGCCTTGTGCTTTACGGCAAGGGGACAGGTTCTGATCTGTTACACCGAGGTACGTCCCCTTGGCCCCATTCCCCACCTGTCGTCACTTACACTAGTGCAGAAGGGTATAACACACCCACAGTGGGAGCATTTCACACACCCCAGGCACCCCTGTAAACGTTGGCACAAGGCGACGGAGATTCGCGTGGCGCTGCGTGGGGACGGGGTTTGTCATTTCACAGGACAATTCAGGATTTCGGCTTTTTTTGTCCCCGTCGGAAATGGAACGAAGCCAGACCGTTTCACTGTGACGTGAAATTCCCCCCAATGTTCATTCTGGGGTCCATTGAAAAGTTTCATTTTGCTAAAATCAAAATGTTTCCTTCCGATTTTGACTTGGCGTTTCTGTTTTGAAGTGGCTTTGCATGGCCATTTCTGAAACGCTGAAAATGATACAAACGGTTCCATTCCAAAAAGGGGCAAAGGGCTTTTTAAAAGCATCTTCTTGCTAAACAAACCTTGCCTCGAAATGGGCTGGTCGCCACGAAACGTTTCGCTTGCAATAATTCAGTATTTTCCAGCGGAAAAACATCTTGTTGGAGTGACTGTAAGAGCTCCTCTAGATTTACTGTAGCTGAGGTCAAAGTCTAGCCCAGATCCTTAGTAATCCGGCAGCCCCACCCAGCAGGTGGTTTCAGTGCTATAAATCAGAGGCTGCATACCAACGCCCACAATTCAGGTAAAAATCGAAAGGGGAGCTGTGCCAAGACCCTGAGGGGAGCCCGGAGCGCTGTGAAGTGATATTCATCAGGATTGCTCAGGCCTTTCCTTTGATATGTCACTGGGGGGAGACACACTTTGCCGCCGGTCCCTCGCTTTCCTTTCTCTGCCCCACCAGCCAAGACACAGCCATTTTGTCCACGGAAGCAGCAGTTGCCTATGGTCTGTCCTTTTGAGAGCCTTGGGACTGTGTGGAGGGGTATTAGCCTTGTTGGTGCCAGTTCGAGTCCAGTGCCAGCTGGTGCAACTGGCCCCTCAAGGTCAGGGGCACAAAACCCGCCCACAAATCTAAAGGGATAGCATTGGTTAAACAAAGCCTCCCTTGTCCCCTGGGGGATTAACAATACACCTGGTCATCTTCTTCCTATGGCTGATGAGAGCAACAACCACACTCGGAGGGTTAAGCCAGATAATTGTGTCAGGAGTAGCGGAGTGTATCACCCTGATGCCTCCTTCATTTGCGTGAATCGGGCACTGAGTCATTACATGTTCCAGGGTCTCTTCAGGATGACCACAGTCGCACGCTGCAGAGTTTTGAATTTTCCCTTTGTGCTGCAAGTAGCCGCATTTGCCATGGTTTGTGCAGACACGGTTTAGGGTTGCTTGTATCCTTCATGGAAGATCAAAGCCAGGGATCTTCTGTGTCAGGTCTTTCACAGGGTGTTTGTTTGTGATGTCATGTGGACTTCAATTGGCTTTCCAAACTTCATCGGGCTGAAGTCACATTGTCTAAGATTAAGCACGTGAGTCCAGAAGGGCCTGCGTGACTTCAAGAGGTGCTGAGGGAGATCGCTGAGGTCCTGGTGAATGGAGAGACATTTGTTTTTCTCGATTTGCTGGACTTCCCGGAGGGTTGCGGCATCGTGGGGTGGGGGAGCGACATCTGGCAGCACGGGCAGCCAGGGTGCTGGGATCGACTCGAGGGTTCCAGAGGTGCATCACATTGCCGTGGTCAGTTGGACATCAACAAGTCGAGTGTGGCTACTTCTGGTGCAAAGTACTCGGCTTTGGAGTACACAAGGGCCAACACTGTGGTCCATAGCACTGATGCTGATGCTCCCCAGCTTGTGCCTGCCAGTTTCTGGACCAGGTTGACCCTTGTCTTCGTCTTAGCAGCTGCCTTCTCCAGGTGGTCCTGGAAGGTTAGTGTGCAATCCAGCTTCACTCCAAGACAAGTCGGAGTGGGGTCATATGGCCATTGGTGCTGAAGAAGGTCATTTCAGGGTGCGCTTAGCATTCCTGTTATCACGATGGGATGCAGTGACTGCTGGTTTGTGGGCAGTTGGCTTGAGCCTCAATTTCCGGAGATATTCCTTCCTGGTTTTTAGGTCCCATTCAAGGTGGACTCGATGACTTGAAGGTGGCTGCTTGCATTGCCAGGGCAAGGTCAACCGCATATGAAAATTTACACGACTCGGTTGGCAGCATGTTGCTCGTGTAGACATTGGAAGGCATCAGCGCAAGTACTGAGCCTTGTGGCAGCCCGTTGTTGAGGAGCTGGGGCGAGCTGACTTTGTCGCCCAAATGGACACGTAGCCGCCTACCGTTCAGCATCGTCCATAGCAGGCACAGTGTTTTGAGACAAGGGATAACCCTTGCAAGCTTCAGCATCAGGCCTTTCATCCAGACCCTGTCGTAGGCCAATGACAGGTCTGCAAAGGCTGCACCGGTCTTGGTTTTCTTCTGGAATCTAGCCTCGATGTGTGTTACAAGGGCCAAAACTTGGGCGCAGCAACTGCGTTTAGGCCACAATCCCTCTTGTTCTTCGGGGATCACTGACTCGACGAGAGGACTGATTCTCCAGGGGATGATACGTTCCGGGAGTTTGTAGGTCATGTACAGGAGTGATATCGGCCTATAGCTTCCCGGGTCATCGGTTGGCTTGCCTGGTTTGAGTATGGCAATTACTATCCCCTCCAGACAGGCTTTTGGGATTCATCCGGATTCCAAGGTTTTGGTGTCATTTTGCCAGCCAATGGAGTCCCTTGGGGCCTAGTTGATGAAGAAATTTGAGTGGGATACCATCTCCACTGGCCTCCTTCCCTTGCTGGATTGCAGCTAAACTCTCCTTTATTTTTTATCTGTGCTGCTGGCGGTGGGGTCTCGTGGAGGGATGGAGGTCGTTGCTCGGTGTAGCTAAGGATGGATCTCTCCCTTGGTGGTTTTGCCGAGCAGTCCTTTTGTGCTCTCTGCTGGTTTGGAGGCTGTGGAGTCGGGAAGTATTTTGATCTTTGGGCATGATGGTTGTAATCACATTGCCAGCGAGCGGAGTGGAAAGTTGCTCATGGTTTGGGGTCGTCATTAGAACAACGGACTTCAAGAATCAAGGGCCAGATCCTTCCCTGGTGCAAATGGGCAGATGTAAATGACTAGACTGCAGCGATGGTGATTTACACCAGCTTCCTGCAGCCTCACCATGTTACACCAGCCAAAGATCTGGGCCCAAAAGTATTTTCGAGCCTTCCTGCTGTTTGTTCCTGTCTCCAATTTCCCTCCGCTCAGCCAGTGCTGGGAGATAGTCGCCTTCCCCCTCGCTGCCGGCCTGTGGCCTTGCTGGCTCTCCTGCGTTAATAGAGAGCAGTTCGCTGGGCCTGAGGAATGCCTGCTCTGCCCTTTGTCTACTCACTTGTGTCATATGCTAGTGGTTCACACTCCCCCACAGGTGTGAATCAAGGCACAGGGTGCAAAGCCAGAGAACTGAACCCAGTGGCATTTGGCATCCTCGGCTGCACAGGATCAGTTCAGTGCCAGAAATTGCCCCTTATCATTGATATTTTAAAATATGGGCCGTGAAGACATGGCTGCCCCTAGTAAAATCGCATGTTTAATACACAAATGTAACCAACTGTTGGGTCTAAAAATACCGGAAGGGTCCCTTCATAGCCAAGCCCAGCTTGCCTCCCTCCACGGCATGGGGAGGTTATTTTAGAAATAGAATTTTCTACCTGTTGGGAAAAGGTTGAAACTTGGTAGTCAACTACTTTTGCTTTGGGGAGGGGGGATACCTGGAGGGTTCTATTATGGGACTGGCCACTGAGTCATTGTCTCTTCTAGATGGAGTCACTGCTGCATTGTGACTCATTTTCCCCATCTGTATAATGGGGGGACTGATACCAGCCCAATGGCCACGCCAGAGGAATAGACCTTTACATCCCCCAGCTCTTTACAAGCTGTGACTGGTTGATGCACCTCTCGGTTCTCCCCAAACCCCCACCCACTCGATCTGGATCAAGGAGTGTCACAAAGAGATGGATCCAAAGAAAAAATCCCAGATCCAGACAGCCTGGTTTTGGGGCACAGGCCCATCTCTAATCATAACCCCCATTATACAGATGGGAGAAACTAAGGCAAGGAGAGACTCAACATGAAATCCAACTTGTGCAGTACTGTACCATCAGGGAAAATCCTTCCTGATCTCAGCCGGCCATGGGGGTTGGCCCTGAAGCATGAGCATGGCGCCTCCTGGTGAGCAATGGCAATGCTGTTCAGGGACACTGGGATGGCAGCGCTTCCTGGTTTTCAGCTCACTAAGCGTCGTTCTTGTCTCCCCAGGCGAGCGATGATGGGGAGAGCATCGGGCACTGCCCCTTCTGCCAGCGCCTCTTCATGATTCTGCTGCTCAAGGGGATCCCCTTTACTCTGACCAAAGTGGATATGAAGGGGTGAGGACACAATGGGAACCATGGACTATGGTCAGCGTGGCCCCAGGACGCTACCCCACCCACCTGCATGGTTTTACCATCGAGCCCCCTGCCAGTCCCCCAACTCCCCCTTTCCTCTGGCAGTGCGTCTGCCTGGCTGACTCACACCCAGCGCTGTGGCTGCCAGCTCCCTGACTGTGCCAAACAGCCCCGGGATCCGGGCGGAGGCGCCACACAGACCACAAGACTGGAGAACACAAAGAATTGCCGGGAGGGCGGAGGGGCAGGAGGGTTGGAGTCTCCTGCTGCAATCATCCCCAGCTCGCTCATGGAGCAAAGCCTGGTGGCAGCACTGAGGGGCTGGGAAGGTGGCCCTGGCTGCTGTCTGGTGGGACAACGCTGCAACCCCCACCCTGCTACCAGTGCCAAGGGGGGGAGAATCCGTCTGTCTGAGCCCTGAGGGCAGCCGCTTCCCATGGCCAGGGCTCCTCCTAGGCAGCCCCTTCCCACGGCAGAGCCCCGCGCAGTCGGCCGGTTGGAGGGCAATCACCATGCAGGGTGCAGCAGTCGCGGGCGCTCAGCCCTTGGGAGCCCTTGGCAGCACTGGCCAATAGCCGGCATCGGGGCAGCCTGAAGCCATTGTATCACTGCCCTCTGCAGCCAGGAGGAGGGTGACCAGCACCTGCTGCCCTCTGCCCGCGCCAGCCCTGTGGCAATGCCCTGGGGTCACCGAGAGCCTCTGCCCTCCCCCTGCAGGGCCCCGGATGTGCTGAAGGATTTTGCCCCGGGAGCCCAGCTGCCCGTGCTGCTGTATAATGGGGAGCCCAAAACCGACACCAACAAGATCGAGGAGTTCCTGGAGGAGACCCTGGGCCCCCCAAAGTGAGTGGGGTCAGCTCCTCCCCCGAGAGCTGGGTGTCCCGTGTGGGCACAGCAAGAGATTGGCCCCATGGGGGAGGGGCTGGGGGCATCAATCCAGAGCCGGGAGAGGAGTCCCTGCGGTGATGGGAGGCAAGGTGGGCTGGGGACTCGGGGCCAGGCAGGGTGAGAGGGTCAAGGGGGCACAGGTGGGACCAGTGGGGGAGGATGTGGGGAAATCATGGATGCGGGAAGGGAATGGAGTGACAGAGGAAATGGAGCAGGATGGAGAGGAGGGTCGGTTCTCAGGGCATTGCACTGAATTCTGGTGCCCAGGGCAGAGAGGCACGGTCTGAGCCCCCAGCCCCACCACAGCCCCCTCTCACTCCCTCCCTTTGCCTCCTGCAGCTTCCCCAGTCTGGTTCCCCGGTACAAGGAGTCCACCACGGCCGGGAACGACATCTTCCACAAGTTCTCCGTGTTCATCAAAAACTCGCTGCCGGCCCAGGACGAGGGTGAGGGACTTGGCTCACCAAGGGACGGGCAGGGTGTGTGTGTGTCCACATGCAGCCACATGGGGGTAACACTGCGGCCACCACCAAAGCCCTTGGCCTGCTCACCCTCCTCCCCGGACCCCTCCCCCCCCCAGTGCTCCCCCACGGCACTGCATGTACTCGCTGCTGCGCCCCTTGCTGTGATCCTGGAATCCAGTGGGATCCTGTGAGCAGATGGGACAGGACGGGGCGAGGGGCCACACTCACCCAGCAGCCTCCCCTGACCCCCTTGCAGCTGAGCAAGGCCACGGCCTGGCTCTCCAGTCCAGCCCCTCCTCTGCTGCTGGCCCTTGTCATGGCACCGACTGTGGGGGTGAAGGGCTGGCTCCGGAGGGGCTCTCCATTCCCCCACCAACACGGGTCGATTCTGCCCTGGAGGGGCGCCCCCAAGAGGCCGGAGGGGGTTCACACCCTGGTGCATCCAACCATCTGCTGCTCTGCCCAGCCCCTGATAGAAACCTAGGGGTGGGGAGAGCCGGGGTCCTCACTGCCCTGGTGTGTGTGTGTGTGGGGGGGGGGGTTACTCCGGTGCTGCCCCATTCTGGGGGTGACTAGGGAGGCTGGCAGGCTGGCGCCACCCCGCAGGAAAGGCCACCTCCCCCACGTGCAAATGCCTCGGGAGCCCCCAGGTTCCTCTCGCACAGGGGCGAGGGGTGCCCGCAGTGCCGCGTCCCTTGAGGACCCCAGCACCGGCCCAGGGCAGGTGCCAGCTGTACAGCGACTCTCCGCCCTCCACCCGCAGTGCTACAGAAGAACCTGCTGAAGGCCCTCCTGAAGCTGGACAGGTACCTGAGCACCCCCCTGGAGTACGAGCTCGCCCGGGACCCCAGCCTCACCGTCTCCCAGAGGAGGTTCCTGGACGGCGATCAGCTGACACTGGCCGACTGCAGCCTGCTGCCCAAACTTAACATTGTCCATGTGAGTATGGGTGCCCCGGGTGGGACCCCCACAGCCACCGCCAGCTCCCCCACCATCTCCAATCCATACGACCCCCCCCAGCCACTACCCCCTACCCTTGTGGGCCCCCCACAGGCACTGCCAGCTGTACAGACTCTGCCAGCCCCCCACCACCCCACCAACCACCCGTACCCCTGTGGGCACCCCACAGCCACCACCAGCTGTATGGACACCACCAGCCTGCCTACCAGCCCCCACCCATACAGCCCCCCACCCACCAGCCCCCACCCATATGGGCCCCCAGCCACCCCACCATCTCCCTCCCATATGGCTCCCCAGCCACTGACAGCCCTCCCCACCAACCCCCACCCGTATGCCCCCCCCACCTACCACCAGCTCCCCCCCATTATCCTCTACCTGTACGGCCTCCCCAGTCATTGCCTACCCACACTCACCCACTCTTCCCCCCGCGATCTAGAACATCCCCTTCACCCCACCCCCAATCTGTGATGGCCCACCGCCCACCATTCGGCCCCATGCCCTGTACACCAGGCCCCACCTTGCCCAAATGAGTTTCTCTGACACGGGAGCGGATCGCAGACCAGAGCCCAGGAGCCAGGCAGCTCTGTCCTCTGGCACAGCGTGCGTTATTCAAGCCTGCGAGGAGTTGCTATGGGGAGGGTGGGTTAGCTGTGGGGCCATGGGGGCTTCCCAGGGCCAGGTGGGTTGGATGAGGGGTAGTTCCGGGCTGAGCTAGTTAGCTGTAGGGGCAGGCAAGGTGGGTTAGCTATAGGGCCAATCCAGAGCTGGGCAGATTAGCTGTGGGGGCAGGTAGGGTAGGTTAGCCAAGGGGGCATGGGGCCAGAGCAGAGCTGGGTGGATTAGCCGAGGGGGCGCGGGGGTCTGTCCCAGGCCAGGCAGGTTAGCTATGGGGGAAGGCAGGGTGGCTTAGCCAAGGGAGCATTGGGCCAGCCCAACTTTGGGTGGGTTAGCAGTGGGGCCAGGCAGGGTGGGTTAGCCAAGGGGGCGCAGGACTAACCTGGAGCTGGGCAGGTTAGTCAAGGGAGGGGGGCAGCCCAGAGCTGGGCAGGTTAACCGTGGGGCAGGCAAGGGGAGTTAGCCGAGGGGGGCACAGAGCCAGCCCAGAGCTGGGCAGGTTAGCAGAGGGGGGGGTGCAGGGCCAGCCTGGGACCGGAGGAGGATTTGTCCATTGGGACACTCCCTCCATTCACCCCACCTCTGTCCCCAGATCGTGTGCAAACACTACCGGCAGCTGGGGATCCCCCAGGAGCTGCGCGGGGTCTGGCGCTACCTGGACAGTGCGGGTGAGGCCAAGGAGTTCAAATACAGCTGCCCCAAGAGCGAGGAGATCGTGCAGGCCTATCGCACCGTGGTGAGGCCACTCAAGTAGCCAGAGCCCGATGCTGCCTCTACTCAGCCTGGCGCTGCCTTGTGCCCGCTGCTCCCGGTGCCAGTGCTGGAGAGGGGCCTGGCGCTGCCCTGGTCCTCCTCCATCTCTCTGCCTTGCTGCCCATGAACATCAGACAAGGGTTGAGGGAACTGGAGCCACTGCCCTTCTCACCGCCCCTGGGCTCAGCAGCCTCGGGGCTAGGCCAGCCTGGACTCCTGTGGGGCAGAGGTAGCTGCACCCCCTTCGCCAGTCAGGACTCTGCAGCAGAACACAGGACAGGACCGGACCTCCTGGCTCCTCAAACCCAGTCCCCATCCCCTTCCTGTACTTATTGGGGGGCAGGGGGGGCCTCATTTGGCACCTCTTCCTCCCCTCCCCCCACACAACCCTCGCTGCCAGAGCCTCCTCTTGGCAACTCAGCTAACACTCCCCTTTCAGCTCCTGCTCCACCATCTGCAGAGAGGGCAGCCTCGGGCTGTGGCCCCAGCCTGTGGAGAGGGCCACCCAGGGCAGGGCAGATGAGCCCGGGAGAGGTGAGGGGCAGAGAAGAGCAGTGGGGGCTGAGAAAGTTGCATGATCCTCCCTGGCCAGGGGGTGCAGCCGCCCCTGGGCTCAGCCACGCTCTCGGCAGCGGTGCTGCTGGAGGGGCCATGTCGGCAGTTACTGTTCGAAACAGTTCGAAACAGGCCAGGCTGAGGCAGCTCCCCAGAAGCCAGCGGGGAGACGGGGGCCGGAGCACCCACAGCAGCAAAGGCAGCCGACGCCCGCCCCAGGAGACGATCGCGTGGGGCTGGGCTGGTGCAGCCGCTGCGGGGGAACCCATGTGGCATCACCCAGCCTTTGAAGATCAGCCCAGGGCCCAGGATTGCTGTGCAGTGTCCGGGAAGCCCTGTGTGGCTCAGTAGGGCTGCCAGTGCTGGACTACGGGCTGGCGACTCCTGGCTACCAGCAAGCAATCGCCTTTGGCAGTTGCTCAGCCCAGTAGCTGGACCCTCCTTCCCAACTGGGAATGAGTTTGTCTCCCCCACCTGCTATGGGGGAGGGGGTTACCTATATTATGTCAGAGCATTTAAAATCAATAAATAGGAAAGCAAGCAGGTGGTGATGTCATGAATGCACAGCCTGCTACAGAGATGGGGCAGGGCTTGAGGGCAGATTCTCACCCCCACCCACCCCAGCTCCACTCTGCCACAGGGGGACGGGATACCCGCAAGGCGCTAGATACATCTCCTGCCTCTACAACAGCCCTGCGGAGAGTCTTCAGACCCCGACCCTCGACAGCGCCTCCCTACAAACGTCCCCTGCGTGCGGAGTGGGATCTTTGCAGGAGAGACAATCAAAGCAGGCTGGAGTCATGGGTTTATTTAGAATAAGTTACAGACACACAGCGTGGAGTTAACACATTGGTGGAAAAGTCGTTAAAACAGTAATTCATGCCAAGCTCCTTGGCGGAGCGAGGGAGACGGCCTGCCAGCAGCGGGGGACTGAAGGGAGCAGCTGCGGGGCATGGGCTCGACCCCCTGGGCCGCGTTTTGAGAAGGGTAGCCACTCTGCCCAGAGCTCAGGCCATGGCCTCCGTTGGAGGTTCTGCTCCCCGCCGTGGCTGCATGGCTCGTGGTTGTAGTGGAGGGTTCCTGGCCCTCAGATTGCAAGTGCCATGTCCACTCCCCACGATGTGGTTGAGCACAGGGCCGAGCAAGGCTCTCAGCATTCACACATGGTGCGTGGCAGGAGGCTGGAAGTTCCTAGGTAGGGCGGTAAACCACCACAGTTTGCACAGGTCATTAAAAAGCTTCATTAAGGGGATGCACATCAGAGGGGTCCAGGCTGGGTCAGGAGTCTTCAAAATCCACCCCGGTCGGTGCCTTCTTACTGGAAGAGAACTGGGGTTTGCCAACTTTCTAATTTCTGAAAACCAGACTCTCCACCCCCCAATCTTGTCTCTTCCCCAAGGCCCCACCCCTTGCCCAGCCTCCTCCTCTGAAATCCCACCTCTTTCCCCGAGGCCCTGCACCCCACTCGCTCCTCTCTCCCCCCACCCCTTTTAGCTCAATCTTCTCCACCTTGCTCCTCCACCAGCTGGGCCCCCTCTGCTCTGGGGCTGGGACGGGAGCTGCAGCCCGCTGCCTGCCGGCCTGCCCGTGATGCAGGTAGGAAGGAGGTGGCCACAGCTGAGAAGGAGCTGGTGCAGGTTGATGACCCATGCTGACCGGACTTTGGGTGTCCGGTCAATACACCTGACCGGACACCTGGCCACACTAAAGAGAACAGAGGAAGGGGTTGAGTCGTTGGCTGCGGTACTTGGACACGCAAACTCAGAGGGCCACATTGGCAGCTCTGCAGCTGCCAGCCGTCGTACAAACCCTTCCTGATCGAGTCTGCCCAGGCTGGCTCCAGGTGGCCATCGCAGGTCACTGGGCTCCGGGCAGTGACCCGGGGCTGCGGCTCAAAGGCTGGGAGAGGAGCAGATGCTGGAGGAATTACCTTTTGAATCCCGGGTTAATGAGAGACTCTCCTGGGACTCGTCTCTTGGCTGTCATGGCTGAGCCGCCTCCCCTGTTCTTCCTGGGACTCAGGTCTGCTCAGAAAGGACGAGAGCCTCTGGTCAAAGTGCTGCTGAGGCCAGGCCAGGGTGAAACCTTGTGTGGGGACATTAGGCTGCATTTACTCAGCCTGGGAGCCACAGAGAACCACGGGGTCTGTCTGTGGCTAGCAGCCTCTATAAAGCCATTACCGGCAAGCCACCAGGGCCATGCCAAGTGGGTGCTTTTGGGCAGAAGGGTCCCAGTTCCATCCTCGCTGCTGTTGCCGCGTGCCAGGTTGCCCCACTGAGCGGCAGAGGCTCCAGGTTTAAGGTGGTGTTTAGAGAGGGACCCGCTCCTAGCGAGCTGTGCTGGAGTGGCACTGGCTTAAGAGCAAAGTCCAATGAAAGGGCAGGATGTTTCAGCGCTTGGCAACGTTCCCACTGTGAATCCAGCTGGAGGGACGCTAGAGCAATGCTGGCCAGCATGTGGTATTGGTGGAGGGTCTCAGACACACCCCATGCCCCAGGGCTGAGTTATTGTCGCCATCGGAAGCGAATTCTCGATTCCCTGACTTTCAGTGACTATCCGTGAACCCCAACGTTGCATTAACATGGGGCTGGGGGGGGGGGGGGGTGCATTTAAATCCGTGGTGCACAGGGGAGTTCTGGAGAGTGAATGGATCCAGCAGCAAGAAACCTTATGTGGGACAAACTGCAAGCAAGGCAGCAAAACCCTGGCAACCATCCCGTCCCTACCTGGGATCAACAGCCTTTGGCTCTGGAGCAGGTTCTTCTCTGGACTGCATGAAGCAGCAGCATCCTCTGCAGCTAAGAGAAGGAGACAGACGACGTCTGGTCAAGGTTTGCCCCCGGTGCAGCGTACACAGCCCTGTGCTCCCAGACCAGCTGCTGCGGGCAGCGGTCAGCACCACCCGGGGGGAGGCGCAGAGCAAATGGGAGAAGAGCCAAGTGCACGTGGGCGTAGAGTGATGCTTGCACAGCTGGACTTGAAAATACCATGCTCCCCCCGAGCAGCGTTCTCCTCCTAGTGCCTCCCCCATAACCCTGCCCTGCACCCCGCAGTGGGTCACCATCAAACTCCCAGGGCAGGGACCGCTGTGCCAAAAAGGTCCGTTTGCACTCTGTCATCTCCAGCTGGGCGGTTACATTCACACTCGGCCACCACCGGGTTTTCTAGGCTGTCTCCTCACATCCACCGGCCCCAACAGCCCACAAACAGCCGCAGGCCTTTACTCTTCTGTAGCCAGCAGAGGTCCTGGCAGGCTCCGGCTAGAAACCAGTCCAACTATGGCTTCTCACCAGCCTTTCACACTCCCAATCGCTGCACCCCCGCAGAGCAACAGCCCTGAGGGCTGGGCCCCCTTCCATGACTGTGTGTGGGAGAGGCAAGGGGGGATGCAAGTTACCCCAGACTCAGAGGAGGGCAGCACAACCCCATCAGCACCCCCCCCCCCAGTTGGCTCTGTACCCCAGTATGCTCGCCACACACAGGCTGGCCCAGTCGCAGCTCGGTTTTCCAAGTGCAGGTAAAACATTTTCCTTCGTTGTAGGTGGCCAAGGTGCAGCCACCTCCAAGCACCAGCTTCCCACATGCCCTGAGAGCCATAATGAGGAATCTGCCCTTGCCCAGCCAGGAGGGGCTGCCCTGAATTACAGCAGTGGGCAGCAGATGGCAAGATAATGGCAGCTGAAATCAACGTTCCCCTCCCCTGACTCCAAAAAATGTCCACACGTGCACACGGTACCTTCAAGACGTTTCTCCAGGCTGCTGACACACCCCACTAAGCCAAACATCAACGCCTGCAACTGGTTCCTAGCTTCAGAGCAGGGTAGCTTGAACAGGTCAAAAGTCAAGCTCCAGGTACCTTCCTTCAGCTGCAGGGTGGCTTTGCTGTCATGTACTGTCAAGGCAGCAGCTCTGTGCTCAAAGGCTTCTCTGTGCAAGGACGAGATTGGCGTGAGACAAGGGTTTCCAGACCCACCAAAACGAGCCCCGATTGTTCGTTCCCAGGCGGAAGATCTCACCTTAGAGCTCACCTGAACTTTGTGCTGTAATCTTCAGAAGGACACATCCCACTCTGGGCCTTCTGAAAGAGAGAGACCCCCAGAGGAAGGCTTAGCCGCCAGTGACAGATACAAGGGGCCTGATCCCGCTCCGCCGTGTGCAGCCCCTTACACCAGCGAGCACGGGGACAAAGCACATTCTGATTTTACAACCACTCTCTACTGGTGGAAGCAGCCATATGAGGTGCAGGCCAAAGGCAAATCAGGCCCTAGAGTCATGGACTGGCATTGAGCTATTTCACAGCGACTCCATCACACCTGCCTCTTCATCGCAGAGGGGAGGACTCCTTCCTCCCACCGAACGAGATCATTAGTCACCAAATGACTGCTGGATGACCTCGCAGAGAGCAAGCACCCCTCTGGGGTGCATGGAGCACGTAGTTACTGCTACCTGCACTGCTACAAATGCGGGCCTTGTTTCTAAGTTGAATTTGTCTGGTTTTAATTTCCAGCCGCTGGTTCTTGTAGTTCCTTCTCCACTACACTGCAGAGCACTTCAGTACCTGGTTTTTTCTTCCCTGTTAAGGTACTTATACATAGGTTTGGAAAGAGTTAATGTTTATGGATATCAGAAAACACTGATTTCTGCACATACACACACAAACAGATGAAAAATTTCCACTTATAATAATCAAAACTTAGAGATAGGCAAAGTAAGAAAAATGCCACCCGAGAACTTATTAGAAGTTGATTGAAGGACATTTATTTTGTACATTTTGACATGTGATGCTGACAATGTGTGTTCTAATTGTTATAAAGCTTTAACTTTTTAAATCTCAACATCAACTGTCATTTAATTATTGTCTGACCCGCACTAATTGCCCACAACTGTAAAAATTTAAATACATGAAAATATTAATTTTTTTTAAAAGTTAACATTGATATTAGCCCTCAAAATTATAAAAAATAAAAATTGAATTCTGCCAAGTGAACTTTTCCAGGCACAATAAATATCAATTATTGTTCCTAACAGCTTGGATAACAACCTCTGAAAGTTATAATTAGAGACATTGGTTCTCGTACGATTATTTTTTCCTGATTTGCTCTGCTTATGTTTTTAAAGGAGCCAAACTATTGCTTTTTAATCCATGTTTTTAAAACATTGCTCTCCTAAAATGTATATATAAAGTTTAACACCCCCCTGGGCCACCCCACATTTGCAGGTCCCCTTTAAGTTGACTTGATGTGCGTGGTACCCATTGTGACTGGCATCAGCCACCCAAGGTTGGAACCTGCACAATTGTTACCTACATGTCCTTCCAGCTTCTCCAGGGTGAAATCAGTACTCCACACCTCAGATGCATTGGTTACACTGGGGAAACAAGATGGGATGAAGTTAAAGGGACCTTATAAAGGTGACATCTAGCCCATTAAAAAAAAAAATGGTTGAAGTAGTTTGGGGCCCCATACCAGCTGTGGTTTTTACAATCACAGTGTCCTGTGTTTAAGAATTGTTTTACTCTCTCCTTTTACCCTGGGGAAGACCGGCCCAAACAGGGGAAAGTGACTTACCTGCTGGGAACTGACTATACCAGGGAACCAGAGAACTGTAGAAAGAACAGGAGTACTTGTGGCACCTTAGAGACTAACACATTTATTTGAGCATAAGCTTTCGTGAGCTACAGCTCACTTCATCGAAGCTTCCCTCCATTCATCAAAGTGAGCTGTAGCTCACAAAAGCTTATGCTCAAATAAATGTGTTAGTCTCTAAGGTGCCACAAGTCCTCCTGTTCTTTTTGCGGATACAGACTAACACGGCTGCTACTCTGAGAACTGTAGGACACACAGAAAGAAGCTATTTCTCTAA
Source organism: Chelonia mydas (assembly GCF_015237465.2). Lineage (NCBI taxonomy): Eukaryota > Metazoa > Chordata > Testudines > Cheloniidae > Chelonia > Chelonia mydas. The sequence goes on from NC_057857.1 coordinate 5,480,036, forward strand.
TCTCTTTCAGATACAGCTGTGGGTGTGAGTTGTAACAAGAGCATGTTGAACATTCAGACAGAAATGCACTTTTGAGGTGGCATCCCTTTAATACAGAAAGCAGAACAGTTCACATCGAGAGAGCTGTATTCTCATTCCTCACTGGTCCCTTTAAAAACCCCTGGCACCGGCAGTGCAAAGAATCATAGAATATCAGGGTTGGAAGGGACCTCAGGAGGTCATCTAGTCCAACCCCCTGCTCAAAGCAGGACCAATCCCCAATTTTTGCCCCAGATCCCTAAATGGCCCTCTCAGGGATTTAACTCACAACCCTGGGTTTAGCAGGCCAATGCTCAAACCACTGAGCTGTCCCTCCCCCCTAAATCAAGCCCAAAGGCAAATTAGGTCCCCTTTAATGATTCCCTTTGTGCTGCTAGGTGGAGGGAAAACCGAGATCCGGGCCCTGGGATTCGTTTTTTAAAAAGGGGAGCACAGATTTAGATACCAAGTTTACACAGATCTGGCAATTCCGAGACTCCCACCTCGGGTTAGTTTCTTAGCGGGAAAGAAACTCTTCTCTTGCGCGATTTGCCACGGGTGCAAGGAGATCATGCGGGAGAAACGGACACGGACGGACCCACATCTCCACTGTCCCAAGGGAACCCCCCAAAGAGGGAAAAGGCGGCGGAAATAGCGCAGCACCCGATCGGCTGGGGCCACCCGAGGCGCCCCTCACGCGGGGAAGCCCGTGGCAGGTCTGGAAACGGGGCTTTGCATCAGCCCGGCCCGGGCCGCCCCTGGAACCGCAAACGCGGCAGGCGGAGATCGAGCCAGGCCCACAGCCGAAGCCCCCGGCCCCGCGCCGAAACCAGGCGGCTCCTTCCCGGCGTGGAAGCGGAGCCCCGGGAGCCCCGCGTGCTGCGTCCGGGGGGCAGTAACCGGCTCCCGGCCGGGAGAGGGGCCCGCGCCGCAGCCACGGGCCCCGGGTTTGCGGGTCGAGCCCCGCAGGAAGCAGGACCCCCCGCAGCCGGTTACCCACCCCGGGAGGCGGAGCAGCCGCGGTTCACGGGGCCGGGGGCGTGCAAACCGCACGGGCAGAGCTCGCACGGCGCGGGGGGGGGGGGGTAATTGCCCCAGACGCTGGGGGGGGGGGCAGGTCCTGCAGCAGGCAGGGAAACTGCCCCCCCGCAGAGCTGGGATGCGATCGCAGGGGCCTGAGCCCCGCCTGAGCCCCCTGGCCTGGTGGGGGGGGGGGCTCCCTGCAGCCTCGCGCCCCCCCGGGGTACCTGGGGCGGGGGGGGGGGTTAATGCCCCGCACTTACTAGATATTGAAGCCGCCGCTCTCCTGCGCGCCGCAGTAGCACAGATACTGCTGATCCCCGACCCCCAGGGCGTAAAAGGGCCCCGCCGGCTCGGCCATGCCTGGGGGGGGCCCAGGGTGCGGGCAGCTCGGCCCTAGCGGGGCTGGGGGCCGCGCCCCAGGCCAGAGGCTGGGGCAGGAAGGGGCCGGGCTGCGGGGAGGGGCGAGCGCGTCTCTTTCAACCTCCCCGCCCAGCTTAAAGGGGACGCGGCGAGGCGGCCGGGGGCGCAGGCGGGTTCCCGCTTTTCGTGCCGAATGGAAACGGGTTTCGCTCTGGATTGAACCAGGGTTTGCCAGGACGTGCTTAGTCTGAGCCAGCAGGAGCGCAGCTGGCTTCAAGGAGACAAGACGCCGCCTGGGGCACATGCCCGGCTGCGCAGAGCCGGGGAGCAGAGAGCCTAGGCCAGCCAGGCAGCGGGGCTGGGGGGAGATTTCGATGTTTGGCCTCCCCCCGTGTCTGATCCCTCCGGAGTGAGGTCTGTGACCCAGGCCGCAGAGCAAACGGGGAGGCGTGCCGGCTTGAACCGAAGAGCCGCGCCTGGAGCTGGCCCAGGCTCATGCTGCGGGGACTGGGCCCAGAGGGGACACACCAGGCTCTGACCGGGGGTTACACTATTAGAAACACAAGAAAGACACTTGTTGTTCAGGTTACAGGCTCCTGTCCTGATTCTCTCCTGCCTGCGCTGTGTGAAGCTATTTCCACCAGTGCAAAGAGAAGCATAACACGGGTCACCTGGCACATGCTGGGTGCACCTGCCAACCCAAGGTGCAGGGCGTCCATTTCATCTTTGTCTGAGTGAACGGATAGACATGGGTGCCAAGGGGAGATTTCATCTCTCCCTGCTGGTGCGGGGAATGGTCACACAATCCTATTCACACACCCCTTCTCCCCCACCCCACCCCCCCACCCCAGGGTGCAGAAACAAGACAAACCAGGATCACTAGTTCCAAATGAGAGTTTCTCATTCAAAAGATAAGCGGCCTGCCGGTCTCTGCCTTCTCCCTTCTCACCAGCAAGCACTAAATCACCTGCACAGGGCAACAGACACATCTGACAGCTGGCACATGGGAGAAAATCATTTAATCCCTGACCCTGCATGGGCACAAGCATCTGGATGTGCAGCTCCGACTGCAGGATTGGGGCTTTTGTTCGCTCTCTTTGTCAGTGATCTAAAATTCTTTCCTGCTTTCAGTGGGAAGGTTGACTTTTATAGCAGGAAATATTGGATCCCTCTTTATACATTATTTCCTTTATGTATATTTTCATCTGCAGGCCAGAATTGGTTTACAGTGGTTTTGTGCCCATTGTTACAGGGGTATTCCCCTTTAAATGTGGCATGACAACAAAGCAACTGACAACTACAGTAACTAACTGGAGTAGCTAAGGGCCTTCCCGCCCCAGGCAGGGCTTCCCTTTGATTGGCGGCATGGGACATCAATCTTCTGCGATGGGGAAGGCCCCTCTCCCCCGGAATGCCACAGTCCATGAGATGTGTACACACACTGACACTAGGGCATTGGCTGCAGGGAGCCAGGCTGAAAGGAGCAAGGAGCAGGCAAGGCACTAGGAAAAACTTAACACGATGCAAACTCCTGGGTTTGCACTTTCCCTTTCCTGGTTGTGACTCTGTGACTGCTGCTTCCTGACCCTCCTAGTGCTAAAGAGAGAAACAGCTGGGGGAAGGGGCAGGGGAAAGAACAGACCTGGGGGCAAGTGGCTGTGGGGTTGCTGAACCTCCGCTTGGTGTTTCCTACCCAACGGAGGTGCCAGGGCAGGTTTATCTTTTCCTCTGGAGACTGCAGTGAGCTGGAGCGAGATCTGGAAGAAAGGAGTTGGGAGTGACCGCTCTCTTGGCCATGTTTGCTCCCATGTCTTTTCCAAGGAGGCAGATCACTGGAGCTCCTGGTAGCCGTTCTGTCCTTTCAGCCACCTGTCTGGATGAATCTTTGCAGCTGCCTGACTAGACATCTCTGGTGGCTCCTGTAGATACTGGCAGGCGGAAGGGAGGAGGCTTCTTGGGAAGTTTGCTCCTGGTCTGCCCTACTGAGGACGCTGCTGAGATGTGCAGCCCCTTCCCCCTGCTGCTTTCCCCAGACCCCCAGCAGGTGTTGCAGGCTGTCCAAGGCCTTGTGGCTGATCTTCACAAGGACAAAGAAGGCATGCTGGAGGTTTTCTTGGGAGATGCTGAGTGCGAAGAGTATCTGGGGGCTCTTTGTAGACTCCTGGCTTCTCCCGAAGTGAGGTGAGTGAGTGTGGGACTATTCCCCATGTACGGCGTAGTGGGGATACCCGTGTGACATGGTGTGCTTATCTATGACTCCCCTGCTCTCTCACACCATCCACTTCTATGGCGGCTGCTTCTAACTAGAGATGGACCCAGACTGGACCCTCCTAGCCTGGCACAGCCAGATCCACCCTGCCTCATTCCATGCGGTCTATGAATAGATGCATTGACTGAGGCCGGGCAGTTCAGATGCCCTGACCGAGGGACCATCCAGTGCAGGACACAGTGGTCTTTGGCTCTGTGGGGTTTAGATTAGATGATCCTTGTGGTCCCTTCTAACCCTATGGTTCTATGATTCTCTCCGGCATGTGATGGGAATTCATTGTTTTATCATTTTCCTTTAAAAAATAAAACAGGAAAATTCCACCCACAAAAAGTCCATAAAGGGATGAAGGTGGCAGAGCGAAGCACTAAAACATCAGGAAATGCCGAGGATCAGTTTGTCCCGGTGACTTTAACCCTGCCCCTGCTGTGTCTACATTTCAGTTCAGTCTTTAACCAGATGGGCCCATGCTATTTTCGACAGGCCCTCTGCCTCATTCAGCTCATGAGATTGCTTTAAATCCAGGGGACTTTAAAGATAATACAGTTGGGCTCTGTTTATTGACCTGCTGGGGTTTGCTACGTTTTCAAGCTCCTCTCTGCGACCACTAACAGACTTTTTTCCCCTCCCACATGACAGTTGCCAGTCTCACCTACTCCAGGAGCTGGGGCTTTAAGAAGAAAACACTAACCATCGTTACCAGCAGCATGGGGTCCATAGTGAATAAGGCAGGGGGACTGGCTCTCCACAGACGTGTGTAGTTACTGGAGTGTAAATTTAGAGTAAACCCACAGACCCGCCAGTGTGTGGAGAGCATGTTGGTACTTGCACTGGGCGGGACAGAGGATGTGGAGTGGAAGACACAGGGGTGAGCGGTTAAACAGAGGACATTGAACCGTTGCCCTGTTCACTGAACACAGTCAAGCCTACGCTTGAGCCCCTCACCCAAAGCCCATAGGAATCAAAGGAAAGTTTCCCCTTGATCTCCCTGAGCTTTGGATCAGCCCCTAAATGAAGCCTAGGATCTGGGCCTCACTCTCCTGTGCTCTAATCCCCAGACCCTGTGTCCTACAGAGACTGGACAATGGGCGGCTCCCGCTCTGGTGTTTGCTCTTGCAGGGTTGTTGCCAACACCCTTAACAGGCCCTGGGAAGATAAATGGCTCCCATTAGGGTTAGGCTGTTACAGCCGGTGCACAGCTACAAAGGAAGGCAAAGAGGCTCTGAGCTTGGCAGGCACCGTTCCCGGGTGTGGCGCTGCCATTCAAACCAAGAGGGGATCAGACCCCAGCCACTTGGTTAGGGCTGGGCCTCTCGGAGCCACGGCCTGGCCTGAGTTTCAGTCTCCAGGCAGTCCCGCAACAGCTGTCGAACCCTAGTCTCCCTTGTGCCCCGCTGCTCAGTTGTTTGGCGCAGCTGCTGCCCTTGCAGGGTGGCACCCTCAGCGCCTGGCTCTGCACTAGCTGGATTCTCCCTGAGCTTTCTGTTCTGTTCTTCCCAGCCGGGCTGGAAACGCCCTCAGCTCCCCCTCCCCACGGCTGATCACTGCCCGTCAGGTAACGGCATTAAACCTAGCGGCCTTCACCTTCCTGGAGGCTGCTGCCGGCCATTTCTGCAGAGGCCAGGCCAGCCACGGGACAGGCACAATAATGACTCCAGGCTGGAGGCATGGAAACGCTGGGCACCATGCTGGCACCGAGGCTAATGAGCTCTGATCTCCGTGCCTGACCCTGCAGCAGCCTGTGTGGGAGCTGGAGCGCAGCGGGGCCATACCCCACTGGGCTCTTGCAGCGCACCCAGGTACCACGTGGGGCAGCACCCCAGCACCCCATGTGGGGCAGCCTGCCCCATGTACCAGTTGGCTTAGGCAGCGACAAAATAGCTACTTTCTAACCCATCGCCGGCTCCAATGCAGCCCTGGCGTAAGCAGGGGCAGCTCCCCCTGAAGACAGTGTGGGTTACACCCGCTTACAACAGAGCTCAACTTGGCCCCATATGGGTTTTATTAATGCAAAAATCAAACTGTTTTGAGGCTAAAATCCCCATGCGATTCTGGGCATTATTTATCCCTGAGCAGCGTCCTCCCCATCCCTGTTCTGAGTGCACTGCTGGGGCGTAACGAACAAGGAGCCCAGCTCCTGCCTGTCTTTACAGTGGAAGGGGGATGTTTTCCCAAACGGGCCAGTCCATCACGCTGCACAATACAGGCCTGGTGTGCGGTAAAAATGTCACTCACTCCGGAGTGCTGTCGCTATGCCGACTTGACCTCCAGCATCGACACGGCTAGGTCGACTGAAGCCCCCGTAGTGTAGACAAGCCTACGCGCCCTGCCCGGGTCGGTGCCCAGAGGTGGCTCTGCCTGCAGAGCGGGGGCTGCACTCACCCCACTGGGGCACTGCCCTACTGCAGGAGTGCCCGGTAGGCACCTGGTAAGAATTTGCACCAATCCTCCACAGATCCTGCCCCCCAAGAAGGTGCCCCGCTCTCCCGAACATGGGTCTTTCTCATGATCTCCAGTGCTTAGTATTATTTATGTACAGTATTTGTACTGCGGTAGCACTAGGACCCCCACTCATGGATCAAGACCCCCCAGTGCTAGGTGCTGTACAGACCCAGACGACAGACAGGCTCTGCCCCACAGTTCGGCCGGTCTAAGTAAGCTGTCCCTGCCTCCCAAGGAGGGTCCAGAAATGGTCAGGTACTGAAACGTCACAGGTAGAAGAATTTCATTGCTCTTCCTCCTTCCCTTCCTGTCACTGCCTGTCTCCTTCCTCCACCCTGTTTGGACGGGCTGCCCTATAGTTTATACAATCTGCAGACTCCTGCTGGCTGGGATCCTTCAGGATAAGTGGGCAGCTGAGATGGGTATATGGTTCTGATGGGCTTCCTGTCCCCCTCCTGCCTTCCCTGCTAGGAGTCACCGTGTGAGGGTAACGAGCTTCATTTGTGCCGGAGCTCTGCCCTGGCACCTCTTTTCGTGCTGGCATGCCGCCCTGGCACCGCTGCTGTCAGGGGCATTTCATGAGGCATGCAATTCTACGCTTGCATGCCGGGCGTGAGCTCATCTGTATGGCGCACGTGAGGGTAGGCTGTGCAGAGGGTGCCATGTTGGGCTAGGAACGGTCTCGGTCTTGCTGAATCCCTGGCACCTCTTTCCTGTAGTTTCGGGAACCCATCAGCCTGCTGCAGAAGGTCCAAAGTTCAGGAGCAAGCCATGGTAACGGCTGTAACTCAGCGCGGGGGAGCCCGGCATTCAGCACTGCACCACGACTGTACCCTCCAGGCTGGGTTTCCCTGCCCTACTCCACAGCAACCAGCATCAACCGGTCGCTCAGCGCTTCCTGCCAGCACCCCACTCCAGCGAAAGTGAATGGGAATTGCAGGTGCTCAGCACCACTCAGGGCACCCTGCAGGATCAGGCCCTAGCTGCCCTTCTCTCTCCTCCGCCCTGATTTTGAGCTGCGTTGCTCAGTTTCAGTCCAGTTCTTCCGCAGCCCACACACACACAGACACACACACACACTCACTCACACTCCCTAGGAACCTGGTGCTGTCGCCTTTCATCACCACCTGGCGCTTCTGCCTCTAGTCCTAACTCCACAAGGCCCAGCTAAGGAATGGACCCAAAATACGCCGGATTTACCACTTCGGGGACGTTGGGAACTGTAGCTAGAGGGGGCTGCTGGGGCCTAACGCCCCCAGTGCCGGCTGGCAGCGCAGGGCTCCGGTGGGCCTGAGTTTGGCTGAACGCGGTATAACACGCACACACGTTCCTCAAATATGCCAATTTGCTTAAAAGCCTCCAACCAGATCAAATAAAACCCAAACCTGCAAACCCAAGTCGCTGTGCTGGGGGCAGGCTGCAGCTTGCAACTGGAGACTCTGCTCCAGGCTCGCAGCACCCCTGGCTCTCTGCCAGGTGCGTGGGACAGGAAACAGCCCCAAGACCTGACTGGCTCTCTCCTGTACCAGGCTGTGCAGCAACGTCGCCTACATCCTGGGCACCATCGCCGAGAATGAGAGCGGGGCGGCACGCCTGGTGGCACTGGCAGGAGGTGGCTCGGGCTCCGAGGGTCTCCTGGATAGCTTGAGCGCCATGCTGACCTGGGACGACCCAGAGGCTGTGATGAATGCGGCAGGCACCCTGGGCTCCCTGGTAAGGAACGCTCTTTCCCTAGGCAGTAGGTGTATCCCAGGGGGCTCCAAGGTTTCTGTAGGTGGAATCCCTCCCTGGAGCATCCCATTGCATGAGGCTCCCGTCCATTAACAGTCCCATGCCCAGCCCGTTCAGGGATTCAGCTGGCTGAGATTAGTGCAGGCAGCCCCTCCTCCCAGAGCAGCTGGACTGGCTAAGGCCTCACCTGTGCCAGCCACCTCTACTTTAATGCCCATGGGGCATGGGCTGCACCAGCCTGCAGGGAACAGGGCTGGCTTTTGCAATCCCACCACTGGCTTGTAGAGCAGCCTGAGCTCCAGGAGACAGGGCAGGGGCAGCACCTTGGCACTCAGAGGGGGAGAGCCGTGAGGGGCAGTCATACAGCCTGGTGCACAGGATTCACTTCCCTCCTGCTTTCACAAAACCCAGCTCTTACACGGCGCTTCTCATCTGTAGATCTCAAAGTGCTTTACGCAGGAGGTCAGGATCATTCTCCCCATTGTACAAGAGGGGAAACTGAGACACAGATCAAGGAAGTGACTTGCCCAAGGTCACAGTTTGTGCCAGAGTCAGGAGTAGAACCTAGGTCCCCCAAGCCCTAGCCTAGTGCTGTATCCATTAGGCTATGACAGCTGCAGTAGGGAAGGGAAGGCTGTGCCCCAGATAACCTCCCCCCCTACCCCGCACCCACCTCCTGAGTGCACACACCCCGACCTGCCATTTGTGGCTATCAGGTATTCCCCTGATTCCCATCTTTTCACCCATTTTCTCCCCGAGGCGGAAACAGGTCCCAGCCGGCAATGGCTGCTCCAAGCCCAGAAAGCTGACGAGATTGTTGAGAAGCTCAGAGGGCTGCTGGGCTCAGCTGACGAAGGCACGGCAAGCAACGCTGCCCTGGGGCTGGCCCGAATCGCTGGCTCCCAGGAGGGCCGCGTGAAACTGCTGGGCCACCCTCGCTCCCAGCACCTCCTGAGACAGCTGATCGCCTCCCTGAGAGCAGAGGAAGCAGGTGGGTTGGGATGAGCCAGGGCTCGGTGCCTGGGGTGGAGGTAGGGGTTGGGAGGGCTCATGGGGGACCAGAAAGGGGGTGGAGAAAGGATCAATGAGAACATAGCAGATTGTATGAGGGAGGGATAGCTCAGTGGTTTGAGCATTGGCCTGCTAAACCCACAGTTGTGAGTTCAATCCTTAAGGGGGCCATTTAGGGATCTGGGGCAAAAATTGGGGATTGGCCCTGCTTTTGAGCAGGGGGTTGGACTAGATGACCTCCTGAGGTGCCTTCCAACCTTGATAGTCTATAGTATGGATGGGCCAAAGCAGGGGAGCCTCCTGGAGGAAAGGGGACAATCTACAGAGAAGGAGAAGATCTCTCGTTCTCTCTATCACCACCTGTCCCATCTGTCTGTAGCACTATCTGAGGGTCTGTCTGTTTGTCTTGGGGTCTCTGGGATCTGCCTGGCTGAGATACAGTTTTTCAGAATAGGTTTTACAAAACTCCTCAAAACCCCCAAGACAGCCGGAAACCAGAAGTCTGAGCTGCTCACTCCAGGCTCAGGCGCACCTCTCTGCAAGGGTTGGTCCCTGCCCATGCAGAAGCAGAAAGTAGTTGCCCCATGGCAACATTTCCCCATCTCGGGTCCCTCGGGCCCAGGGATTTGTAAGGGGAGGAGTGAGAAGTGGCCGGGGCTGGAGAAGCAGCGGGTCCACCCTGCACTTGACTGAGACCTGGGCAGGAAGTTAATGCCAGAGCCTAGGAAGTATCTTCTGCAGCAGACCTAGACGGTTGCCCTGCCCCTGACAGCGGAGTTGGCTCCATGCTGAAGGGGAAGTGGTAAAATCCCCCTAATACAGCAACCCCCTGTAATACGGGGGGCTTTGTCTGTTAGCACCCCCTTGTGGTGAGAGGGGGCTCTACACCAACCTGGTTTGTCCCTGACACCACCACTAATTTGAAGTGAGCTGTAGCTCACGAAAGCTTATGCTCAAATAAATTGGTTAGTCTCTAAGGTGCCACAAGTCCTCCTGTTCTTTTCACTAATTTGGCGTTTGTCAAGTCTTTGTTATGACTTGGTCAGGTCCTCAGCAGTCTCTGTCCCCTTCAGGGTGGCCGGGAGTCAGAAGTTCCTTGGCTCTAGCAGGGCTAATCAGCCCATGGTCTCCTAGGTTTAAGACCGTCTCCTCCAAAAGCCCCTGGCTGGAGTAGGTAGGGGAACCCAGGCCCAGAACTCCAGGCCACACTCCCATCACCAGTGGCATAGGCAGCCAGTTCTCCACCAGGCAACCCGTAGGGGACCCCCAACCATGCAGAGCAGAACTGTCCCGCCCCCGCCCTCCACGGTCCTGGGGGCCGCATGAGAGCCCAGCACTTCTGAGCCTCTGGCTCCTGATGAGTTTCTTCCTGCTGGGATTCCAGGCTGCAGCATGAACGCTGCCTTCGCGCTGGGGCGCCTGTGTGACACGGACCTCGGCCTGCGGCAGCTCTTTGCCCTCCCTGAAGTCCCCAGCATGGTAAGAGGAGAGGCAAGCGGGGTTGGCGGAAGGGAGACCTGCTCCCCCAGCATCCGGGGAGGGGAGGGGGGATTGTCAAGAATGCTGGGGGGCCAGGAGCAGGCCCAGAGTCCCTATCCCAAGCCCTGTCCATGGTAGAAACAGCACAGAGATGCCACCACAGCAGCAAGGGGCACGGTTGACACCTGTCCGTCACACCGATAGCAGCCACCTCTGCTCTGCGCAGTACAGACCCAGCAGCTAGGGTTGCCCGGCCTCCGGTTTTCGACTGGAACGCCCGGTCGAAAAGGGACCCTGGCGGCTCCGGTCGGCCGTTGAAAGTCCATCTGCGGGGGCCCAGGGCTAAGGCAGGCTCCCTGCCTGCCCTAGCTCCGTGCGGCTCCCAGGAAGTGCCAGCCAGATCCCTGCAGCCCCATGGTGCATGGGCGGCCAGGGAGGTTCCGCGCGCTGCCCTTGCCCCTAGTGCCAGCTCCGCAGCTCCCATTGGCCAGGAACTGCGACCAATGGGAGCTGCGGGGACAGCACCTGCAGGCTCGAGGGCAGCGCGCGGAGCCTCCCTGGCCGCCCATGCACCATGGGGCTGCAGGGATCTGGCTGGCACTTCCTGGGAGCCGCGATAAGCGCTTCCGGAACCCCACACCCCAAACCCCCTCCCACATCCAACTCCGTCCCAGCCCAGAGTCCCCTCCTGCACCCCAACCCCCTGGCGGAGCCCTCACCCCGCAGGTCCCAAGACCCCAACCTCCTGCCCCAGACCTGATTCCCCTCCTGCACCCCACATCCCTCATCTCTGGCCCCACCCCAGAGCCTGCACCCCCAGCTGGAGCCCTTACCCCCACCCCCACCCCAACCCCCTGCCCCAGCCTGGTGAAAGTGAGTGAGGGTGGGGGAGAGGGAGCAACGAAGGAAGGGGGGATGGAGCGAGCGGGGGTGGGGGCCTCAGAGAAGGGGCAGGTGAAGGGGTGGGGCCTCGGGGAAGGGGCGGGGCAGGGGTGTTTGGTTTTGTGCGATTAGAAAGTTGGCAACCCTAGCAGCAGCAGGGGATGGACTTGGAGTCCCAGGGATCCTCCCCTCTGCAGCCCTTCAGAGCTGCTCCTTAAATCAACCAGAAGGGGCCCCAGAGAGTAACAGGGCATTCAGTGTCCCTCCCAAATCCACAGCCCCAGCTCTGCGCCAGACTTGGCTCCCCCAGCAGCACCAGGCTGGGTCTGCAGCCAGTATAACAATAACCCCTGCTTATCCCCAGTGCCCTTCCCTGGAGGATTTCAGAGCACTTCACAGGCATTCCTTAGCCCCACAACTCCTGGTGAGGTGGGGCAGTATCATTAGCCCCGTTTTACAGCTGGGGAAACTGAGGCACAGGGCAGGGGAGTGCTGCACCCAAGGTCACCCAGAGAGTCGGTGTCAGAGCTCAGGATGCCCAGCCCCTGTTCTAACCACTGGACAACTCGGCCTATACAACACATGCACTGAAAGGGGGATTGTTTCCAACAAGAAGATTTGGGAGGGTTTCCCCGTGCGGCCCCAGAGGCTCTGCATGGGGCATTTCCAGCTCACACACATTCAGCAGGGACAGCGCGGGTGCCACTTATCCTGAAAGTAAGGGCCCAGGCCCAGTGTTCGTGGCCGTGGCCCTTGTCCTGAGAGAGCAGCATGCAGAGCGGTTACAGGGTCCTGCCCCCAGGGCACAGCACAGGGGACTGGGAATGGAAGCCTCTCCCCTCTGAACTGCTGGGAAGCCCCCAGGTCAGTAGTGGTTCCCCTCATGCCCTTGTCCTTTGGTCATGCATTGGGTGGGGGGAAGCGGAGATGCGCCTCCACTCCCAAAACTGCTGAGGAAACCGGCTTTGCTGGCTGGCAGTCTCCGGCCGGACTGCGTGAGGTTAGCTAGCGCCCCCCTTCCGGGCCGGCTCCAGCTGGGCACAGCAGCAGAGTATCAAGGGGGCAGGTTGCCCTGCAGCTGCCTGCTCTGGGCACAAACAAACAGCACCTTCCCCAACACTCATTTTCAGTAGCAGCCTGGGTTTGTTCTGGGCACTGCTCCACCCTGGCCCGGCCCAGCCCCCCTGGACATTAGGAGACGACGAGGCAGCCAGTAATGGCGTGGCACCGCGTCAAGCCGTGCTCACGCTGTCCAGCTGGACAACCACTGGGAACCCAACGCAGGGGCAGCCATGGGAAGGGGCTGGCGCTGCCCCCAACAGCCGCTGCCCGAGGACCAGGCACTAGGTGAGGCGTTTCCTTTCCAGATCCATGCCCTGGTGTCCATGATGGCCAGCGCGGAGGCAGGAGGGAGCCGGAACGCCTGCTTTGCTCTCAGCTGCCTGGCTGCCAACAAGGAGGGGCATGACCACGTGCTGCAGAGCCCTGCCTTCCCCCGGGCTCTGGATACGCTGGGCCACCTGCTTTGTGCCGAGGAGCAGGAGTCCTCCTGGTTTGCTGCCATGTGGGTGACGCTTCCCCGCACACTGTAAGGGGTGCCCAGGAGAGCAGGGCGGAGGGACGTCTGAACTCATCACTTAGAAACGGCAGGGGCAGGACAAAGCTATGGCGCAGAGCTCACAAGAGGGCACTGGGAGCGCCTGGCGCAGAGCTCACAAGAGGGCACTGGGAGCGCCTGGCGCAGAGCTCACAAGAGGGCACTGGGAGCGCCTGGCGCAGAGCTCACAACAGGGCACTGGGAGCGCCTGGCGCAGAGCTCACAAGAGGGCACTGGGAGCGGATGGCCCAGAGCTCACAAGAGGGCACTGGGAGCGCCTGGCGCAGAGCTCACAACAGGGCACTGGGAGCGCCTGGCGCAGAGCTCACAAGAGGGCACTGGGAGCGCCTGGCGCAGAGCTCACAAGAGGGCACTGGGAGCGCCTGGCGCAGAGCTCACAAGAGGGCACTGGGAGTGCCTGGCGCAGAGCTCACAAGAGGGCACTGGGAGCGCCTGGCGCAGAGCTCACAACAGGGCACTGGGAGCGCCTGGCGCAGAGCTCACAAGAGGGCACTGGGAGTAGATGGCCCAGAGCTCACAAGAGGGCACTGGGAGCGCCTGGCGCAGAGCTCACAAGAGGGCACTGGGAGCGCCTGGCGCAGAGCTCACAAGAGGGCACTGGGAGTGCCTGGCGCAGAGCTCACAAGAGGGCACTGGGAGCGCCTGGCGCAGAGCTCACAAGAGGGCACTGGGAGTGGATGGCCCAGAGCTCACAAGAGGGCACTGGGAGCGCCTGGCGCAGAGCTCACAAGAGGGCACTGGGAGCGCCTGGCGCAGAGCTCACAAGAGGGCACTGGGAGCGCCTGGCGCAGAGCTCACAAGAGGGCACTGGGAGCGCCTGGCGCAGAGCTCACAAGAGGGCACTGGGAGCGCCTGGCGCAGAGCTCACAAGAGGGCACTGGGAGTGCCTGGCGCAGAGCTCACAACAGGGCACTGGGAGTGGATGGCACATAGCTCACAAGAGGGCACTGGGAGCGCCTGGCGCAGAGCTCACACACAGCAGCCAGTGGGAGCCCATGACACAGGACTCACACAAGCAAGGCCATGGGAGCTGATTTCGGTGCACCATGGCCCAGGCACTGGGGGGCTGGAATCCAGCTGGTGGATGGGAGCATCGCTCAGCCCTCACTCACCCATCGCTTATGTGAGCCTCCCCCATTTCATCCACCGGAGCCTGCAGCGCCTCCCTGCGTGACCTGTGGGCGCAGGGTGAATGGTCCTTCTCCGTTCTGGTTTATTCTTTGGCTCGGCCCATAGCTGAGCCCTCTCTCTTCACTTGTCCACCAGATCTATGGGGCTGGCCCCCGCCCCCTGCTGGACACGACCCATAACAGGAGCCATTCATGTTTTCTAGGACCATGCATGTGCTCGCCAGCCAGCCCAAGGGAGTGATGAAACTAAGAGAGCACCCAGAGCTGGAACACCTCCTGCAGGTACACTGCTACCAGCCGATAGGGGGCAGCGGCTCAGGCTGGGCCACATTCTGATCTTAGCCATAAAATCAAGAGCACCAGTTTCAGATCTCAGCACTGTCACTATATTGACTTGGCTGGAGTTACTCCAGATTTACACCGGGGAAACAGAGATAAGAATCAAGTCCCTGGAGTCACTTCAGATTTACACCAAGGTCAGATCTGTCCCACTGTATCATCAAACAATTCTTAATATGAATCGCTTGTTTACCAGAGTACCCTGAATGTGCTAGGTGCTGTCCAAACACAAACAATACTGCCCCTCCCCCATGCCAGCCGACAACCCCCTTGAACTCCCCTCCAAGCTCTATTCCTTCAGTCAAGTCCAGGAAGTTTGTGTGTGGGGGGGGTGGTCAAACATTTTCCATCAAAACTCTTTTTTGACAGAAAATTGGGTTTTCTACTAAACAAAATTGTCTCGTAAGAAGTGGCTCCTTTTCCTGGAGAATTCTGATTTTTTATTAAGAAACCTAAAATATTTTTATTTGGAAAGACTGTCACAAGGCCTGATGGGACTTGCAGTTCAGTTGCCTCACATTTCTATTCTCCTCAATGGGCTGGACTCCCTGCCTGCACTGCATCTCCCATAATGCCCCTCAGCAAGGGACTCCCATAATGCATCACCCCCTTCCAAGTAGGGGACCTTGTTGCATTATGGGAGATGTAGTCCGATCAATGGGCTCAGCCTGTAAAGGAGAATGAAAGTATGAGGTCCCTGAAGTATAACTCCCATGAGGCAATACTGCATCATTTCCAAATCAAAATATTTTGGTATTGAAATTTCTGTTAAAAAAAAAATTTCTATGGAAACCTTCCATTTTGTGTCCAGCTCTACTTGTGCGTTACTGTCCACACTGGTGCAAGGTGCTGCCCGTACCAGTGAAGGCAGCATTTTCTCTCCACAGGAAGTGGCTGCCTCAGAGACAGCAGGACAAGAGCTGCTAGAGGAAGTGACTGGCACCCTGGCCAAGCTCCGGCGCCTCCCGAAACCCCCACCCCCGGAAGCCAAAGTTCTGGATTCTGGTTCCATCCAGGTGGCCTGGGAAAGTTTCAGGCCTCAGAGCAGCCTTGAGGTCAATTACAGGTGATAGCATGAGAGTCCAGTATCCTCTAGGAATGCACTGAGCAGAGCGGGGTGACTTTGACCTTGGGTGCAGGGATAAAAAGTGTAATGGGAAGGAGGGGAGCTCACCATGACCCTAGGGCTGTCCTCTACACAACCCCCTAGAGACAAGACCTGTTGTCAGGTGTGGCTCTGTAGATCTAGGGTAATTTATTCTGCCGGGTCTATGGGCCTGATTTGACGCTTCCATTGCGTTTACACTAGTAAGACTTCAATGGAGTGATGCTTGGTGTGACTTGTTGCCCCCCCTTTAAGATGCCACCTGATGTGCTGAGATACCACTGAGCCCTCCTGTTCTGCCAGCCTGGGCCCCCTTTAACCTGCCTTGTTGAGCCAGGCTCTTAAGCCTCCTCTAGCACCCACGCAGGAAGGGCCACCCCCAACTGCAGAATGACGCAGACACTGAGATCAGCTCTGGGAAGAATCAGCTTAAGGGACTTGCCCCAACACTCAGGTGTCCCCCTCTCTTGGAGTGCAGAACCAAAGGTATATTATGAAATCCGCCTCCTCCCTCAATGTGGAGGAAGGTATGCACAGCCTCTTACGTGCCCCCCCCCACATTATGAATTGCATAAACTGGGTTTCAGAATAAACAGAAAACAAGTTTATTAACTAGAAAGAGTAGCTATTAAATGATTATAAGAGATAACAAACAGAGCAAAGGAGATTACTGAGCAAATAAAATCAAAACATGCAAACTAAGCTTGATTCACTAAAGAAACAGGTTACAGAATGTAATTTCTCCCCCTAAATGTTGAATTAGGCAGGATGCAGAGTTTCTGTAGCTCAGAGTTCCAGTCATTTCTTCTTACAGACTGGCCCCCGTCTCAGTCTGGACTCTCCCGTGCCCTTCCCTTCAGGTTAGGTCCTTTGTTCCTCCAGATACTTTCAGCAGTCCTCCTTCATGGAGGGAGAGATAGCTCAGTGGTTTGAGCATTGGCCTGCTAACCCCAGGGTTATGAGTTCATAACCATTTAGGGATCTGGGGCAAAAATTGGGGATTGGTCCTGCTTTGAGCAGGGGGTTGGACTAGATGACCTCCTGAGGTCTCTTCCAACCCTGATATTTTATGATTCTTGGGTAAGCGATGGAGGAGAGTGTCATTTGCCTTCCTCCTCACCCTTAAATAAGATTTACATAAGGCAGGAATCCTTTATTTCCCAAACTTGACCCACCTTCCCTTTTAGTGGAAAGTTACAAGAAGACCAAGACAATGTTTTGGATCAGGTGACAAGACCACATGACCTAGTAGTGTCACAGTTACGTCCCAGGACGCCTCCCGGGAGGGAGAGAGATTAGTATCTTCAATCTTGTTTCTTCCAGATGGCTCATCAAATCTGATGGCCAGTCATCTGGTGGGTGTCTTCCTAATACACACCCAGTTGTAATTGTTACATAGTCCATATTCCTAACTTTAGATGCAGAAATGATACATGCATACAAATTCAGTAAATCGTAACCTTTCCAATAATATCTTACATGAGTCATCTTGCATGAAGTATATCTCAGTTATGTCACATCCATATCGTAAGCATATTTTCACAAAGAATATGGAGTGTAATGTCACACTTGGGTTATACAACTGAATGTGACCCCCTGACTCCATGGTCTCCAGTGGGGTGCAAGTTGTACCACTTTGCCTCCTGCGCTATTTACAACCCATTTACACTGAAAGCCTGGTTCTCCTCTCACTGACCTCAGCAGAGTTACTCCTGATTTACACCCATGCCAGTGAGACCAGAACCATGCCCCTGCCGTCACTGTCCACTTCCGTTCCCATCACGGTTGATTGTGGCCCACTGCCATATAGGATGGATCCTTTGTGCCAGATCTGGCTCTCGGTCACACTGGTGTAAATCCAGAGTAACTCTCTGAAGCCCATAGAGCTACCCCGACCGGTGTGGCTAAGAGCAGAATCTGGCCCTCTGTCTGCTGGGCTAGCATGTCTTTGGGTCTAGCCTTGGCTGACCTGAGAAGACACCACGTTCACTTCTGCTGAGTGGTTCTGTTATCTCCCGCTGTGTCTGCAGGCTCTATGATGGGGATGCCCTGCTGTACTGGGGGCCAGCGCTCAGCTATGCCTTCGCAGGCAGCGTGCCACGCCAGGAATACCACTTTCAGCTCTGCCTTGAGGCGAGGGGCGACCGGGGGCCGTACAGCGATGCTACGGTGCTGCCCAGAGAAGAGCCAGTGCCCAGTTGCCCCTTGGACTTCCACGTGACAGGTCGTACGGCCACCCAGTTAAAATTGAGCTGGGCCCCTCCGGCCGAGCCCAACGGCCCCATCAAACACTACACAGTGTACAGGGGGGAGGCCCTGGTGGGCTCCACCCCAGAACTCAGCTGTGTTGTGGGAGGCTTGGCCCCTTCCACGAGCTACCGGCTCAGTGTCTGCGCATGCACCAGCAAAGTCCAGGGAGGGAAGGCCACCCTGCTCACCAAGACCATGTCCCTGAGGGGCCATGCCCCGGAGGGGTTAACCCTTCTAGTGCTGGGGCGCAGTGAGATCTTTGTGACGTGGGACGTGCCCAAAGCGCCCCTGGGACGCTTCTTTAACTATGAGCTGTGCCTGAATGGGGAAGTGGTGTACCTGGGCACGGCGCGCTCCTACACGGCCCGCAGGCTCAGGGCCAACACGGCCTACACCTGCACCGTCAGCGCCCTCACCAGTGCGGGGCGCTGTGTCAGCCGGCCAGTCACCAAACGCACGCCCAGGGACGAGTACAGCGATGTCAGCAGGTGAGATCTCGCTGTCACAGCCACATGGTGCCCCTTGGGCAGGCCCCCGTTATCCCCAACACTGTCACCCCAAAAACACCCCCGCCTTGGCTAGACCCTCCACCACCCTGGTGCCCTTTTACCTCTCTTGGCATCGCCACCACCACCCCCCTCGGCCCCTCTACCCTACTCAGCACTACCACTATGACCCTGCCCCTGCCTGTGCCAAGACCCGGCCCTACCCGGCCATGTTCACCGCAGCCTCCACAGTGACACCCCCATCACACTGTGCCACCCCCTCTGCCCCTCTTTCCTACACCCAAACTTGGCTTGCCCGCCAGCCAAGCTGAGCCCACACCTTTCCAGAGCTGGTGGGTCTAGACTGAAGCGAAGTTCTCCAGCACTGTTCCCTGAGCCTGGATTTGAAGGAGTTCTTGTGTGTTGCCTGCTCCCTCAGGTGCCATCATCCCTCCCCAGGGCGTGGGCAGCCTGCCACAGCCTCCGCTCCCAGCGAGACTCCGGAATTCCCTCAGGAGCCAGGAAGGGGCAGAGGCAACGCAGGGGAGTCTTTCAAACCTTCCCCTGCCAGGCCCCCGAGAGCCCCTCTCCCGCTGAGCAGAAGGGCCAGTAAACCCTGGGAGATTAAGAGCAGCGCAAAACCCGCTGCCACGCCCAGGTACGGCTTGGGGCTGGGCAGCTACTGCAGGTGCTCTGGCTGGGATCTCTTCCATGGGGACCAGCAGGTGGGAACCAGGGGAGGAGATGGGGCAGACGAGAGACATGAGGGGATCCTCTGAGCACCACCAAGAGGGCACAGACCACGGGAGCCTGCTGCCAGTTCCAGGGTCAGAGCCGAAGCATGGCTGAAGGATCACACCCCATGCCATGGCAGGAGGGCAGAGCATCAGCACCTGTGCCCCCTTTGCTCTGCCCTTACATGCCCCTGGGGTTAGTTGCATCTCTGTCCCCGTCCCACCTGAGGTGGTTTTACAGCCTGGCGCTAAGAGAGCTGCCATGCTTCCTCCCCCAGGAGAGACCCTTCCCTGTCCTGCTCCAGACAGCCAAGCCAGGAGACTCAAGCTGCCGGCCCCTCCAAGGTGGGTATGGGCAGCACCCCCCGCACCCCTCCACACACACACACAGTGGGAACAGGTCAGGCCAGGAACCTGAGACCCCACAGGCCTGATGCAACGCTGGAAGCAGCAGGGGTGGGGGCTTGGCTCAGGTGCCCGGTGGGGAAGGGGACTTTGGGGCATAAGCAGCTGGTGTCTGACACTTGTCCATTAACCATCCCCGGGGTTCTGCTCCATCCTCCAAAGCCCTGGCCCCGAGACCCAAGGCCAGTTCAGGGACATGCCCAGCCAGGAAGGCCCGCTCGGCACAGACAGCGTAAGACTTGCTGGTGCCAGGGCAGAGAGACGAGAGTCCTGGGGCAGCTTGGCTTCTTGTCATGGGGGGGCCGTTCTGGCTGCTGGCCAGCTGCCAGAGGCCTAGTTCAGCCGGGCCTCACTGAGAGACACGAGCACACAGCCATGCAGGATTCGGGTCCCAGGGAAACCAGTGCATGCTCAGCCCCTGGGGCGAGACGCCGCTCTCTCCCGATGCCTCCAGTGACTGCTGTGGGGTCACTGCTGAATCCCCCAGGGCCAGGGAGCGGAGTGAGACCTTTCCTAGCTCCATTGTGTAAACAGGGTGAACAGAAAACCCCCACTCGACACACCAACCCCTCCTTTTTGCCTCCCTTTCACCAGGCTGCCCCATTTCCCAGGGACCCTGGGCACCCAAAGCAGCGGGCGCTGGATGCAAAGAGCCTCCCCAGGCAAACTGCACTTTAGCCCAGCGGGGAGAAGAGCTCAGCCAAACCTGGGGCGCCGAGCAGACCGCTCTTCCCGGAGGTACCAGCAATATCTGGCCAGGTGCAGGGGGCACCCCCCATGTGTGTATGTGTGTGCACGCAACCCTCTGTGTGTATCCCTGTGCACCAGTGGGCATCTGCATGCATTGCTGTGCGTGTGTGTGTGTTTGCGTGTGTGCTCTTCTCTGGGCATGCATGCAGGGGTGGGCAACATTGCCCCTTTTTCAACCCAAGCAGCTAGTCAACGTGTGGGGGCCTGGGCCTGTTCCCGGGGAGCAGAAATTGGTGCCAGGCGGGTATTTCTCTGATGAACGGTGACAAGGAAGGCACAAGGCCCTGCTTCTCCAGACACAGGAGGAACCCAGAACAAAAGGAGCAGTGTCTTAGCAGCCTCGTTAGCCACCAGACCCTAAAGCTCTCGCTCTCTGTCTCAGGTCACCCTGTGCTTACCAGCTGCTGCTTGGCCTCCCTCCTCTTTGCCTCTGCCCTGCTCTCTGTTCTGCCTCTTCACAGTTTCTGGGTGTTCAGCCTTCCTTCACACAAAGACAGCCAGGCCCCCCGCCCCTCACTCAGCCAAACTCCTGGGCAGGGCGTATCCCCCTCTTCTCCTGGGTGGGGGCTTCTGGTCAACTCAGCCTGAGTTACCTGACCGGTGCGTCACCCCCCATCTCCGAGAGATCAGTGTAGTCACCAGGACCTCTCAGCGTAACACTGAGTACATGTGCATCCCTGTGCGTGTGTGTGTACAATGTGTGTGTACAGGCGAGTGGTGTGCATGCGTATGGGTGCATCCCCGTGGGTGGTGGGTGCGTGTGTGTACAATGTGTGTGTACAGGCGAATGGTGTGCATGTGTGTGGGTGCATCCCTGTGCGTGTGTGGGTGCGTGTGTGTACAATATGTGTGTACAGGTGAGTGGTGTGCATGCATGTGGGTGCATCCCTGTGGGTGGTGGGTGTGTGTGTGTACAATGTGTGTATACAGGCGAGTGGTGTGCATGCGTGTGGGTGCATCCCTGTGCATATTTGACTGTGAGTGTCTGTGCAGGTGACCTAGGGAAAAGCCACAAGAGCACTAGTGACATTAGCTGACAGCGAGTGGCACAGAAATAACTCCTCCCCCCAGCCCCCTTGCCATGCAGGGAGGGGCTGGAGTTCAGTGTCTCCCTCCCCTGGGAAATGGGCTCACGCTTCCCAGGCTGCTGGAGCTACTGACACTGGTTACTGAGTGAGCCCAGCCCGGAGGGACCGCGGGCCAGCCTGCTGCGAGAGGTCGGTCAGACAACATCTGTGCCATGCGCGGGAGGGCTCATATGGAATCACAGGCGGCAAAAAATTCTCCGCAGTCCACAGGGGGCCAACAGGCCCTGCCCCAGCTAGTCCCAGCAGCCCCCGGGCACCACACCAGGGCAGAGAAATTGCAGGAGGTAAAACCCCTTTCAAATACGCCCCGCACAGGGCCTTCCTGGTGTCTCCTTCTTGTCTCTCAAACAGCTGGCAACAGTCCTCCCTCTCGGGCACCCGGCTTGGCAGGGCTCACCCGGTCTGCGTGCTGTGCCCATGTCCCTTCAGCTCAGCCGCTCCCTAGAGTGGAGGAAACCCAGGCCGGCAGCCTCAGGCCAGCAGAGGCCGAGCTACGGGCACCCCCCTGTCCTGGAGAGCTTAGGGCATCCGCAGCTCAGGGCTCCATTGGGGAGCCAACAGCTCCGAGGGCTGCAGAGGCCAAAGCCACAAACAAGGTGAGTGCCCTCCACGCCGAGCGACTTCCCCCTGCCCCTGCACTCCTTCGCCGGGCAGCTCCCTGGCCTGCAGGGGAGCCAGAGCCACACAGCTTGGGGGACGGGGTGGGGGGCAGGGAGGCAGCTAGGAACCGAGGGCGAGGTTGTGCTCAGCCTTAGGCATGCAATAAACTTTTGCACTCCTGCCCCGGAGCCAGTCCCCCGGCACACCCTGGAGCTGACGCAGCCCTCGGCATGTGACTGCAGCATGCTGTTCCCAGCCCCTGGCTCAGTCAGCAGGAGCTCCCCCCAGGACACCCACGGCAGCATGGGCCTCTCGGCTGCCCCCACCGTGGGCCCAGCTGTGGAGCTGGCTCCAATGCCAAGGGCTCTCTTTGGAGTGGCGGGTGGGGCTGGGTGCTGGGGAACCCAAGCCAGCCGAGGCCTCCAGAGAAGCTCAGTGCACTCGCTGGCCTGCTAACGCCCGGGCATTGCCTGCAAATCAAACAACACAAAGGCCTTGAACTAGTGCCCTGAGATGCAAAGCTCTGCCTGCACCCCGCTCCCCCCCGCCCCCCGCAAGCTAATGGCGCTATGACACTTCACACCAGTTGTGGCTCTGCCCCAAAGCGGCTAACAGAATGACCGCGGCTTTGCTGTGTCTGCTCTCGTCCCTGGGCAGGACTGGCCAGGGCTGTAGCCGGCTCCTGGCCGCCGAGGAGCAGCGCCGGAGTCCTCGGAAGACAGCTGTGCCCCTGGGCGTGTCTCACAAGGGAAACGTCAGCCTCCACCCTGCAATGGTACCCACGAGAGCTCTCTGCGGGCATGGAGCCGGGTTTAACGCTGAATGCACAAGGGAAGACATGCCCTCGGGGAGAGGCCACCCCTGCCTGCCGCTGCTCTGCCTTTCAGATTGGCTGGCAGGGCTCAGCAGGCAGGCCCCACAGCGTGGCAGGTGCCGCGGGCTGAGCATGTTGGAGCATGAGGGGACCTGGAGGGCTCTGACGCCCAGATTCCCTGCAGGCCCCCGAAGCTTCCCGGCTAACCTCCTCCCTGCGATGGGCAGGAGGCCCTCTGGCCAGACACCCCAGGGGACGCTCCTCGGAGACCACCTGCTCGCCCAGGCCGTCGTAAGTGGTGACTCTCGGGACGTGCTCCCCTGTGCAGGTAACACTCAGGCCCCGGGAACACTCAGTGTCGTACTCCTCACCTGGCACCAGCAGTCTCCGAGCCCGGGGCCCTGTCAGGCCCCAGTGTGGGCCAAGAAGGAATCTCTCCTGTCTCCTCTCTTTGCTGGGGGGTTGTGCATTTCCAAAGTGATCCCAGCTGGCTTTACCACCTCCCTTTGTATTGTTACTACCAGAGCTCCTGGAGGTCTCAGCTGAGCTCAGGGAGCTGCACTGACACAGTCCCTGCCCCAAAAGCTTACAGCCTCAAGAGACAAAGGGTGGCAAGAAGAACTAATGCACAGAAAGGGGAAGCGACTTGCCCAAGGTCACCCAGAAGGTCAGTGGCAGAGCTGGCAATAGACCCTGGGTCCCCTGAGCCCCTGTCCAGCCTGCTAACCGCTAGGCTGCACTGCCTTCCCTTTTCTGCTCCTTTGACGCCCCCATCCTCCCTCACTGCAGACCCTCCAGAGCTCCAGTTCTCAGGGCTATGGCCCAGCGTGGAGGGAGGCTCTGTTCTGAAGGAAATGGTCAGGGCCTCCCAGTAGCCACCTGCAGTCACAGGGCAGAGGCCCTGAGCATCAGAGCTCGGCCCTGCCTCAAGCTGGGCACTGCCCATGGCTGCCAGGGTCTCTGCACTCCGTGAGCAGGCTGGCTTGGCCGAGGGTGAGTTCCAGATCTCAGGGCGAATCCCTGTGGCTGTAAAAGCATTGAGCATCTGTGTCTCTCCAGCAGCCCCAGAAGGAGGATGCGGGCAGGGCCTGCTGCACCCCCTGGCACCACGGCCTCAGCGGGGAGACAAGAGTTTGCAATGGAAAGCAGCCATGAAAAGCAGGTAAATGGGGCAGGGGGAAGAGGTGGGACAGCAAACCGGTGTCCCCCCGATGGGAGAGGGGAACGGGAGCCATTAGTCCTGTGCTGGGGAGGGGGTACAGTGGAAGGTGTTAGGTGGCTGGACTGTCTGTGGGCTTTTCCTGCTCCTATGTCCTGGGATTGTGGCTGTTGCTGGATTCCAGCCCAGCTGGCATGTCCATACTCCCCTGACTTCCCTGCCACAGCACTGCCCTGATCCTGCTCTGAGTGCCAGTGCAATTCCATGGCCCATCTCCAGGGGGTGCTACAGAGCCCCCTCCTCTATGGCCAGGAGCAGGCGTTTTGGGGACCAGCGACCTGCTCACTGCCACCGCCACCAGGCCAAGCCCTCCTTGCACTGAAGGAGCCTCTCTGTGCTTGCCTCGACCAGCTTCTTCCCCCGGGCTGGGACATAGCCCTGTTCCAAGCGCTGAGCTGGTGGAGACGAGTGGATTCAGTCGTTTTTGCCTTCCAGAAACCGTGGCCCTTTGGATGGGAAACTGAGGCGGAGCTGCTTGTACTGGTGGGTGCTGACAGGGCCACGCCCTGACAAGCTGTGGTCCTGGGTAATGCCCTGTGCCATCTCCATGGCCTGACTCAGCACTGACGGAGGCCTGGGGAGCAGGAAATCATCACTCGAGTCTGGATTTCTCATACAGAACTGACCTGACCTCATGGCTCTGCCTACCCGAGGGGTCCCCAGGGGCTTTACACACCCTGGCCTTTGATGCCCGCCGTGACAGTGTCTGGGATCTCGACTGTCTCCCCAGACACCCACTGGCAGAGCGGAGCAACATCTCATCTAAAGGCTGGCACCTGCGCCAGCTGCCTGCCCTGGTGCTGCTCTGCAGGGAACCCAAGCCCTGGTGCAGGAGTGGAACCCACAACCTTTAGATTGGAGGGAAAGTGGAGACAGTGAATGTTTGGCACACCCCTGGGCAGGGAGGAGCTCTGGGTACAGCCAGGGAGGGTGGCTTGCTGGAGATTAACACACACACACTCGGTGTGTTACTCTCTGACCCCCGTTGGCCAATGACAGGAGGGCCGGGAGACTACAGACAGGGCCTGGAGGTGGGGGCGGAAAGGGATGAGAAATGGGGGGCCCTAGAGGCCCCCTCGTCTCTGCTGTCCAGCCTGCGGCGCACAGGGAGGCGCTGACACAGGGCCACCAGCCACAGCTCTCATCTTGCCAAACACCCGAGGTTTGCCAGGCTCAGAACTCGCATCCAGACCCTGGAAACAATTCGCTGGGGATTGTCCCTAGAGCTAAATAGCTTTGGAATAAACCGTCTCTGCTGCCGTCGAGACTGGGATGTTCCCTGGGCACAAACAACCCGAGAGAGGGTGCCCTGCAAACTCATTCCCCAACAGAGGGCACAGCACCTTCCCCAGCACACACGTGCACACGCACGAGAGGGCGTCACGCAAAGATTTACCAAACATGCCGCTCACCAATCGAGGGTCCCCCTCCACATCATCCACCACAGGCACCCCCGTCACAGAATCAGAGGCCCTGACCATGCCCTCCCACACCTGACAAAGCCCCCAGGCGGGACCCCAGGTGAGGGACACAAAAGATACCTTTTATGCAGGAGACGGAAAACGCTGTGGGAGTTGCGCCCTGGCATATGCCTGGCTCTTCCCGTTCTAGCTGCAGTAAATCATTTTCAGCAATAAAAGGGAAACCAGGGAGGCGCCAGGTGTGTGTGTGGAAGGCGGGTAACAGGACTAAAACCAGCAGCACCCCGGGGAACCAGGCGCACTGCAAGATGCCACCTATGGAGCAGCCCAGGAGGCCAGAGACAGATTAGGCCGCGGAGAGCACCACAAACAACACTCGGCGCAGCAGGGGGCGCCCCCACCCATTCACCGGCAGAGCGTGCCTGGCGCGTTCACACCCATTCTGGACTGCGGGGTCCACATGCATAATCCTCCCGTGACCACAGCCCGAAGTTACTGGTGGGCTTCGCCTCCCCCACACATGCACTCGCTCACCGGCAGCAGACACCCGACACATTCACAGGAGAGGGGGCCAGAGGGCATCACACGCAAAAACACGCTTACACAAAAACACACCCCCACACCTCACACCTCCACATTCACCCAGGGAGCGTGCCTAACGTACCCTGCCAACAGAGGGTCACCCCCGCACACCAGTGGAGGGCGATGTCTCCCGCAAAGGCCGAGTCTAACATAGGTCGTTGCAAGGCCTTATGGAGACGCTTAACAATGAGCAGCCCGCTAGCCCCATGGACTCCAATGGGACCCCTCCCCTATGCACAGTTATGTGTGTCCCGGTTTGTAGTATCAGGGATCTCAGGAGCACGTGCACACCCACCCACCCATGCACAGCGGCATGCATACACCCCCCACACAGGCAGACACACGAGCATGCACAGACACCGTATGCACACGCATGCACACACACGTGCAGACATACGCACGCAGGCAGACACCCATGCAAGTGCACACGCATGATGCATCCCCATGGAGAGACACACATATGCCGACAGAAGCGCACGACCTCTGCACCCACGCGTAGACACACACACCCGACTGCGCGGCGGTTCAGCCAGGGGCACCCCGGGGCGGTCCGGTGGGCGAGAGGAGAGCGGCCCCGAGGCGGAGCCGTGGCCAGGGCAGCCAGCCCTGCAGATGGTGCTGCTCGCCGGGCCGGGCCGGGCCCTCCCTCGCTGCCGGAGGAAGCAGGAAGAGCCGGGCTGGCAGCCGGGGCGGTGGCCGGGCAGGGCGCGCCGGGAGCCGGGGGCGCGGTCTAGGGGCTCTCTGCGGCCATGGTGAACCTGGGGCTGTCGCGGGTGGACGACACCGTGGCTGCGAAACACCCGGTCGGTGGCAGGGGCCGGGCTGGGCAGGCGGGGGGGGCTCAGCCCCGGCCCTGGGGGTTCGGATGGGGGGGCCCCGGCGGGGCAGGGGCCGGGGCCGGGCGCACGGTCCCGCGGCGGAGGGGGCTGGTGGCCGGGGGCTCGCGGGGAGCAGATCGGGGCTGTGCGCTGCCCCCAGCCCGGGCCAGGACCTTCCGCTCGCCAGCAGCCCCGGGCTCGAGCGGGCCGATCCCAGAGCCCGGGGCCGGGGCAGCTGTGGGGTGAGGGGCCAGGGGCAGGACCGGCTCCGAGAGGTAGGGCGGGGAGCAGCTGTCGTTGCCCTGGGCACGGCCGGGGGCAGGTGTCCCGCAGTGAGTAGCGGGGCGGGGGCAGGATTTGCCCCTGCAGGCACTGAGGGACGTTAGCGGACAGGAGGCTGCTGGGTCCCCGAGCCGCCCGCTGGCAGGTGCGAGGCGGCGGGTGATGCACGTCGGGAGGGACAGGTGAGCTCCCCGGGCAGGTGGCTGGGGCGGAAGCCAGGTGCCGGGGCCGCTCAGCGAGAGGGACCTGGGGGTCGCCGTGGGCGGATCAAAGCGGGACCCAAGGAGAAGCAGGTTCCGGCGCAGCGAGGGAGGAGACTCGAGCCCAGGGTTTCCTTGTTTGTCCTTTTCACACCGTCTCGTCTGCTGCCCCCAACTCCCTTTCCTTGCTGCTGTTCCAGGGGCTGCAGGAATACGCTCTGTGCCAGTCCCACGCGTTCATGAAGGGCATCGGGACCTTTATCACAGGTAGGGTGCAGCGGGCGGCCCTCCTGCTGCTCTGCAGGCAGACACTGTTGGGGCCACTGGGCATCACGGGGCCTGGGGAGGGAGAGGCCAGGTTGAGGGTCTAGGGCAGGAACAGCCATATCCCCCAGCTCGTTGGCTCTCAGACTGCCCATTTGCATCCCCCCAGCTGATCCAGCTCCCAGCAATGGACCGGCTGGAGCACTGGGGTCTGAGCCAACGCTCTGGGCATCTTCCTCTCTGAAGGGCTGCCCTCCTCCTCCTCCCCCTGACTCTGCAGAGTTTTGCTGGGTTTAGCTGGAGCTGCAAGAGGGACCAGTTCAAAGCCCAGGTGCTCAGTGTGACTCCTCCCCGGGGGCCGAGCCGGCAGGCGTCGCACTTCATGCCATGCTCCCTTTAGAGCTATAGGCCAAACTGGGTTGGGGCTGTTGGTATGTGGGTGAGAGTCCGTGGGAAAGGCAGGGCACCGCAGGAGCGATTCAGCTAGTGACACTCCTCCCCCAGTGCCCCAGCCTGGCACTACGGGCTGCCATCTTGTGGAGGAGAAATCAAAGCAAAGTCTCATCCATGTGACTATCTTCCATCCCGTGGGACTTTTGCAGTAGTCAGGGAATTAACCTGGCCACTTTCAGCTGGGTTATTGCATCCTGCCCCCCTACATTTTCCCACAGCTGCAATTGGCTCTGATATTCGCAAGCGTGTTGTATTAGCGGGAGTGTTGTAAGCAAGAGACAAGAAGTAATTTTTCCGCTCTGCTCCGCTCCGATTAGGCCTCAGCTGGAGTATTGTGTCCAGTTCTGGGTGCCACATGTCAGGAAAGATGTGGACAAATTGGAGAAAGTCCAGAGAAGAACAACAAAAATGATTAAAGGTCTAGAAAACATGATCTATGAGGGAAGATTGAAAAAATTGGGTTTGTTTAGTCTGGAGAAGAGACGACAGAGAGGGGACATGATAACAGTTTTCAAGTACATAAAAGGTTGTTACAAGGAGGAGGGAGAAAAATGGTTCTCCGTAACCTCTGAGGACAGGACAAGAAGCAATGGGCTTAAATTGCAGCAAGGGCGGTTTAGGTTGGACATTAGGAAAAACTTCCTAACTGTCAGGGTGGTTACGCACTGGAATAAATTGCCGAGGGAAGTTGTGGAATCTCCAACATTGGGGATTTTTAAGAGCAGTTAGACAAACACCTGTCAGGGATGGTCTAGATCAGGGGTTCTCAATCTTTTTCTTTCTGAGGCCCCCTTCTCCCAACATGCTATAAAAACCTCCATGCCCCCCCTGTGCCACGACTCTTTTTCTGCATATCCAGTAGATTAAAAGCCAGGGCTGGCATTGTGGGGTAGCAAGCAGGGCAAGTGCCTGGGGGGCCCCGCAAAGCTAAGTTGCTCAGGCTTTGGCTTCAACGCAGGGTGGTGGGGCTCAGACTTCGGCATCAGCCCCGGGCACCAGTGAGTCTAACGCTGGCCTTGCTCTCTGGCTTATTTTGGCAGACCCCCTGAAACCTGCTCATGGCCCCCCAGTGGGCCACGGACCCCTGGTTGAGAACCACTGGTGTAGATAATATTTAGTCCTGCCATGAGCGCAGGGGAGTGGACTAGATGACCTCTCGAGGTCCCTTCCCGTTTTGTGATTCTTCACTTCCTGTCCTAAATTGTTACCCTGGAGGGGCTGCATTCAGGGTTGGCTGAAGGGATCCCTGTACTGTAGCGTTAGCAATGCTTGTTCTGTGCTTTGGGGTCTCTGGATGGAAGGCATTATCACTGCCATCTGTTAGATTGCGGGGCACCGTGTGCCGAGCACCTTCCAAACCCAGAGGGAGATGCAGCCCCTGCCCGGAGGAGCATGCCAGCTGGAACAGAGAGGTCAGCTGCAGTGACTGCATCCACACTCACGCGGGTCTCGTATTAACAGGCATCGGAGCAGCTTTCGTTCTGCAGAAGCTGATAAACAAGAAGCTGCCTTACCCCCTGCAGTGGAACGTGCTGCTGTCTGTGGGTCAGTACTCAATGCGCGCTGGGCCTCTCAGGCAGCCCCCATCCCCCAGGGGTTCCATCGGCGGGGCAAGCATGTTACGCTCTTAGCAGTCCAAGGTCCTGGGGTTTGTCTGTAGTTCACAAGAGCCAGGAACAGGACTCACCGCTCTGTCTTACCAGAGAAGGATCCTCGCTCCCACCTGTGATTTAGTGAAATCCCTGCTTCCCTTTAAAGTGCTCAGACTGACTCAGGCCAGGTGCGAGGCCCCCACCAGGGAGCGTGTTTGCAGTGACACCGTTGGACTTCCCGGGGATCACTCCAGGTTCACGCGGGTGAAAGTGAGATCAGAATCCGAGTGACGAGCAAAAGGCGGCTCAGAAACCGCCAGCCCTTTTCACGCAGCCCCAGTTGTTCTTTACAGAGAGCAGGACCCCACCTGCTGGGACACCTCTGCTTCCCATGGGATTTGGAAACACCCCTGCCTGTTGGTGCTTTCAGTTGCAGGTTCAGTCGCCAGCTACGCCGTGACCAGGATAGAGACCCGGAAGTGTTCCAACCTCTGGATCTACCTGGAGACAGGGCAGTCCCCGCAGGGAGTAGCCAAAGGTGAGAGGCATTCACTGCTGAGGCAGCAGTTACCTGCTGTACCTGGGGCTCCGTGTGGCTGGTTTCACTTGGGCTGCATCTCCAGTTCTGAAGGGTCCTGCCTTGGCTCCAGTAGCATCTTGTGCTTTGTCGTTTAACCAAAAATCGCTAGATAAATCCCACACACCTACGAAGCCCAGGCTGGAATTCCAGGCCTGCAGCTCTTGCGCTCAAGGAGAATCCCCCTAATTGGCAGCAGCGCGCGGTCGTTTATCCTCTCTGTGGATCAACTGCTAGAGACGCCATCCCCGAGGCAGCCGCGCACGCAGCCAGTGCAGTGCAATGGCTCCCATAGGCCCCCTGTATCTGCCACGCTTTTGACACGTCCATGGGTGTCTGAGCGGGTCCTCATCCAAGTTAGGGGCTGTCTCATTGAGGAGGGAGAGGTGGTTTGGTTCTGGTTTCGGGTTAATTCCTAGTGCCTCTCCTGGGGGATGGGATGGAATGGGCTGAGAACCCCCCCACATTAGTGTCCTGGGGTCATGCTGGTCTCTGATCACCTTGTAAGGTGACAGCAGGGAGCACAGGGAAACGCACCCAAAAGCAGGTGCCGTAATGCTTCCCCTGGACTGCTTGCTGAGTGCGGGGGTGTCTCTGCTGGGGATCCCGGGAGCCTGGTGTGCTGTCTCACTGAGTTACCCCACGTGGGGGGTGGGTGTTTTTATCAGCGTTCCTGGCCGGTCTGACTTCTAAATAGCTTTCTCTCATCTGTTGCAGAAAAGCTCCACAGTCCAGATCCCACAGAGAATGCAGAAACGAGGATGAGGAGAAACAAATACGGAGACGACATGGAATAGCTGGGGGAGCCTGGAGCTCCGTCCCGACTCCTTTACGACTTGTACTGCGTGTGACCGGGGCTAGAGCTGCATTGCGACGCCTGGGGAGCGAGGAACGTCCCCTCCACTGCCGATTCATGAGGCTCGGGGAAGTGCAGGGAAGGATTTAGGGTGGGGTGGAGGTGGGGTGTGCAAAGCCCAGACGGACTTTGTGTGAGCAGCAAAGGTTGGAAAATTAATACAAATATATAGCTAAAAATGGACATTTTGGACAAAGTGAAGTTTAGGGGTGGTCGAAGAGGGGGAGGTATGGGGGTACAGAGAAGGGGGAGGTATGGGGGTAGCATGTGAAATCACTGTGGGGGGGGGGCGGCGGCAGCTACTGCAGGGGAAAGGCTGATGTAAATGCCCAGGGAGGGAGGTATCCCCCAGAGTGGGCTGGAGGATCCCAGTCCCGCTGCTGGGCCTGTCCCTGCCCTGGGGTGTCTGTTCTGCCCTCAGTGCTCACGTGAAACGTCCAGTAGCATCAATAGCCTGAACCCTCACTCACTAGGAGAGAGGACACCCCCATCTTTACTGCTGCACTAGCGGGAGTTCTGGGTCCATATCAGGCCATCTGACCCCCGCCCTGAGCCCTGCATCGATATTACCCAAGAACTACGTGGAGAGAATAGTCAGGTTGCAAAGTCAAGTGCTTGGAAGTTTGGAAACGCCTGAACTAAGGTTGTCTGTGTAAATGAATTAGTAATTTCATCTTCAGAGCAGGGTCTGAATAGCGTGCAGGGAAGAGGCCTAGGGCCACTGCATAGCGAGGAGAAGGCTGGCTGTTCCTGAAGTGAGCCCCGGCACCGAAGGAGGCAGGGGTCCTGTGGAAACCGTAGCATGAGAGCAGGTGATTAAAGACGGTCTCGGGGGGCGGGGGGGATTCGGGTTGAACAGGCGACTGTAACTTTGGCGTGCTTTGCAACCTTAGTAATGGTCTGTTAACTCCTGGGCTCTGTTCTTGCGTCGTAGTCACTGTTCTCATTATCCCAGGCTAGGTGCTTTATGCTGGGGCTAGCCCTTCCGATTGTCATGGTCTTCCTGCCCTCAGGGGAAGGACAGCCAGTCAGGGACACCACCTGCGACCGGGCCAGCTCTCCTTTGCCCCACAGGAGAGTTCACAGAGGGGAGGGTGTCTGGCCGATATCATTTTCACAAGAGAGGAGGAAGGACCCTTGCAGCTCTGGGCCCACACTGCTCCTTCCTCCCCTGTCCTGAAGTGAAAAGTGTGGGTCTGCTCTTCCTCCCCTGCCTTCTAGACCCACCCAGTTTACACAGGGGGTGAATGGCAAGGAACCTGGGCTGCTGGGCTCTCTTGGCTGCTCCTTTCCCTCTGGCTGTTGGTCCAACCTCCAGGCTCTCTTTCTTGGAAACCCAGACCAGGGAGGGGGAAAGAAGAAGGCTTGTGAGAGCACCGGACCACTGGAAATACGGCACAGTAGCATTGCTCTGCCATGCGTACCAGAACCCCATCAGTGCGTCTTAGACCTGCCACCCCCGTCCCGCGGCTACACCCTGTGCCCAGCTCTGTCAGCGCCCCTGCAGCCTGCACCTACCGCTTCGATGCCTGCATAAGATGTGCAGGTGGACTCCAGGAACAAGGGCGGGTAGAGGGATATAGCAGCAACATGCCACGCCAAGAGCCCGGCACCTGGTGTTAGAACCGGGGGCTCCAGAATTGAGCCCCTGGATTAGACAAGTAAAGGGGCTCCATGATCTGCATTCCCCAGTGCAGGCAGAGCGACACTTTAGAAACGCTAGCCCCCACCCCTTGGGAGGAGCCTCATGCCTGGAGGGAACGTGGAGCATAGCCAGACCTCACCTAAGGGCTTCTTTGCAGGGAAAACTGCCCTGTGGAACTCAAAGTGGCTCAGAACAATCTTGATAAACTAGTTTCCACACAGTGGTTGGTGCAATCCCAGTTTTACAGCCCAAAAGCAATGGTAAGAACACCTGCCATCCCCCCAACGCCCCCTTCCGTCCAGGCATGGTGCTGTGGCTGTGCCCTGCCTACATTTCCCACTTCGGGCTGTCAATAGGCTCAGCAGGAGTTTTATTCATTGAGCAGCGCCCCCTTCTGCGGGTCTGATTTGTTAACGGAAATCCAAGAGCCCAGAGTTCATAGCAGGGCAGCAGACTCCAGCAGAGTCTGTCAGTTCCTCATCCAAGCCCTTTACCTGCCAGGCAATCTTGACGTGGATTCCTTCCCTGGAGCCAGGGCCTGCCGGCTGACTGCACCTCTCCTCCCAGCAGCACCCAGGCTGTGTCTCCTGCAGCTGGCAGCGAGATCTCTTCCCCACGTTCCTTTCCCTGGGAGCTCCTCTCTAACTGACCTTTGGTGGTAGTTTGTCAGGTACAGGGGCTCATTAGCCAGCAAGCCACCTAGGCAGTTACTTACTTACAGGTGGGCTGAGCAGGGCCCTGACTTCCCTTAAAGAGGCCAGCCACCCTGTGACGACCATGCTGAAAGAACATGAAAGTTGCAAGTCAAGCACTCAAAAAAGTTGGGGAATGCCAGAATTAAGGTTTGCCATGCAACCTTACATCTCTCCCTTTTGTGCGCACCTTGTGCTAAAGGTGTTAATCACATGCTGTTTTATCCCCACAGGACCCCAGCCTCATTCAGTGCACAGAATCTGCTGGAAAATAATCAGGGTTGTGTAGGGAGGAGGCTAGTGTCTGTGAGACCCCTGCTGCATTTGTTGCAGAGGCTGGAAGGTGTTTAGTGAATACGGTCAGGATCTGCCGGAAGATGCAGGACGGGCTCTGTCCTGGAGCTCTGGCTTCTAGTCAAGCCTGTGCCACAGAGCTCCTGTATGATGTTGGGCAAGTCACTTAAACCAACATTTTCTGAGATGGCTACTGTGCGGTACCCAGTGTGAGACCAGGGGGAGAGGGGTCTTATTTGCAGAAGGGCTGAGCCGTCCCAGCTGCCAGTGAAGTCAGCGGAAGTGATGGTTTGCCCATGTAAAGTGCTTTAATCTCTGTGTTAGTTCCCCAGGTGTAAAAGGAGGCTAAGGCTTCCCTCCCCCCACAGGGGGGTTGTAAAGCAAAATTAATCATGCTGTGTGACGAGCTCTAGAACTATGAGGAGAGCAGCATAGACAGCCCTGAGGAAACTAACAATCCTGCGTGCCGTGCCGGGTTCGAATGGTGTGCAGTAAATAAGGCCTGGGGCTACACCGTGACCAATGAGGGTAAACAGCAGTACTGACTAGCAGCCCATTCAGCCAGCGCCGCCTGTCCTGGGCCCTGAATGAGGCACGGCCCCGTAGAACACAGGCTAGGTGATCGGTTCATTAACACATAGGGCCGAGGGCTAAAGAAAGGCTGTGCCAGCACCCTGGGTACAGCATTTTTTGACTTCACAAGCTTAACAAAAGTTTAACTGATTGGTTTGGATTGTAAGTATCAGCATTCAGCTTGCGGGCAGGTTGGCCCCGTCATGCGAGGCGCTGTGTTCCAGGGACTGGAGTTCCTGCCTCTCGATTCACAGCCTGTTAATTTCACCCCCTTTCGCGTCGTGATGGGTGCTTGGTTCCTGCTGTGACCTCCTCTCTGGAGCTCACGCAGACCCTTTGCCCCCGTGTTCCTGGCTCCCCCCAGGAAGAAGCCTCGAAGGACTGGGGAGAGATGCAGGGCTCACAATTCCTCCCCCACTGGGCATGGTCATAGTTTCCCCAATTCACAGCAGTCTGGGTCTGACCCTCCCTCCTCAGGGCACTGAGGGGGCCATTTCCCAGCAGGGCTGTATCTGTGGTTGCCCCACCAGGCCTCCCCACTGCATTTTGTGCCTGTTATTTTTCACAAGGCTGCTCTTGCCTTCTCTCCGCTCCTTGGTGCCATGCTCACTGCTGCGCCGATATCGGCCTCCTGCTCCAGCCAGGCTCTGCCCTCCTCTTACAGCCTCTGTTCAGCAACACTCCAGCCCTAAGGTCTAGTGCACCTCAGTGGCAGGACTCCCGGGTTCTGGTCCCAGCCCTGCCACTAATGCATCTCACGAGCTGGGCTAAATCACTCACCCTGTCTGGGCCCTACTTTATCACCCACTCGAGAGAAAAGACAGCTCACTGCTGAATCACTCCAGATTCATTTTGACCCAAATGAGAGCCAAATATCGTCTCCCCTTTCCAGACCTCAGGAGACTAAACTCTTATGTGCCCCAGGCGGAGAGGACCGAGGCCCCTGCAATAACAGGAAACTGATTCAGGTGATGATGCCCACAGATTCCTTGCTCCACACTGCAGAGGAAGGAAAAACACTACCCAGGTTCCTGCCAATCTGATCTGGTGGAAAATTCCTTCCCGACCCCAAATCTGGCCATTAGTGTAACCCTGCGCATGGGGGCAAGCAGCCAGCCAAGCCTCTTGGAGTAGAGGAGTCACTGTACCACCGCAGAGGGGTGGTTATCTCAGCTGTTTGTGAAAAATCCCCAGCATGCATCTGACCAATTGTGCATGGGGAGCAGTGGGGGAGAAATTCCTTCCTGAGCCCTGAAGGCGGCTGGTTGAAGTCCTGAAGCATGAGCTTGGGTTAAATTCATTGTCTTAATGCCGAGCTGCAAGTGTTCCGAGCATGGCGAGGGCAATGCAGAACTTCCTGTTCTCTCCATGCCCTAGAAGGGAGGGTCCAATGCCCAAGGCCCACTCTGCCAGCTGGGCAGCCGCTTAGCTCTTCACAACCTCCTCCCCTGGAGCTACAACGCCCTTTGTACTCCCATGGCAGGGGCATCAGCCACCTCCATCCATTTGCCCACTCTGTACCCCCTGGCTCAGAGCTCCTTTCCCTGGCCCTGACACACACGTCTGCTGTGGGCTGTCTAGGCGTTTGGTACCTTTATGATGGCCCATCTGTAACCCATGAAGACAATTTGCCCCCGTCCTCTTAACTAACAGTGAAGTACTTACCTGCCCCTCATTGG
Source organism: Chelonia mydas (assembly GCF_015237465.2). NCBI lineage: Eukaryota > Metazoa > Chordata > Testudines > Cheloniidae > Chelonia > Chelonia mydas. The sequence goes on from NC_057857.1 coordinate 5,515,713, forward strand.
CTCAGTAGGGCTTTCCAGAAGGAAGAGGGTCTCTTGACAACTTTCTGGTCGACACTCGTTTGCAGGCGGCCCAGGTTTTTAAAAAACCCAAACCAGACACACAACATTATAACATTTCCATCTTGTTTTAATAAAAGTTTCATGAGCAGAAGAGAGGCAAACTGATGGAGTCAGTAAGGGGCAAGTAATCACCCAACGTTGGCTACCATGGGTCAGGTAGAAGCCTCCTGTTCTCCACTTCTCTTTGCACGGCCAGCCCCGCTATGTGGGTTTGTGCTGCAGAATGGGGTTGTCTACAAAGGAGGAGTAAAGACACCCACAGCGTCATCCCCTCCTTTGTAAAAGTAATCTAGAGGAGTGAGCTGGACCAAGTCTAAAACCTGTCCAAGGGACACGGCCAGACTGTCTGAAGAGCAGAGTCAAAGCTGGCCCTGTTTGTGAGGGGACAGTCATGGATGGGGACTTGCCATCTCAGCCCCTGGCCAGAGCCCCTGAGGAAAATGACGAGGTTTGTTAAACACCCACTGTCAGTAAAAACAGGGTGTCCCTAGCAGGTATCCCATTGGGTCTGAACTGCACATTGGAAAAATCCACACCGGGGTTTCAAGTAAAGAACTCTCTTGTCCTGAAGATACGCCCAGAACAACGGCTGTCCAGTTGTCAAATCACAAGAGAACTGCCTCCGTTTGTCTCACTGGCTTGCTAAAAGTGGCAGCTAAAGAGCTGGCCCTTGGACAGTGCCATCTCCTCACTGGAAATGGGGCTGAGCCGGGGTGAGCCACAGAAGGAATCAAAATCAGCCAGTGACTGAAAAGGTCTGAGGCACAAAACTTGTTTCAAGACTTTGCTGTAAAGGTGATTGAACTGGCCCTGTGCTGCCCAGCAGACTAAAGCTATTAGAGAGCGAGCACCCCCCTTTAGTGCAGTCAAAGCCAAAACGCGTCCTGGGATGTGGTTACAAAAAAGCGATGACTTCTCAGGCAAAGGATACAGAAGTGGAAAGTGAATTTTTTTAGAGCAACAGGGTGTCAGTGGTTTAACGTGTGTAAAGTAAAGCAGCAGAGGGATTCGCAGGAATCCGGCCCCTGGGCTGCAGTTCCTATCACGTTTGTTACGTGTATTGGGGAGAAACTCGAAACAACATTAAACTGCTTCACGCAGAGAGTGAGGGTCAGTCTGTGGTACGAGCGTTCAATATTTGTGGACTTAGGGAGGAAATGATTAGCTCTGGGTTATGAGTAGCGGGGAAGGCCATTTTGGTTTAAACTGATTTTTTGTAACTAAGTGTCTAAACTTCCAAACAGTAATCGTAGAGTTATTGCTGGGTGTACTCTCCCTACACCATCCCTGCAGTTCTGATTGGAACAGATCTTTCATTGTTGCTTAAATTGATTGGCATGTAACTGGACTGGCAAACTGCAACATCCCTACCATCTTAGTAGTGAAATCACCTGCTTAGCGAACAGACTGAGGATATAAATTTATTAGTGGGATTATAGTTTGTGATAAATTCACCACTGTGCAATTATATTTAGTATAAGCTCTTACTCTGCAGTGAGCTGATCTTTCCATCCTGATAAGAGAATGTTACACAGTCTTGACATTTCAAATTTTCAAATATTGACCTGGATTTTATCAGCAGCAATTTCTCTTCCACTTCTTTGGAAATGTGTGTATTTCATCACTCAGAAATAGAAGTGCCAGCTCTGTGCTTTGGCTAAGCCGCACAATATTCTGAGAACCCCCGACAGAGGTGACACCGTCAACTGAGCTCCCCAAAGGCATAACTATCGCGTAGGCTGCCTGGTGGCCTTACAAGGAGTGCAATCACATCCAGTCACAGCAGCTCTGCTGCAAGCTCGGAGCTCTGCCTCAGGAAACGTTTGGAAGAGCTCAGTGTTATACAGTCTCCACCACCCTACAGGTGTCTCGGGGTAGCTTCCCTTTAACAAAGGTTATTTGCCGTTTCATCTAAAATCCTCCTGTGGGTTTACATTGTTACATTGTTAGTTTTTGTGATCATTAAAACCTACAAATCCCTGTTTGATCTTATCTAGAACTAAAGACAGACCCTCCCTGTCCCCAGGCTGATGAGGCTGGGGGTGCAGGGCCGGTGCAACCACTAGGCGAACTAGGCGGTCTCCTAGGGCACCAAGTGGTGGGGGGCGGCGGTGGCACGGAGGTGAGCTGGGGCAGGGGGGTGCGGGGAGGGCCGCCTGCAGCAAGTAACGGGGGGGGGGCCACACAGGGGAACCGCTCCCTGTCCCAACTCACCCCTGCTCTGCCGCCTCCCCTGAGCACCGCCCCGCTCTGCTTCTCTCCCTCCCAGGCTTGTGCGCCAAACAGCTGGTTTGGCATCGCAAGCCTGGAAGGCGGGAGAAGCAGTGGCGTGCTCAGGGAGGAGGCGGAGCAGAGGTGAGCTGGGATGGGGAGCTGCCGCAGGGGGGGCTCCCCGGGCCGAGGGGAGGGGGCAGCGGTGGGGAACTGCCGCAGGGGGCGCTCCCCGGGCCGAGGGGAGGGGGCAGCGGTGGGGAGCTGCCGCAGGGTGGGGGAAGGGGGGCAGCGCAAGGTGGAAGTTTCGCCTAGGGTGTGAAACCTCCTTGCACTGGCCCTGTGGGGGTGGAGGGTTTGGGTCTCAACATGCCCTGCCCCGGTGTGTCTTAGCTGGCAGCTCAGAGAAGGTCTCAGGGCTGTGCGAGGGAGCCCTGAGAATTTTCTCCATCATGCCAGGGGGATGGTTTACGATGCTCCCTAAGGTACCCAGGGCACCCCCTGTTGAATTACACACCTGCTCAGGCTCCACCCCCACCCTAAATCTTAAAACTTCCCCCTCGGCAGGCAGGATTGGCTAGGAGCAGCGCCAATTGTAAACAAACAAAAGAGGCCACACACTGCATTGTGGTCCTAAGAGTGGAAGCCCCCCTAGATTGTCAGAGCCTGTCCTGGGCAACACTGCTCTGCAGAGATGGAGGGGCTTCCCAGGCCTGGGGAGAGCCGAATACCACTGAGATCAATGGCCAAACTCCCAGAGACTTCCTGGGGGCTGTGATTTGGTCCTTGCTCAAGGAAGATAGTGCAGGTCCATGGATAACACCCAGGACCACAAGTCACAAATTCCCGGGAAGGGATAGGACAGGTCTCCAGGTAGGGGGGCTGGAGGGAAAAGCCTTCCAGAGATGCTTAGGTAAGTAACCCTCTCCACCATGAACCCCACCCCCTTGGATGTGAGTATAAAAACCTCCCTTCCTTTGCACAGAGCCAGTTGCCTGCTGGCTGTTGCTGTCCGTTTACTTTGTGTCTGGTCTCCGTCTGGTGGCAGGCAAAGGAGGATGCCCTGGATCTGGCTGTCCAGGCTCTGACGCTGCTCCAGGATGCACCAAAGGGGATGCACTAGGAAACCATTTACATTTGCTCCTCATGCAACTCCCTGGGTGTCAGTTTTCCTCTTCTGTCCGCTTCTCCGGCTTCCAATCAGGGATGAAAGAAAGGCAACAGGACTGGTTTCCCTCAGGGCTACGAACAGGCAGCGGGGAGGGACAGGGCCTCCAGGAAACGCTCACATCTGAAGTATGTAGGATGCTGGGTCACCTGCCAGGATCAGTGGCGCTCACGTCAGCTCCAGGGAGCCATGTCTCTTGGCCTCTTCCGCCCACCTCCTACATGGTGCGGTGCTGCTTGCCAGACCGGAGCAGGCAGAACGCTGTCACCAGTGCCATCAGGATTACAGCCGCGAAGAGGAGGATGAGGACGACCCAGGAGCTGTAGTTCGCGCCCTTTCGGAAACCCGCTTCGTCAGCCGGGATCATGTTGGTGAGGTTCAGCATGTAGCCCAGGGCCCAGCCGATGGAAGTGTCCCCAGCCTGTGAGAACAGCAAGACAAAGCAGCTCAGAGTCTTGCTAGTAACATTGCCTCACGAGGGTATGTCTACGCTGCAGTCAGACACCCGTGGTGGGCCCCTGCCAGCTGGCTCGGGCTAAGGGGCTCGGGCTAAGGGGTTGTTTCACTGCGGTGTAGACGTTCCGGCCTGAGCTCTGGGACCCTCCCACCTTGCAAGGTCCTAGATCCGGGGCTCCAGCCTGAGCCCAAACATCTACACCGCAGTTAGCTTCTTAGCTCAGGCCCCGTGAGCCAGCTGGCATGGGCCAGCAGCAGGTGTCTAACTGCAGCGTGGAGGTACCCTCAGAGGCTAGGAGTAGCTGCAGTAGCAAAGGGAATCACCCATTACCCTGCCTGTTCCCTCCACTGCTACTGTGAGTGACCCTCTCCTGGTCTCTCTCATCATCATCAATTCTTAGCCCTCGCTCATCCTGAGATCTGGAAAGGCTTCACAACGGTGGGCAAAGCCCAGCTGCATTGCCAAGGTGGGGCAACGGGAGGCCGAGAAGACCTTTGACTCTCAGCAAGCCAGTGAGGTGAATAGAACCCAGGCGTCCCCGTCCTTTGCTCCATTCCCAGGACCCTGCTGCCTTTAGGCAACCGAACGAAGCAGTTCTGGAGGCCAGTGCACAGCCCAGCGCTCAGCTACTGCCATCCTGGCGGTGCCTGAGGAATAAGGGGAGCGCGTGGAACAGAGCTGCTGGTGCTGCTCCTGGGCGGGGCTCCTCCTTCTGCCCTGCTCCCTATGCAGTGCTGACTGTTTTCTTCGTCCCTGTGGTCTGTTTACAGAGGAACTGGGCTCAGCGGGCTAGATCCTGATCTTTTTTACACCAGAGTAAATCCAATGTAACTCCACTGATCTCAGTAGAGCCACTCCTGATTTACACTAGAGTAACTGATATCGAAATCTGGGCTGAGTTTACATCCTCTGTAGTCAGGAGTTATTTTCTCCCTAGGAAAAGGCCGCATGAAGTTCAGCACGATGTGGCCTGTTCCCCGCCCAAGACTAAAGAGGTGTTTAAGAACATAAGAACAGCCCTACTGGATCAGACCATGGTCCATCTAGCCCAGTGTCCTGTCTCCAACAGTGGCCAGTCACAGAGCTTCAGGGGGAGTGTACAGAACAGAGCAATTTTGGAGAGATCCACTCCTGTTACCTAGCCCCAGCTTCTGGCAGTCAGAGGTTAGGGTCACCCTAAGCATGGGGCTATATCCGTGACCATCTTGGCTATTAGCCATTGATGGACCTATCCTCCGTGAACTTATCTAGTTCTTTTTGGAACATTTGGCCATCACAACATCCCCTGGCAGTGAGTTTCACAGGTTAACAGTGTGTTGTGTGATAAAGTCCTTCCTCTTGTTTGTATTAAACCTGCTGTCTGTTAATTTCATCTGGAGACCCCGGTTTTTGTATTGTGGAAAAAGGTAAATAACACTTCTCTATTCATTTTCTTCTCACCATTCATGACCTCTATCTTATCCCGCCTTAGTCATCTCTTTTCAAAAATGAACAGCACTAATCCTTTTAATCTCTCTTCAGACGGAAGCTGTTCCATACCTCCGATTATCTTTTTTGCCCTTCTCTGAACCTTTTCCAGTTCCACTATGTCCTTTTTGAGATGGGGCGACCAGAACTGCACACAGTATTCATGGTTTTATAAGGTGGCATTCTGATATTTACTGTCTTATTTTCTATCCCTTTCCTAACACTCCCGAACATTCCATCAGCCTTTCTGCTGCTCTGCACTGAACGGAAGTTTTCCGAGAACCATCCACAACGTCCCATTGGCCATTTCTCCTCCTCTGAGGCATCTTCTCTAGCTCACAGAAGTAACATCCATTTCAAGTAAAAGCAACTGTCCAACCTGGGCACCCGTCAGGATCCCTGTCCCTGCGAAAAGCCTTCACTCAAGCTCATTTCCTGCAGGGATCCTGGCAAAACCCATCAGACTAGGGCTTCCCCATGTCATATGTTGGCAAACAATGAGAGAGACAGACAGCTGCTGCATGGCAGAGCCTGGCTAATGGCGGGACCCCATCGGGGCCAAATACCAACCTTTTTCTGGAAGGCGATGTTGGGGAAAGAGCTCTCATCAAAGTGGTAGCCCTTGGTGATCAGCAGATAAACAAAGTTGGCAACCGTGCAGTAATCCGGCAACCACTTCTCCTGCTTTGGGGCTTTTAGCCGCAGCTGGCCACCATGGACGGGGAAGAAAGAGGGGACAGAAAGAAAAGAGATGAGTCCTCCCTGCTCTGGCCCATCAGAATCAGTTATAGACCCTTCACAGGGAGGGGGATCTGGGATGGGGAGGCGCAGGGAAGCTGCTATTACAACCTTCTTCCACCAGGGGCTGCTGTGGCCTCCTAGAATCATCGAATCGTAGAATATCAGGGTTGGAAGGGACCTCAGGAGGTCATCTAGTCCAACCCCCTGCTCAAAGCAGGACCAATCCCCAACTAAATCATCCCAGCCAGGGCTTTGTCAAGCCTGACCTTAAAAACCTCTAAGGAAGGAGATTCCACCACCTCCCTAGGTAATCCATTCCAGTGCTTCACCACCCTCCTAGTGAAAAAGGTTTTCCTAACGTCCAACCTAAGCCTCCCACACTGCAACCTGAGCCCATTACTCAGGGCAGCGGGCTCATGAGCCAGAGCAGACAGCTGCGGAGATGGAGGGGGCAGAGGCTGCTTTCCTCACAGCACCCTGTCCATGAGGCCAGTTAGGAGGCACAGGATATGTGTGTGTGTGTATGTTGGGGGGGCGGACGGATGGACAGAGCGGGGCACACAGGGGTGCTGGGGGGGGGGGGTCATGCACATGGGTTCATAAGGGCTAGTCGGGGGGACAGACTCGGGCAGGGACACAGGAGTTAGTGGGTGACAAAACTGAGCCAGGAGTTGAGTGGGGGTGCAGGGCCACATGGGGACTAGGGTTGCCAACTGTCTAATCGCACAAACCCAAACACCATTGCCCCGCCCCTTCCCCATGACCATACCCCTGCCACGCCCCTTCTCTGAGGCCCCACCCCCCACTCCCTCGCTCTCCCCCACCCTCACACACTTTCCCCAGGCTGGGGCAGGGGGTTGGAGTGCGGGAGGGGGTGCAGGATCTGGGCTTGAGGTGTGGAGCTGAGGGGTTTGGAGTGTGGGAAGGGGCTCTGGGCTGAGCCTGAGGGAGGGAGTTGAGGTGCAGGAGGGGGTGTGGGCTCTGGGAGGGAGTTTGGGTGTAGGAGGGGGTGAGGGGTCAGGCTCTGGGAGGGATTTTGGGTGCGGGACGTAGGCTCTGGGCTGGGGCAGGGGGTTGAGGTGAGGGGGGTGGCACTTACCTTGGGCGGCTCCTGAAAGTGACCGGCACATCTGTCTAGCAGTGGCTACTAGGTGGCAGGGCCAGGGGTCTCCACGTGCTGCCCCAGCCCACAGGCACCACCCCAGCAGCTCCATTGGCCACAGTTCCCTGGCCAATGAGAGCTGTGGAGTCGGCGCATGTCCCTGTGGCCCCTGGAGGAGGCAGGGGGTTTCCATGTGCTGCCCCTGCCTGCAGGCTCTGTTTCCGCAGCTCCCATTGGTCTGCCTTAGCCCTGCTGCACCGCCGGACTTTTAGCATCTAAAATCTCCCAGTTTGGCATCAGTAGCCTGCGGGAGATAGGGCCTGATTCCAGGAGACTCCCGGTGAAATTGGGAGGGTTGGCAACCCTAGTGGGGACAGCGGGTAGTGGGGGTGCAAGGACACATGGGGATGGGAGGAGTGGGGGTGGCTGAGTGGGGGTGCGTGGACACACGGGCTCCTCCCCCATCTGACCTTGGCCTGCCAGTTGAGGACGAGGCACCGAGCCAGCTGGCCACAGTGTGGCAGGGGGAGGAGGCAGAGCAGTGCAATCTGGACCTGCTGCCTCTCTGCTCAGCCACCAGCCAGCTGCCCATGTCCACCCATGCCAGTGTGGTGCTGCTGCTGGTCCCTGGCCCACCACTTCAGGTGAACCCCAACAGGCAGGGGATTGAGCTGGCCACCGGGGAGCCAGTCTGTGGGGCACGGCGGGGATGGAAGGGAATTGCCCCCAGAGGTTCAAGTCGAGACTGAGGACATCTGAGATCTGTCCTGTATTTTTGAAATACAATGTTGGCAGCCCTACTGCAATACCAAGGGGTTGGAGACATCCTAGCCCAGTCCTGAGTCCTGGAGCTTGTGAGATATAACAGGATCCACAGCCCATGCTATTTTGGCTGCAGGCCTATAGGGCATGGAAATCCAGGCTGGCCTCCTAGATCGTCTGACACCCATTAGACTAGCCCTCTGCTACCAGGGCACTCACCTCGGTCCAGCTGGTACTGCAGATGGTTTCGGCAGCAGCGTTAAGATCATCTGGCGAGGCCACGCGTCTCTTCATCACTGTCTGGATAAAATCCACCGTGTAGAAAAAGGCAGAGAAGGCCTGATGCCAGGGAGAGAGGAGGTGAGAAAGCAGAAGCTCACTAGCACAGCCCTCAATTTCCCTGCTCGGACACAAAGGCCGGGCTTGTTGATTCAACGTGGGAGCAGAGTTTGGGGTATATTCATCTCACCCGCAGGGGGCAGCACTCTTGCTGCTAACCACTGCGCTGAGCATACCCAAGGCCCCATTCCCATTCCAGCAACCTCCTTGCACCTAGAGCCTAATTCTCCAGCTGCAGGATAGAAGGGGCTCCCATAGCATTCAGTAGGAGACTCGGGCTCCAGGGCTCTGGGCTGCCCCATGCACAATACGTGGGAGCCAGCACTAACAGTCAGAGGCTGCCGGCTGCCCACTAGACCTGCAACCTCGGGACACTTACAATGAAGTTTCCCGAAAGGTCGGGCTGGAAAACCCCATCAAAGGAGCAGCTGGAGAAGCCGCAGCTGGTGAAATTGAAGAGACTGTCCACATGCAGGCGGCACTGGGCTGCATCCCCGGATCCGTCCATGCCGATGGTACGTTGGGGATCGTAGCTGTCAGGCTTCTCAGCTGCCGTGCAGGGAGAGTTGTAGACGTCTTGGAGCATGAAGTTCCTTTGATAGCCTTTGGGCCAGCAGGGGTTGGACACATTTGTTTTGTAGCCGCCAGCCTGTTGGGCAAAGAAAAGGTACCACACAAGCCTGTCTTTATCTGCAGCTACCACAGCCATGAGGCGGTCTAGGGCCAGGCAGTGCGGTGTAGTGGGTGGAGTCAAGGACTGGCATTCAGAAACACCGCCCCCCAGTTCTGCCCCTGATCCACCGTGCATCACGGTGAGCCAATCATGTCCCTGCTGCATGCCTCAGTTTCCCCATCCGTAAAACAGGGGGATGCGCCCTCACAGGGGCTGCAAGATTTCAGTAGCGATGGTGCTCTGACAAGATAGTGTCCAACCCTATGTGTCCACGGCTGTCTCTGAAGGCAGGGAGGTGGCAGCTCAGCCCCGGAAGATGAGTAACTCCTAACTGGCACAGCCTATCCCGGCAACAAAGAGCAGCGGGGAGGAGACCTGGCTTTCCTCAGGGGTCCCTTCCAGAGCACCAAAGGAGTTGAACTAACGTGCGTGATGTGCACTGTGCCCGGCTCTGCATCAGCACCAGTCGCATGGGGGAGGCTGCAGAGCATGTTTGAAATTCCCAGACTTTCGAAGCCCCCGGCTTCAAACCCCGTGAAGGGAGCTCAGCCCCCAGGTTCAAACCCCATGAAGGGAGCTCAGCCTCCATCCTTGGGAGGGCGATAACAGAGCCGTGAGCATTTCCTATCGCTCAGGGAGGTGGCGCTCCCACGGCGAGGGGAAAAGCCCTTTTGGTCGCTGTCGTGTGCGTCTGCACTCGGGCACCTTAGCTATGCTGCTGCAGCGCCCGTAGGGTGCACCCGGCTGAGCCCTCCCTGCTCCGTCTGGAATTCTAGGCCCCTCAGCATGGGTTGTAACAGGCTGAGCCTTGGCTCCCCGCTAACGAGCTGCCGTTCACTGCTGCTGCTCCAGGTTGTGGGGACGTGGGGATCGGGGGGAGAGGAGCAGAACATGCTCCGGAGCGGGGCAAGCACCCTCCCTGCTCTTTCCAAAGCACCTGGTGACCTGAACCCGGAGCCCTGTGTGTAGCAGCCTGGGTGGGAACATGGCGTGGGGGGCTGGTGGTTGAGGAGGGAGCGGGGATGAATGCTGGGAGCTCGCCCTGCAGGCCATTGAGGAGAGCCCGCTGGGGCAGAGCCAGGCCTCCGTACCTGCATGACCTTGGAGAACATCCTCCTGAGGATCTGGTCCCTGCCGTAGCACAGGAAGCTGTGGGTGTACACCCTGTATGTCTGTCCGTAGAGCCGCAGCGTCACCCCGCTCTGGGGGTCCTCGATCCGCTTCTGGGTTTCAAAGGTGATCTGGGTAGAGGCTCCCCCCAAGTCCATGGCCCCCAAAGTGGGTCTCTTTGGCCGGAACCACTGCCCGATCCAGCCGTACTGTGGGGAAGGGGAACGGAAGCAAAGTCACAGAGATGGTTAATTGCGTGGCTCAGACCATGCAGAATGCCCGTCTGCTCTTGGCTGGCTTCAGATCAAGATGCCGGTGCTAGAGGAGCACAACGATCCACGCAGGGCCCGATCCTGCACCTGCTGGCAGCGCTCCCGCCAGCGCTTCCAGCAGCAAACTGGTGGGGCACAGTCGAGCGAGGGGTGAGCACCGTCCACACTCACTGACCTCTCTTGGGGCGAGGGAGCTCAGCACCCTGCTGCCATGGGGCGCAATAGCTTGCAGAGGAGGGTCCCTGCCGGAGAAGGAAGAGGGGCTGGCTCATGGTCAGTAGCTTCCTTTGGACACAAGAACCCCAAGAGGTCATTCTGCCTAAGGCTGGGGCCAGGCAAGGCATTCTGCAAGTCCCAGTAGCTGCGTACGTGTCACTGCAGGCCTCTCAGTCGCGCATGTTCGGCTCCCGTTGAAGGCAGCAGGAGCTGCATGCATGCAGCAGGGGGACAGTTTGATCCCAGCAGGTTCCTACCCTCTGCCTCCACTGCACCCCCATGGCTCAGCCAACAACACGTGCTGGGTACTCCCCCGCTCCCTAACTGCAGCTCCAGAATGGATGGAGCAGTCTCCGGGCACGAAGCTGATCCCGTTTTCCTTGCTGAACTGGTGAGGGAGACCTCTGCGTTTCTACCCAGTTCAAGAAGGACGCTCCATGAGCAGATCCACCAGGGGCTATGTTAAAAGCAGCCTCCAGATTCCCTTGGGCGCTGGAGAGAATCAGTCGCTGCTGGGGACTGAATGAGACCAATGCCGGGAAGGTGGAAGGAAAATCCAGCCCCTTCGTGTCCACTGCAAGGATCAGGTCCCACTGTTCTCCTCGAGGCTGGCTGGAGACCTGGGCTTTTTGCTACCTCTATACAGCAAACCCAGGCCATGTGCTACAGCAACCCTAGCTAGGTTTTTAGACGGTTGCCCATCACCGTGGTATCTGACCGACCCGTAGAGCCATTCAACTTGTTTGCGCGTCTGAACAACAGCTGCCATTGGCCGGTAACATTAATAACACCTGGCACTTGCAGAGGCTTCTAACACGCAGCTCTCCTGATGCTCTACGGAAAAGGGCCAGCATTGGGGCAGCGTTAAAAAGGGTCCAGACCGCAAGCATGTGTCAGACCCTCTGCTTAACAGCACTAGCCTTTCAAGTGGTCTCAGAAGGGCTTTGGCATTCCCACCTCAGTGCAGAGAATGCAGGAGGAGGGGGTGAGTTCACATCTCTGGCCCTGTGGTCTCCACAAAGCGGAAGTCTCTCAGCAGCACTCTGCCTATGCAAGGGACAAGGTAGGTGTTTTTAAAGAGGAAAACCTAGGTCCTAGGTAATGAGGCAGCCAGGGAGAAATGGGCTTTTTCTCTTCCCCGCTATGCCAGCTACCTGTGTGGAGTAGACAGGCTTGCAGGCGAATGATGGGGTGAGTCCATGTCTCGATGGGCACTGGAAGGGACCGTCCTAGGAAGCCAGTCCTGCTGGGCATACCTTGATGAAGTTCTCCAGGAGATAGTTAGCCGTGACCCAGCCAAACAACCCCTCGTCTTCACCCGACAGAATTTTTGCCCCCCGAAAGTCAAAGGGGTACGACTTCAGCATTGAGGTCACTGCGCTGAGGACGCTGTCTGAGGCCGTCGAGTTGGTGAGGCTACGGGAGACACAAAGCAATGCTTCACTGCGAGAGAAAAGAAGCAAATGCCTGCACCAAGGGGATCAAACCGTGAGCCACTTCCCAAACCACCCAGCACAGTCAGGGCCGTGGAACGCGGGGCAAAGGGAGACAGCTCTGCAACCTCCCTCCCTCAGGGGGCAATGAAAGGCAGTGGTTACTCTAATGCATGCCACAGCTATGGCATACGAGGGACCAAGAAAGCATCCCTTCAGCAATCCAGGAGAAAGGCTGCCCAAGCCCCCTTCAACAGTGAAACTGGCCACTGCATGGGGCTTAGGTGGGACTTAAATAGTGCCCGGACCTGGAGCTGTCACGCTGCACAGGGCTAAACTAGTCACAGACCTGGAGGGTCTCTACGTTTCCACGTGGGACCCGAGCCAAAAAATCTCAGTTCAGTTTCTTCTCCCCAGTATAGCATGGAAGACTGAGTGAGCCCCTCAGCCGGACTAGCGCTTGCCTTGGCCATCATTCCCTCCTGCCCGCATTACAGACAGGCACCAGCCAGGGTCTCGCCATTGCTCGTCTGGCAGGCATTCTACGCTTACCTCCACTATTGCTGACTGGGCAGCGCCCTTGCTGCGTTAGGGCAGGGTGGGGGAGAAGAGCTGACTCATAAGCCTGCATTGGCCAGAGAAGGTTCATTCCTTCCTTCCTGCGAGCCATGGTTAGATGGGCTTCTTGCTTGGGTGGGGACATGTGGCTCCCCAATCAGTGCAGATCTAATGCAGGATATTTATCCTGCACTGGACAAGGTGACCCAGGGGCCCAGGTAGGGCTGCGGGACTCATGAGGAAGGGGAGCACTTCTAACTCCACCCAGCTTCCCCTTACAGAAAAGGAGAGGTGGAGGACCCTGTGCTGGTCTAGCCTATTCTCCACACCACCCTTTCCAGCCAATAGAGCAACAGATCTAACCCCTCTGGGGTTCATTTGCAATAACGTAGAACATGCACTTTGCAGGATTTGAAAAAGGATCACACCTTTATGGAGGAGAAAACCCAGGGACGTATTTGGAGCAAAACATTTTTATAGGGATGATAAACCCTCCTGCACCAGGGCAGGTCCAACCTATAACTTCCCGGGTCAGGAAGAAACTTCTCCTATGGGCCAGTTATTCCATTAATGTCCACTGGGGGGCTCCCTGCCCCTTCTCAGGAAGCTGACGGGCTGGGGCGGTTGGAGACAAGGCGCTGAGCCAGATGGACCCAGGGTGACAATTCACATGTTCCCGTGCTCAGCTGCGCCTCTCCAGGCAACAGGGCTGCACAGACGGGCGATGGAAGAGTTTAACCCAAGCACATCCCCTTTAAAGACCAGAGCCCTGGCCTGGCTCGGGCCCTGGCAAGAGGGAGGGGGTTCGACAGCAGACGACAGCAAAAGCTCACTTCAGCAGCCTCATGCCCGCGGTGGCCCCCAGGTAGAGGGGGGTGAGTGGATGCCTTTCCCTGGGGACGTCGCTCACAGCCTGGTCGAGACACTGTTTGAGGCTCTTGCCGGCGGCCGGGGGGTCCTTGGCATAGCTGGAAATCCCACCACCTGCAGGCGAGATGAAAACGAGCACTGGTCTCTGGCCGCTTGGTCCAGGGGCATGCTGAGGAACTGGGGAGCTGTGCTGAGCGTCAGCAACTGCCGGGCGGGGAAGGGAGTGCGGGGACGGAGAGCGACTGTGGCTCTAACCGGCCAGCTGCCCCAGCAGAGGCGCACCCCAAGAGGCGCCCCTAGCCTCCCCCCGCACGACAGCTGTGACCCAAACCCTTCTGCAGGGATGGTGCGGGGGAGCAAGAGACGTCCCCCAGGATGGGGAGCCCACCGTGGGCCTTATGCAAACACAGCACGCAGCATGGGTGGTCTTGGCTTGCATACTCCAGCCAATCCCATTTATTCTCTTTCTTCAGTAGGGGCAGCCGGGGTGGGGTGGGGGGGGTTGTGCCCTCTTCCCAAGCCTGTGCCAGCTCCTTTTAGGGAGGGGATCACGGGGCTTTCCTCACTGTAAGGCAGCTCCGTTCTCTCCAGGCCGGTCAAAGGGCCGGCGTGGTGGAGCCTTGGCTGGATTTTTGCAGCTGTACATACAGCTGAGAACGTGGGAAGGGAAAACACACCCAGGCTTGTGGGTGAGTCGGCACAATCCTCTACTTCAGTCGGGTTATTTTGTGCCCATCGTGTCATGCCCAGGCACATATAACAAGGGCTGGGATTAGCCATTCCAATGTCCAAACAATACAGCCACTTCTGCTCTCCACCCAACGCAAAATCCCCCGCCAGCTGAAAGCCAGGCTGAACCAGGAGGTCTTCCGAAAGGGAACCCCGGCTCGGGCAGATGGCAAGGGGAGCCGCCCTCCCTCTCGTTCCCAGGAGTTCAACCCTAGGCCAGGCAGTCAGAGCTCACGGGCTTGTCCCACGTGGCATGGCAGGATTCAGCCCCATGCTAGCAATGACCATGCTTAAAGGTGGCTGTCACCCCGAGGATTCTGGAAGAGGATCTCTGGCTGGCGTGAGCGGAGCCATAGGATAAAATGCACCGTATACAGCAGCATCCCTCCTACAGCTCCACCTATGTTATAAGCAGAGTGGCAGCCCCTGGAGTGATGCACCCTGGGTCATCCTACTGCACAGAGGGCTGGGAGAAAGAAGGCCCAGCTGACTGGGTAACAGGCCCGGTTAGGAGGCCCAGCTACGCAGTACAGAAGCTGTGAGTTTAATCGGGGACAGGACGGGAATGGTGCCAGCCTCCATCCTGGCCAGACCAAAGCTCCATCCGGCTGCAGGTATGGACCACATGGCCCGTGCGGAGTACACAGGGACTACAGGCAGCTGGATCACCGCCTGGTTACAGACTCACTTAGACAGTCCAGTGCAGACAGGACTCCAGGCCATTCTGGCCCTGGGATTCCCAGATGTGCTGGACAAGAGGTGTCACACCTGCCTCCCCGCTCCCCAGACACACACGCTAGCCTCTCTCTCAGCTGAGCTCCGGGAACAGGCTGCAGGGGATGGAGTGGCTGAGTTCAGTGCCTGGTTTAATAAAGCATGGGCAACCCAGCGCCTGCCAGCACCTTAGTGCCAAGAGAAGGTGTACGGACGAGAGGACTTGACCGAGTTGTTTGCCATGCTCCAGGCCCATGTCCCGACATTCACAAGGGGAGCTGAGGGGAGGGACCCATCCTTTGCCAAGCACAGCTGACAAGCCTGAAGTAGACAGAGCTACTGCAGCATGTTTGTAATGACACGACCCGGGAGGGTGGGCGGGTTGTTGACAGTGGGGGGAATCGAACCTGGGACCTCGTGATCTAAAACCGTGGCCCTCTACTGCCAGAGCTAAGAGACCCAGCTCTGCAGACCACCCTGTAGCAGGCTCATGAATCTCTGTATGTGGCCCAGTCACTACTAGAGGGGACAGAATGCCATGCAGAGAGGGGGTGGGGGATATTTTCAACCTTATCCTGGGATGATGGGCGTGGAAATGATGCAGGCTGGATTTTGGCTGTGGTATGGGTGGGGCTCAGAGATGATCGTTGCAGTTCTGAGGTCCACTCCTCTAATGCAGAGTGGGAGGGGAAAAGGTTTGAGGGGCCAAATGTCTGGCATCAGCATTAGCGTGCGATGGGCCACGTGCTTCTGCCGGTGCGTGTGCGTCTGGGAGAGCCACAAACACCCGAGGAGCGTGGTGCTGTTTGGCTAGGGCACACACGGCAGCATGGCATGAAGACTTACACGGGATGGGTCCAGGATTGCTGTATGACTCACAAATGGCAGAGACTTGAGTGAATTATGTGGATCATCCCAAATGAGTGCTGGGGAACCCTGTATACCCCATTCGTATACACAGCCCTGGGAGCAGGTACCTTTATCATTCTGTTTTAAAACCAAGACCATCCACAGTGTGTTCTAAAACCCCGTCTTGGTTAATGAAAGCCAAACTCCAGGAAATTAACAACAACATAACGAAGCTCAGCTCAAATCTTCTGCCCAGGCTTTGGCTGTATCAAAGATTCGGCCGTTAGGACTGCTCAGCCCATACCCTAGATCCTCAATCTCCAAAAAAGTATGCCAACATTTTTATGGCTGATTTAGAACAACGCTTCCTCAGCTCTAGTCTCCTAACGCCCCTACTCTACTTGTGTTACATTGATGACATCTTCATCATCTGGACCCATGGGAAGGAGGCCCTTGAGGAATTCCACCAGGATTTCAACAATTTCCACCCCACCATCAACCTCAGCCTGGACCAGTCCACACAAAAGATCCACTTCCTAGACACTACAGTGCTAATAAGCGATGGTCACATAAACACCACCCTATACCAGAAACCTACTGTCCACTATACTTACCTACCTGCCTCCAGCTTTCATCCAGACCACATCTACCATTGTCCACAGCCGAGCTCTAAGACAACTGCATTTGCTCTAATGCCTCAGACAGAGAAAACACCTACAGGATCTCTATCAAGCCTTCTTAAAAGTACAATACCCACCAGGTGAAGTTAAGAAACAGATTGACAGAGCCAGAAGGGTACCCAGAAGTCACCTACTACAAGACAAGCCCAACAAATAAAATAACAGAACGCCACTAGCCGTCACCTACAGTCCCCAACTAAAACCTCTCCAGCGCATCATCAAAGATCTACAACCTATCCTGAAGGATGATCCCTTACTCTCACAGACCTTGGGAGACAGGCCAGTCCTCGCTTACAGACAGCCCCCCAACCTGAAGCAAATACTCACCAGCAACTACACACCACACAACAAAAACACTAACCCAGGAACCAAACCCTGCAACAAACCCCATTGCCAACTCTGTCCACATATCTATTCAAGGGACACCATCATAGGACCTAACCACATCAGCCACACCATCAGGGGCTCATTCACCTGCACATCTACCAATGTGATATATGCCATCATGTGCCAGCAATGCCCCTCTGCCATGTACATTGGCCAAACTGGACAGTCTCTACGCAAAAGAATAAATGGACACAAATCTGACATCAGGAATTACAACATTCAAAAACCAGTAGGAGAACACTTCAACCTCCCTGGTCACTCAATAACAGACTTAAAAGTGGCAATTCTTCAACAAAAAAACTTCAAAAACAGACTCCAACATGAAACTGCAGAACTGGAATTAATTTGCAAACTGGACACCATCAAATTAGGCCTGACTAAAAACTGGGAGTGGATAAGTCATTACAAAACCTAATTTTACCATACTAATTTCCCCCTACTGTTACTCACACCTTCTTGTCAACTGTTTGAAATGGACCACCCTCATTACCTCTACAAAAGTGATTTTTCCTCCCTTGGTATTCTACTGATAATTAAATTGTCTTGTTAGACTGACTCCCTCACCTGGTAAGGCAACTCCCATCTTTTCATGTACTATGTATAAATGTACCTGCTACTGTATCTTCCACTCCATGCACCTGATGAAGTGGGTTTTAGCCCATGAAAGCTTACGCCCAAATAAATTTGTTAGTCTCTAAGGTGCCACAAGGACTCCTCGTGGTTTTTGCTGATACAGACTAACATGGCTGCTACTCTGAAACCACTCTCCAGAACGCTGCTCTCACCTCCCTTATGTCCAGGTGGGGTAACAAATCAAATAGTTCCATAACAGCCAGCGTATCTAGTACAATTCTGGGCCCACTTCTCTCCTGTCTTGCACCTCGTGTGGTCATTTGTGGCCGTCATTTTTGATCTGTTACCACTCTGCACTGCTATAAGCAATGGCACAAGGTAGTGGCCAAGTAAGCTCTGCATCCAATTTGCTGGTGGCCCAAGTGGTGTAACCCCATTGAAATCAATGGAGCCCACATCTACTAAATCCAGAATTTGACCTTATATAGGTAGAGATGAAAACCATGGCACAACACAGACACTTCAGTAAAACAGACTCAGTCCCACTCGCTGGGGATGTTGGGTTATTCCACCAGCTCTAATTCTTCATCACAATAATCCTTTAGGGTTGCCCACTTTCTAATTGCGGAAAACCCAACACCCTTTCCCTGCCCCTGCCCCGAGGCCCTGACCTCTGCTCACTCCATCCCCACTCCCTTGATTGCTTGCTCTCCCCTACCCTCGCTCAATTTCTCTGCAAGGCACAAGCAGGCATCAAGAGAAGGCCAGGAGCTGCAACAGTTTGAATGTGAGAGATGGAATGTGTGCAGGACAGGGTTTGGGGTACGGGCTCCAGGCAGCTCTGGCTGCTGTGGTTCGCTGGGGCTCCGGTACTGAGATGCTGACCTCAGGTGGCCCCTTAAATAGCAGCTACACCAGTGCTGCCCCCGCATTTCTTGGGGACAGAGGAAGTCTGCATGGCTCCTGGGAAGCGATAGCATGTCCGGCTCCTAGGTAGAGGGGTGGCCAGGGGGGCTGTGTGTGCTGCCCCCACCTGCAGGCACAGCTCCAAGCACTGGCTCTGCAGCTCCCATTGGCCACGGCGTTCCTGGTCAATGGGTGCTGCAGAGCCGGCGCTCGGGGTGGCACCTGCAGGTGGGGGTAGCGCATGGAGCTCTACTGGCCACCCCTCCACCTTGGAGCCAGACATGCCGGCCGCTTCCTGGGAGCCGCACAGAGCCGCGTATGGAGCCTGCCTTAACCCCGCTGTGGCCAACCGGACTTTTAGTGGCCCGGTCAGGTGTGCTGACCAGAGCTGCCAGGGTCTCTTTTCAACCGGGTGTTTCGGTTCAAAACCGGACACCTGGCAACCCTAATAACCCTATAGTTTGGCAGGGAAGGCACTGTGAATTACAAGGCTTGTAAAAGTCACTAGCCTGATTCTTCTCTCACCATGGGGTAGAATTAGGAGCAACGGCACTGAAGTCAATGGAGTTACACTGATGTAAGCCAGACAAGAAGCAGGCCCAGCCCAGCCAGTCTGAAGTCGCCAACAGTACCCAGACAGCGCCCACTACAGAGCCACGTGACGTAGCACAAGCAATTAATTGACTCCTACCTTCCACGTCGCACATGCTGTGCTGGCTGACAATCCCCGTGTCATTCTCTTTGTCCGCAGGCCACTTGTAGACGAACATGGCGGTGTGGGAGGAGCCGGCGTCCAGAACGATTCCATACTGCGTGCACAGGGAGAGAGGGGGAAAGGCTCAGGCTGGCACCGAGGCCGGTGTGGAGCAGCAGCACGTGAATTCTGCTACGGTCGAGTCCCACAAGATGCTCCCAAAGGGCCTGATGTGCAGCCATTTAGAGGGAAATTTGGAAGACTAGAAGCCCTGCTTTGCGTTTCCTATTGGCCAGAGACTGCAAGGCCATTTCCCTTCCAAGAATCACCCCGGGTATGAAACGCAATGAGCATCTTCCGGCAGAAAGACAAGCTGAGCACAGTGGGGCCAGAGGCAGACGAGCTCTGCACCCACCGTGCGCTGACACAGGCTCTTCTGGGGACTCTGCACATTGCCTAACCGCAGCCGATTGGCTGGAAATTCAGCTTTAGGCATCATGGTCCAAACGGAGTGTATGGGCCGGGAGTTCCGGACTCTGCCACTGACTGAACCGGGGGGGCGGGGGGCATATGGGGCCAATCAGTGCCTTGACTGAGCAGGTTCACTGACAGGGTGATGACGACACAGGAAGCTCCCAGAGCCTTGCCTACATTCGCGCTCCCAGTGGTGCTAACCCTGGTGCACCAGAAGCAGAGGGAGCATGGATGGGAAGTAAGATTCCCTAGAATGAAGTCCCAGTGAGACCCCAGGATAAGGGCACAGGCAAGTGAGTCAGCAGTGTGCCCTTGTTGCCAAGAAGGCCAATGGCATTTTGGGATGTATAAGTAGGGGCATAGCCAGCAGATCGAGGGACGTGATCGTTCGCCTCTATTCGACATTGGTGAGGCCTCATCTGGAGTACTGTGTCCATTATGGGCCCCACACTACAAGAAGGATGTGGATAAATTGGAGAGAGTCCAGCGAAGGGCAACAAAAATTATTAGGGGTCTGGAACACATGACTTATGAGGAGAGGCTGAGGGAACTGGGATTGTTTAGTCTGCAGAAGAGAAGAATGAGGGGGGATTTGATAGCTTCTTTCAACTACCTGAAAGGGGGCTCCAAAGAGGATGGTTCTAGACTATTCTCAGTGGTAGAAGAGGACAGGACAAGGAGTAATGGTCTCAAGTTGCAGTGGGGGAGGTTTAGGTTGGATATTAGGAAAAACTTTTTCACTAGGAGGGTGGTGAAACACTGGAATGCGTTACCTAGGGAGGTGGTGGAATCTCCTTCCTTAGAAGTTTTTAAGATCAGGCTTGACAAAGCCCTGGCTGGGATGATTTAATTGGGGATTGGTCCTGCTTTGAGCAGGGGGTTGGACTAGATGACCTCCTGAGGTCCCTTCCAACCCTGATATTCTATGATTCTATGATTCTAAGTATCTGGATTTTGATCATTGGTTTGGCCCCTCCTAATCCCAGCTGGACGGCAGCCCCATCCTTCCCTAACTCCTGTACAGTTCTCAGCATTAACCTTCTTTTTGAGTTCTTTCCCTTTCCTTTTCTCTCCCTACCACTGAGACAGACACACCCAGTTTGACGTCCTTCCTAGCAGGGAATTACAGGGAAGTGAAACTCTGCCTGGTTAATCCCCCTGCTTTTGCCATTCATTACTTATTACAAAGGGCTCCCTCCCTCCTCTAGGCAAGGCGAGCTGCTTGCTTCCCATCTGCAAGGATCAAGAGAGACCCGTGTGGGGACTGCAGCTCTGGCTCCAAAGAAGGACTGAGAGTTCAGTAATTAATTCTTTGCCCATGAATGGATTTGCCATTCTTCTATAAATAGATCCACCTCTTTCCTCTCAGACAAGATTTCCACAGCACCCAAAAAAGAAAGCCAGAGCAGATTCAGCTTTCTGTTGTTCCGGGGCATCCCCAGTGCACTGCTCTGCTCACCCACCTCCGCAGAATGGGGCTGAATTTCATCTCTGTCAAATTTATGCTTTGGGCTTTTCTTCGGGCTCGAAAATCCTGCCACCAAACCACCAAACCCTATGCAAAACCAAACTGCTTTGGGCTTGTGTACACTGGAAAGTTGCACTGATTGAACTGTGATTTTTAATGACTGAAGAAGGCTGTGTGGACACCCCGATTTTGGTGTAAACCAGGCTTATTGTGGTTTAGGCCCAGTCGATTAGGAATTAGCTTTCAAGAGGTGAACCGTGTATAAGTATCCGACCCTGATCAACCAAGTAACTTTATTCTGAGCATATTTACTGTTAAAACACCACGGGTGGAATTTACCCTGTGCATCAGGCCAATAAGAGGCCTAAGCATTGTTTAAGGCCATTGGTTTAAACATGGGTTTGTCTACATGGGGACATCCAGAAAAATTAATCCAAATTAACTAAAGTGTGAATTCAAACTGGATGGGTTAAACTGCAGCAAGCCCCCATGTGGATGCTCTGATTCAGAATTAAAGTTGACTTAATTCAGTTTAGCTTAATTCACTTCCAAAGTGAATTAAACTAAGCTGAATTAAGGCCACTTTAATTCTGAATCAGAGGGTCCACACAGGCACTTAATGCAGTTTAACCAATCCATTTTAAATTCACACCTTTAGTGAAGTTGGATTAATTTTTCTGAGTTCCCCATGTAGACGAGCCCTAAACTGCGTGTTTGCCCTCCTTTCTAGCAGGTAATTAAAGGGTTTACTGTAGGGAAGTGGCCTCAGGCTAGCCCTCTGTGCAGGGGTAAATTTCACAGTCTCATTGGGGTCCTTGAGAATTCACACTGGGGCCCCACTTAAGTCTCTATGGGGAGACCAGAGTCTTTGCTCTGTTTCTCCTTTGATGTGTGCTCTCCAGCGCAGGCACGGTCCCCTGCACTGAGCACCCAGGCTCCAGCCAGAGCTAGCGGGAGAGTTATAGTTAGTTTCTCCAGTTTTATTTTCTCCCCCCATTCCCTGGCTGATTCTTCCGACCTCCCCATCCTCCTCCTGCTGCAGTCTGAGCACGCTGCCCACCTATTACATCCATCACCGGGCCGTCTAGGCACCAAGACACGTGAAGCCCCAGCTGCTCTTCTGTCGCTGTGGTTACCCCTGCTCTGCCTGACACACATGGACAAAGCAAGCGGCCGCGAGGGAGAGACATGGCCCTGTCTGTTCCTCTCCCTCCGGCCAGGGCAAGAGGGGAGAAAAGACCAGCGGGGCAACACTAAAGGGCCTGGGCCCTCGGAGCCGGGATTGCGTCTCCAGCTCAGATGCTAACGGCCTTGCCTATGCTGAGTTTGTGGTAGCCTTTGACGTGCTTTCCTGGATGGGCCCGAGCTTGGGTTTTAGAAACAGCTGCGGTGCTGGGCCCTGTCTGTGAGGGTGGGGAAGAGTGGGGCCAGGAGAGAGCCCGGGGCCTGGAGGAGACAGATACGGTAAATGCAAGCAGGCAGAACTTTGCTGCAGGGACCTTTGGAGGAGAGGGGAGATAGGGAAGCAGCTTAGTGGCCTTGTCCTTCACCACTATCCTCATCCCCCCAATCCACAAGGAAGCCCCACACCCCCACCTGGGAACCCTCGTTACCCATGGGTCCTTGCACAGGCTCTGCCAAGGGAATCCCTGCCTTTATCCCCACGCCCATGAGGCAGATGTCCCCCCAGGCCAAAGGGAACCCTGCTCCTGGGTAAGGCCCTAGGCTAGAAAATGCTGGCTAAGACAGAGATAGGTGGCTGGGCTGGGCTGCACAGCACGAGCTGGGAGGAACCATGGCCAAGCAACCTTCTGGCTAACGTGGCGTCCCCTACGCCAGGATGGGGCCCGAATTTATGCCAACACCCGCCCTTCCCCCATTCTCCTAGGGAAGGGCCCCACTCTAGTACCCAGCTCTTCAACAGCATTTTTCACCAGTAGATCTCAAAGCTCCTATACACAGGAAGGCAGTGTCATTATCCCCATTGTACAGAGGGGAAACTGAGGCACGGGATAGGTGAAGTGACCTGCCCAATGTCATCCAGCTGGCCAATGACAGAGGCAGGAACAGAACCCATGTTTGAAGTCCCCAGCTGGTGCTCCAACTATGAGGTAACATTAGCTCCCAGTACTTTCCTAACCTCCCTGGTATAATACACCCATTGCCAGAGCAAGTAACCCCAGAGCCGATGGGTAGACATGGAAGATGGCCTAACCCCAGCCAGTGCAGGCTTGTTCGCTGGAGCGTATCGCAGTGCTGGGCTCTGTAAAACAAGCTGTTTCCAATTCCAATATATCTTTTTTGAGATGGGGAGACCACACCTGGTACGCCCACATCTTGAATCCTGTGTGCAGATCTGGTCATCCTGCCTCAAAAAAGATACATTGGAATTGGAAAAGGTTCAGAAAAGGGCAACAAAAATGATCAGGGGTATGGAACGGCTTCCGTAGGAGGAGAGATTAGTAAGACTGGGACTTTTCAGCCTGGAAAAGAGATGACTCAGGGAGGATATGATAGAGGTGTATACAATCATGACAGGTGCGGAGAAAGTAAATAAGGGAGTGTTATTTGCTCCTCATAACACAAGAACTAGGGGTCACCAAATGAAATGAATAGGCAGCAGGTTTAAAACAAACAAAAGGAAGTATTTCTTTACTCAACGCACAGTCAACCTGTGGAACTCTTTGCCAGAGGATGTTGTGAAGGCCAAGACTTTAATAGGGTTCAAAAAAGAACTAGATAAGTTCATAGAGGATAGGTCCATCAGTGGCTATTAGTCAGGATGGGTAGAGAAGGTGTCACTAGCCTCTGTTTGCCAGAAGCTGGCAATAGGGGATGGATCACTTGATGGTTACCTGTTTTGTTCATTCCCTCTGGGGCACTTGGCATTGGCCACTGTCGAAAGACAGGGTACTAGGCTAGATGGAGCATTGATCTGACCCAGTATGGCCGTTCTTAAGTTAATCAAATATGCCCAGGGAGCCAGTCTGCTGAGTGCTAGGGAAGAGGGCATTGTTATTCAGAGATGAAGTACACCAGAAAGTAACAAATGCCGGAGAAATTCAGAGAGAATTGGCCGCTCATGGATCTAAGATACGGTGTCTGATTGTTTCATCACAGTGGCACTACTTGGAAATATTTTCTTTAATTAACATGTTCTAAATATGTTGTAATATAGTGTTATGACACAAAGAAGGAACTACCCCCAGCTGTGCAAGAGGGAATGTTTATAGCTCATCGTGCTACCAGTATTGTCTCATTATTTCTTTGTACTCCCCCTTCTGTCTGTATCCATCTGTTGTCTCTTGTCTTATACTTAGATTGTAAGCTCCTTGGGACAGGGACTGTCCTTTGGTCAGGGGTGAAAGTAAGTCTAGAGACTTACCAGTACGGGGCTGGGCTGGGGCCGGCTCTGGCCCCCGGAAGGGGCGGGGCCTCGGGCGGAAGGGATGGGGCTGGGGGAGGTCAGAGCCAGCCCCGGCCCACCCTGTACCGGCAAGTGCCTCCTTCCCCCTCCCCAGGGTAACAGCGGCAGCCGGGGGCTCTGGCAACAGTTTAAAGGGCCCTGAGTGGTAGCGGCGGCTGAGCTCTGGGCCCTTTATATTGTCCCCGGAGCCCAGCTGCTGCTTCCCCAGGGCTCCGGCGGCAGCGCTCCGGGGACTGGGCTCCGGCCGCCACTACCACCCCGGGCCCTTTAAATCGTCCCCGGAGCCTGCTGGAGCCCCGGGGAAGTGGTGGCAGGCCTCCGGGGACGGTTTAAAGGGCCCAGGGCTCCGGCCGCCACTACCGCCCCGGGCCCTTTAAATCGTCCCCGGAGCCTGCTGGAGCCCTGGGGAAGTGGCAGCAGGCCTCCGGGGACGGTTTAAAGGGCCCAGGGCTCCGGCCGCCTCTACCGCCCCGGGCCCTTTAAATCGTCCCCGGAGCCTGCTGGAGCCCCGGGGAAGTGACGGCAGGCCTCCGGGGACGGTTTAAAGGGCCCAGGGCTCCGGCCGCCACTACCGCCCCGGGCCCTTTAAATCGCCGCCCCAGCCCCGCCACTGCTACTCCAGGGCTCCGGCAGCGGGGCTCTGGCAGCAATTTAAAGGGCCGGGGGCTCCAGCCACTGCTGGGAGCCCCAGGCCCTTTAAATTGCGCCTGGAGAAGCTGATCCACCCCGGTACGGTGCACCGGCTCTTGCCAGTACAGTGTACCGGGGCATACCGGCTTACTTTCACCTCTGCCTTTGGTTCTGTCTGTACAGTGTCCGGCACAATGGGGTCCTGCTCCATGGCTGGGGCTGATAGGTCACTACAGTAATACAAAGAATAAACATATGGGGACAGCATCCCAGGAGCACAAACCTGTCAGCAGAACTTCCCCACTCCCGGAGATAAACAGCCTGAATAAGTTACATAGAAAACACATGTGCTAGACAAGCAGCTCTCAATCTTTCCAGACAACTGTACCCCTTTCAGGAGTCTGATTTGGCTTGCGGACCCCCAAGTTTCACCTCGCTTAAAAACTCTTTTCTTACAAAATCAGACATAAAAATACACAAAAGTGTCACAGCCCACTGTTACTGAATAACGGCTGACTGTCTCACTTTTACCTTATAATTATAAAATAAATCAACTGGAATATAAATATTGTACTTACTTTTCAGTGTATAGTCTATAGCGCAGTATAAACAAGTCATTGTCTGTATGAAATTTTAGTTTGTACTGACTTTGCTAGTGCTTTTTCTGTAGCCCATTGTAAAACTAGGCATACCTCTAGAGGAGTTGATGTACCCCTGGAAGACCTCTGAGTACCCCCAGGGGTACACGTATCCTAGTTGAGAACCACGGTCTTGAACAAAGCTCTCTCGCTTTCCAAAGCAAACTGCCCTGAATCGGTTTGCTTCCCTGCACAGTAACTAGAAAGGAAGCTGGGCTCCAGGTGTGACATGTTATTCTGGCCCCCTATGCTGCACTGCAGGGATCTCCCACAATCTGCAGTTATCCAGACTCTGGGCAGCTTTGAAGCACGGTTACTGCCCGTTTTATGAAGCAGACACTCACATCCCAAGAAAAATACCCATCCACTGTCTTTCCTGGATCCCTTGCAATGGGAACGGGGCAGGGAATTCTGCAGCCCTGAATCAGTCCTGCCACCTCAGAGAGCAGGGTTACCCTGTCCCACCCAGCCTGTGCTGTTCCTGGGCATCACCACTGCGAGATACAGGGCTACGAACTCCTGTCATGGAGGGGGCTGTGTAGGCTGCCAAGCTACGGTTGTTTCCATGCAAGTTACTGCCTGAATCTGACCAGGGGGTCCCACCATGGAAAATCCTCTGCCTGGAAGGCGCGTGCTAGACATGTAATTAACAGGGGATAAACCCGGCTGCCAGACTCCTTTGGCAATCAGCAGTAGCTGCCCTTCTCCACCACCTGCCCTCTGAGGAGCCCCAACCGCATTACAAACATCCACTGTATTTCACAGCTCCCCTGTGAGGGAGGTAAGTGACATTACCCCCATTTTACAGATGGGAAAACTGAAGCACAATGATGCAGTGACTTCCCCATGATCACAGGGTAACTCAGCATCAGAGCCAAGAATAGCTCCCAGGTCTCCCCACACCCAGACCCATTGCTTCACCATGAGGCCATCCTTATCTCCACTGACACAGGAAGCTGAGCAGGAAGTCTCCCCCTTACGACATCAAGTCATTTAACTAAGAGCTAGGCTGGGTGGTGAGTTGGAGAGCGTGGCAGGTCTTTATGGGTGTGTGCTCCACGCAGAGTATGGGGAATGCCCTGTCTTGGATCAACCCCACGAGCCCTGCTCCCTTGGAACAATGGGAACCGTGCGTTACAAGTGCTGGGAACTTGGACTCCGAGGTTGCCAATGACTGAAGTAAGCCATCTGTGACCACTTGATGGGCCCAGATGTAAACACAGAGTGCCATTACAGACAATGAACGCAGTGTTCTGCATGGCCAGAATTACTCTCAATTGAGAAACTGATTTCAAAATATATATGTCAAAACCAGCTGGTCCCTCCCACCCCCACAGGCCATTGGCTTCACAGGAGACCTGTTACGAGTCTGTGATGCGTGGGGCCCACGTCCCCAGCAATGCCCCTGGGACAGGACGTTTTCGTGTAAGGAGCAGGGCTGGCAAGGTCTGCTCCACTGCTTTGTTGATGCAAGAACCACCTCAGGGTTGTCAGGTTTTTTCCGTGTCTCCTATTTGTGTGGCCACAAAGTGCCCCCTGGTCACAGCGCGGCATTGGCCCGTTGCTGTGCAACACCATGACTGCACGTGGGGCAGTTTTGTGCTCTTACCCAACCCTGGGATATTCTGAGGGTCCAAAGCGATTGTGGGCCTGGGACCTGCAAGCACCTCACAAGAACTAGGAGGCGCCACTGGGACAAACCAGATGGACTCACGAAGAGCATCAACCCCGCGTGTGACTCAATCCATTTAAAACAAGGTGGTCCAGTGGAACTTCCAGCCACTGGACCACCTTGGATCTGGAATCACTACAAACGCTTCCCTGAGAGCAGCCGCTCAGTTGCTAGGCTACCATTTTTACAAGGCATATGGAGGGAGACATAAGGGTAGGGTGCTCTGACCTGAGAGACCTCCCCTGTTGTTCCCTTAAGGGCTGGTAACATACATGGGGGTGGGGGTACATTCACTGTAGGTTGGGTGCTTTTGTTAGCTCCTTGGCTAAAAGGTGTTAGAGAAGGGTACAATGTTATTGTGGCTTTAAGTAGTGATTCAGGAAGTTGTACGCAGGTACACGCACTAAGTAGGATGGGGATGAGAGGATTAGTCAGCGGACTCCCAACTGCCTTCTCCTAAATCAAAGATTCTGCAGTCGTGACACAGATAATTGTTTAATGATGTGTGAGCTAGCATAATCCAGCTTCCTGCCTTGAGCTATGCTCCCCTCCTTGGGAAAACAGGAGCAAAATGCAGCAAAAACTTACTTTAGCCATCAACGTCCCCAGATCTAGCTCTGAATACACAGGGGGAGTAAGTCCATTGAGTGAAGAGGAGCAATCTTTACCTAGAGCCAAATTCCATGGTCCTTAATCATGCAAATCTCTCCTTTAAATCTACAGAAGATTTGCTGCACTAAAGACTAAAGGATTTAGCCTAGAGTAGAACTGCCTGGTCAGAGTGTTTGATTGGTGAGACCTCAGCTACACGATGTGCAGTTGCTGATTTAAATGACAGATCAGCTCTTGATGCCTCATCAAAGCCACTGTGAGATTAGACAGTCTTTGTAGGTCTGTCTAAGAGAGGTGCCAGCTTCCATTCAGATAAATGCGAGGCACTTCACAGAATAGGTTTCCTTGGTCCCAACGCCCTTTCCCACAAGTGCCCTGTGTGTAAGGATTTTGCTCGAGGCATTCATGGCCAGGATCTCTCCATCTGGGGCTTTGATGTTTTACAAGCATACCTGAAATGGGGTTCTTTTACAAGAACAATGCTCCGTGCTTCTGAGACAGCCACAGAGAAAACTGCAAACAGACAGGGATGTGTCAGAGGGCATGTGTAGAGGTGGGGGTGGGGCAGGCTGGAGAAGGCCGTCGATTGGTAGAGCTGGGCGAAATTTTTCAGCAAAAATCTATTTTTTAGGAAAAAAAAAATGCAGGTTCAACTATACTTACACTCCCAAGAATTCGTGTCAGTTTGCCAAATTGCTTCAGTAAAAAAACATGACCCGAAAAAGACACTGGGAAAAAAATCAAAATTTTTCATTTTTATATGTTCAAAACATTTTGCTTTTTTGATATTTCCTTCTGTTTTATTAAAAAAAAATGTTTAAAATGCTCATGCTCACAGTGAAACATTCGCTGGGGGAGGATGAAGAGCTTTGTTCAGCCATAAATAAATAAATAAATATAACTTGCAATTTTTCCAGAATTGTCAGCAAACTGAAAACTCCAGGGTTCGCCTGGCTCTCTTGATTGGTTTGGTCCGGCAACATATGAACCTGCACCAGCACGAGGAGCCGAGCACTCACGGGGCTGGCATGGGTCAGGGGTCAGCAACCTTTGAGAAGTGGCATGCCAAGTCTTCATTAATTTAAGGTTTCGCCTGCCAGTAATATATTTTACATTTACAGGGCCCCCCCGACAGAACCCCGGGCCGGCTGCGGGCTGAGCGGGGCTGGCAGACAGAACCCCAGACCGGCAGCCCGCTGAGCCGCTCAGCCCATGGCCGGTCTGGGGTTCTGTCCGCCGGCCCCTGCCAACCGGGGTCCTGGCGGCCGGCGCCGGCCCGCCCAGCCTGCAGACGGTCTGGGGTTCCGTCCATCCAGGCCGGCAGCAGGCTGAGCAGGGCCAGCGGCCGGGACCCTGGCTGGCAGCAGAGTGCCACTAAAAATCAGCTCGCATGCCGTCTTTGGCACGCATGCCACAGGTTGCTGACCCCTGCACTAGGTCACAGTAAGTACTTAACCAGCCTGGCCAAGCCATCAGGCAGAGCAGTGTGAGAGTGGCGGGGACCGGAGGGGAGAGAGAAGTAAAACTGTGTGAAAAGTTGGTGAAGTGGCCGGAAGATGGGCCATGGGGACGGGAAAATCTGAGGAGCAGCACCTGGGGTGAAGAAAGAAGTGAGACACAAAGGAGAGGGCAGCAGAGAATGCAGAGAGCAGCGGGGAGTGGAGGTGGGAAAGAAATGAGAACCGGTTAGCGAGAGCCACAGGACAGGGAAAACAGCTCTATAGCAGGATGGAAAAGATGTGTGGGAGTCCTCAGGATGCAGTAGCCAGGGGTGCCCCGGGTCTGTGCTGGGATGCACTGACAAGTGTGCAGGGAAGCCAGCCAGCTCCTGCCTGTACTATACACCCTCCCCCCCTGCCAGTGCAAGAAGATGCCTTGCAGAACTCTGAGGGCTAAGATAAAACCCCAGCACACGGATCAAAGAGCACGGCCCGTGGGACGAGCTGAGGCGAGTCAGAGCTGGGGTACACACTGCGTGAGCTACTCAAAGGGGCTTCACCGCCTTAGCCTCCTCTCCCAACCTGCCCCAGGACAGAGCCTTGACTGGAGACAGTGATGCACAAGAACGAACCACAATGCCAGCACAGCTGATATTAATAGATGAAATCCCAGCCTCTGTCTCCGCCTGTTTATAGACTGCTTCCCTGGAGTTACAGAGCACAGACACATAGCCCAGTCCTACTGTAAACAGTGCCCCAAAGATCTCCATTTCCTAGCCATTCCCTCTGTAGAGCTCACATCAGCCAGCAGCCCAGAACCAGCCTCTCCCCTTATCGCACACCGCAGGGGAGGAGAATGGTGTTTAGCATTTCCCAGCAGGCTGCCATGTGTGGAGATGTGGAAGGAGCACTCCTATCTCCCATCAGCCAGCCACCCAGCCTTAAAACACAGATCAAAGCCATCTGCCTAGGGTCTCCATCCTGGAACGGCTGTATTGGTGGAACTATTCCAAGTTCTGCTAGCCAAGGTGCTGTCCCCATGTCTGCTTTGTGAAATACACCGTGCAGAACACAGTTTGCACCCAGGCAAAATCAAACGGGGGTTATAATACAGCAGGAGAGGACATCAAGAGCAATGTGGCGCCCAGACACAGCACATCTGCAACGGAGATGGGACAGTAGGACAGGACAGATGTAACCAGCAGCATTCCCCTTAACTCCTGTGCCACTAGGATTCAGGCCAGTAACCACTGAATGGCAGGCAGTTACAGCCACACTGCCTTCTGTGCAAGGTGAGCTGTATTCCCCAAACTGCCAGCTCGGCGTACCTTATTGCTCACCTGCCACAATGCCTGGCACCCGGTTCCACTGCAAGGCCTTGGTCTTGATTGTCAAGTCCCGCGGTAGAGCAGGACCCAGCCACACCAGATATTGCAACTCCTATCTATGACCCTCTGAGACAGCTGCATCCTCCGGGGTGCAGTTTCGGGTGATACTCACGAGAATCAAAGGTGGGATGCTTTCAGAGGAAAGTGCCAGCTGTAGAATGAGCTTCTGGAGCAGCTAAGCTGGGACTTAAACCCACAGATTTGCTGTAACCTTCCAGCCATAATCCACCCCAGGGATGGAGACGGTAACCCGAAGGGAGACAGGCATGTACTGCGGGGGATGGGCGTAGTAGAGCTAAACATACAGATCTGGAGGGCAGCTGCCAGGTTTGGGGTCCAGCTACAGAAAGAGCCCTTCTGGAGAGGAAAACAAACCAAATATGACAGATCTCCGTCCCTGCTGGCAAACTGTACCCAACTGGACTGATGAATAGGGCCCCTGCCGGGCAGCGAGAAGGGTGCAGTGGGTTAGTGCATTAGGCTTTCCCCTCTGGAAACCTGGTGAGGTCATGAGTGAGACCTAGTTAGGATGCCCCATTTTAAGACACTAACCGATGGCCCAAGAGTCTCCTCTCAGAAACCTAGAACCAGAATGTCAGGGGTGTCACAGCAAGAGCAAGAGGCCAAGGCAGAGCCGTGGGGAGAGGTTTAATAATGACGTCTGACTCGCCTGCATGCATTGCTGGAGTCCTTTATCGAGCTATGGGGCCCTACAAACATTAACCTGCACAGCGCCCCATTGGACCAGGGATGAGTTCTCCCCAAGTTCCAGGTGGGGAAACTGAGGCACGGAGAAGGGAAATGACTTGCGAGTTTGCGGTAGAGCCAGGTCTAGTCCCCAAGTTTCCTGATGCTCCGTCCTGGGCACAGGGCTCCCTCCCATCTCATTCACTCGGGATCAATTCTCTGGGGGAGCTGGGGTGGTGGCAAGAGGCATAATGACAAGGCTGAAGGAGGAAGATGTCCAGGCTAGGATTCCTGCTTCCCAATGACCTGCCAGCAGCACGTCCCAGCCATAGGGAACGGAGCCTGCAGGGCAGATTCACACACAAACCCACAAGGCTGGTCCTAATACTGAGGACTCTATAGGACTCCTAGACCAGGCATCCTTCAGACCAGTTCCTGGCTCTCAGAAGGACCATAAGGGAGCCTGTCCTGAGAGCGAGGGTCGGGATCCCAGTGCAGCACGCGCTGAAGCATGTCACTGATGAGCAAACAATCAGAGGTTACTAGACTGTTGCAAGCCTCACCTCACCCCTGCAGAGAGAGGGGAAATGAAATCAACTGACAGATCCAGCAGAGCTAAATTTAAACTTGGTCAAACCCAGGGCCAGTGTCTTGGTTTTCCATTCAGCAACTTCCATATTTGGGGGGTTCAAAGGTGCTTCCGGTAGCTGGTGTTCTGTTAACTCTTCGCTGTCCTAGGCTGAATCGTTCCTCTCCCATGAAGTGGCTGGGTTTACACGAACCCAGCACCCCCAAGGACACCTTCGCCTGGGCAGAGACAGTTAATAAAAGGCCAGATACCCACTGGGGGCTCTGAGCTCACCAAACTCACTTGTGACCTAATCAGGATTTGAACCCATCACCTTGGAGCTCAAGAAGAGTACACTAGCCACATTCTTCTACTTCCACCCCAATGAGGCCAACTGCTGATGCTGTAGGATGGAGGCTTCGCTGTTGAGCCGCTGGGCACACCGGCAAAGAGCTTTATGGAGACCCATTTGCTCTCTCATGGGAAAGGCCATCACCAAGCACTAGCCAATCAGACGCTGGCAAAACAGGTTCCCAACACCGTCTGCTGCCCCCAGGCAAGCCCGCCAGCCTCTCACAGTTGCACAGACATGCTTTAAGCTGGAGTTCTGCTCCCCCAATTGTGTACATGTCGGGGGCACACAGACCATCTGATGGCTGCCCCCATCTCCGCCTGGCCTGAAGATCAGAGCAGATTAAGGGCCTAGATACCCGGTGCGAGTCACTTAGACAGAAATCAGGCACCTGTCCCTCAGCCAGTGCAGGCCCAAATGCGGGGTGCAGCATGTGACCCCAAATGAGGGATGCACAAACATTATTTGGGCAGGAAATTTAAAAATGCCGTGGGATTCCTTCCTGCAGGGTAACCGGCGCTCTGTGACCTCCCTGGCAGGACTGAAGTCAAGCAAACTGGCATTGAGAGCCACAGTTTTAAACAGGAATGGTAATTAACCATTGCAACATGGGACTTTCTCCTTTCAATGAAGCCTGGCTGTCTAGCTCAGAGTTACACTGCAGCGCAGACACAAGCTATTCGGGTCAATGCGGGTGTCACGGGGCGACAGTCTGGGCCCTGAGGTCTCGTACGGGTCCCCTCTGGCCTTACGAATGATGAATTCTTCACTTCTGATGTGAACAATTGTCAATAACCGATGAGAAGGGGAGACAAACTGATGTGGGACACTGGGAATTTGGGGATGAAACGTGAGTGACGTCCCTAGAGAAGAGGGACATTTGAGAGACAGGCTTGCAGCCCTGACCCCACGTATCCACACTCCCTCACTCAGCCCCACCAGGCTGTGGGGGGCTGCCGTGGGCAGCAGGTTGACGCTTGAGGTTCTTCAGAACGGAGCTGTCTAAGCACTTACACTGTGATCACCACCAGAGCACCTCAGCACCTAATAAAACCATCACCACCGGCCAGCAGAGCTGGAACAATTCGTATAGTGGGGGTGCTGAGAGCCATCGAACCAAACTGGAAACCCTGTGTATGATGGAAACTAATTCAAGCCAGGGGGTGTGGCAGCACCCTAGTTCCAGCACCTATGCCGCCACTGAGAGGCTCACACATAGTCTAGTTTCCTCTCTCCACCCTGAAATCTGTCCCCTCCACCTTCACCGTCCCCCCCGTCACCAGGGTCTTTGCTGCGGCCAAACTGAAATAGGGAGATTTCCACTTTCCTCTGGAAGGGGCAAAAACTCTGATCATTCTCAGCTCCAACAGAAGGCATCGGTGCCGACTCCGTGGGTGCTCCGGGGCTGGAGCACCCACAGGGAAAAATTGGTGGGTGTTTTGCACCCACAGGCAGCTCCCCGCCCCGCCCCAGCTCACCTCCGCCTCCGCTCCGCCTCCTCCCCTGAGCGCGCCGCTGGGTCCTGCTTCTCCCCCTCCCTCCCAGCGCTTGTGCCGTGAAACACCTGTTTCACGCGGCTAGCCTGGGAGGGAGCAGGAAGGGGAATGCGACGCACTTGCGGGAGGAGGCGGGACCGGGGCGGGGATTTGGGGAGGGTTCCAATAGGGGCAGGGAGGGGTGGGGGGGCACAAGAACCTACCGGTGCTGACAAAAGTTGGCGCCTGTGACAGAAGGGAGCCCCCTAGCCTAAGCCTGGCTGATGAGGAAGCTCTGGTCAGATCCTCACCCCTCACCAGGTTGCCTGTGTGTCACTCCGGGGCATGGTGACAATTGGAGGCCTTTCAGTTTGACGTGTAGTGTTTCAGACACTTAAGAGCCAGTGCATCATTTAACTCTGGACAAGCTCCATGTCTCAGTCCAGGCCCAAGGGTGGACGCAGCCCCATACCACACAGCAAACTCGCAGCAGAAGGGCACAGGTTGGATAGGCATGGAGAATGAACTCTCCTGCCACCTCACTGTTGGGGCAACCTGGAGGGGAGGAGACAGGCGTTGCTGCTGTCCACCCTGCACCTGCTCAACTCCTCCTGGGGTGCTGCACCTTTCCCAGGGCTAAGTCCATTTTTACACAAGCTCTTCTACCAGTTGGCCCTGAATGCTCGTCAGCTGGTGGGAGAAAGTGTTATGCCTCCAGTAGGAATACGAAGACAGAATTCAAATCAGGTTAAGCTCTGACCTAGTTTTTCTTTAATAAGCCGCTTTCTCCTGCAACATTGTCCTTTGATTCCCTGCTTGTGTGTGTCAGTGGGCCCAGCTCTGAGGCCAGTTCACAAACACATCAGCTCAGAGATTTCCCTCCCCCACCTTCCTCTTTCACACCATGGTTTAACCATGCCTACCCTGGTGCTGAGGTCCCATGGAACAGGACCATGATGCACCCACACATCTTTCCAGGGTGGCTGTCCAGGGTATGCTTGCTCGGAGTTGGGGGCTGGGTACTTTTCAATAGCATAGCAACACTCGTGACTTCCCAACCACATTGGGGTGAGACCATCGTAGGGGGCCCAGCCACCAAGATCTCACTGCAGGTGGTACAGAACACCTGGGGCGGCTGTTGTGCGTACATAGGGCCTGAGCGTGCTGACGCTCTGCTTCCAGCGATGCATCAAGCAGGAGACGGCAGTGCAACGCCAACAGGAGGGGATGGGTGGAGAGTCGCTCTCACGAGGTGTCTGCAGGGGGCCAAGGAGCCAGCGACAACAAAGGCCAGCCGGGGTACTGTTCTACTAGGCCTTGAACTATTCAATGATTGCATTCGAGGTCAATCACAAAGATAAAAGGATGATGAAGAGCGGGAGTCAGGGTGAAATGTGAAAACGCTGGGCATGGGGTCGGGTCAGCCCTGACACACATTAGGGCATCCCTGAGCTCTGCCCAACTTGCACCCAGGTGACAATGGCACCTGTAGGCCTCACACCACTGGGGAATAGCTGGGGCAGGGGAATGCCTTGGCCACGCCTTCTTCTATCCCCTGCACCAGGGGTACTCCAAGAGTAGTGGGCTCAGTCCTGACTAGGGTTTCCAACTGTCTAACCACACAAGCCCAAACACCCTAGCCCCACTCCCTGCCCCGCCCTTTCCCCGAGGCCCCGCCCTGCTCACTCCATCCCTCCTCCCTCCGTCGCTCGCTCTCCTCCCACCCTCACTCACTTTCACTGGGTTGGGACAGGGGGTGGGGTGTAGGAGGGGGTGCGGGCTCTTGTAGGGAGTTTGGGTGCAGGAGGGGGCTCAGGGCTGGGGGTTGGGGTGCAGGAGGGGGTGTGGGCTCTGGCCAGGAGGCACTTACTTCAGGCAGCTCCCGGGCAGTGGCGCAGCAGGGCTAAGGCAGGCTCCCTACCTGCCCTGGCCCTGCGCCGCTCTCAGAAATGGCTAGGCGGAGGCACGGCCCCTGGGGGAGCGATCAGGGAAGCGCTGCCCACACCCGCAGACACTGTCCCTGCAGCTCCCATTGGCTGTAGTTCCCAGCCAGTGGGAGCTGTGGATTCTGCTCTGGGGGTGGGGGCAGCACACTGAGTCCCCCCGATCCCACCCCCATGAGCCGCAGGGACATGCCAGCCGCTTCTGGGAGCAGTGCAGGACCAGGGCAGGTAGGGAGCCTGCCTTAGCCCCGCTGGACTTTCAGGGCCTAAAATCTCCTGGTTTGGCTTCAGTAGCTTCCAGGAGATAGAGTCCGATTCCAGGAGACTCCTGGTGAAACCGGGAGGGCTGGCTACCCTAGTCCCAACTCACAGCTCCCTGCTATCCCAGTCCTGGACTCCCCCACTCCAGCTCTGCTGGTGCCCCTGAATCCCGACCTGCAGCCCCTGCAAACCCAGCCCTGGGCTCCCTTCCCTCCCCCTCCCCCAGCTCTGATGGTGCCTCTCAATCCCAACCCACAGCTCCCTGCTCTCCCAGCCCTCTGTACCCCCACTCACAGCCCTACTGGTGCCCCTCAATCCCAACCTGCTATCCCAGCCCTGGGTGCCCCTTAATCCTGCCGACTCACTGTGCCTGGATCTAGCTAGAATGATCCCCCTCACTCACAGAGCACCACGATCACCCCAAGATTAAAGGCGGGGAAGGGGCATAAGATTTAACCTGTAAAGAAGCCAGGCAAGAGCAGTCTGTGTCTGAGGTTAACAAGGCCCATCTTCTGCCCCTCCCCCCACCCCAGACTCACAAACGCACACTGCACTCCCCAGAGAGTAACCCAGGGCACCCTCAGCCTCGGCTGCACCCCCAGCAAGTACCTATAGCAAACTCGCAACAGACTGCACATTTGCATCAATAGTCCCTGCAATTATTATCAGTGCTTAACCATAGCACTTAGGAGCCCTCGTCACAGCCCAGGACCCCACGGTGCTGGGCGCTGTACATATATATTGGTAGTCCATCGCTGATGATATTGTCGCAATTCTCATATATGGCTACGCATATGATGCACAGAGTCGGCTGCACTGAGGGCATGGGAAATCTGTATCTACGATGTTTGATGATGCAGCTTTATGGCACCTTTCACGTGCAGCCTAGACATAATTTCGTTGCTCCCACTCAAACTTGTCACATGCTGATCCTGTCAGAGGCAGCCAGAGAGTCCTGTTTTGAGCCATTTGCTCAAGTTCTTTGGTATTGATGCCAACCCACTGGAGACTCCTCTTCAGATTATCTTTGAAGCGCTCATACGGATGACTCTTCTTTCTTTTGCCCTGATTCAGCTCCCCAAACAAGATCCGTTTTGGGAGACGGTGTCTTCCATTCTGATGACATGCCCGATCCACCTAAGTTGTGCTCTCAGTAACATTTCCTCAATGCTGGTTGTGTTTGTTCTCTCAAGGACCTTAATATTGGTCACTCTGTCCTACCAGCAAATACTCATTATTGAGCAGAGGGAGCACATGTGAAATTGCTCAAGCTGTTTACTGTGACATCTATAAAGAGTCCACGTCTCAGATCCATACAGGAGAGATGTTAGAACCACTGCACTGTAGATCTTCAATTCGGTGGAGAGACAGATGTTGTGTTGGTTAAGAACTTTTGTTCGAAGTCAGCCGAGGACCTGGCTGGCTTTACTAATTCTGGAGATTTCCTGATCAAGGGAACTGTCACTTGAGACGGTGCTGCCCAAATACTTGAACTGATCCACATTTTTCAGCTCTGTGCCTTGGATGAAGATGGCTGGCACTGGGGCATTGGAATGAGGTGCTGTTTGGAACAAGACCTCGGTCTTCCCGAGACTGATGGTGAGGCCAAAGAGCTGGGATGCTTCAGAAAATCTATCAGCGATGACCAGAAGGTCGTCTTGTCTATGGGCCATCAAGGCACAGTCATTTGCAAAAAGTGCCTCAACAAGAAGCCTCTCCAGTGTCTTGGTCTTAGCATCGAGTCTTTAAAGATCAAAGAGGAAGCAAAGACAGGCCCTGCTCCAGAGAGCTGACAGTCATTCCAGTGCAGATTCCAGCTTTGCCCTGCCCTGCCAGTCTTATTAAGGGCTCACTTGGGCCAGACACCGGTTCTTTTTCATTTAAATTCACCAGATGTTTTCTGTGAAGGACTCTGCTTTGGGGCTCACTCCCCCTTTGGTCTGCCAGGACCCGGGGCTGTGAACCTCATTCTCATAGAGATGTGAGGAGCAGGCAGATTGATGGGGTGGGGATATGGTAGCTATGTGGATAGGCTATTGTGACTGATGGGTTCTGGCTGTGGGAAGGATCAGTTCTATTGTTCAAGGGAAGTTCCGTAGTGGCCAGGTGTTCAGAAGAGCACAAAGCCCCCATGTACAGCTGAGATCAGATTTCCAAAAGAGCTCAGAGCGCTTGGGGCAGGTTGGGTGCTGCTGAGCCCTGGGAAATCCCTCCCTGAGCTCTTCTGAAAAGCCAGCCCTAAGGCTATGTCTACATTTGCAGAGACAGTGAGCCGGTGAAAGAAAAGCGCTGGTTTGTGTACTCACCCACTTTCAGGGACGCCAGAGAGTGTTCACATTTGCAGCACTTCCATCCCCGATGAGAGCAGCACACTAAGGGCAGCTAACCCACAGTGCAGCTCTCTCTATTTTGACGACAGGCCTTGGGGGAAGGGGGCGTGTGATCGCGGGGCATCCTGGGTCCCTGCACAGCCTCCTCCCCCCAAACATTGATCAGCTCCAGTACCTCAGCATAGCTCCAAGCAGGGGATTGTTTGCTCATGGAGCAGCCATTGTCACCTGGCCAGATGATAGGTGAGCACTTGCCAAGACAACAGGCAGGGGAGTTTCAAAGTTCCCAGGGCTTTACAGGAGAAGTGGGGGACGTCTGTTTACCTGGCTGCTGGCCAGAGTGGTCACGTAGGCACTGTGGGATACCCTCAGGAGGCTAAAGGCTCTGTAAACAGGAAGAATGTGTCTTCCCTTGCACATCACTGCAAAAGCAACAGTAACAGCGTATGCCTCTCATGGAAGTGATTTTCTTTCTGCAGTGAAACTTCTGAGTTTCACCACAAAAAATTATTGGCAAGTGCAGACGCTCCCACGGTATTTGCGCAAAAAAGGGACTTTTTCCGCTTTAAATGGCAAATGTAGACATGCCTTACGTCCCTCCTGGTTTTTTCATTTTGTCTGAGCAACTGGATCCAGGATGGTTGCTTAACACTGCCATTAATTAGGAATGTCTAATTACAGCGCACCTTCAAAAGAGTACAGAAAGTTTAACTTGCCATTTGCAACACTCCTTTCACTTTGAGTCAAGGTTGCCTGACTGCAAGGCGAGCCATAAAAGGCAAGGAGATAAGAAGCTCCATCATTCCATATCCAATCTATGCTCCAATCATCAATTCCCCTTTCACAACCTCACCTATCACCTTCCTGCCACCTGCAGCCCACATTCCTCCACCCTCACCCTAAGCAGCTGACAAGCAGCCCAGCATTGACTCAGGCCTCTGCCCTGTTGCCAGCCTATTGTGAATGACAACGTTACAATGCCCTCCATTGATAACACTCTGCCCTTAGGTAGCACTTTCCTCTGATGATCTCAAAGCGCTCTCACAGAGCACCAGTACGTCCACTACACAGTGGGAAATTGAGGCACAGAGTGGGGAAGTGACCTTATCCAAAGTCACATGCAAACAGCAGAGGGGTGTCCTGCCTCCCAGTGCTGTATTCTAACCACTAGACCACACTCCCACCCACAAATGTAAGCTGTACACTGAGGGTATGGCTCACCACGATGGCACAGGAGGGGTTCTGCCATCAGCATAGGAATCCACCTCCCGGAGGGGTGGTAGCTAGCTCGATGGGAGAACTCTCCTGTTGACCAAGCGCTGTGTACATCGGGAGTTCGGTCAGCTTAACTGCATTGCTCAGGGGTGTGAAAAATTCACATCTCGGAGCGATGTAGCTGTGCCAGTGTAGGAATCCCTGGGGCTATGCACGCACAGCACTGGAATACTCAACCACAGCAAGGTTTCTGCATGACACACGGGACGTTTCAGAGCTTCTTTTCCTGTGTCACTTAGCAGCCTCCTCCAGGACCAGCCCAGCTCAGCTGTCCCAGTGGAAACATCAGCCTTAGCCAGCTGGCTGCCAGCTTCCCTTCCCCTCTGCAAAGGGCAGGTAGAAGGCACCAGGCAGCAGCTGGAGGGTGCAGACAGGAACAGATTTCCATGGTGGAAGGGGCCCAACCCTTGCTGCTTGTGGAAGATGGACTCTCCCCATCACTGACCCAGTGCCGCATTTGGGCGCAGCTCTCCTTAGCACCATGCCAGGCCGTCACTGAGCAGCAGTGGGGAAAGCCCAGAGAGATGCAGGGCCTGTTGTTGCAGCTTCTCTCACTAACCACACTGGAGAGGGGGCAAATGCTGCGCTAATATGGGCATGAAGCTCCTGCACGGAAGCAGCTATCAGAGAAACCACAATTTCTGCAGACGGGACCCAAGCACTGCTCCTGGGAAAGGGCAGCAGGGCTCAGAGCGCTGAGGTTTGAGGGAGCGCGGCCGATTCCCACTGCAGTGTGATGATGGGGGAAGGCTGAGGGACACAGAGCCCCTGAGGCATGGCCAAAGGGCTGAAGAAGCTCGTGGAGGCACTGCAGCCTCTGAAGCAGCTGGTAACACGCAGGGTGAAATCTCCAGGCAAAGGGAAAGTGCTGCTTGACACAGAAGCCAGGACACTGAGGCTAGCATCCCTGTTGATGGCTTGATACCGTCACTGCAGACTCACAGCCCAGGGCAGGGCACGTCCCACAGAGCCGCCAGGCCTGGCTGCTTGAAAAAGGAGCAGATGTGGAGGATTTCAACAGGTTTGGCTGAGTTTCCTGGCATTCTCTCTATCTCTTAGTGCTTCCCTGGCCAGCACCCAGAGCATTGGCTGAGCAAGGTAAGCTGAGCATTGGCACTGCCTGCTAGATTGCTGCAAAGTTCATCTCTGGGCTCCCTGCCACATGCAGCTCTCTCCTTCCTTCCCCCGACCTCCCGCCTTAAGTTTGTCCGAAGTGGAGTTGGGATGATGAGACACATGGTCCCTCATGCCAAATGCTGGGTCCAACCTGCACCTTTGCCTCCCAGGGGCGCAAGATCCAGAGAGACCAAGGTCAGAGCCATTTCCCCAGGCTAATTCTCTCTTGGGCTGTTCCAGTTCTCACCACTTCATGGCATAACTCAGCATATTGCTAGGTGGCAGCCCTAGCACAGGGAGACACACGCATCCCAGAGCTTGCATATTTATACCTGCCTCTGGAAATTTCCACATGCATCTGACGAAATGCGTATTCACCCATGAAAGCTCATGCTCCAATACCTCTGTTAGTCTATAAGGTGCCACAGGACTCTTTGCCGCTATCCCAGAGCTTGGCTCCCACGCCTCCTCACCTCCACTGATGGAGACCCTGCCTCTTGGCCAGAAAGAGAGCCGTTCCAGCACGCTGCTAGAGTCCCTTCTGGAAATCCATGCATGCTCTCCTCCCTGCTCATTTATCATGGGGTCATTCCAAGAGCTCTCCCTGGAGTTGCTAAGAGAGAACTAGCTGGCCTGGTTTTTTATAAGGCCACTTGGAGAAGACCTACAGAATTCTAGTAGAGAAAAAAAATAAAAAAGGAGATGGCATGGGGCAATTAGACCTCAGTTCTTCTAGGTAACGAGCAGCCACCACCCACCCAAGAGAATCCAGGGTGCTCCTCATTGGATCAGGCCCTTGGGTAGGGAAATAAACACAGTTTGGGATATTTTTAGGGTTACTATTTGTGGCAGCTGAATTCCAAGCAGAGTTTCAGACTGGAAGAGAAGGCAACAGAGCTGGACGTTTATGTAATTCCCACGTGACCTGCACTTTAATCCCATAGCTGCTGAGAACTCTCCAAATCTGCCAGTAAATTCAACTGGGCCAACACTAACAAGGGCCCAGCAGTAACAGGCAAAGCCAGTGACCAAGAAGGTCCAGCCTGGAGACTGGAGCCAGACTGATGGCTCAGGTTCACCATGTGCCAACCGCTCCTGGCCAGCACCTTTAAAGGTTTCAAAAGCTGCCTCGAGGGGGCAGGCTAGAGAGGAGAATCGCTGGGAAATCACAGCAGGCTAGTGAGAGTCCAGCAGCCTCCAGCGGAAAGCCCTGGGGCTGCAGCCACGGAGCAGGGTTGGTGCTGGTGCAATTCCAGCGAGGATGCCCTGGAAAGCAGGCTCAGGATGCTCTTTATCCAGAGGACGGTGCAATGGACTAACTGTGCCCATCCTGCCCAGGGAGGCAACCGCCAGGTTTTGCAACACGGTTCTCATAGCAAATTATCCCTCTCTGCACCAGTCAGGGAAACTGCTTGATGCCAGCTGGCAACAGACCTCGGGCCTGATGCAGCACTCCTGACTGATTTCAATGGGGGCAGAACCCCAGTTCAGAAGGTAGGTTCAGACCCATGCGTGTGGCTCGTGGAGAAAAGCCTCAACTCACAGTAGTCTCCCCTGCGATAAAAAACCCAGTCTCAGCACCCAGTCAGCCGGCTCAGGCAGAGTAGACGTTTGGGCTTGGGCTGGAGTCTGGGCTCCAGGACCTCTTGAGGGGGAGGATCCCAGATGGCAGCCCAAGCCTGAACGTCTACACTGCAACTTTACAGCTGCGAGCCCCAGTCAGCTGACCTGGGCCAGCTGTGGCTGCAGTGGGTCTTCTATTGCAGTGTAAACGTACCCTTAAGGACTCCAATCTGGTGTCATTCATGCACATGAAACTCCCCTCACAGTCAGTGGGAGCTGTACCTGAGTAAAGCAGCTGGGCCTTACTTAGTTAATGCAGCCTACAATTGTGGCCTCCTGGAGGCAGGGCTCATGCCTTGTAAAACAGGGCGAGCAACGTCAGCAGGAATATCCCAGGAATTACCGCCCACTTTAACAAGCTAGATAATTGCAGGGCTCTAGTTCCCATATTTACTGTCTTTCCTCTTTGCAGCAAGCTGGCAAGGAGCATTAAGAAACATTTCTTACAGGAACATAATTTTGTTCCATGAGCCTGTGTCCACCTGCTGAAGAGAGCCTAGGGCTGGGGCCAGGTGGAGTGGGCAGGTGTGTTCTGCATGCCCCCACCGTCCCACACATTGTATGGAGGCCCTGCTGTAAGGACCCTGCCGGGTTCCAGTTTCGCAGGGTTGGGGGGCAGGACAGAGAGAGCGGGCTGGGGGTAGAGGGAGGCAGATGAATGGGTTGGGCTCCTTCAGACTCTCCCTCCATTCCCAACGTCTGGGGCAAGCGCCATGTCCAGCGGCAGCAGAGTAGAGGCAAGGGGCTGCCCTACAGAGCCCCACCCTGACTTTGGGGGATCATCCCACTTCTTCCACAGGGGGAGGGCAAGACAAAGCTCATGCTCCCCGCTGCCAAGCTGCCAACATTTCTTCTCCGTTCTAGGGCAGGGAGAACAGGACCATGCTTGTTCACTCCCTTTCCCCCACTTCTTTTCTAGGAAGGGGAGATTAGAGACTGGAACCGAAGGACAGACCTGGCTGTCAGCATTTGCTGAATGTCACCCTTTAAGGCTCCCCTGAGGTGGTGCAAGCCAGGTCAGCTGGGCCCAATCTCATACTCCCCCGCCCCACACACACACCTATCTAACTTCAGTCCTTTCCAATTTACAGGGGGATAAGTGAGATCAGAATCAGGCCCGTTAACTTTGTTAAAGCTCCTAGAATATTCCATACACAGGTTTTATTGCCCAGCTGATCAGCCCTCACAGAAGACTTGGGGGAGGTTTTATCTAGCAGTAAGTCCGATTCAGGGTGTTTCTTCATTTCTTTTCCTTCTCTCTAGCCGTGTGTATTTATAAATGCTCTGTATCCCAGTAACCAAACACCCATACATGCTTCATCCTTGGGCAGAGCAGCCCTGCCTGCTGTGCACAACTTGAGGGGAAAAAAGAAAAGGGGGCCTGTAGGTATCATAAAGCAAGAAAGGAACAAAGAGAGTTTATCATCTGTGCCTCTTACTGTCCCGTGGATCCTGATGCGCTTGTTCTATCCAGGGACAGCACAAAGCCTTGACTCTCAGTTTTGTTTTTCTAAAGCCCTGCTTTAGTCATCATGCCTCAAGGAAAGTGGAGCCCTTCCTAGAACAAGCGTGACCCGGCATAGACCGGATCCTGCATTCCCTGGGCACTCTAATTCCCTCTGGCTTTGGGAGGTGCACAAGGAAAGTAGGAGCAGGACTGAAAAGCAATTTCATGTTCCCCCAGCAACACCAAAACAACAGCAGTGCTCAGAAACTCAAAAGCCACTAACACTGGGGAAACCTCAGGAAAAGTTCCCCAAAACCCTAGCTACAAAATAAAATGTTGATCATTATTAATGCAGTTTGTTAAAGAGAAAAGGCCCAGTGAGGAATCAACTGCAGGAGACATTAGTCATTCAAAACTACATAAAGTACAGTGAATATGGGCCAGGTGTAAA
Source organism: Chelonia mydas (assembly GCF_015237465.2). Lineage (NCBI taxonomy): Eukaryota > Metazoa > Chordata > Testudines > Cheloniidae > Chelonia > Chelonia mydas. The sequence goes on from NC_057857.1 coordinate 5,559,960, forward strand.
TCAGCATCTCTTCCTTTCGGTGGCATTAGCATGATTTACACCAGCTGAGAATCTGGCCCATTATGTGTTTGCACATGTCTGATGGGAGGCTGGATTGGTAAACACAAGCATCCCGTTGTCAAAGGGGTAACAATGACTAGGAAATGACTAGTTCTAAAATCCACAGCTGGCAGTGTGTTACCCTTGCCTCTCTTAAGAGCTATATGGATCTTAGTTATCAAATCTTCACAAAAGGCAACATAGTAAAATCAGTCTTGGGCGGCTCAAAAGTTTTCCAAGAAACCTGTTTTTTGAAGGAAAATTGGGGGTTTCGACTAATACACATTTTTCACGGGCAGGATCTGCTTTCTGCGGAAAATTTAGATTTTTAATTGAAAAACTCAAATACCCCCAACTCAAAAGATTTTGGTCAAAAAACATGATTCTGGGTGTGGGTCAAATTTTGGGAGGGGTTTCAGCTTCTTTTGAAAATTTTGCTGGGAAAAAAAAATCAAAATTTTCTGCAGACATTTTTCTTTCAGACAGGGGCTGGCTCTGCCCAGGTGCTGGCGAAGTCCACAGAGGTCCCGCTGGCTTCACTACAACAGTGGGCGCTCAGCTCTGGGACAAGCGAGCCCTGAGAGCTGCTCCTAGAGCGGGGAACTGCATCTCAACCCGCTACGGTTTTCCAGCCATGTATTTTTTGAATGAGAAAATAAAACTATTCGCAAGGAAGGGCGCTTGCAGGGACCGGCCCAGCAGCCCTGAGCTCAGCGTTACGCGGGGGCTCGCTGTCCTGCCAGGGAGCTGAGCCTCCGAGTTCACCCGGCTGCAGCGGGGGGGACAGGACGGCTCCTCGGCGCTGGGATCCCTGAGCCAGCCTCTCGGGAGCTGCGGGCGCCCGGGCTCTGCCTGGCCCGGGGCTCCGGCTGTGCCTGGCCCCGGGGCTCTGGCTGCCCCTGTCTTCCCCACGCTCTGGGTGGCCCCCGCTCACCTTGAAGCCCGGCGGCTCCCGCAGGTCCTTGGTGGGCAGGCACAGCAGCAGGATGCCCACGATGCCGATCCCGCAGAGCAGCAGCAGCAGCACCGCGATCACCTTCCTGGCCATGGTGTGCGGTCCCCGCAGGACTGGAGCCGGCCGGGCTGGGGCCGGGGCCGGGGCCGGGGCGGCTGCATTAGCAGGCGGGGCTTCTCCTGCTTCCTGGCGCGCTGCCCAGGCGCTGAGACGGGCCAGGAGCCGGGGCGCCGCGCGAGGGGGCGCAGGTGATCGGCCCGTGGCTCCTCCTCCCGCTCGGGCTGAGACACGGCGGCTGCCGGGGCTGCTGCTGCGCCGGGCCGGGCGCGCTGCGCCCTGGTGCCGGGGCCGGGCCAGGTGGGCGCCGGGCGCTCGCTCGCTCCCCTTTGATCTCCCAGCTGCCCAGAGCAGGGCCCCGCGTCCCGCCGGGCTCTGCAGGCTGTGGGGGCGCCGCGCTGGCGCAGCCAGCCGCCCTTCTTGGCTCTCTCCTCCCAGGCTGAGCCTGCGTGGGGCAGCCGGGGGTTGGCCTGCAGCTGCTAGCCCCAGTTCCAGGCCCCCTGGCTCTGCCTGCGCTGCTACTTTAACCTGCCTTAAGAACACCCCTTCGGGGGGAGGTCCACACAGCGCAGGAGCGAGCCCCCAGCCTAGGTGGCGAGATGTGGGGCAGGGGGCTTGTGTAGACAGCGCTTTGACTGTGGTTTGTGAAACCCAATTGTGTCCCCCCCTCGTCCTAGCCGCAGCTTCAAGCACTGTCTACACAGCTCTTTTCGCTCGCGCAAGCCCCACTCGCCCAGCCTGGACTGGGAGGCTCGCTCCCACGCTCGCTCCAAAATGCTGTGTAGACAGCCCCTTGTTCGCAGTGTAGACACAGGGCGGTCACACGTTGCCTGAGTACCAGCCATTCCAGTGCTGGCAGGGACACCGTGGGCCCACCCCTGCCAGCGTGCCAAGTAACCGGGGGAGCAGCGGGCGAGCAGCGTGCTCTTCACAATGGTGTACCCCCCTCTGATACCGGACAAAACCACGCCCAGTTTTGTCCCAGGACCGGATAGGGTACGACCCTCTCAAAAAGACTGTCCAGTTTAATAGCGGATGAGTGGCTTCCCTACCGAGACATACCCCGTGTGCTTCCTGCCAGACTTGGCAAGCCATGCACTGCGGTCTGCTAGGGTACCTCCACCCTGGAGCTGGACGTGTCATTTCCAGCTCAGGTACGTGTTCCCATGCTGGTTCTGACCCAGCTTGTTCTCTAGAAATAGACACGTAGCCACCGCAGCCAACTGGAGAGGTTAGCAGCCACCCTGAGTACATGCCTAGCGCCTTGGATGGGTGCGTTCTCGGATGGCGCTGGGGCTGCTACACTGCTGTTTTCAGTGCACTAGGGTTAGGGTTAGGACAGGGGTGGGTAAACTATGGCCCGCAGGCTGGATCCGGCCCGTCAGGACTTTGGATCCGGCCTGCAGGATTGTCACCCCCTTGGCACTGCAGGCCCCGCGCCACTCCTGGAAGCGGCCAGCACCATGTCCCTGTGGCCCCTGGGGGTGGTGGGACAAAGGGCTCCTCGCTCTGCCCTCGCCTGCAGGCACCGCCCCCCGCAGCTCCCATTGGCCGGGAATGGGGAACTGCGGCCAATGGGAGCTTCAAGGGAGGTACACGCAGGCTAGGGCAGCCTGCCAAGCCCTCTGCCTCACCTCCCCCCAGGGGCTGTAGGGACGTGGTGCTGCTTCCGGGAGCAGTGTGGGGCCAGGGCAGGCAGACAGGGAGCCTGTCTTAGTCCCGCTGCACGCCGCTGTCACCCCGGAGCTGCTCAAGGTAAGTGGCGTGGGCCGGAGCCCGCATCCCGAACCCCTGCTGCACCCTAACCCCCTCCCTTCCCTGAGCAGTCTGCTGCACCCCTCCTGCACCTCAACCCCCTGCCCTGAGCCCCCAGCCTCCTGCCGCACCCCTCCTGCACCCTGACCCCCTGCCCTAGGCCCCCTACTCACTCCACACCCCTCCCTGCACCCCTGCCCTGCACCCCCTCCCTCACTCCTCACCCCCTCCTGCACCCCAACCTCCTGCCCAGAGCCCCTTCCTGCACACCGCACCCCCTCCCACACCCACACTCCCTCCCACACCCCAACCCCCTTCCCAAGCCCTACATTCATGGCCCTGCATGCAATTTCCCCACCCAGATGTGGCCCCTCGGTCCAAAAAGTTTGCCCACCCCTGGGTTAGAGTGTATGTCACCCAAGCTGGGAATGACATCTCTAGCTCCAGTGACTACTTACCATCTGACAAATGTGGGGGTGGAGTGACCCTTTCTGCACCCGCTTGATTTAACCGCTTGAGAAGGGATTCTACACTATCCTGCACTAATGGACTGGAGTGGGCGACAGTGCCTGCCCAGGGGGCAGCAGGGCCACCCCTTTCTGAGCACAGGGTCAGTTTCCAGGGGGGTAGGACCGCAGGGATGGGTGGAGCCTTGCTTCAAACTTGACGCTGGGAGAGGAAGACGGGGTGAACCTTTCCAACTGCCTTGTTCTATACAGTCTCCCTGAGCTCTGGTATTGGCTGCTTTCGGAGACAGGACACTGGGCTAGGTGGGTCATCGGTCTGACCCAATATGGCCATTCTTACCCCCTGTCCATTTCCTGGGTTCCACTGGCTGCTGAACAGCCCTCGCACTTGGGGTTTTAGAGCAGCGCGGGTCAGTCAATTCCCCTGTGCATCTGCTGTGAGCCTCCCAGGAGGGGTCCACTGCCAGGCAGCACAACGTGAACGTCATGGGGTGGCAATGCTGGGGCCTCAAAAGGCAGAGCCATCCCTAGGAACAGGTCACCAGTGTGGCTGCGCCCACAGGGCCCCATCTTCACCCCCGTGCCGCGTCAGAGGTGGGTGCACGGCATTGATTTTGAGGCAGCAGGGAGGAGTGAGGGTGCAGGCTACTGAGCCCTGGGGAGCGTCAGAGGCGGAGACAGAAGTGCCCGGCCTGGGAGACACCTAGAAAGAGGTGAGTTAAGGAAGGGTCTATAAGACTATAAGAACGGCCATCCTGGGTCAGACTAATCCATCTAGCCCAGGATCCTGTCTTCCAATAGTGACCAGTGCCAGGTGCCCCAGAGGGAATGAACAGAACAGGGAATCATCAAGTGATCCACCCCTGTTGCCGATTCCCAGCTTCTGGCAAACAGAGACAAGGGACACCATCCCTGCCATCCTGGCTAATAGCCATTGATGGACCTATCCTCCATGAATGCATCGAGTTCTTTTTTGAACCCTGTTATAGTCTTGGCCTTCACAACATCTGTACCTCTATGCCTCTGTAGATCCAGGCTGGATGGGATCGGGGGTCCACAGGCCCATAGGTTTTTTATCCATGTGTAAGGTCTGAGGCCTTACTCTGCAGCCACATTAGGACAGCAGCAGCTGTGAGCAGAAAGTCATATCCTCAGGTTCCTTCTAAATTAGACCAAAATAATGAAATATTGAGCTGTTAAGAAGGCACTCCTGCCCTAATAGTACCCGCCATCACCAGATAAAGAAATAGATCTTAAGATGTTTAAAGAAAATTTTGTTTGATAACCCCAGATGACGTGATCCTGACTGGCCACCAGGAAAAGTTTGTCTGCCTTATTGGGAGTACTCAGCGTTGTATGCTTAGCATGAGTATTCTGTTCTGGTAACTGTTAATAAATAGATGTTAAGGATATTATTGGGTAAGGCTCTTTCACTGGGAAAAGGCCCTGCAAATGTGCAGAACATTATGCACTGAGCACTAGAAATTGGGTATGGGTGGTGCTGAGCCCTAGGAAGGGCAGGTGCATTTCGCCTAGAGCACTAGGAACTGGGAAAGGGGCAGGGATGCCTAAATTAACCAGGTTACGCCATGAGCCCACAGAAGGGTAAAGGTAGGGTGCCCTTGAGTGTGTGGATAACACATGGGTAAGGGGTCCCGTGTCAAAGAATGCCAGAACCTGCTACAGGGAAGGAGGAAACAGGAGATACAAGCCACAATCGAGGACAAAGGACGTACTGGTTAAAAACCAACCTGGTCAGGCGGGGAAGTGAAAGGCAGCTATGGAAAATTAAAAAAAAAAAAAAAAGACAACAAATAGAACGGAGAAGTGGATAGTAACTGATATAAATCAGAAGCTTGGGGAAAAAAGATGATATAGTCATATTACATGATGATGATGATGACACTCCATTCCAGTAATAATTTAGGAGGATGTTAAACAGCAGCTGCTAAAGTCAGATATTTGTAAATCAGCAGGTCTGGATAACTTGCACCCAAGAGTTTTAAAAGAGCTGGCTCAGGGCCTTCCTGGAGCCTTAATGTTGATCTCTAAGATGTCTTAGAATACTGGGGAAGTTCCAAAAGATTGGAAGAAAGCTAATGTTGTGCCAATGTTTAAAAAGGGTAAACTGGACAACATGGGTCATTACAGGCCTGTCAATCTGACATCAATCCCAGGCAAGATAATGGAGTGGCTGATAAGGGACTTGATTAATAAAGAATTAAAGGAGCATAATGTAATTTATGCTAATCAACATGGGCTTATGGAAAATAGATCCTGTCAAACCAACTTGATATCTTTTTTTGATAAGATGACAAGTTTGGCTGCTAAAGGTAATAGTGCTGATGTAATGTACTTAGAATCCTGTGAAGCGTTTGACTTGATATGGTTGAGCACTACTGAGTCTTTCCCTTCTCAGGCAAAAGTGCTCCTTTGCGGGTTCGACCTGTTACCCGCCTGGTCCGAGATATCCAATTCCGGAGTCTTGGGTAAGTATTTAAACAATAGCTTTTATTAGCTTAACGAAGAGAAGGTGAAGGGGTTACTTGATCACGATCCAATGGTTGGAAATTGAAGCTGGACAAATTCTGATGGGAAATAAGGTGTAAATTTTTAACATTGAGGGTAATTAACTGCTGGGACAGTTTACCAAGGGTTGGGGTGGATTCTCCGTCACTGACAACTTTTAAATCAAGACTGGATGTTTTTCTAAAAACTCTTCTCTAGGAATTATTTTGGGGCAGGTCTCTGGCCTGTGTTCTACAGGAGGTCAGACTAGATGATCACAGTGGTCCCTTCTGGCCTTGGAATCTGGGAATTTTTGGACAAAAATGGCGGGAAACTATCCGTGCCATGAGCGCGTTTGCATGGGGTGGATTGGCTTGGGGCCCCATTCAGCTACCGCTGACTCTAGAGAGATGGGTTTGGAGGGACAGCAAAGCAGGTGTGTCATGAACGACCAATAAACCACCTACCTGAGGAAAAGTAGAGTAAGTGTTTTTTAAAAGTTACATTTTTAATATTCCTGGAGGAGGTTGTAACACAGCTGAAAACAAGTGTTTCTAAATATTATTTATTTCTGGATAGTGTCCTTTTACTATTCCTTAATATAGCCAAAGGGAGTAGGAGGTCGATTTCAATAGAGGCATTCTGTATATATTTTGAATATTTTTATTAAGTCCACAAGGGAATAATCTTGTGTGTTTTCACTAAGCACATTACAAGCAAAGGCAAAGGTTACATCACCTGGCTCCAAATCAGACCATTTTAAAAGCTTACACGTGTAGAAAGAAGACTAGAGCAAAATAATAAATATAAAATGTCAGCAGGGAGAAAAATATGAGAAAGAAGAGAGCTTCCAACCCAGTTCTCACTTCACTCCAAGAATTTGCAGAATGGATTGTTTTTTAGGCCATGGCTAAAACTTCCCATATTTTGCTAGGCTATCTGCCCTATGCATTTGTAACTCTACCAAGGTTCCTGCCATGTCCATCATTGTGCCATCTGTGCACTTAGGTTCCAGTCCAGCAAAGCAGCATGTACTTATATCTACTGACATACTTAAGTGCATCTGTTCTATTTTTGAGACTAACAAATTTATTTCAGCATAAGCTTTCGTGAGCTACAGCTCACTTCATCTCACGAAAGCTTATGCTCAAATAAATTGGTTAGTCTCTAAGGTGCCACAAGTACTCCTTTTCTTTTTGCGAATACAGACTAACACGGCTGTTACTCTGAAACCTGTTCTATTTTTATACAGGTTCAAATAACAGATTTTTTTTATGATTATTATTATTTATTTAGTTTGGTTTTCTGACAATTCCAAAAAATTGAAAAAAAAATGGTTTCACATTGAACTGAATTTTAAAAGTTTTCAACAAATCGTAAAGGAAAACATTCATTTTGGGCTGAATGGAAAAATTTGTTTGATCCCAAATTAAATGTTTAATTTATATTCTGAGTGCTTTTTAAATAATAAAATTGAAGGAAAATTTTGCAACAAAAAGTCCTTTCAAACTGAAAAATTGAAATGGTTTTGAAAATGTCAGAATCTGTTTGTTTTTCAACACAAACAATTCAGTGAAACTGACACAAATTTGCCAAAAGGTTCGGTGTCACCGAGGCTGTTTTTCACCAAAACATTTGTTGCCCAGCTGTAGCTATTATACCATGCCCATCATCACAGCATCTGAGCACCCTGCTGAATCCTAGCCCTAGTACTTCCTACTTGGCAGTTCGATTGCTAAAGAAGTGTATCCTGGTCAATTCAAAACCCAGCTTCACCCTGCAAGACAGCGGCTCTTTCCTTGACTCAGTAAAGATTTTCCACGTGGCAACACCATGCCAAGTACCCAGCACCCTATTTAACCATAAATTCCTTCCATGTGGCTTCCATCACTGCCTGCAAACTGTTTGTAAACAAGGGCATTTCCCATTTTCTCTCACAGCAAAGTCACTGGGCTGACCAAGTGGTGTTCAGATACCAGGGAGATGGGCGCAGCATAAGGACCTGAGTCTCAATCTCATAGCAATGGACTGATGTTGCATGCATATAGTTGGGAGTGCATTTCATGACAACGCTGAAGGAGACTGAATGTGGTGGGAGAAGGAGCCCATCTTCAGCACTGTATGTGGGGTGAAGGATAATGCCACTGTTTTCTATCTCAGTCCTCCCCATGGGGGAAATTCTCCCCTCTGCAGAGGAGCCAGCATAAGACTTAAGCACCATATAGACTCCCAAGGCCTAGTCACCCCGTAAGTGCACTTAACTGGTGCATAGGCTTGTGCTGTACCTCTGCATCCGAAAACCAGCATTGGAGTCCCTGATTGGAACCGGTGTAGCGAGAGAACAGGAACAATAACAGGTTTGCCTTCATTTCTGAACTGCACAGAGAGAGATTGCTGCACTGGGGAACTCTGCACCCAGCTGGGGCATTGACAGGGAGTATCCTTGCAAGGGCAAATGCTGTTTTGCGTGGATTCATAGATTCCAAGGCCAGAAGGGACAACTGTGATCAGTCTGACCTCCTGCATAGCCAGGCCGTAGAACTGCCCCCAAATAATTCCTAGATCAGATCTGTTAGAAAAACCTCTAATCTTGATTTTAAAATGGTCAGTGATGGAAAATTGATAAGTTGTTCCAATGGTTAATTACTCCCTCTGTTTAAAATGTATGCCTTATTTCAGGTCTGAATTTGTCCAGCTTCAACTTCAACTGGATCACGTTAGAGCTTTCTCTTCTCGGTTGAAGAGCTCCATTATTAAATATTTATTACCCAGCTAGGTACTTATAGACTGTATTCAAGGCACCCCTTCGCCTTCACTTTGTTCAGCTAAATAGATTGAGCTTCGTATGTCTGTCACTATAAGGCAAGTTTTTAGTTCTTTAATCATTCTCATGGCTCTCCTCTGGACCTTCTCCAATTTATCTACATCCCTCTTGAAGAGTGGACATCAGAACTGGACATAGGATTCCAGCAGCAGATGCACCAGTGCCAAATACAGAGGTAAAATTACCTCTCTACTCCGACTTGAGATTCCCTTGTTTTTGCATCCCATGATCCCATTAGCCACAGCATTGCATTGGGAGATCATGTTCAGCGGACTATCCACCATGACCTCCAAACCTTTTTCAGAGTCACTGCTTCACATTTAAAACTCTTGGATTCAAGATATCCAGACCTGCTCTCTTAAAATGTTTGACTTTAGTAGCTGCTATTTAACATCTTCCTGAGTTACCACTGGAATGGAAAGAGTGTCAGCGTTAGCGTCAGCATCAAGCACCTGTTTTTTTACCCCAAATACAGAACAGAAATATTTATTGAACACTTCTGCTTTTTCATAGAATCCCAGAATATCAGGGTTGGAAGGGACCTCAGGAGGTCATCTAGTCCAACCCCCTGCTCAAAGCAGGACCAACTTCCCCTTTCTACCATTTGTTATACAGTATATCATTTTTTAATTTTCCATAGCTGCCTTCACTTGCCCTCTAAATCATGTCATTTTTTTTTTAACCAATATAGTCTTTTTCCTTAGCTGTGGGATTGTGGCTCTTTGGGTATCTAGTAAAGTGTTCTTGAACAATGCCTAATTATCATTCACATTTGTCTGATTCAGTTCTTCCTCCCAGCGGATTTCACTCCTAATTGCTTTCAGCTTTGTGAAACTGGCCCTTTTAAAGTACCGATTATTTATATCAGTGGTTGCAACTTACAACAATGCACCCAGAAGCTGATTCAAGCCCCAGTGACATCAGTGGGCTTTGGCTCAGGCCCCCAGACTGCTGGAATCTGATACCGGTCTTGAATTCTACAACTGGACTCATTTATTTTCTGTGGCCCAATGGCCCTGAAATTCAGTCCAAGAACATGAACATCCACTGAACCTCAGGAGGAAAATCAGATGTCATTATACACTACATGATTCAATAATGAAATTGTATATAATTAGAGTGCAGGAAAAAAATTGAAAACAGAGAGAAATGTGGACAGTATGAACCAGGAAGATCTCTGAGAAGAGAGGAGAAGTGGGCACAGAAGAAAAAGAACAAAGGGAACTTCCACGTATGTTGTGGAGGGAACTAATATAATTACAGGGGAGAAATGAAGAACACTAAAACTCTCAGATAACCAACAAATTAAAAAGGCAGAAATCCTATCCTTGCTGAGAAAACACCCTTGTCCCTGCTACTAGTAATACCGCTGGAACTCATTGTGACAGAGTTTTCATGTCGACTGTTGATGTTCTTTGTTTATTTCATTCGGTTTGGAGTGTGAAACTAGACCCATCGACTTCACATCCTGGGCTGGGATTTCCAAAACAGCCCAAGGGTTTTAGGCACTGAACTCCCAGTGCACTTCAATGGGATATGGCCACCCAAACCCCTTAGGCTCTTTTGAAAATCCCAGTCCTATCTCTTGTGCACAAGCATAAGAACATAAGAACGGCCATCCTGGGTCAGACCAATGGTCCATCTAGCCCAGGGTCCTGTCTTCTGACATGCCTGACTGCCAGGTGCTTCAGAGGGAAAGAACAGAACAGGTAATCATCAAGCACAACACTCTTGTGGTTGGCTTTCCCACACTGCAAGGCAATTCTTTTTTCTTAAAGAGCTTTTGCCCAGCTTGAAAAGCAAATATGTCTTTTCATATTATTGCTCTAGTTCTACAACCAGATCTGCATGGTCAGACTCTTAAATGGGCATGACTCTGATTGCAAGATTGTGCGCTGAGGTTTTACAAACATCCTCCAGCCAATATATACAACCCCCGCGCAGGGCTGGAAAGGGTTAAATGACAGTACTGGGCCCCACTAGCCCTGCAGAGCATGTGCCAGTTGGAGACGAGGTTGAACAGGGACCAGCCCAGCTCAGAAGGGAGAGGCTGGGAAGGGAGACAGACCTATCCTGAAAGCTCCTGACAAGGGGGCCGGAGAAGCCTCCTTGAGGGAATAGGACTATATGTTGAGCCCATTTGGGGCTGACGGTTTGGTTTCTTTTTCTTTTGTCTTATCTGGACCAGAAGCTGAGAAAGGAAAGCAGTGGTAGGAAGTGACCTAGGGCCGGTAACTCAGAGGGCCCCCTCAGAGGCCACGCACTGCTGACCCTCCTAGGACTGGGTCAGAGCACAGTGGAGATGTCAGGCCAAGGCTCCCCTACCACTGCCCCCACTACTGGGTGGGCACTAACCTCTAGGCCACCAAGGACCCTATTACACACACACATGGCCTCATTTTTTAAGAAACAAGAACTGACTTTGGGCTGGCTAAACTATCTGATGGAGTCAGCCCAGCTGATAAACACTGCGCAGTGTCTATGAATTACAGTGAAACCCCAGTGAATATACTGAACCCAGATCCTTGAGGGAGGGGTGACACTCCTTTTGTTTTATTTGTCCTCTGAGAGGAAATGAGACTCCAGGATCGATATCAGAAGCAGTCAGACAGAGGATCCATTGGAGGTAAATTGAGCTGCTCCTGATTCTGGTAGGATCCATGCAAGTTTTTCTCCCCATAGATCAGTGTAATTTCAGTCTCTCTCCACTGCAGAACTGTAAACTGAAAAACCATTGCGGAGTTAAAACAGACGGCAAATAAACATGAACCTCACTTGCCAGTTTTTTTCTGCAGTCACAAGGGCTAGAATCTTGTTTTGTTTTAAATGATTGTTCAGACTCTCATGTAATCACATGTCAGGGAAGATGTGGGAGAAAGGAAGGGAAAGGTGGGAGGGGCTCTACACCGCCCGCTACATAAGCACACCTGTCCCCAGGGATTGGGCGCACCATGTGTCCTGCTGTATCAGTTGGGTAGGAGATTCTCCTATTTGGCTCCATCGCTCTGTGCCCCCTTGCCCCAGGGTCAGGCTCAGGTGCCTCCTCTCTGGATGCTCCTACCTCTCTGCTCTGCTTCTCCCTGCCTTGGGGCCAGGACCGGGTCAGTTGCTTCTGGTGGGGCTCCCTCAAATGTGAGCCACCCTACTAATGGGGGCCCAATGACCGCTTATGACTCTGCCTCCTGGCTCCTAGGACTAGGATCTCCTCCCCTACCTCATTCCATTGGCTCAGGCTCAATGTGGCAAGGCCTGGCCATGTTCCGGTGGATCCCACCCTCTCCGGCCTAGCCGCAGACTCTGCTTGCATCTTGTACACTGGCCATTTGAAGTACGGGTTCCCACAGATGATGTATGGTTCGGGGCCCAAGGCTGTGTCTAGTTTGGAATACCTCGGCTGCTTGAGTAGAGCCTGGTCCCCCAGCACCAATGGCCTGGCACCAGCATGTCTGTCATAGCTCCGTTTCTGTCTGTCTCAGGTTTGGTTCATGTTAGTAGCTACAATCCAGCCTGCCTCATGGACCCATTCTGGGGCCCATGGATCTTTGGGGGGTCCCCAGGCAGATGCTCAGGGTCATGTCTATTGGCAGCCGGCCATGCCCGCCAAACATCAGGAAGTAGGGGTTGTTCTTTGTGTGTGCCGTTTTGTTATACTTGTAGGTCAGTTCTGGTTGGTAGGAAGGCCAGTCTCTCTGCCGTGTCTCTGACAGGGTCCTCAGCAGCATCTGGCTGGCTCGCTGGCAGAGGCCATTGCCTTGTGGTCAGTAGGCTGTTGTCCTTAGCTTGTGCCTACCAGATGGAGAGCACAGTTCCTTGAACATCTGTGACTTGCAGGGCAGTCCATAAGCACCTTGGTGGGGTAGCTGTAGGGCTGGACAAAGTAGCACCAGATGGCTACTGTGTGCGTTCTGGCTGTGATCACCCTGAGGGGCACAGTGACCAGGAATTTGGTGTAGTGATCCACCGTGGTCATGACGTAAGATGCATCACTCTGGCTTGGTTCCACCTTCAAGTGGCCCAGTGATACCAACTCCACAGCACTCTGATCTCTATCTTCTGGAATGGGGCCCTGTCTTCCGCCCCGGGTTTCCTTCTGCAGGTGCAGACTGAGCAGCTGTCACATCACTTCTGCATGGCTACGGCCATCCCTCCTGCGAATGTTCATCTCAGTCTTTCTGGAGCCAAAGTGGCCCAAAGCATCCTAGCAGGCTTGGAGCACCATCTCAGCTGCCGTCTGGGGGAGCCCCCTCTGGGTGATCTCTATTTGTCCCAGGGTCCTGGGTCTTGTAACTAGGCCTGCTACTCCAGGATGCTTCCAGGGGCAGACGGCTCTACTCAATGGCAGAGAGCGCGGCACCTTGTTGGATAATCTCTAGCGCTCTCTCTACACCCTTGGGAGTGTCAAGGGTGATGCCACCTGCCTCGCAGCACACTTGTACCACTGCAGCGGGACTGCCACTAATGGTAACTTCCTCAAGTCCTCGCAGGCATCTGGTCCTTTGGTTTCTGGCACTGTAGGCAGCCTGAACGGGGCATCAGCACTGGCATTGCTCCAGTCACACTGGAATTCCACTGAGCCTTATAATTGGCCAGTCTCGATGTCCTGTGTTGTTCCAGTGTTCCCAGCTTGGCAGAGCCAATATATGCCAGGGATTGTTGTCCGTTTCTAGGGTGAAGGGAATGGCTGCCAGGGAGCCCTTATGTGTCTTGGTGAGGGTCCAGACCAGGGCCGGGAATTTTAGTTTGAAGGAACTGTAGTGTTTGTTGTTCTCATCTGACTGTTTCAGTTCTTGGCTGGCGTTCACGATCCCCTCATCTGCCCATCCTGGTGCTAGGAGAGCGTGGCCCCCAGCCCCTGATTGCTGGCATCTGTATCTGTAGGAAAGGCAGAGAGTAGCCTGGATAGACCAGTATTGGTGCTTTCACCAGGGCAGACTTCAAGCATTCAAAAACCCTCTGGCAGCCTGCCTCCCTGTTCAGAGGGCCCTTCTGTACAGCCCTGCCCATGTAGAGCCCTTGTAGCCCGCATATAGGGGCACAGCTAGCTTGGCAAAGTCTTCTATGAAACGTCTATAGTACCCAGCAAACCCCAGGTACCTCTGGACATCTCATGCTGTGGTGGGCCTCAGCCATGTCTCAATGACCTGCACTTTCTCCGGTTCAGGGGCTACCCCCTCAGTTGTCACCACATGGCTCAGGTACACCCGCTTCTCCTTCAGCACGTCACATGTGGAGGATTTGATCTTCAGCTTGCACCTGGTTAGTTGGGTGAACCCCACATCCAGGTGTTTCTTGTACCACTAGGACGGCCCCCAGCTGGTCCAACCAGATCCCCAGCTTCTGGTGCTCAGGGAGGCTGCACATGTTAAACATGGATTCCAGCCTGTAAACCGGGGTGGCCACGGGGCCCCTAGGTGGTATGTCATATCATAGAATATCAGGGTTGGAAGGGACCTCAGGAGGTCATCTAGTCCAACCCCCTGCTCAAAGCAGGACCAATCCCCAACTAAATCATCCCAGCCAGGGCTTTGTCAAGCCTGACCTTAAAAATATCTAAGGAAGGAGATTCCACCACCTCCCTAGGTAACGCATTCCAGTGTTTCACCACCCTCCTAGTGAAAATTTTTTCCTAATATCCAACCTAAACCTCCCCCACTGCAACTTGAGACCATTACTCCTTGTTCTGTCATCAGTTACCACTGAGAACAGTCTAGATCCATCCTCTTTGGAACCCCCTTTCAGGTAGTTGAAAACAGCTATCAAATCCCCCCTCATTCTTCTCTTCCGCAGGCTAAACAATCCCAGTTCCCTCAGCCTCTCCTCATAAGTCATGTGTTCCAGTCCCCTAATCATTTTTTTGCCCTCTGCTGGACTCTTTCCAATTTTTCCACATCCTTCTTGTAGTGTGGGGCCCAAAACTGGACACAGTACTCCAGATGAGGCCTCACCAATGTCAAATAGAGGGGAACGATCACGTCCCTCGATCTGCTGGCAGTGCCCCAACATATACACCCCAAAATGCCATGTCAAAGTCATGGGGGCTGGGCAGGTTGCCAGGAGGCAGGCCGGCCATGGAGGGTTGCGGGGGTTGGCTAAGCATCCATAATACTCAAAGATGTCCCTGACCCTCCAACTACCTGTACCTCAGGCAGTGCTCCAGAAATATTCAGGGCCGGGGGCCCGACTCCACCACTGTTCAGGTCTGGGTCTCTCCCCCGACCGCACCTGCCACCCCGCGCGCCTCAGCCACTGTCCCCAGGGCTCTCTGCCTAAACTCCCCATATCCTGTTTGCAAGCCCACTTGTCACATGAGGGGCTCCCGCAGTCTGGAGAGGGGCCCCGGCGGCCTAGCCAAGCACCTCTGCAGAAACACCAACGCTCCCTTCTAAGGGTCCCAGGGTTAGCCCCTGGAACAAGCACCTCACTTAGCAACAGAACCAGACTTTTCTCTAACTCTGGCCCAGCCAGGAGCAGACCCAGGGGAGGATCTCGGGCAAGGGTTATGCAGACCCCCTTGCCCAGGCCTGGCACAGGGTACAGTACACAGCCCTGCCTCCCCCCGCTAGAGACAGACTGCGAGCACAGAATGGTGGATCTGGCGGTGCGGTCTCTACTGTCCTGTCTGCTCCAGGCTGGCTCTCCTTCAAGCAGCTCCTACTTCAGATTCTGCACATGACTCCTGGATCTGGGGCTTTAAGACAAACACCAACTGTCTTGACAGCTGTCCACCCTGCATATCAGAGACTAAAGACAGGTAAGCATGAGGAAATAGGGATTTAGTGATCCCTAGAAATCAAGTCAGAGAGGGAGAACCATTATATTACAAGACAGGATATTCCCAGCTGAGCCGTGCGAAAGGCCCCAATCCTGGTCAACTGAAGATTGGCTGTTGACTTGACTGGGCCCAAAGAAGGGAGATACTCTCTGAGCCAGGGAGTGGATGTTTCCGTTTTCTGTTTAAACAAACGGGAGCAGTTCACCCCAAACAGAAGATCAGTAGCTGCCAGTGAAATCGAGTGGTTTGCTGATTTCCTCTGGCAGATGGGAGAATCAGGTCTCTGCAGAGCTGGGACCGTGCGATCTGATTGTGGCGCTATGGTCCGGTCCCTCTAAAACTAAGTAACGCAAAGGATGAAAACAAAGGAAGTCTGAAGGGAAATAAGCTGCTGTTTACAAAGATGGAAATTTCATGACTGAGGAAGCTGCATCAAAGAATCAAAAATAACCTCAAAGCATGAACTTTTTCAATGGGAGAATTGAACAGAGAGAGCGAGAGCAAAGGGTCTGTCTGAATGGATGAGTCAGGCTTTCTTTGCAAAGGAGAATAGAGTGGAGCGGATGGGTTCTTGGTTGACATGGAAAACACAGACCATAGTTCTGCTTGCCAAATGAGAACAGAAAATAAATGGAGTTTGACCCAGCAGTGTAGGGACTGCATTTGCTGACACAGATTTAGCCCCTGCAGGATTTCAGTTCATTCATTTATTTTAAAACTGAAGTGACTTGTGATATACAAACAACAGAACAGGATGGCAGACTGGCAAAGGCAGCCAATCAGTCATTCTCCACTTTTCATCCATAGATCTCAAAGCACATCACAGAGGGTGGTAAATACCATTATCCCCATAGCGCTCAGAGAGGCAGCAGCAGAGATTAGACCAGGATCCAGGTCTTCTGACCCTGAGTCCAGCCCCCTACCCAATGGACCACTCTGACAGCAAAAGGTTTTCAATGGTGCTCATCTCCCAAGAGACCTTGCGGGCTCCCTATGCTCCTGCGCCCTGCTGCTGGACGGTCATATATGGCCATATATTGAATGTCAAAGATTTTAGGAACTATTGGAGAAAGAGCTCCCAGTGTCCTGTGACCATTCCTCTCTTCTAAGCAACCAGCTCCGCAGCTCAGCGTGCTGCAGAAAAGAAACTTCTGACCCTAGAAACCCTACAGATTCCCAGCTGGGCTTTGCTAACCCCAGCACCCAGGCCCTGAAGGGGCAGAGGAGATGCCCCGATGGCAGGAGCTGGAAGCGGGATACCCAAAATGAGAAGGAGAGGAGGAGCAGGGGATCTGAACCACACAGGGCAGTCACAATATCCTGACAGCCGACAAAGGAGAAAAGCTAATCCCCTGCCCCCCACACTCAGCCATGCTCGGAGAACGGGCCCTAGGTGGGAAACACACCTGGGTTCCAAGCTGAAATAACTGCTAAAAATAACAAGAGCTCTCCTGACACACTGAGCCCGACCCAGGAGTTAGCACAGCCCTCCCGTGGGTCCGTCTCCCCAGCAGCTGGGAGAGCGACTCCAGCTTGCACAGCTGTACATTCGCTGCAGTGAACCTCACGGGGGACCTGATTCTGCTCCACCGACACTAGCGTCACTCCATCACCGTCATGAGAGTTATTCCTGATTGACACCGGCGTGAGCGAGGTCAGCGGTAGGCCCTCACTTATCACAGAGTGGTGGACAGCCCCCCAACCTGAAGCGAATACTCACCAACAACCACATACCACACAACAGAACCACTAGCCCAGGAACCTATCCTTGCAACAAAGCCCGTTGCCAACTGTGCCCACATATCTATTCAGGGGACACCATCACAGGGCCTAACAACATCAGCCACACTATCAGAGGCTCGTTCACCTGCACATCCACCAATGTGATATATGCCATCATGTGCCAGCAATGCCCCTCTGCCATGTACATTGGTCAAACTGGACAGTCTCTACGTAAAAGAATAAATGGACACAAATCAGATGTCAAGAATTATAACATTCATAAACCAGTCGGAGAACACTTCAATCTCTCTGGTCACGCAATCACAGACATGAGGGTCGCTATCTTAAAGCAAAAAAACTTCAAATCCAGACTCCAGCGAGAAACTGCTGAATTGGAATTCATTTGCAAATTGGATGCAAGGTAGCCTGTCTCCCCTTGTTTTTTTCCTGCAAAACCCCCCCCAAGACGTTCTGGTTAAACTTGGATTATTGCTGTGCACATTGTAAGATGAGCTGTTGCCAGCAGGAGAATGAGTTTGTGTGTGTGGTTTTTGGAGGGGGGGGTGTGGGGGGGGTGAGAAAACCTGGATTAGTGCTGGAGGTGACCCACCTTGATTATCATGCGCATTATAAAGAGGGGTTTCAAAGGGGGATGGGCTGTTGCCAGCAGGAGAGTGAGTTTGTATGTGTATGTGGGGGGGGGGGGGGGGGGCGGGGAAGGGTGAGAAAACCTGGATTTGTGCTGGAAATGGCTCTACTTGATGATCACTTTAGATAAGCTGTTGCCAGCGGGGGAGTGGGGTGGGAGGAAGTTTTGTTTCATGGTCTCTGTGTGTATATAATGTCTTCTGCAGTTTCCACGATATGCTATGCATCCGATGAAGTGAGCTGTAGCTCACGAAAGCTCATGCTCAAATAAACTGGTTAGTCTCTAAGGTGCCACAAGTACTCCTTTTCTTTTTAGTAACTTAAAGGGCCTGGCGCAAGTGCAGCTGAGATCAGAATCAAGCCCTTGGCGTTTTATTTGGCTAATATCAAACCATCTAGCCTGATGAATTCTCTGCTTCTGTAATTAACGCCTTGTTTGCTGAGGCTGCCATCCCCTTACCAGGGCTGATACGATTCATGAAATGCTATTTCGAGAGATGATTTCTTGCAGTGCAATTGTAACGCTGACAGACCCCGGTCGTTGGTGGGTGGTGTCAAAGTCAGATTCCAGAGTAACAGCCGTGTTAGTCTGTATTCGCAAAAAGAAAAGGAGGACTTGTGGCACCTTAGAGACTAACCAATTTATTTGAGCATAAGCTTTCGTGAGCTACAGCTCACTTCATCACTTCATTGGATGCATAAAAGTGGAAAATGTAGTGAGTTGGGCCATTTCCAGCACAAATCCAGGTTTTCTCACCCCCCTCCCCCCACAAACCCACTCTCCTGCTGGTAATAGCTTATCTAAAGTGACCACTCTCCTTACAAAGTGTATGATAATCAAGTTGGGCCATTTCCAGCACAAATCCAGGGTTTAACACGAACGTGGGGGGGGGGAGGGGGTAGGAAAAAACAAGGGGAAATAGGTTACCTCGCATAATGACTTAGCCACTCCCAGTCTCTATTCAAGCCTAAGTTAATTGTATCCAATTTGCAAATGAATTCCAATTCAACAGTTTCTCGCTGGAGTCTGGATTTGAAGTTTTTTATTTTAATATTTCGACCTTTAGGTCTGAGATCGAGTGTCCAGAGAGATTGAAGTGTTCTCCGACTGGTTTATGAATGTTATAATTCTTGACATCTGATTCATTCATCTTGACATTCAGATGTCAAGAATTATAACATTCATAAACCAGTCGGAGAACACTTCAATCTCTCTGGACACTCGATCTCAGACCTAAAGGTCGCAATATTGAAACAAAAAAACTTCAAATCCAGACTCCAGCGAGAAACTGTTGAATTGGAATTCATTTGCAAATTGGATACAATTAACTTAGGCTTGAATAGAGACTGGGAGTGGCTAAGTCATTATGCGAGGTAACCTATTTCCCCTTGTTTTTTCCTACCCGCCCCCCCCACCCCCAAGACGATCGTGTTAAACCCTGGATTTGTGCTGGAAATGGCCCAACTTGATTATCATACACATTGTAAGGAGAGGTTTCAGAGTAACAGCCGTGTTAGTCTGTATTCGTAAAAAGAAATAAATTGGTTAGTCTCTAAGGTGCCACAAGTACTCCTTTTCTTTTTATTGTAAGGAGAGCGATCACTTTAGATAAGCTATTACCAACAGGAGAGTGGGGTGTGAGGAGGTATTTTTTCATGCTTTGTGTGTATATAAAAAGATCTTCTAAACTTTCCAGAGTATGCATCCGATGAAGTGAGCTGTAGCTCACGAAAGCTTATGCTCAAATAAATTGGTTAGTCTCTAAGGTGCCACAAGTCCTCCTTTTCTTTTTGAAAGTCAGATTCAAGACTCACTGAATTTGTCAGACCACTCTGTTTATTAGCAAAGCGCTTTGCCAGTGCACCCAGATATATGTGAGCCGTCTGCAAAAAGCTCAAGCCAACCCATTTATACAGACAAGCCAAAGCCAATCCAACATAGGAGACAAAAGGAAGCAGAAACTGACAAATATACATACTTATCTTATTTGCATACTAACGTTTACCAATCTCCTAGCACAGCAGGAGCTCCAAGTTAATTAGTTTGAGGACCCATTGTCTCACACGCCTTAATGTTTCTCTTCCTGACAACTATATTTCAACAAATCTTTCAAGCAGCATTTCTTTAATGAATTATAATTTCAATATAATTCATTCTACTTTCATAGTGGGATCGAACCGAGGACCTCTGGAGCTTAGTGCATGAGCTTCTACCGCATGAGCTAAAAGCCAACTGGCTGTTAACTAAGGCTGTAGAGCAGACTCATTAATCTTTCTCTCAGTGGTCTCGGTGCCACTAGATGGGACAGGACACCACGCCCTGGAGGTGTGTGGGTTACACAATGCCCGGAGGTGGGCATGACATCGCTGGTTTACTCTTGATTTCCTGGGGCCTTACAGGGCACCAGTGAAAGTAGAATCTAATTGTGATTATTATTAGCTGTGTTGCAGTAACAGCTAGAGGCCAAAGCCCCAGTGTGGTGGGTGCTGTACAAGCATAGAGGAGGCAGTCCCTTCCCCAAAGGGCTTGCAATGCAAGTGTCACCAGGCAGCAGCCTCCCAAGCACCCCTTGTGACCTGAGGTGGCTCTGTACTGAGTGCCAATGCTCTGCCTCAGTTTCTCCGCACCAGCATTTTCCATCTCTCTCAGGGATTTACATGGCTTGGCCCTCTGACTGGGTCACTTTCAGAGCTCAGTCTTCTTTCCGGGTAATATAAGTCCACACAAACAATAGTTCTGCTCCACTGGGGCTATTCAACCCACTCCTTGGCCTTCCAGCCTGGAGGCTTTCCTGTTTTGGCAGGCCACTCCCAGCCCCACCTGGTTGGAGTCTTTTCCTCCCTGATGTCTAAGGGTCTCCTGCAGGAGTCTCCTGCTCACAGACCACAAAAGCCTGCAACTCTCTGCAGCCTTCTTACACTTTCTGTCAAGCAGCAACTCCCAGGGCCTCCCACCTGGAGGCATACATAAGAACGGCCATTCTGGGTCAGACCAAAGGTCCATCTAGCCCAGTATCCTGCCTTTCGACAGTGGCCAGTGCCAGGTGCCCCAGAGGAAATGAACAGAACAGGGAATCATCAAGTGATCCATCCCGTCACCCATTCCCAGCTTCTGGCAAACAGGCTAGGGACGCCGTCCCTGCCCATCCTGGCTAATAGCTAAGGCTACGATTTTGTCAAGGTTATTTTTAGTAAAAGTCATGGACAGGTCACGGGCAATAAACAAAAATTCAGGGAGCCCATGACCTATCCGTGACTTTACTAAAAATATCTGGGGGCAGAGCTAAATAGTGGGGAGGAATGGAGTCCCATGGAGGGGGGACTGATAGGCCAAGAGCCCTGCCATGGCAGGGGACACAGCCCCAGCTCCAGTGGCCACAGCAGGGGGGTGCAGCCACAGGGGGCGCGCAGCCCCCTGCTCTGGAGCTGGCTGCAGCTGCGGGACGGGGTGTGCGGTCTCAGCTGCAGCCACCCCCTACCCCCCCAAGCCTCAGCCGCAGCCAGGAGGGGGGGCACGGCCCTGGGACGCCGCAGGGCAGGGGCACACAGTCTCCACTGCAGCTCCTGCCACTGGGCTGAGGCATGTGACCCCAGCTGCAGCCCCCAGCAGAAGCCACGGGGCTGGAGCGCAGCCGGGGGGTTGCAGCCCCAGGTCTGGAGGTGGCTGCAGCTGGGACGGGGTCACACAGTCCTGGGACCCCGCGGGGCAAGGTCGTGCAGGGTTGGGGCATGTGGCCCTGGCTGCAGCCCCAGATGGAAGCCACGGGGCTGGGGCTCAGCAGGGTGTGCAGCCACGGGGGGAGCACAGCCCCCCTTCTGGAGCTGGCCACAGCGGCACACAGGGTCCTGATTCTAGCCATCCAGCCCCAGTTGCAGCAGGGAAAAGGTGCACAGTCCTGCCTCTAACCCCCACTTCAGCTCCTGACAGCGGAAGTGGAAAAAGTCACGGAGGTCCGGTAAAATCATGGGATCCGTGACTGCCATGACCTCCATGACTAAATCGTAGCTTTATTAATAGCCATTGATGGACCCATCCTCTATGAACTTATCTAGTTCTTTTTTGAACCCTGTTATAGTCTTGGCCTTCACAACGTCCCCTGGCAAAGAGTTCCACAGGTTAACTGTACGTTGTGTGAAAAAACACTTCCTTTTGTTTGTTTTAAACCTGCTGCCTATTCATTTCATTTGGTGACCCCTAGTTCTTGTGCTATGTGAAGGAGTAAATAACACTTCCTGATTTACTTTCTCCACACCCATCATCATTTTACAGACCTCTGTCCTGTCCCCCCTTAGTCATCTCTTTTCCAAGCTGAAACATCCCAGTCTTCTTAATCTCTCCTCCTACGGAAGCCGTTCCATCCCCCTCGTTTTTGTTGCCCTTTTCTGAACCTTTTCCAATTCCAATAGATCTTTTTTGAGATTGAGTCTATCCCTGCCCCCTCAGCTCTCCCAAAAGGGCTCCAGCAGACATGATACCTGCTCCCTGCTCAGCCCTCACTCCCACCCAGGGGAAACTGAAGGGCCCCAGAGGGCAGCCAGGGGCCAAGACACCCGGCAGGTCTCTCCTCCGGCAGCTTTCCAAGTGAGGTCAAAGTCCAGGCTTGAACAAAGTCTACCCACAAGCATAGCCCAAAAAGTTTTAATAGAGTTTGGCCCTGCCCCTGCTGGCTGGCTGACAATCCAGGGGAGCCCCAGGCAGTTCACAAGGGATGAAGGTCACCCAAAATCCAAGCAACACGACTGTGGGGACGTTATCAGCAGGGTGACTGGGCGGCCTGTCAATAAAGCCCAGGTCATCTCCAGTTCTTTCACGCAAACAGTTCCAGCCCATGGCTCAGAATTCCCAACAGCTCCACTACAGTGAGCCAGCTGCCCTGGCTATATTGCTGGCTACCCCTCTGCTGGAAGGGATTGCCAGGAGGCCGTGTAAGGCCCATCCAGCATCAGACCCTAGAGCTGGTGTGGTGGAGTCCTTCCCCCTAAATGGGAGAAAGCATTTTGTGTTGAAATGCAAGTGGGACTGGGAGAAAGTGGATCTTGGAGATGGGGCAAAATTTGGCAGGTGCCACACCCCCAGTAGCCTTAATGGGCTCCTGTCAGCTGGGGCCCATTGACCTCGGGGGGATGTCCTTGGGGTGGGGCCTGGGGTAGCTGAAAAACACACACACACACACACACTCTTTCTGCCTTGGCATCAGCTAACGAAACTGCTAATTATGGCAATTCCCTTCATTTCTCATTTTGATTCAATGAGATCTGAAACCATCCCCTCCCCCCGCCATGGACACAGCCCAGATTCACCGAATTCTGCATAAACGGAAAGAATTCCCATCCAAGCCCAGCAAACTTGCGCTGTTTTGGGCAGGCTCTCTCTGAGCGGGCTCTTTAATTGCGTGGGCTCTATGAAAGTGATTGGGCTGCTTCAGATGACCTTTGTTCCGGGAGACAATGGCTCTCAATGTTTCGCGCTCGTATCCACTGCACACTCGCACAGAGACACGCACAGTCAAACCCAGAGCCAGTGGCTGTCTAGGGCAGCTTGGCCTCCAGCCAGATGGCGGCGTGCCCCATGGAGACTGAGTGTGACTTGTCCAGAGAGCCCCTTGTATTTGGACTTTCAATGACAGAGGCACATTCATGTAAATCTCAGCCGTTCCCCCACCCCAGGCCACCCTGCACTGATGGGGTTAAATTCAGACCCAGGGTCAGTGAATGTGGCCCCATGGAAGTCAGCGGAGGTGCAGCGACTTACAGCTCTGAATTGGGCCCTTCCCATTTAAAGGTGTGTTCGGACCCCGGTGAAAAGCAGGAGCCATTCCGCTCGCTTTACTGAAGGGACTTTGGGTTTCCACCGGTGTAGCTGAGATTAGAATCTGAGCCTGGCAAAGAACGGCTGGGCTTTGAACCCAGGACTGCTCACTGCCTGAGTGAAAATTATACGCCATCCAACCAGTAAGTTTCTCTGCCTGCGTGATACTGGATCGTTTTTATACTGTATCCCCTAGGACGGTGTTTTTCCCTGTTCAGACATATATGCTCCCCACTCGTTCGCACATACTGTGCAAGGTGACTACGGAAGAATTTCTAACATTTTTCTCAAAAAGAAAAGGAGTACTTGTGGCACCTTAGAGACTAACCAATTTATCTGAGCTTAAGCTTTCGTGAGCTACAGCTCACTTCATCGGATGCATATGCCATTTGAGCAGGGGGTCAACACAGGCAGATTTGGAGGCAGGGAATAACCTGGCCTTGCAGGCTCTCACACACGTATACTCGTGCAAACACACGCACACACGCACGCAGGAATGAGCAGATGCACAAAGAAGCAAGGCAAACCCACCGGCATTAGCTCAAGCTGCCGAGACTTACCCTTTCGGATCTGGAGTTGCTGATCCAAAACCTGGGTGTTGACCAAGCTGGCAGTTATCACACATGGGGTAGGGGGTCAGCTGAGCCAGTGAGAGGAAGCTTAGAGACTAACCAATTTATCTGAGCATAAGCTGTAGCTCACGAAAGCTTATGCTCAAATAAATTGGTTAGTCTCTAAGGTGCCACAAGTCCTCCTTTTCTTTTTGCGAATACAGACTAACACGGCTGTTACTCTGAAACTAGTGAGAGGAAGGCTAGTCCAGTGGGTACGGCACTGGCCTGAGCGTAGGGAAACCAGAGTTCAAGTCAATGTTCTGACAGAAACAAGAAGTGATGGGCTGGATCTGCAGCCAGGATGATTTAGGTTGGATATTAGCAGAGAAACTTTCTAACTCTCAGGGTAGTTAAGCTCGGGACTAGGCTTCCAAGGTTGTGGAACCCCCATCATGGGAGGTTTTAAAGAACAGGTGGGACAAACACCTGTCAGGGATGGTCTAGCTTTACTTGGTCCTGTCTCAGTGCAGGGGGCTGGACTCGATGATCTCTCAAGGTCCCTTCCAGCCTGACATTTCTATGAAACTTCCCCTGTATCTTTGGGCATGTCATTTAGACTCTCTGTGCCTCCGTTCTCCATCTGTGCAATGGGGATAGTAGCACTGCCCTACCTCATAGGAGTGGAGTGGGGGCAAATACATGAAGACTATGAAGTGCTTTGAGATCTACTGATGAGACAGTACTATATAAGAGCCATACCTCGGAGGCGAGGCATGTAACCCAGTCTGGGTGTGGCACAGGGTCTCTTCTGTGCCTGAGCTACAGGGGAGATGGATCTGTTACTCTTCCCACCGTGAGCGCTCGAGCTGAGACTCAACCCCCATGTTGGCTAAGATGGCTGAGGTCACACAGGCACTGAGCTTAGCACACAAACACATTGTATTCCTCTTGTGGGCTGTGAATTCCACTGGCCAACACAATGCACTAACCCTGCTCCATTCCTCACTGTGGGCCACATTTTACCCTCACTTACGCTGGAGCAAATCAGGAGTAACTCCACTGAAGGGCATGAAGTCACTGCATTTACACCAATGCAACTGAGGGCAGAATTCGGGTGGCTGCTGTTGCTTGATCCTAGAGCGGGGAGGAGGGTTGCTATATAAATCACAGCTGTCCCCCCGTGCACGCACACGCATCCTACAGATTTACATGCACCAGGAGAGGCTGCTGAGGGAGCACTGATATTCATCAGCCAGGGCAGTGATGCAATGCAAGTACCAGAAGCCCTGACAGGGGTGAGGTAAGCATGGAACCTGCACCCACAGCCCTGCCCAAGAAACACCGATCCCTGAAAAGAACATTCCAGGGCAGTGCTTGAGGACAAGTAGGGAGGCCCTAGGAAATATCTCAGACCAGGATCCAGCAATCTACAGTGGCTCAGACGTGTGTGAATGAAAACTAAAGTGAGTTTAGGTGACTGTTGAAGGCACCCCTTGCTCTGGCCATTGGGGGCATTCAGCTGCTATTTCTTGTCTTTTTTGTTTTCTTTTAACAGTCCCAGGCCTCAGTTTAAAGGGGCGGGTGTCCTGTTTTTCAAAGTAATCTATTCTGAATTTCTGCAATATTCATGATCTGGAGGAGATTTCTTTCTGGCATTCCTTTGTACGTTTCAACAGTAAAATCAAATCTACTGGTTTGAATTGAAGAGGGAGGAGGAGTCAGAGACCAACTCATGTTACTCTCTGCATTTATCAAACTTGACTTGTAATTAATAGCTAACTTTCTCCGATGTCATCTCTCTGCTTTTCTAGACTTCTCTAACTCCTTTTCCCCCAATCCAGCAGGCTCTGCTTTAATTCCATTCTACAGTTTTCCAAACTTTTATGATCACAATCCAAACTTTTATGAGTTTCCAGTGCTGGTGGACATCCCGGGCCAGATTTTCAAAAGAGCTCAGAACCCAGCAGCTCTCAATGGAACACTGGCCACGTCATGTAGGAGTTTATCATTTTGAAAATCTGATCTAAATTGTGCCCTCATTTACACCCCTGTGACCCCTGAATAATTATTTCCATATTACTGTTCCTGAGCCCATGCCTGAAAACTCTTACCCGCGTATTCCCACTGGCTTCAGTGATGAGACATGGGAAAGCAAGGACGACTTAAATCAGGATCAGGCCTCTCTGAGCCACTGATTTAACTCCAACCCTAACCTCCCATTCTTGCATTGATGCCCTAACTCCATAAGAGCAAAATGTCTGGCTAGATATACTGAGGGGGCTCACTGCGACTGGATTCACTGGCTGCCTTGTTCCAGACACTAGCGCTTGGCCCTCTCCCCAGTAGGGTTGTCAACTTTCTACTCACACAAAACTGAACAGCCTTGCCCCACCCCCTGCCCTGATCCTCCTCCGAGGCCCTGCCCATTCTCTGAGGCCCAGCCCCCACTCACTCCATCCCCCCTCCCTCTGTCACTTGCTCTCCCCACGCTCACTCGGTCATTTTCACTGGGCTGGCTCAGGGGGTTGGGGTGCGGGAGGGAGTGAGGGCTCTGCTTGGGTGTGCAGGCTCTGGAGTGGGGACAGAAATGAGGGGTTCAGGGTGCGGGAGGGGGCTCTGGGCTGAGGCAGTGGGTTGGGGTGTGGGAGGGGGTGAGGGCTCCAGGTGGGGGTGCAGGCTCTGCTGTGGGGCTGGGGATGAGAGGTTTGGGGTGCAGGATGGGGCTCCGGGCTGGGACCGAGGGGTTTGGAGGGCAGGAGGGGGCTTAGGGCTGTGGCAGGGGGTTGGGTTGTGGGTGGGGGTGCAGGCTCCGAGTGGCACTTACCTCAGGCTACTCCTGTAAGCAGCGGCATGTCCCCTTTCCAGCTCTTATGCGGAGGCGCTGCCAGGCGGCTCTGCGCGCTGCACTGTCAGCAGGTACCGCTACCGCAGCTCCCACTGGCAGTGGTTCCCAGCCAATGGGAGCTGTGTAGCTGGTGCTTGGGGTGGGGGCAGCATGCAGAGCCCCCTGGCTGCCCCTACACATAGGACCCAGACGGGGGACAGGCCACTGCTTCCAGGAGCCCTGTGGAGCCACGGCAGGCAGGGAGCCTGTCTTAGCCCCGCTCCGCCGCCGACCAAACTTTTCATGGCCCGCCAGGGTCCCTACTCCCCAGATGGGCCAAGCCTAGGAGGAACGAGCATATATATAGGGTGGGGCCCCCACAGGATGACAGGGCTGCATCCAAGAGGGCCAAATGCTTCCACCACTGGGAAGTCAGGTGTCAGGGATGGGGGGCGGGAGTGAGAGGCAGCCCCGCCTGAGTCTCTGGCCCAGCCCTGGAGCGCCCGCCCTGGGGCTGGGGGAAGCTGTGAGCGGCATGGTGTGTGATGTGCACAGTAACTGGAAGGTTTCAGAGTAGCAGCCGTGTTAGTCTGTATTCGCAAAAAGAAATTGTGGCACCTTAGAGATTCGTTAGTAAGTACTCAGTAACTGGAAGATTGCCGTGTGGCCACACGTGTTACAGGGAATGTTGGTGAGATGTAGGGGAGGAAATGCTGTCTCCCCCACCCACACCCCCCTTGGGCCCAGGTCACTGGGGGTTCACTCTGCTCGCTCAGCATCCTGCAGAGAAGCCTTCACAAGGGCTTTTGTTTTTCCGCAGTGCATTCCTTTGTCCTTTGCAGTCCAGCAGAAGCAGCCAGGGCCTTGCATCCCATTGTGTCTGTCTTTGGAGGCCTGGCGCGGGGGTCCTCATGGCCTGCCAGCTCTGCACAGAGGCCCTGTCCCAAGTGGCTCTGGCCCAGTTTAGTTTCCTGGGGTTATTCTCGTTTAGGACTTTCTCTCTTGAAATCCTTTTCCTGTCACTAATTGAAATAGGCTTGTTATGGGTGGGAAGAAACTCAGCTCTTTTCCTCCAAACCTGTTAACAGGCTCTGCAGCTTTGATACAATGCTCCCATTCTGCCCTACACTGCAGTGTGGGTGGGGGGAGAACCCCAGTAATTGTGCATAGGGAGTGTAGGGCCATGGGGAAGAGGCTGTCTATCTGTCTGGAAGAACAGCAGAAAGTAACCATAGTTGCAGGACTTCTTGGCTGTTTCAGCTGACTGGATCCAAGTAAATCCAATTAATCACCTGGGGTCAGAGCACTGACCCACTGCCAGACTGCAATAATTCTCTTGGCTGCCTCTTGTAAATTGGTCTCACTCACGTGGTGTGTCCAGAGAGGAGGGGAGGACCCGATCAGAACAAAACAAATCCAAGGAATGAAAGCACCCCCATCGAGTCCCTCTGCTGGCGTCTGGAGCGCCATTGACTTCATTGGCAGAGGAGCTGCCCCAGGGGGACCAGCTGCATCATCAGAGCCCAGCACTTTGTCATCAATTAACAAATCATCACTTACGAACCATCTAAACATGCTGGTGGGCCAGCGGCTGCAACGTGCAGAGCTCCTCATTGGGGCAGAGGTGTCCTGGAGCTGGAGGCGTTGTTTGGCTTGGGAGAAGAAAAAAGGCAATTGTTGAAAGTTTTCCTTAAAACTGGCCCAAATCCCACGCAGGATCCCCAGTCATTTGTCTCCCTGGTCAGTTTTCCCCTTACAAGATTCACTGGGGGTCATCCTGGATGTCAGTCCAAAACCCAGGATACACTTTTTAGCCAACGTCTATATTGTTCGTAGGACTGTTCTGTAGGATGCAGAAGACAAGCAATATACCAGATTCTTCAAGGTATTGAGCCACTTGGAGCAGTGCGCCAGTTATTTCACAGCCTGCATGCCAGCGTGCCCAACTCCTCGCACACCCAGGCCTCTCGGGAAAAGTCAGGTTCCTAGCACTCATGGTTTTTGCACAGCTGTTTTACTGTTTATTCCTTATAAATGATATCATCTGTGTTTGGCAACGTAAACCTTCCACATCTGACTTGCAGCTGAGATGTATTATTGTCTCTTGTCCTTTCGTACGGTTCAGAGCATTCCTTGTTCATTAAATCTTCTCCTTAGCTCCATTTCCATAAGGCCAAATCCTCAATCCTGGCTCAGTTTTTACTGAGGCAAATTGCGCGCTAGCTTTCACTCCTGAGTCAGGACTTCCCGATCTGACCCCCTGGTGTAAGTGGAATTTGCAGGTCTCAGTACCTTACAGGATCTGGGCCCTTATATTTTAGTACTGCCTATAGGACACTTTGGGCTGAGTTCTTGGGTCCATCTGAGCTGTGCCTTGAAGGGGGAGGGACAATGGGGGCTTGAAGCCATCTTAGTGGCTGTCTGGCCCTAGGGCTGGTTCTAAGTTACACCCAAAAGGCCATTCCAGCAGCCAGGGAAAGTTGGAGGGCATAAGCTCTCTGCCTGCTGCAGCCCCTTTCCCCCAGCCCTTCCCCCGCACACCATGCTTGGGAATTCCTGGGTAGCTGATTAAGCCACGTTTCCCACCCCTTTGTACTACCACTGTGGAGCAAAGGGGCAGTCCCATAACAGAGAATTAGGCCATTGAGATAGTCCCCTGTTGTCATGATGAGAACTGGCAACAAATTCTTACTCTAACACTTTTACCAGTTTCTGACCCCTGACAGCGTTTTCCTTCTCACCCCATGACTACGGCGAGTGCCGCTCCACTGGAGCTGAAGGTATAACCTCCAGCTTGGGTAGACGTACCTGCGCTAGCTCTGATGGAGCTGGTGTGCTAAAAATAGGAGTGTAGCCACAGCACCATGAGTGGCTGGAGGTGCAGGTCACCCTACAATCCCACCTGAAACCCTAGGTACGTACTCGCCCTCCTGCTGCTCGCCCCACTGTGGCTACGCTCCTGTCTTTAGAGGAGCAAATGTAGGTACAGCTACCCGAGCTGGGAATCATACCTCCAGCTCTGGTGTCGACATACCCTTAGTTTCCTTAACAGCCCCCTGTGAGGGATTTATATTAGTTGCTTGTCTTTTATTGCTGTTTTCTTGACCTGCCCAGAGAATTCTAGTGGATGGAAAGGCACGATTTTCCTTTCTGGAAGCCATGCTGGTTTGTCCCCATCCTATCTTGTTCACTTTAGAAATTTACAAATTCTCTCTTTAGTTATTGCCACCTGTACTGTGGCAACACTCACTGCTCTGTGATTTCCAGGATCGTCTTTTTAAAAAAGATACTGAGGAGAAATGCAACATTTGCTGCTCTCCAGTTCTCTGTCCTAGCTGCCGATTTCAATGCAATGGAATGAGATGGTAGCAGCTCAGCCACTTCATTCAGTTCTTTCCTGGATCGTGCCATCTGGGCCTGGTGACTCACAGCTGTTTAATTTATCAGTTTGTTCCAGCACCTCCTCTTGTAACAACTCAGCCCATGATAGGGCCTCAGCTTTATTGCCTAAAAAAACAGACCTGGGGAAGACTGATGCCAGGGAATCGTTTAGATTGCCTGCAATGCCCTTATCCTCTGGGAACTGCTTCCTTTACTTCCTGTTGGCTCAGCAGACCCCCAGATGCTCTCCCAGTCTTCCTGCTTCTGATGCACGTAAAATGTCCCTCAAGTCTAGTATCCAGTCCTGGGGACCAGTAATGTAGCCTAACTAGTCACTCAAACTGCATTCCTTTGGCCTCCCAAGAGGACCGTGGTGCTGTCACTAGATTCAGGAGAAGGGCAGGCTTGTCTCATTGCCCAGGGGAGTTGAAATGCAGCCTGGGCGTGTGGTGGGCTGTGTGAGCGGACAAAGTGGCACACAGAGAGTGAATTGCGCCTATTCGTTAATTCACATGGAAGAACTCCCAGGTAAACACTCAACACCCGAAGGGATCCCAGCTAGAATACAGACTATAAAGCTCCCTGTTACTGAGCTTGCATACAAGTGGGAGAAATAACCCCTGAAAACCCTCACGTAGACACACCAGCTAGTCCAGTGCAGCCTGGTGCGATGGAGCTACTCTGCCCCGGTCACAACCGATGCTGGGTAGGTGTTGCAGAGGGGTTCTGCAGAGGGGTTCTGCAGGTAGGGTGACCAGATGTCCCAATATTATTGGGGCCGCCCTGATATTAGGGGCTTTGTCTTATATAGGCAACTTCCCCCCCCCCCCCCACAACCCACCCCGAAAAAAATGTGTCCCAATTTTTCACACTTGCTATCTGGTCACCCTATCTGCAGGGAACACCTGTGGCTGCAGCCTCCATAGGGTGGATCTGTATATAGGCAAGGCCAGCCCTTCCTCTCAGCTGCAGTGGAGTTTAGCAGTGTGGACAGATTTAAGTACATGAGCTGAAGATCCTGCCTAACGTAACCTTTCCAAGCTCTCACCACAGCCTTGTGGTTTCTCACCCTGACTGTGGAGTTTCCGCTCATTGCATTTGTTTGTTATCTCTGTGTAAAGGGCCAGTGTCCCAGACCTGTGGAGAAACGCGATCTGCTAAGAGCACATATTTCAATCAAAGCCGTCCCTCACCCCCCAAAAATCTGGAGCTTCTTCTTCCTTTGCAGAGCCCTGCTCCTGTGATGCCAGCCTGGCTGAGAATGCCATTACTGTGCCCTTTGGGGTTGGTGAAAGAGACAAGCTTTCGAGCTGCACAGGAGCGCTTCCTCCGGTCACAGAGCTCAGTGTAACTCCAACACTGGCCTCTCACCAGCAGAAGTTGGCCCAATATAAGATATATCGCCTCACCCACCTTGTTTCTCTAAGATCCTGGGACCGACATGGCTACTTCAGCACTGCAGACTAGTATTGTGCCGGCCAGTTAGAATTCCCATGGTGTCTGATCCTTTGTCAAGGTGTCAGATTTGAGGCTGGTGGCCCCAAAGTTACACTCCACCCACCCTGTCCCATGGATGAACTGTGCTGCGAGTAGCCAAATTCCTGACCTGCCCTCCAGCTTCAGCATACATCGCCCTCAGATTAGCCAGTTTGTCTGACTTGAGCCTGGCACAAGTACAGGGGGCAAAGGGGGCTCTAAGCCACTTTCCCCAATCCTGAGGCGCTGGTACAGCTGACGGCACAAGACAGAGCAGAGCCCATGAGGCCAGATTCTAAGAGCTGCTGTAAGGGATAATGGCGAGTGTAATCTGCGTTTGTGGTGCATGGGTTGAGAATGCCTCTTTCGAGCCAGACATCTGGAGATCAGATGGGGGTAACTGCGTACAGACAGAAGCTAGCTGGAGGAGCTACCTTCCTATGAGAAGCTTAGATTCTGCTGTTTATCTCTTGGGGGAAACCATGCCTGTTTTAAATCATTATGTTCTCTATTCCTTCCAGCCGGAGCTTGGATCCTTCGCCTGCTGTTGCCTTTGGCCCCCAGGCTGAGCTCAGCAAACTCATTCCTGACTCTGGAAGTACTGGGATTCCATCCAAAAGAACAAAGGCGGCAAACAACTGGTGGGTGTAGCATTTTCCAGCAAGCCCCCAGGGGAGGCAGCTTCAGCGCTGCCCATGGGAAATCCTACTCTGCCTCACTCTGTTGACTGACCTGCATTGTGTGGTGTTGTTTTCATGTTTTTAAACAGGGACACTGAAAGACAGTCAAAGAGCAATTGCACCCTCATATGATGCCTGTGGAGCTGGAGGCTTCTCTGAGCTCCCTTGTGTCTGTGCATTAACTGGTGGAGTCTTGTCCCCATTGGTGTAAAATCCCGCTGCTTACACCAATGCACTTTTGCTACTAACCCAACAACACTAAAGATCCCCATGAGTCACCTGCAGCTCTTTAGTGGGATCAGTGGAACAAAATAATGTTTCTTTCAATCCCCAGCAAACAAAAGCAGTGTTAGAGGGCGAACTCTGTGCTTTGTAAATGCATGGGTAAATCAACGGCACAATACAAATGGTCACTGATAATTTATTTCCTTCTGCTATCTTGCTTCCCACAGGCGGATCCTGCCAATGGATAAAGGAGAAATGAGGTTATTGAGTGAATGCCTAGTTAATCCTTCATTCCAGCTATTGCTTTGGACTAACCGAGCCTTTTAAGATATATCTGTACTTTGTAACTGAGACAGCAGAAACAAAGAAGCCAAGTTCATTCATGGAAGAATGGAGAGGGATTGTTCCCTGATAGGAATGTTAACAAGGTGTCACTCCTAGTCACTGGCACAGATTTACTGCAGGTGTAAACAGGTATGACTCCAGTAGCGCCTGCCCCTGATTAATTACACCTCCAAGGAACTCGACCTATTGTGTATATTTCAGGTTGGGGTAAACGATTCTGATAGCTACAGAATCTTCATTCAGTTTTGCAAATCTGTGGTGATGGAGACTTCCCTTCCTCGGTGCAGAGTGTCAGCTGGTTTGAGATCACGTCACCTGCCCCTGAAATGCAGCCCTCTCTGAAATGTAACACAGCAGCTCTTTGAGGGAAAAAGTCACCCTGTGCAGAGGAGCCAGCACCAGGTCTATACAACACTTCCATTTTATTTAAACCCTCCAAATGGAAAATTCTATTTTCTGGGCAATTTGAGGGCAGACTGAGACAACAGGCTTGAGAGGGGCTGGCCAGCAGTGAGTGTGACCCAAAGGCTGGATGGCTCTTGCAAAGGATCAGTCTTCAACTTCAGGCCTCGGTAGAGCCCTCCATTTTTGAAAATGACTAGTGAATTTGGGTGCCCAACGGATATGGGATGTGCTGGGTCCTGATTGCGTAGCTGGGCAGCAAGAATTGGCCCAACCCTTCCCCGTTAAAAAGCTTTAAATGGAGGCATTCCTCGGGGAGTCTACTGTTCATTAACCATGGCCACCTTTGTGCTATGGGTGTTCAGTCCCAGCGCATGCCCCGCACCCCACTGCAAACTTTCTGTGCACCCTCTGGAGCTGCCAGTGCAGCGAGAAGCAGTACCTAAGGGGAACTGGAAGTGTAGAGAAGAAAGGCTCCCAGAGCTCAGATCAAAATTGAGGCGAAAGATCAAGGAAAGGGAAGTGGAGCCCGAGTCAATTCGCTGTTGTCCATCGTGGGACAGCCTGCAAAATGCTCTTTCGTTTTGCATCTAAATGTCAAGCTGGGTGCAGGGAGACAGGGGGTGGGGGAGTTATACTGCAACTGCGTCTCTGCTCCCCCTCCGGCTGTGCTTTCCCTAGCCTGGGGGGCACTGTGCCCAGCTCAAAAGCATTTTCTTTCTCCCTGTGTTTATCCCCTTCTAAAATAATACCATAGCGCAGCCCTGAAAGCTGCTGCCCAGTCCTGTTGTATGTCCAATAGCTGAGCATTTCCCTGCCATGTAGCGCTGTCTCTCAGGAACGCTGCTTTCAGGCAGGGCAGGGACGGCTAGTGGGTCTCTAGGGATTTGTTCTGAATGGGGCTCTGCAGGGCTGAAGCAGGGGGAGCAGACCAGGATTGATGGAGGAAGGGAGTTCCTTCCTGACCTGGCCATCAGGAGACTCTCATGTCCTGACTCAGCCCCTGCTGGCCTCACTGGACACCAATGGAGATGGCCTGGATGGAACTGGGGGCAGGATTTGACCCAGAATGCACTGCAAATTTCTTCAGCTATTGTTCCAGGGCAGAAAGGAATGGGAGGAGCCTTGGGGTTTGCAGAAATCCATTTGAACCGATTTTGCCTGACCCTTGCTCAGTGCCTGGCCCACGTGGCCGCCCGCCCAGCACAAGGC
Source organism: Chelonia mydas (assembly GCF_015237465.2). Lineage (NCBI taxonomy): Eukaryota > Metazoa > Chordata > Testudines > Cheloniidae > Chelonia > Chelonia mydas. The sequence continues at coordinate 5,594,615 of NC_057857.1, forward strand.
TTTATCTAGGAGATGGACTGAAGCAGCAAAGTCATGTCCAGATTTGGATTTGAATCTTCCTGATGCACAGGAGGGCTGGGGGTAGTTCTGCCTCTTATAGGGAGAGGCTTGAAGTGGGATCCCATCCTCCTCGCAGCAGCTAAGGGTTCTGGGCTGAGCTCCAGAGAGACGTCTCGGCCCCAGAGCTCTGATTCTGGGTCCCTAGAGACCAGGAGAGTGCTGAGCCACTGTTCTGTTCCATACCATTTTGTTTGCAGTGTAGTTGTAGCCGTGGTGGGCCCAGGATATTAGGGAGACATGCTGGGTGAGGTCATATCTTTTGTTGGACCAACTTCTGTTGGGGAGAGAGAGAAGCTTTCGAGCAGCACAGAGCCATTCCTCAGGTCAGAAGAAGAACAGCTCTGTAAGTTCAAAAGCTTGTCTCTCTCCACAACGGAAGTTGGTACAATAAAAGATATGACCTCACCCACCCTGCTTTTCTGCACCCATCTTGCCATTTAGATGCAAAAAGAACGCATTTTGCAAGCGACCTTATTTACTCACATCCCAGTTCCTTTTCCTTGATCTTCCATCTCTATTTCAGTCTGACCTCTGGAAGCCTTTCTATTCTGCACTTCCAGTTCCCCATGGGCACTGCTTGCCTCGCTGCACTGGCAGCTCCAGAGGGTGCACAGAAAGTTTAACACAAACAGTGGCAAATGGAGCACTGAGCTGCTCCAACCAAAGACACATTCAGTTTGAGATGGAGACCTCACCAGCCCAGCCCATCAGCACCTTTCTGTGCCTAGCAGGCATCCCAGTAAAATCTTGTTCCAGATGGAACGCTGGGTACGTTCTCGGGGCAGGGGGGAGGAAATTAGTCACCTTACTGCTGATTACTGCACCAGAAACTGTGCAAAACATATCCTGTGTCAGCTACATCACAACATCTGATGGTCATTTCAGGAGGAACAACGGAAAATCATGGCGACACAGGCTGGAACAACAGACGGACTGGCAGTGAAGCAGTTAATTATAAAGGCAACATCCTCAGTCTTGAGTCTTTAATGTTAGGCACCCAAATACGTAACTAATTTTCAAATGTGCCGTGAAACCAGAGTTGCTATTGAAGTATATGGGAGCTCTATGCAAATCTAATCTCTGAAAATTCAGTCACTGACCTTGATACCTAAATATTGTTCAACACCCAAGTGTGAGCTTCTTGGCCAAAGTTTTGTTTGTTCAATTTATTTAAAAATTAAATATTATCAGGGGGACTGGATGGCCCCATGGAGTCTGAATGGGATGGGGGGGCGGGCGTGTCACCAGTTCTGATCCAGCCCAGCTTTGCAGTGACTGACGAACGAGATGGCTACCATCTCCCTAGGCATTTCCACGATGCCCACTACAGTGGCATCTTGTAGCCTTACCCATTTAGTAAAGTGGACACACAAAGCTAATGGCAGGATAGTGACCAACATGGGATGAGGTGGTGGCTCCACTCCACTTCCTTCTGGGCTCACACAACTGGCCCCTTTAGTGGCAGCCCCCACACAGAAGCCACAGACTAAAAGAGAGTGAATCTGAACCACCCTCTTAGCCTGCAATGGTCCCTCCAAGGCCGAGTTGAGGCTTATTGGTAGGAAAAGACATTCTGGGCAATACACTGGGCATTGAACCAGGGACCTCCAGAGCTAAAAGCATGAGCAGCTCACTTGAGCTAAAAAGCAACTGGAATTATAACAGACTTATATCCTCGGGGCGTGGGCGCTGAGCACTCTGGCCTTGATCCAGCGAGGCACTTCAGCGCATGCTTCCCTGCAAACACGTGAGTGGAGCCATTGCCGTCAACAGCACTGCATTTGGAGTGAAGCCAATCCCCAAGTACACTTAATACAGGACCGGAGCGCTCAGCACGCTGCAGGATGGAGCCTTTAGATAGACACTTACCGACTGGGCTTCAGGAATGGGCTCATTTCTCATACGGGAAGCACCCCCTCCCCCCCCCCCCCCCAACATATTCTCACTCTCACACACTCCAGCACAGAAAACGTACCCTAGTGCAGGACTGGGGCACTGGAACAAATCTGGAGACGGCGCCCGTAGACCTATGTTGGTTTTCTAATGTGCGTCATTGCAGGATCCTAGCGGTGCTACGAATCAGGAGCTGTTCTTGCAAATGCTCACTGCCAAGCACGGCACCTACTAGCTCGAGTGATTTCACGTCCACGCACGGGGCTACTCACAGAAAGCGCTACAGGTGGAATCCTCGCCCTAATGAAGCCAAGGGGAGTTTTGCTACCAAGGCCAAGATTTCACCCGATGGCTCAGTAATAAGACTAGATCTTCAAAAGGTATTTAGGCACCTAACTCCTATTGACTTCAATGGGATTAAGGAACCTAAATACATTTGAGGAGCTGGGCCTAAATGTTCACAGGATTGTGTCCCCAGTCAACACCGCCTGGATTCTCTCCGCAGTGGTGTTTTACCCAGTATATTTAAAAATAAAATGTAGACTCGAGGGGATCAAGGTCATTTTATAACATGGATCATCTTCCCAGACTCCTGTGTTTCTTTCCCGCTCATGGGAGATGACTGCCATATCTGCGTAGATCCACTCCTCTTTCCTTTCTAAGCCTGATTCATTCCAGGCTCTCACAGCTCAGCCTGTGTGAGCGTTTTTCAGGGGAAAGGGATGGGGGCAGAGTGGTGATGTTTCCTGTGTTGGACTGGACAGTTGTAGAAAGTGGATTATATGGACACTGCAAGTGTGTAGAGATGTGCAGGGTGCCGCACAGACGTGTGACAGAAAACCTAATAAAAAAACAATTCTAATAAAACTCGGCAGGATTCAGGCTGAGGAAGGTTATGGGACCAAGAGGGAACATGCTATAAAAGGGCAAAGTGTTTCAGAGTTTGCTTAAAAGTGGGGAAGGAACAGCTGTCAAGGGGAATGAGTCCTCACCACAGAGTCATCACAGCAAAGGCCTGTTACCTGCTGACTGGGGATCCCTGAGAGGCAGGTGGGTGCGTGCACACAGACACCCCTTAGCACATAGCTCAAGCAGCAGATCTCAGATAAACCCCCCTGGGGTTGCCAAGCCTCCAGGATTGGCCTGGAGTCTCCAGGAACTAAAGATCCATCTTCAATTAAAGATTATGTCGTGATGAAACCTCCAGGAATACATCCAACCAGAACTGGCAACCCTACATACACCACGCCCCTGGCGGAGCTGCTCAGGGCTTTAAAAAGCAGCAGAGCAGTGTCGCAATTCTATTTCCTGACAGCCACCCCTGCTGCCTGGGCACTGCCCAACCTGTGGGGTGCCCCCTCTGTTTAAACAGGCATCTCTCAGCCCAGCAGTCGGATTGTGTTTGAAGTGGGTGGGGCTTCTGGCTCCCACACCCCCAGTCTTTTCCGTATATTTCCAGGAGTCCCTAATCCCGGGAGGGGTTGGGGATTGCAGTGCCACCCTCCCATCTCTCCTGCCCCCTTTCACCCTGCTGTGTGAAGCATAAATAAAGAAGTGGTCCTTAGCTTCCAGGAGCTCCTGGAACGGCCAGGGTCCCAAGTGATGGGGGAGCACGTGACCCGAGGCTGGGGACTGCTCTCAGAAATACATCTGTGTCCTTCCTGACTGTTCTTTCCAACCAGCTATTTTGCAGCTGCCGAGTTCTTTAATCAGGGCGTGTGTGTGTGTGTGTACACGCATGCATGTGTGTCTGTCCATGCCTTTGTGTGGGTGTATGTACCCACATATGTCTGTATGTTCCCGTGCATGCACCCGTGTTGATGTGCATGTGTGCCCATGGTGGGAGTGCTTGCATTCACATGTGCATGGGTCCAGGTGTTTGTGTGCTTGTGGGCACTCGTGTACCAATGTTTGTACATAGCTGTTCATGTGGTCACATATATGTACAGGTGAGTGTGCACGCACACTCTTGCATGTCTATGCACTTGTGTGAACATGTGTTCCTGACTGTGTTTGTGCTGGTGTGTATGCATACACCACTGTCTGAGTGGGTGTCCTGTGTGTGCGCACAGCTCTTTGTGCATATGTGGCTGGGCTTGTGTGCGCATGTTTCCCTGTGTGCCCTGGGTTCGTGCAGGTCTGTTCATTGAGTGCACATGTCCATGTGTCTGTCCATGTCTGTTTGTGCACATGCCCACTATCCCCACTTTCCAGAGCCTCCGAGAAAATGGACAACTGGACAGACTGCCTCCTCACCCAGCAGGACTGCTGGCGTTGCCCTAGTAACTAACTGCAATATCTGTGTTGCCTTGGAGAGTAGAGGGAACAACACAAAGAAAACCCAGGCAACAGGGCTTGCTGGGCTGTCACCGGGGCAGCTGGATTCCTGCAGTACAGCACTCCCAGCTTGTCCTCTGCAATGTGCGACGAGCAGGCAAATCCCGCTGGAAGCAGGAGGAGACGGGGGATGAGCTCACTGCTTGGGAAGAGAATCTGCCTGAAAGAAGACGGATGTAGAGCATCTCTCTGAGGCACATGTCCAGTCCCCAGTATCTGAGCCCCTCACAATGTCTGTAATGCATTTACCCTCACACACACCCGTGTGGCAGGGCAGTGCTGTACATCTGAGAAACTGAGGCACAGAGAGGCTAACTGACTTGTCCAAAGACACACAGGGCAGCTGTGGTGGGAGCAGGGAATTGAACCCAGGCCTGCAAACTCCCAGGTGCTCTAACCACTGGGCCATTCTTCCAGCCAGAGGAGGGAACCGGAGCAACTAGCTGTGTCTGAAGGTGTGAAAACCCCACACCCATCTAAGCTGGGATAATTTTATGTCTCCCAAATATTGTTTCTTCCACTCTCCTTAGGGTTCTGTTCCAGCAGAGGAGCAAGGTAGGAGGCCCTGGGTCCACCAACTCCACCAGCTCCCAACCCAGGGCCTTAGAGGGCCATTAGAGGGTCCAGACACTTGCGGATCCACCCCAAATTATACTGCCCCTGGGTCACTTCCTACCATGCTGTGGCTCCTCTAATTAGAAAGTTGGCAACCCTACACAACCACAAAAAAACAAACACCTCTGCCCCATCCCCGCCCCGCCCCTTCTCCAAGGTCCTGCCTCCACTTGTCCATCCGCGCTCCCTCCGTCTCTCGCTCTTCCCCACCCTCACTCACTTTCACTGGTCTGGAGTAGGGGGTTGGGGTGCAGGAGGTGGGTGAGGGCTCTGGCTGGGTGTGTGGGTTCTGGGGTGGGGCTGGGGATGAGAGGTTTGGGGTGCAGGAGGGGGCTCCCAGCTGGGGCAGGGGGTTGGGGTGTGGGAGGGTGCAGGCTCCAGGAGAAAATTTGGGTGTGGGAGGGGACTCTGGGCTGGGGGTGTGGGCTCTGAGGTGGGGCCAGAAAAGAGGGGTTCAGGGTGTGGGAGAGAGCTCTGGACTGCTGGGGTGCGGGAGGTGGGTGAGGTCTCCGGCTTGGGGTGCAGGCTCTGGTGTGGGGCTGGGGATGAGGGGTTTGGGATGTAGGAGGGGGCTCAGAGCTGGCGTGTGGGTGGGGTGCTGGGAGGGAGTTTGGGTGCAGGAAGGGTCTCTGGGCTGGGGCAGGGCATTGGGCTGCAGAGGGGGTTCAGGGTCCAACTGGCTCTTACCACGGCTCCCAGGAAGCGGCCACCAGGTCCCTGTGGCCCCTAGGCACATGGGCGGCCAGGGGGCTCCATGCGCTGCCCTCGCACACAGACGTTGCCCCTGCAGCTCTCACTGGCCGCGGGTCCCTGGCCAACAGGAGCTGCAGAGCTGGGACTCAAGGCAGGAGCAGAGTGCGGAGTCTCCTTGGCCACCCATGCCCCTAGGGACCACAGGGACCTGGCAGCCACTTCCGGCAGCTGCACAGAGCCAGGGCAGGCAGGGAGCCTTAGCCCTGGGCCCCCGCTGCTCCGCCGACCGGACTTTTAACCAACCAGCCACAAGGGTCCCTTTTCAACTGGGCATTCCGGTCAAAAACCCGATGCCTGGCAACCCTATAATTTGGGCGTGGTCACAGACCCAGGTATCACCGCTTAGTCGGTCAGTGGACAGTGTCCCATTCTGCCCAGTCCCTTCTGAGTTTCCAGCTCCCACCGTGGTGCGGGAAGGGAATGTGGATCACGGCTTCCAGAGCAGCCTTAAGAATGTTGCAGCCACTCCTCTCACTGCTCCAGGTGCCAGGCTCACGTACTGGGCAGCCTGCAGCCTTTCTAACAATCCCTCCATCTGACTGGAGCAAGCTGCCGCCGGGCAGGGCCTTCCTAGCCCAGTACTGCTCTGTACCTCGCCCTCGTTTAGCATGGGGTCCGTAAACCCCATCACAGCATCCCACAAGAACATTAGCCTTGTTTGCAACCACATCGCGTTGTTGACTCATATTCAGTTTGTGATCGGCTGTAGCCCCCAGCTCCTCAGCAGTACGACCACCTCGCCAGTTAGTTCCCATTCTGGAGTTGTGCCTTCCTCAGGGAAGTACTTTGCACTTGTCTTTATTCAATTTCATGCTGCTGGATTCAGACCAATTCTTCAATACGTCAAAGTCATTGCGAATTCTAATCCTGTCCTCCAAAGAGCTTGCAACCCCTCCCAGCTTGGTGTCATCCACAGATTTTTATAAGCAAACTCTGCACTCCATTATCGAAGTCATTAGTGAACGTATTGATTAGTTCCGGATCCAGGACTGAGTCCCACCGGACCCTATTAGATGCACTTTCCCAGTTTGACAGCAAATCGTTGCTAACTTCTCTGTCTACATTCTTTCAACGAGCTGGGTGCTCACTTTACAGTAGTTCCGTCTAGATCACACAGTCCTAATTTGCTAATGAGACCGTCCCGTGGGACTGTCCAAAGCCTTTCTAAATTCAGTATAAAAAAAAAATGTAAAGGTTGAAGTTGGATCACAATGATGATATCAAAAATGTTTCCAGCAAAATGAAGTTTCCAAAACTTTTTTTTTGGTTCCATTTCAGAACTGAAAAAGTTTTTAAAAACCACAGGATTTCCCACCAACCGGGAACCCTGGTTCCTGCTCAGCGGTAGCTTTGTCTGTTGCCCTCCCACCTAGAGAGGTTTAGCTCAACCTTTAGCACCTCCTACTTTTAGCTGTGGCGTTCCCCAGTTCAATTCCTGGCCTAGATGCTGGCTGACCCATGAACACATTACTTCCTGGCCTTCACTGGGTGGGAACTAACACAAACAGGACCATAGGTGCTGGATCGAGGGGTGTGTGTGGGGGGGGGGGGCGTGCTACCGCACCCCCTGGCTTGAAGTAGATTCCACCATATACAGGGTTTCCAGTTTGGTTCAATGGCTCTCAGCACCCCCACTATATGAATTGTTCCAACGCCCCTGAATGGGACAGAAATGCACCTGTCAAATGGATGGATGCAGCATCATCAATTCAGCTCATGCTAAAAAAAATTCATGTAACCAGGGAAAGCAAAATCAGAGGCTCCTGTGAGAGTCAACCAATGAGAACGGTCGTGGTAATGACTGCCCCCCCTCCTCTCCCTCCCTGCCGCCGATCAGCTGATGGCGCTTGTGAGGGAGCGGGAGAAGCGGAGCCGCAGTGCGCTCGCTGCTCCCAAGAGGAGGCAGAGAAGAGGTGGGGATGGGGCCTTGGGGAAGGGGGGTGGGATCAGGGCATATCCCCTCCAGCCCCCTGCCGTGAGCAGCTCTAGGCAGGGGCTGGGAGCACCCCCACGGCCCTAGCTCACACACCCAGCCCTCTGCCCTGACCCCTACACTGTCCCACCCCTCCAGCCCTGTCTCCAGCACCCCCCCACACATACCCAGCCCCCCATGCCCTGACTCAGGCACCCCCTCACATGCCCCCAGCCCTCTGCCCTGACTCCTGCACCCTCCTCATACACCCTCACACCCCATGTCCTGACCCTTGCGCCCCCACATTCCCACCCTGAGCACCAAACGGCAGCTCCTGCACCCCCCCCACCACCACATTCCCACCTGCACCCCTCACACCAAATGGGAGCTGCCCAGGTAAGCACTCCACACCCAAACCTCCTGCCCCAACCCTGAGCCCCCTCCCTCATTCTAGCTCCTGGCCAGACCCTGCACCCCAACCCCCAGCCTGATCCTTCACCCCCAGCCCTGTGCTCAGTGCACCCCCACCCTCAGCTCCGTGCACAGAGAGAGGAAGCGAATGGGCTAGAACCAGGGAAAAGGTAGGTACCCACTCTATGTGGGTAGGGCTGGGATCCCAGACCAGCAGTGGGCTGAGTGGGGCCGGCAGCTGGGACCCTGGCTGGCAGGAGCCGGCGGTCGGAACCGCAGACCAGCAGCGGGCTGAGCGGCAGGGCCAAGGGCCGGTCTGGGTTCTGGCTGCCGGCCCTTGGCCAGCCGGGGTCCCGGCCGCAGGCCCCGCTCAGCCTGCTGCCGGCCTAGGTGAACGGAACCCCAGGCTGGCCGCAGGCTGAGCGGGCCGGCGGTGTAAGATCTGCATTTTAATTTAATTTTAAATGAAGCTTCTTAAACATTTTGAAAACCTTGTTTACTTTACATACGACAATAGCTTAGTTATATAATATGGAGACTTATAGAGAGAGACCTTCTAAAAAACGTTAAAATGTATCACTGGCATGTGAAGCCTTCAAATAAAGTGAATAAATGAAGACTCGGCACACCGCTGCTGAAAGGTTGCCGACCCCTGCCCTAATGTCTCCAACACAAAAAAAGTGGCTTTGCGTTTTAATTTAATTGCATGATTCGCTCTTTTAGTTTTAAGGCATGGATTGTTGGGTTATGCAATAAGCGCCGAATTGCGTAATCTAGATGTTGTAGAAATGTATAGAAAGCCCGCGTTCGCTCGCAGCATGCGTCCCCACGACTGCGGCACCGCATTCCCATTGGTCCTCCCCTCCCCCTCCGACTACTATTCTAGAACATTCTTTGACCTATATAAGCAGCCGTGTCAGGCGTGCCCAGCGCAGTGTCTACAGTGTTTGTAATCTTTGTCGTGTGTACTCTACTGAAATAGCATAACAAGCCCGTGGCTTTACGTTTTAATTCAATCGTATGATACCCCCTTTTAATTTTAAAATATGGATGGGTTCATTGTTAAGATAAGAAAAGGAGCAGACAAACTGAGTAATAATGAACGTGCTGATCGTAGTGCAAATACCTCGGACTCCTGGTTAAAAACTTACATGAAGAGAATGCTGCCACCAGTTCCAGTGCGTGCACTAAACTGAGTAATGACCAACAGAAACAGACTTTGTCTCTTAGATTAGAACGCCAGTCTCGATTATCTAGAGGTCCTTATGAGCCTAGATTGAGCATGTTTCCGAGAAGTAAAATAGGGAATAAACAAAGAAGTTTTCAGTCTGATTGGTATGACAAGTCTAGGTGGTTAGAATACAGCCCATCAAAGGACGCAGCATTTTGCTTTTGCTGCCGTTTCGTCTCCTCTAATGATGCAGCAAACAAAGGTCACACTGATCCAGCATTTATTGATAAGGGATTCAGAAACTGGCATAGGGCTAACGAATGTTTTAAAAACCACCAGCTGTCAAAATCTCATGTGTTGAGCTGTTCTTCATGGTCTAGTTTTATTGAAAGGAAACCTGTTGATGTATTGTTGGATGAGGTCAAGCAGGCTTATCCGTCTAAACAAGAAGAAGAACGGTGCCATAACCAAAGTGTAATGGAGCGACTGATTGACATTGTTCTGTGTTTGGCGAAAGGTGGGAGACCATTCAGGGGTCACAATGAAAAAGCTGACAGTTTTGAGAAAGGTTTATTTCTAAATCTTGTCAATACACTCCAAAAATATGATCCCGTAATGGCAAAGCATGTGCAACAATCTCCTCGAAACGCTACCTATCGGAGTAATCGCGTCCAAAATGATTGAATTGTAGCCTTGCACAACGTTGTGCAGCAAAAGATTGTGTCTTCACTAAATGGAAAAATGGTCTCAATAATTGCCGGCGGCACTACTGACTGTGGACACCATGAGCAGATGTCCATTGTGGTGCGGTATTTTGACAATGAAAAACATAGACCAGTTGAATATTTTGTGTCTGTTCGGAGACTATTAACTGTTAATGCTCAGTCTATTTTTGACCAGTTAAATGACGTCCTTGGCATTCTTAAAATTGACGGGTCATCAGTGATGTCTGTCTGTTTTGATGGCGTATCTACTATGTCTGGATGTACTGCGGGAGTTCAAATGAAATGTAAAGAAAGAATCAGCGAAATACTCTATGTACACTGCTATGCGCATTGTTTGAACCTCGTCCTAGAAGATGCATGCACTGCAAGTAAACAAAACAGAACTATCTTTGATTTTTTTGGTGTTATTCAGACTCTTTATGCCTTTATGGAGGGGAGTCCTGTGCGACATGCAGTAATGGAGAAGATTTCACAAGAAGTAGGATCCCAGTTGAAGACTTTGAAGTCCCTGTCACACATAAGATGGGCATGCAGAGCAGAAGCAATGGCTGCTGTAAAACAAAACTACTCCATCATTTTACAAGCTTTACAAGAGATTATCGAAACAACTGACCTTGCTGATGCTAAAATAAAAGCCAGAGGCCTTATCCATGAACTAAAGTCATTCAAGTTCATCTTTGCCCTTCACATGATGCACCCTATTCTCCAGATGGCAGTAAAAGTGAGTAAGCTCTTCAAGCTCCAAATCTTAATTTACAAAAAGAAAAGGAGTACTTGTGGCACCTTAGAGACTAACCAATTTATTTGAGCATAAGCTTTCGTGAGCTACAGCTCCCTTCATCGGATGCATAAAAGTGGAATATGTAGTGAGGATGTTTTTATACACACAGACCATGAAAAAATGGGTGTTTATCACTTCAAAAGTGTTTATCACTTTTCTCCCCCCACCCCACTCTCCTGCTGGTAATAGCTTATCTAAAGTGATCATTCTCCTTACAATGTGTATGATAATCAAGGAGGGCCATTTCCAGCACAAATCCAGGTTTTGCTCCAACCCCTCAGACAGAGACAAACACCTACAAGATCTCTATCAAGCATTCTTACAACTACAATACCCACCTGCTGAAGTGGAGAAACAGATTGACAGAGCCAGAAGAGTACCCAGAAGTCACCTACTACAGGACAGGCCCAACAAAGAAAATAACAGAACGCCACTAGCCGTCACCTTCAGGCCCCAACTAAAACCTCTCCAACGCATCATCAAGGATCTACAACCTATCCTGAAGGACGACCCATCACTCTCACAGATCTTGGGAGACAGGCCAGTCCTTGCTTACAGACAGCCCCCCAACCTGAAGCAAATACTCACCAGCAACCACACACCACACAACAGAACCACTAACCCAGGAACCTATCCTTGCAACAAAGCTCGTTGCCAACTGTGCCCACATATCTATTCAGGGGACACCATCACAGGGCCTAATAACATCAGCCACACTATCAGAGGCTCATTCACCTGCACATCTATCAATGTGATATATGCCATCATGTGCCAGCAATGCCCCTCTGCCATGTACATTGGCCAAACTGGACAGTCTCTACGTAAAAGAATAAATGGACACAAATCAGACGTCAAGAATTATAACATTCATAAACCAGTCAGAGAACACTTCAATCTCTCTGGTCACGCGATTACAGACATGAAAGTTGCGATATTACAACAGAAAAACTTCAAAACCAGAGTCCAGCGAGAGACTGCTGAATTGGAATTCATCTGCAAATTGGATACAATTAACTTAGGCTTGAATAGAGACTGGGAGTGGTTAAGTCATTATGCAAGGTAAACTATTTCCCCTTGTTTTTTCCTACCACCTCCCCTTCCCCCGTTCCTCAGACGTTCTTGTTAAACCCTGGATTTGTGCTGGAAATGGCCCACCTTGATTATCATACACATTGTAAGGAGAGTAATCACTTTAGATAAGCTATTACCAGCAGGAGAGTGGGATGGGGGGAGAAAACCTTTTGAAGTGATAAACACCCATTTTTTCATGGTCTGTGTGTATAAAAACATCCTCACTGCATTTTCCACTTTTACGCATCTGATGAAGTGAGCTGTAGCTCATGAAAGCTTATGCTCAAATAAATTGGTTAGTCTCTAAGGTGCCACAAGTACTCCTTTTCTTTTTGCGAATACAGACTAACACGGCTGCTACTCTGAAATCTCAGTTTACTTACTCAACTTACTTACTGCAACGACACGGGTGAAAAACTTGTGTAACTCTTTGGCTGTGATGAGAAGTGGCCCAGAATATTTTCAATCTATTTTCAATGACAGGGTGAAAATGTGTGTAGAGAGTGATATATCGATCCCTCCAGTTAAGAAGAGAAAAACGTCCACTCGTACTGATGATGCGTTTGAGTCCCAGCATCACTTTGATACCAAAGAGGAGCAGGAGAGAATAACTTCATTTTCCCCACTCCTAGACTCAACGATTACTAGCATTGACCAGCAATTTGAACAGGAGACTTGTAAAATTGTGACTGCAATGGGAAAACTGCTGAGCTTAGGCCTTGGCAGGGACGATATGAGAATCATTGCCAACAAATGTGAAGTGTCCTTGGATGAGTTGGAAGCTGAAGTGGGATTGCGTCGGGGTGATGACGGATCTGTTCCTGAAGGTAGCACTACGAACACCACCAGAGAGTGGCTTGATTGGCTAAAGGAGTCGGATTGGTCTTCCATGTTCCAGGCCTTTTACAAATCTCTTCAATGCTTTGCAGTCTTACCTGTTACAAGCTGCTCATGTGAACGAGCCTTTTCTAAACTAGCACATGTAAAAAACAAACTAAGAAGTACAGTGTCCCAACAGTGCCTCGCCTCACTCATGATTTTGTACATTGAACAAGAATTGGCTTTGTCAGTTAATTACAATGATGTGATTGAGGAATTTAAGTCCATAACACCTGGTGAGTGACGTCTCATTCTCTAGGACAGGAAGATGAAGAAATCTTAATCTGTTTTGGTCAATCTGGGTTAGCTCATTATCAAGTTAAAGATCATGAAAATTGACTGTATCTTTGTATACGCCTGGTTATCAGTACAGCAAAAATTTGGTATTTTGTGTGTCATTATTTTAAGTTTGTATTTTTTAAGTAAAGTTTAGTTGTTAATTTAAAAAAAATTAAGTTCAGTTAAGTTTTAGTTTCTTTAGTTTGTTTGAATAAAAATAACATCCTTTATGAATGAGTATTCAACAAATGTTCGCCTTTAAAAAAAAAAATTCTCTGGGTGCACACCCTAATGAAATGTGCTGTGCATGCCTATGACCCCAAAGAGATGGCTGCTTGTGGTTTTGATGGAGCTGCAAACTTCTCTGGAAGACATGGTGGAGCACAAGCTTTGCTCAGAGAAAAATGTAACCCTAGTGTCTCCTATACACACTGCACGGGACATCTACTCCAACTAGCACCAGTACAAGCTGCAGAATCTTCAAAAGACATTAAAAAGCTATAAATTTAATATCTTCATTATATTCTTTTTTCAGCAAGAGTCCAAAAGGACTGAATATCTTGGAAAATATAGAAGATACACTGGGACTGAAGTTCAAATTAGTCCAACCTGGGAAAACCCTCTGGCTTTCTCATGAGCGATCCTTGGCTTAAAATTACTCCAGCCACTATTACTGGCTTTGGAAAGTATCTACCAAGATGGGATGGATCTAAGTAGTGAGGCTAGTGGATTACTTTTGCTACTATGTTCAGAGAAGACTATTGCCGTTCTGTCTCGCGTCTACTGTTGAAACCACTTGGGTCATTTAACAATGCCTTCCAGGCATCTGCTATAACAGTAGTAGATCTTTGTCCAGCAATAGAAGCTACATTTGGGTCAATCAGAGAGCTATCCATTGAAAAAGTACTGGAAGAAGCAAAGACTTCAGTCCAGAAGTTGAGTAATGAAGGCATTTATATTAAATCCTTAGTGAAGAGGACAAGAAGTGTTTGTTAAGACAATTGAAAAAGTACACAGACTTGATTCTTAAAAATCTACAACAGCGAATTCTAGATTCTACTCAACCTCTGTGTAGCTTTTACAGATCCCTGTCCTCTAAAACACCGACAGCTGAGTGGAGGGAGGCACTACCCGCAATGGGGCTGCCATGTGCTTAGGACAGAATAGAGAATTTGAACACAGAGTGGAATATCATACGACGAATAAATGAAGATTTGACTTCAGCTTCTTTTTTATCATCACCAGTGGCTCTACCCAATCTTTGTGCTATGTTTCCTGGGATGAAAGAAGTAGGAATTAATCTCTTGCTACTCCCAGTCACAACAGCTACAGCTGAGCGTTCTTTTGCCTCGATTGAATAGAGTTTTGTGTTCTGAAAGAAGTCGCCGTCTGCCTGATCCTGTGAATGATCTAATGAGCATAGCAACTGAAGGAATGGAAGTACCGGACACACTAGAAGCCACCAAAGATGAACGCATTGCATTCAAGAAGTTCATTAACAGAGTTGTGCAAAATTATAACAAGAAACCAAGACGGATGTAGATGTCGTGCTTCATAGAAGGCTTGAGTAGCCAACTTTAATTTGTGTGATGATTTTAAAACATGAGTTAAATCTAATAAAATGGTCATGAAACATAAATTTTTCAGTTTTTACTATGGTGCCATATAGCCCACCTTCACCCTCACGGTCTCACCCCTCATAGGCCCTGACCACTCCCCCCCCCATAAATTCAAACAACCCCCCCCCATTTCAATTTCTGGGGCAAACACTGGTAATAAGTAATTAAATCCGATGTGAAAGTTTTAGGAGTGCCTGTAACAGATCACACTGTATCTAAGACCAATAAATCTGAAAACAATTTGTGATACAGGCTCAGATCTCTGCTGGGGAGCATGAGGCCAGAAATACAAAACAACCAACCAACCAACCCCCCAACATTGTAGCTTTATATTTAAAGGCTGTAAGTGTTTGTAAATGGACCAGGAAACAGTATGAACATTAACGGAAAATATATACATATTGCTACATAAAAAAGCCCAACATCTTTAAGACTGCACAAGTACAATCACCACCAACCCAAACTCTACGAAAATATACTCAGCAACACCATACAGTGAGCAGAGTCTTTAATGTTGAATGCGGTTGCTGAGTTTGTTACAACTCAGACCCACCTAAACGACCTTGACTCTGCCCCTGCAGCGGTGCCAGCCTGCAGCCTTCAACCCTTTGATCCTGTCTAGCCTATAGCTTTGTTTTATGCACCTTTATGCACACAATTAATTTTTCACCCATGGAAAACTTTAAAAAAAAAAAAAGAAAAAAGGCTGAAGGATTTTTGATCAAATTTTACTAACAGGTAAAACAAAACAAGCCCCAATAACTGAGGATGGGAATGGAAAATTTCAGCCCCAGAAGAGCCTATCATGTGCCTTCGGCAAATCATAAATATTGACATAATCTAATTAATGCAAAGCTACCTAAAATACATCAGTACATACTCCTGGCGGAGGCCATTAAGCCCAGGGGAATTATGGAGGTATTTAAATGATTTAAAAATGGTAAATCCCCAGACCTGGCTGGGTTTCCTCCCAGAATTCTACAAATTTGCCCCAGCACAGCTGGTGCAGCCACTGTCAGAGGTCTTTAATGATCTTTGCAAGAGAAAGAGGCCCCTGATGCCTAGAGAAAAGCACAGACTGCAGTAATCCCCAAACCTGCTAAAGACGTATCCAACTTCTCATCATACTGGCCCATCTCTTTGCTAAATCAAAATGCCAAAATCTATGCTTCAGTAAATACACTGGTGGGAAAATACTGCCAGGACACATTAACAGAGATCAAACAGCGTGTGTGTCAGACAGGGTGCTCACAGACAGTGTTCCCAGGTTCTTGATCAGATTGGCTTTTAGCTAAAAACAAACAAAAACCCCACCCATTGTTATCATTAGACGCTGCTTAGCATGAACTGGCAGTTTTTAAAAGGCACCCATAGAGGCATTCAGCTTATGCCCCAAATTTCAAAATTGGATATTCATTCTATACTCAAATCTAAATGCCACAAGAATTGGCACCTAGCTGAATGATTCCCCTTTTTGGGGAATACATCTCAAGCAGGCCTCCTATTACCTCATGTCCTTGCTACAGTAATGGAGTGGCTTGCACAGATGATCAGAAAAAACCCAAATATAAATGGAATAAAAGGAGGAAACAAGGAGCACAAACTAGCCTTATAAGCAGGTGACATCATGGCGTTTGTGCCAAAGCCTCCTGGCACAACTACTGGAATTGGAAGCGGAAATCTTGAAATTTGGTCAAGTTTCAAGTTTTAAAATAAACTATGACAAATGTGAACATCCGGGTGTTGGCACGGAATCTGACCTCCAGACAAACAAAAAACCCAAGCCAAATCAAAATGGGTGCCCATAGTACTAAAATCCCTGGGAGTACATCTATTTTAAAATGACAGAATCTTTATTGTATTAATTCCATTCCTCTGGACAAGAAAATTAACAAAGATTTAGAAAGTTGGTCAAAACTATGAAATATCATGGCTAGGTCAAACTGGGTTAGTCAAAACTAATATCTTACCTCAGATCAATTTTCCCTTCCAAATGCTACTGATCATCATCCCTTGGAAAATTCCTGAACTTTGGCAACCCACGATAAATCAATTCATCTGGGGACACGAGAAGTCAAGACTCAAACCGGCCACCCTACAAGACTTTGGAAAAGGGAGGGACTGGCTCTACCAAACAGTAAAAATGTATTACCAGGCGAGCCAAATCAGAAATGTGCTACACTGGATCACTCCAAGCCATAATAAATACTGAATAGAAACAAAACAGGCACATTGTGCTACAATCAAATTCCACAGGATTCCCTGGATAAAGGAAACTTCTAGGCCAAGAACAATATATCACCCCCCCACACACACACACACACCCCTTTTATTAGAGCAGCGATAGAGAGCGGGATAACTCCATCTCTAACACCCATGGTTGAGAACACCAAATCCAACCCTAATAAAACTCTGGGAAGGTTTAAGGCCTGGGAGTACATTGGTACCATGAGATTTAGCCAGTTATTCAGAGAAGCCACATTTGGATGTTTAACGTGGCTCATTAGCTTGCAAGAGTTCGACCAAAACTCCCGGTATCCCACTTCCCCACTTACCTCAGGGAGACCAAAGCCCTGAGGTAAGTGCGGAAGTGGGATACCGGGAGGAAGCACGAGCAGGATCACGCGAGAGGGCAGGGCTCCTGCCTCATACTGAGAAAGAGGGACGATCAGCGAGTTATCTCAAGTGCCTATACACAAATGCAAGAAGCCTGGGAAACAAGTAGGGAGAACTGGAAGTCCTGGCACAGTCAAGGAATTATGATGTGATTGGAATAACAGAGACTTGGTGGGATAACTCACATGACTGGAGTACTGTCATGGATGAATATAAGCTGTTCAGGAAGGACAGGCAGGGCAGAAAAGGTCGGGGAGTTGCACTGTATGTAAGGGAGCAGTATGACTGCTCAGAGCTCAAGTATGAAACTGCAGAAAAACCTGAGTGTCTCTGGATTAAGTTTAGAAGTGTGAGCACCAAGGGTGATGTCGTGGTGGGAGTCTGCTATAGACCACAGGACCAGGGGGATGAGGTGGACGAGGCTTTCTTCCGCCAACTCGCAGAAGTTACTAGATCGCAGGCCCTGGTTCTCATGGGAGACTTCAATCACCCTGATATCTGCTGGGAGAGCACTACAGCGGTGCACAGACAATCCAGGAAGTTTTTGGAAAGTGTAGGGGACAATTTCCTGGTGCAAGTGCTGGAGGAACCAACTAGGGGCAGAGCTCTTCTTGACCTGCTGCTCACAAACTGGGAAGAACTAGTGGGGGAAGCTAAAGTGGATGGGAACCTGGGAGGCAGGGACCACGAGATGGTCGAGTTCAAGATCCTGACACAGGGAAGAAAGGAGAGCGGCAGAATACAGACCCTGGACTTCAGAAAACAGACTTTGACTCCCTCAGGGAACTGATGGGCAGAATCCCCTGGGAGAATAACATGAGGGGGAAAGGAGTCCAGGAGAGCTGGCTGTATTTTAAAGAATCCTTATTGAGGTTACAGGGACAAACCATCCCGATGTGTAGAAAGAATAGTAAATATGGCGGGCGACCAGCTTGGCTTAACAGTGAAATCCTTGCTGATCTTGAACACAAAAAAGAAGCTTACAAGAAGTGGAAGATTGGACAAATGACCAGGGAAGAGTATAAAAATATTGCTCGGGCATGCAGGAGTGAAATCAGGAAGGCCAAATCACACCTGGAGTTGCAGCTAGCAAGAGATGTTAAGAGAAACAAGAAGGGTTTCTTCAGGTATGTTAGCAACAAGAAGAAAGTCAAGGAAAGTGTGGGCCCCTTACTGAATGAGGGAGGCAACCTAGTGACAGAGGATGTGGGAAAAGCTAACGTACTCAATGCTTTTTTTGCCTCTGTCTTCACGAACAAGGTCAGCTCCCAGACTACTGCACTGGGCAGCACAGAATGGGGAGGAGGTGACCAACCCTCTGTGGAGAAAGAAGTGGTTCGGGACTATTTAGAAAAGCTGGACAAGCACAAGTCCATGGGGCCGGATGCGCTGCATCCGAGAGTGCTAAAGGAGTTGGCAGATGTGATTGCAGAGCCATTGGCCATTATCTTTGAAAACTCATGGCGATCGGGGGAAGTCCCGGACGACTGGAAAAAGGCTAATGTAGTGCCCATCTTTAAAAAAGGGAAGAAGGAAGATCCTGGGAACTACAGGCCAGTCAGCCTCACCTCAGTCCCTGGAAAAATCATGGAGCAGGTCCTCAAGGAATCAATTCTGAAGCACTTAAAGGAGAGGAAAGTGATCGGGAACAGTCAGCATGGATTCACCAAGGGCAAGTCATGCCTGACTAATCTAATTGCCTTCTATGACGAGATAACTGGCTCTGTGGATGAGGGGAAAGCAGTGGACGTGTTGTTCCTTGACTTTAGCAAAGCTTTTGACACGGTCTCCCACAGTATTCGTGCTGCTTTCCCTCATCCACAGAGCCAGTTATCTTGTCATAGAAGGCAATTAGATTAGTCAGGCATGACTTGCCCTTGGTGAATCCATGCTGACTGTTACTGATCACTTTCCTCTCCTCTAAGTGCTTCAGAATTGATTCCTTGAGGACCTGCTCCATGATTTTTCTGGGGACTGAGGTGAGGCTGTCTGGCCTGTAGTTCCCAGGATCCTCCTTCTTCCCTTTTTTAAAGATGGGCACTACATTAGCCTTTTTCCAGTCGTACAGGACTTCCCCCGATCTCCATGAGTTTTCAAAGATAATGGCCCATGGCTCTGCAATCACATCTGCCAACTCCTTTAGCACTCTCGGATGCATGGGCAAGTGTGTGTCATACTGAAACTCTCCCCAGTTTCAGGAGACATTATCTTGCTTATCACTTTTTGAATGGATTATCAGAACTAGTAAATAAATGACATTAACAAAACCAGTGGGTGGATTATGTGCACGGTGATATTTTGGAACAGCATTTGCAAGTTTTTTTTGTTGATCACCACATTCCAGGGGCCCTAAATAATTATTTGTTCTGTTCTTATGACATTTTACTTTTACACAAGCTGTAACCCCAGATACTTTACAGCGTTAAATAATACAAGAGGGTAGAGGAGAGACTGAGAAATTACTGAAAACAGAGGCATTTTGATGACTAAAGCCTTAATGCAGAGGGACTAGGGGGAAATTAAAAGGCACAGCTGAAGTGGAAGAGGGTATGATTTAAGAGGAGATTTGAAGAAAAGGGAGGAGTTGAATGGTTCAGGGGAACTTTGCAAAGGCCCAAATACCCTACCACCATATCAATACCACACACACAAGTGCATGGGGCCCTTGTCAAAGGAACAGGCCCCATGCCGTTTGTTTCTGACACACTGTAACATACCAACATAAAAATAATACAAATCTAAGTGTGCAGTCCTACCTCCTTCCCTGTTGACAACTGTCCCAAGTCTACTATAACCCAGAAAGGGGTTCTTCCTTATGTAAGGAGGGAAATCAATGGACTTTTGAAGCATTGTCCTGAAACTATTGGCAGAAACAATAATGCACAACTGCTAAATAACAGAGGATGCATCATTCAAACAGGCTCATTGGTTAAAGATGGGAGCACCTAAAGGTCCCTTGAATCAGAGCTCAGCACCACCCACTGTCAAAATGCCCATATAACATCTCTTCATGAGTGATGTGGAAACTGAAGAAACAGCTTGGCCTCTGACACAGCATTTGAGACAGTGGAACTGTGTCATGGGACAACAGGGATAACAGCTGATGAATGTAATCACAAGAACAGTGCAGAGGGAGAGAACAAGGCCAAACCGCTGACCCAAGTTTTGTTTTAAACTCCAGCTCCTGACCGGAAGACCCCAAGAGGTTCACATGGAAGGTTGAACAGAGACAAATCACAGGTAGATTGTATGTAAGAACGTAGGCTTAAATAAAACAAAACAAACAAACCATGAGCCGAATAGACCCCTTGACACACATAGGAAAAAGGTTTTTAAAGCACATTATAAAAAAGTATGATGATGTCTTATGTATATTTCTTATTTTAAATTACTCAGCAACTGAGGGATGGCTCTTCAGAGACCTAGGAGAACCTGGACACCAACAGCCTGAAGGAACAAATGAAGTGGGCCCAATTTGCTTTTCCCAGACCCAAAACCAGATGCTCAACAGGCTGCTGGAAGAGAAAGGGACATGTACTATCTAACTTGGAGCAAGCAATTTGCTATTGAGCTGGTGCTAGTCCATAACCCAAAATCCGGAGTGCACTCAACTATACAAGCTGCCATGTATGGAACCACCGAGCACTGCCTGAGAGAGAAGCAATCGCCCAAGTTACGTCATGGATACCCTTGGCCAGAGCAGCCATGGGTGTGTGAACTGGACTGTAGAGGATGTGACCCATAAAATCAAAGATATCTGTATTGATTTATGCACGGAGAGTATTTCAAATGTTATCACACTGAGATACGCACTGCAGTGCCTGTTTCTCCCAGGAACATTTAGCGTAGTAGAAAGATGTGGAGAAGGTCGCAGCTTTAGATTTTTATTTTTTTTAAACCACATCAGGAACGGAGAAGGAGGTGGTGTAAGCTGGGGGCTGTTTATTCCGATAAGCATCAGAAGCCACAGCCTTATCTCTGACCTTCATGCAGTCACAAAGCTATGGCTTGTGTCTTCTACAATTTTCTTTATTTTTTGTTTAAAACCCTCCACTGAGGAGTTTTATACTGGATCCTGGAATCTAAAGGTTTCTGTACAATTTACAAGTGATGAACCTATTAAGAGGCCTATGTCCCATCTTGGTCAGCTTTAGAGAAGGTTTCGTATGTGGCAGCCTAAAAAGGTACAGAAGAGGGCAATAAAAATGATGAAGGGTATGGAACAGCTTCTGTGTGAGGAGACATTAATAAGACTGGGACTTTTCAGCTTGGAAAAGAGACGACTAAGAGGGGATATGATAGACGTCTATAAAATCATCATCATCATGTTCCCATTACGCCTCTGGCATTTAGGGCAGCGACGAAGCTCCTCCCAGGGCCGGTGCAAGGATGTTTTGCGCCCTAGGTGAAACTTCCACCTTGCACCCACCCTCCGCCCTGAAGCGCCCCCCCTGCGGCAGCTCCCCGCTGCCCCTCCCACCCTGAAGCCCCCCTCTGCGGCAGCTCCCCACCGCCCCCCCCACCCTGAAGGCCCCCCCCCCGCGGCAACTCCCCACCACCCCCCCGCCCTGAAGACCCCCCCCCGGGCAGCTCCCTGCCGCCCCCTCGGGGAGCCGTGTGGCAACTCCCCTCGGCCTGGGGAGCTGTGCGGCAACTCCCCGCCCCAGCTCACCTCTGCTCCGCCTCCTCCCCGAGCACCCCGCCGCTTCTCCGCCTCCCAGGCTTGCGGCGCCAGTCAGCTATTTGTCGTGCAAGCTGGGAGAGAGAGAAGCAGAGCGGGGCGGTGCTCAGAGGAGGAGGCGGAGCAGAGGTGAGCTGGGACAGGGAGCGGTTCCCCTGTGCGCGCCCCCCCCCCCCGTTACTTGCTGCAGGCGGCCCTCCCCGTGCCCCCCTGCCCCAGCTCGCCTCCGCGCCACCGCCTCCCCGGAGCGCGCTTTTGGCCGCCCCCAACCACTTGGTGCCCTAGGCGACCGCCTAGTTCGCCTAGTGGTTGCACCGGCCCTGGATCCTCCACTCCTGTCTGTTTCTGGCGAGTCTTTCCATGATTCCCCAGCTCTGCCCCAGGTTTTTCAGCTCAGCTTCCACAGCTCTTCGTCGTGTTGTTTTAGGGCAGCCTCCTTTTTGCTTGCCTTCAGGTGTCCATCTTATTGCTACTCAGGTGATGGAATCAGTTTCCATCTGAAGCACATGGCCGATCCATCTCCACCGCCTCCTGGCAATGATGGTGCTCAGATCCTCTGGACTGCACTGTGTCAATAGATCTTGGTTTGAGATTGTTCTGGTATGGAGGATTTTTCTGAGGCAGGTTGTATGGAATGAAGACAGTTTGGACATGTCGTA
Source organism: Chelonia mydas (assembly GCF_015237465.2). Taxonomy (NCBI): domain Eukaryota; kingdom Metazoa; phylum Chordata; order Testudines; family Cheloniidae; genus Chelonia; species Chelonia mydas. The sequence goes on from NC_057857.1 coordinate 5,617,077, forward strand.
CTTTCTCATTCCCCAGCATTCTGCAATATAAAGTAATGTTGAAAGTACACAGCTCTGATAAATCTTGAGTTTGGTTTTGGTGTTGTGAAAGTGAATAAAGAAGTGTTATTTAAACTCCTTCTCATAACGCAAGAATTAGGTCACCAAATGAAATGAATAGGCAGCAGGTTTAAAACAAACAAAAGGATGTATTTCTTCACATAACGCACAGCCAACCTGTGGAACTCCTTGCCAGAGGATGTTGAGAAGACTAAGACTATAACATGGTTTAAAAAAGAACTAGATAAGTTAATGGAGGATAGGTTTATCAATGGCTATTAGCCAGGATGGGCATGGATGCAAAACCAAAACCATTTTGGCAAAACTTTAAAAACAAGCTAACATTTAAAAAAAAAAATTGGGATAGCATATCCTGTAAACATCTCAATGTAATTTTTATTTTATTAGACCTCTTCTCCTCTTCGGTAAAGACAAAACAAAAATGTTTATAAGAGGTGAAGACAGAGGTTACAGTTTTGAAGGCACTCGACAATGTTGAGTTTTATGTAAGGGCAGGAAAATTAGTTTATTGGGACCTTGCCAACGTGATGATAAATAGAATGGGGAAAGGTATTTGTTTTGCAGATAGCAATATTTTATAGAGCTACAGAAGTAAAGCTGGTGATGCATTTTGATATATCACAGGGATTGTAATCATGGGGAAAAATTTGGGCTTGAAGTTTTGCACCAGTGTGGCTGCACAGGATAGCCAGTGGCTTTGCCCCTCCTCCCCCGTATTCTTGTTAAGTTTCATGTTTAGTCTCTGCTATTCTCTTAAGGGCCAATTGGTGTCTAGCAGGGGGTCCTAACAAACACGAGTCTTGTTGCTTTTGAGGTAATTCTGCAAAATATCACTAAGGCTGCAAAAACAAGGATTTTGGTTACATTACAGTGCTTGTCATTTCCATCAGAAGTGACCTGCCTTGCAGTTTTCCCCTGTGCGTATACTCCTTCCTCCTAACCCCTTTGTCAGTGTTATGTGCTATATCTGACCCCCGCTGAAAAGCATTTAGCAAAATTTGGAAAAGAGGTAACAGTGACTCAGGAGTTCAGGGAGCATTTCTGCAGGACACACATTTACTCCTGCCCAACCATGACAATTAACAAAGAACGGATACAAAACTGTTTCAATACAAAAAGATTTCAAACATTTGCTAATATGGCCCTAAAAATCCAGACCAACTCTTATGCCCCTGCTCTGTTTTTTCATGTTACCTTTAAAAGTCTGGGTTATTCTGTGTCTGTGTCTCTTACGTGTTTCAGGTTTTTAATTTTGGTATTTTGATAGACTCAGCAAAATTAAGTGAGTAGGGCAAAATATTTACTGCTAAAGCATTTAAGATACATTGTATTTTAAGAACATTTTGTTTGTATCTCCTGCGTCTCAAATACTAAAATACAGTTTTCCCTAATACTCCCTACCTGCTTTGATATTATTTATTAAATCCATGTTCAATCAGTTTAATTACTTCACCTCCCAGACCTTAAACACTGAAAGAATTACGGCTTTTCCTTAACAAAGAGGGGATTGCTTGTGGGGGGAAAGTAGTAAAAAATGTTATCCATTCTTCGTACAAAAAATAGTTGAAACTATTCCTGCATTTTGTTCCACAAATGGGCGTATTAGCCAATGCTACATCATTAGATTTCTTTTAAATTAGGCTGCTTGTATTTTGTATAAATTTATGCTGAAAACCCATGTGTGAATGTGTGTGTGAGTGGGTGGAGTGAGAGAGAGAGAGTGATTAGTCTATAAAATAAAATGTGAATGTATGCTTAAGGTAGTTTATAAAAATAGTAAACAACTGGGTTTGAATGCCTGCTCAATCGTTATGGGAGGGAGGAGGTGATTGATGGTGCTGTATGTTTGGGGTGGAGGGAGAAATATCATTCTGATCTCTGGTAAAAAGCAAAAATCCACTCTTTTATATAAAATAGTTTAAACCAGGCCTACATTTTATCTACAGGGGGTGTATTAGCCAATTTTACACCATTAGATTTTTTTCATTAGGCTGCGTATTTTATAGAAAACAATGGTAAAAGTATAAAATATGAATGTGCATGTGATGAGCAAGTGGCTGATCTATAAAATAGTGTAACACTAGTCTGAATGCGTACTGTGGTTTTTCTATAAGCAATATACAATATACAGGCTTCAATGTATGCTTAATTGTTTTGGAAAAGAGGGCCAGGTAGAGGGATGGGTGGTGCTGTGTCTCTGTGTGTTCTGTGGTTTTTCTTGTTTTTAAAATTTATCTGTCCTTCAAAAACTTTACAAAATGTAAGAGGCCCCTAATACAACTTAAGAAAATTTGCAATAAATAGAAAAGGCTATGAGGAAATACATGTCTTTGAGTAAATAGGTTTTGTAAATAAAGAAGTCTACATGCATGCACCTTTGGAAGGGTGGGTCCTGCTTCTTCAGATAAAAACTAAAAAAGGAGAAAAAAGGACATGAGGGTGACTATGCAAGTATTCTTCTCTGTCACCTAAACAGTCAGACAACCTTAGCTTGTCCTTTAACATTTTATTTTTTATTGCAAAGCTCCTCTGTGAATGCTGGAGGTTTTATACTGTCACCGGGAATCTTAAACTTTGTTCAAACTTTACATGGACTATATTTCCAGTTTTTTGTCTGCTTGGGGGTTTGTTTGGTTTTTTTGCGCATGCTGGGCAATTCATTTAGGCAAATCTTTGCTACACTTGAGGTGTAACAAAGGCCTGTCTCTCTGCAGAATGATGATTATTTAATATTAGACCCAACAAATCCTGCATATTCGCAGGGAATTAGACTAGATGACCCTTGCAGTCCTTTCTAACCCTGTGGTTCTATAGTTTTAATTACGGAAATGAAAAACTTAGGGCTTGTCTACACTGGCAATTTACAGCGCTACAACTTTCTCACTCGGGGTGTGAAAAAACACCCCGCTGAGCTCAGCAAGTTTCAGCACTGTGAAGTGCCCGTGTAGACAGCGCCCCAGCGCTGGGAGCTGCGCCCCTCGTGGAGGTGGGTTTTTAGAGCCCTGCGCCACGACCGCACAAGGCATGTTAAAGCTCTGCCTCAACAACACTGTAGCATTGCTGGGGTAGACTAGCCCTTCGCAGTTTCCTCTTCTTGGTCACTGCAGGCACTGAGCAGTTCTTTCGGTGCCAGGCGCGATACCCTGCTCACCTCTCCCTGGCTTCTTTCCTTTCTTGCTGTTTTAAAGAACATTCTTGCTCATCTCCAAAAGGTGTCTGTCCCCTGTAGTATGTAACTAGCTCGGTGTTATAATTTCTCTCTCTATCAGGAATACTTTGTGACCTTTGTGCAATAGTACAATTCCAAAAAAGTTCATTAAGTGCATTAGAATTCATGTTAACACACCACTTTATTCCCTTGTTACTAAGATTTTGTAAATTATTTAATGACCATTTAAATATACAGTAAATGCATGAGACCATATTTTTCCTAAAAATGCATATTCTATATATGCATTAACACTCCTCCTTTATTCCTCCGGCCTCAAGGCTTTATTTAAAATGGACTAACTGCATATAAAATATTTTTCTAAAAATGCCTGGTAATTTATATATAAAATAAAACACAGATTTTTGTAAATTTAGTGACTTTATTTAGAAATGTTCTAACTGTGTTAAAGTTATGTGAGGGAAAAAATGCCCGTTGTTAACACCTGTTTACTAGACTTTATTTAGAATTGCACCAAATTCAAAAGCATGTGTTTTCCTGCAAAAAGGGGGGAAGACATGAAAGCTATATTTATTCATTTAGTTCCAGGGCATCCAATAACGGTAAGTTAAATACAATTTTTAAAATAAGAGAAAACTCTTTTCAAAAAGGCTGTCACCAAAAATGCATAAAGAACAGGAGGACTTGTGGGGTTAGAGACTAACAAATTTATTTGAGCATAAGCTTTCAGGAGCCACAGCGCACTTCATCGGATCAAAATGCATGTGTCCAAAACTGACTTAGAGGCAGGTCACAAGGCAAAAAGGTTCATGGAAACCTGTCATAATATGGACAATGAGAAAAAGTATCGCTTTTTTCCTACTCAGGGTCCCTGAAAGCTTAAGACCTAGCAGGCAAATTAAGAAAACCCCCAGCTGTTTTATTTTGTAATTCAAGCTCATGATTTCTGAGCATCTGGGGCTGGTGACACTGCCATAAACCCAGTTGTGACAGAAAAGTCTCATGAGTTTGGACTAAAAAGGCAAAATCTGGCATTTGTAGAAGCGAAGGCAAGACTGCGTAGTTCCAGTGTGCTCCTGGTACAGGGCACTAGAACACAACAGCTTAAACCAGGAAGTGGAGAAGGCTCCCTCTTGGCGAATTTAGGTAGGCAACATGGGCCTGATCCTAAGCCCATTGAAAGATTCCCATTGACTTTGGATAAGGCTCTGTAATTACACTTATATATGCCCAGCCCTCTAGAAGCAGGACCCCAACTCTTAGGAATGCAGCTTGGCATCTTGAAAAACTACAGGTTATTAATCTCACCCCAAAAAATCCCACTGCCTCGCCCCATGCTGGGGCAGCCGCTCAGTGCTGACTGAGAAAAGAGCACCCTCTGCTGAAGCACACCGCCACTTCCCACAGCTTCCCTGGGGTTTTCTTTGAGGCCTCCCACTTCCACCCCAGTGCTTATCTAAGATCTCCCCCCAGCTGCAGGCACATGCACACATAACGCAGCCCATCAAGCCAGCTGTAACAGCTCAGAGGTTTCTTATTTACACTAAGAATGCATAAAAAAAAAATCATATAAATGTAAGTGACTACATTGTATTTCATCTTCCCCACAGGTTACTGCCTGCTGGAGGCTCCACCTGGGCTGTGTTTCCCTGCAGACCCAAACAGGTCTCTGCATGCAGAGGAAACCTGCCACTTACCTCACCCACAATCCAGCTGCGGGCACTTTCTGGAATCTCAAGGGAATCCCGATGAATCACGGAAAGGAGGAGGGTGTTACCTCCGGAGGGGTCTGTGTGTGCCAGCGGTGATGTTTCACTCCATATTCTCTATGAAAATATGCTTATGATATGAACATGACATAACAGACGTACTTTATGCAAGATGAGTCTTGCAAGATATCATTGGAAAGGTTTCAGAGTAACAGCCATGTTAGTCTGTATTCGCAAAAAGAACAGGAGGACTTGTGGCACCTTAGAGACTAACCAATTTATTTGAGCATAAGCTTTCATGAGCTACAGCTCAAATAAATTGGTTAGTCTCTAAGGTGCCACAAGTACTCCTTTTCTTATTGGAAAGGTTATAATTTACTGAATGTGTTTATCCAAATTGTATGCATGTATCATTTTTGTATCTGAAGCTGGGAATATTGACCATGTCTCTGTATTTCAAATGTGCTATGTTGGATGAGGCGAAACAATGTTAGTGGCTTACTGGAGAAATGCACACAAGCATAAGGATTACCCCAGGAACTCTGTGCAGTAGAAACCTCTCACAGATAGCTTGACGCAATGGGAACTGTTTGACCCAGGTCAGATAGTTCTATACAATGAGAATTGTTTGACCCAGGTCACAGCGAAAAAACTTTCCAGCAAGTGGGGGGGAAGATATAAAAGAGGCACAATGACAACATGAGGGGTCCTCACTCTCCCTCCAACAACACACTGAAGACACCTGAGGAACAAAGACTGAACTGTGAGAAGTAATGGTCCCAGGCTAAGATCTTTAGCCTGTGTAAGAAAACCTGGGAAAGCCAAGGCAACTTGTGCCTTAAGAATCCACCAGCCTGTTTATCACTCAGGGTGAGAATTTGTTAATTTGTATCCTACCTACCTAGTGTGTTAAGCTCAGTCTGCGGCTTTTGTTTGTTTACTAAGGCAATCTCTTTAGCCACTTAAAATTCACTTTTTGTCGTTAATAAACTTATTTCTTGTTTATAATAAAACTCAGTTTATACAGTTTCTAGCTGGGGGGGCAAGAAGTCGTGCACATCCCTCTTCACATTGAGGAAGAGGGCGAATTCTATGAGCTTGCGCTGTGCAGATATTTCCATACAGTGCAAGACAGTATTATTTTGGGTTTGTGTCCTAAAAGTGGTGGGCAAGCGAGTGCTGGGGGAGCCCTTTCACACAGAGCTGACTTCAGACCGTGTCTGGAGCGGGGTGTGGCCCTACCTGTGTGTGTGCTGCAAGAGGCCGGAGAGCCTAATTCAGCAAAGCAGGGAAAGGGAACCCAGGCTGATTGATCAGGGGAGGCTCAGTTAAACCCCAGCACATCAGGCAGCATCCCAGAACTGGGCTCCAACCCGTCACACCAGCATCTTCTTGGAAAAAAGGGGCCAGGATTGTTCTGCTTGATGTTCACTAAGGAACAATCTGAGCATCAGGAAGAGCAGGCACCTTGCTACCCCAGATGCTTCTAAATAGTTGCTAGATCCAGTCCACTGGGGGCCTATTGGGTTCTGGGGAGGTGGACAGGCACATCTCTACTGGCTTCAGTGGAGGAGAATCCACTTAATACAGCTGTAAGCTGCTTAACGCCCACAACAGTTGACTTCACACGGTCAGCATGCACTCAGCTATCGCATCAGCTGGCTTGGAGGCGGGTCACCTGGTGTTTATTTAAACGGAAGTGGCTGAGGGCGAGAGGGGAGGCGCGGGGACTGGTTATTTCTTAGCTTATACCCCAGACAGCAAGTCAGCTCAGCAAACACATGTGCAATCATCATCATATGCAATCCCTAAAGCAGCCCCAGGCCTAGGCTAAGTAGGTGGGTGATGCTGCCAGCGGACATGGCAGTTGGCCGAGCTGACCAGGGGATGCAACTCCTCAGGTTCCGAAATTTGTTTCCATTCCACATTGGAACCTTTCAAACATTTTCACAAAAGCAGAATCGTGGGCGTGTGCTGGTGGTCAGGGTCCTGGGTGCTCCCAGTCCCTGCTCTGCCTGACAGAGCAGAGCTTTTCACCTCAGAGCACTCTGAATCAGGCAGCATGGGGACTGGAAGCCGGGGATCCCAAGCCAGGGTCTTAATCACCAGGACGCAGAATCCTCCGTTTGTGAAAGTTCGTGAAAGACTTCTGAGGATTCCACTTCAGAATGCAAACAAACCCTGAAACCTCAAGAGTTACCATCAAGCGGAATTGTCCTCCCCCAGTTCTGACCAGCTCGAGTAACCGGGCGCTCCTCCTCCATAAGCAGCACCAGTTGTCCAACATGGTCCTCGCAGCATCCGTTTCTCCACCAGCCTTCCTTCTGTGGCATGTAGAGACAGGGCTGAGTGGCAGAGTTTGGATCTCCACCTGATCTCCAAAGTTCAGATCCAGGGTTTGGGTTCAACCCATTATGGGGCTAGCCATGAAATTCACCAGCAGATCCAGATCTGAATTTCTCCCAAGCTCAAGGGAAGTTGATTCAGACCCAGCTCTAATAACTTACAGTGACAGGGCTTGCAACAGAGCAGAAAAGTTCAGAAGGGCCCAGAGCTAGAAAGGGAGGTCCAAGCCTAGAATTCATGCTAGGGTGGTTGTGACATGACTGATATCACCCTTACTCCATCAGCAGATACACCACATTCCCTGAATGACAGTAAGACGCTAGCTCCGCCCACTCAGATTGTCCCCAGTTCGGCAGTAATGGGAACCTTTCACTTGTAGGCTATAATCCAGGTCAGGCATGGTTTACATCTGTTACTACCTGACAGCCGTTTGGTCGCCTCCATGAAATAATTTGGTGGGTCCCCATGGACAAACATGTACATAACCATGCTGGGATTAGCACTAATTTGCCCTGTTGTTGGCAAGCTCAGCAAAGAGTCAGAAGACTGAATGGGTAGGGAGGACTGCAGCTTCTTATGCCTAGAGGTTGGTCCTACTAAGGTGGCTTGGGAGAAGGTTGTACCATGGCTGCTCATTTTGTACCTGCGCTGTGGATAAATGGAGGACTTCACTCTCCAGAGCGGTCACCCTGTGCAAGGCATATGCCTTCCCGGTACACCATTTGGGGCTAGGTGTGGTGCTGCAGGGGTGTGCTGCCTTCCTTTTCCCCAGTCGGGTTGGGAAATTCACCAAGGCTCTTAGTAACAAGCAGTGTCCCACCCCCTTTTAAGAGCCTCCTTATCAGAAAGCTCAGCAGCAAACATGAGACCTTCACCCAGGCTTCTTAGCAGGGAGGCAAACTCCATTGCAGACTATGAGTCACCTGTCCAGCGCCTTTACCTGCAAGGTGCTCTCAACCTGGATTCCTTCCCCAGAGCCCAGGGCCTTCCTGCTTCCTGCAGCTCTTCTCCAGGCATAACAACGCTCCTCACAGGCTGGGCCTCCTACAGCTACCTAGGAACTCCGCTCCTTAGGGGCCTCTGCTTTCCAGGAGCAGTTTCCCTTGCCTCAGCTCTGAGAGTCGTTTGTCTGGTCCAGGTGCTTATTAGCCAATTAGCTGCCAACCAGCCACCTAGGTAGTTAATTCCTTACAGACAGGCCAAGATGGGCTCGTTCACCCTAAAGAAGGCTGTCATGGGTAGACTGGACCCTGACTCCCCTTAACGGGGCCAGCCACCCTGTGACACACCCAGTCCCTGTTAGTTCACTTTTAGTCCCCTGGACTCAGCTGGTGGCTGCGTTCTGTGACCCCTGCCCACCAACCCCAACACGTTTCACACAAGTTACCCCTGAGGGCATTCTGCACCAAAAAATTAAAAATTCTGAGCACAATATTTTAAAATTCTGCAAAATTCTGCAAATTTTATTTGTCAAATAAATGTGGAGGCTCCAGCAGAGCACTGGGGAGCACAGGCCACCGGCTGCACAGAGGTGGGAGATCACTGTGCAGCTTCCCCCGGGGACACAGACTGAGCAGTGAGGCTGCACTCAACCCTGACACAGAGCAAGGACAGGGCCTGCCCCAGAAACATCCCAGGGCCCTGCCCCTCCATGCCAGGTGCACCAGATGTGGGCTGGCAGGCTCAGCAAGGCAGGATCCAAGTATGGAAAGGCTTAGTGTGGGGGGATCCAGGTGTGGGATAAGAGAGTTCTGTGTGGGGCAATCTGGGTGTGGGTGGCTCAGTGGGGGATCCAGGTGCAGGGGGATCTGGATGTGCAGTTGCTTGTTGGGGGGTCCTGGGTGCAATGGTAATGGGACTCTGCAGGGGGGTCCAGGTGAAGGTGGTTGGGGCTCAGAGGGGGATATCTGCATGTATGGGGGGGGATAGAGCTGCTCAGCAGGGGGGTCTGGGTGTGGGGGCTCAGGGGGAGGGTCCAGATCCTGGGGGAGTGGGGCTCAGTGGAATGGGGTCCAGGTGCAGCTGGTTGGGGGTCAGTGGGATGGGGATCCAGGTGTGGGTGGCTCATCGGGGTGGTCCAGGTGCAGCAGGAGTGGGGCTCGGCAGGAGGGTCTGGGTATGAGGGGGTCTGGGTGCATGGGGGTGGGGCAGATGTAGGTGCAGCTCCCTGCACAGTGATCCCTTCCCCTGCAGCTGGGGAGCGATGGGTGCAGGAAGCGGGGGTGGGGAGAGTTTGAAGAGCTTCCTGAAGCTGGGGGAGAAATCTGGGGCTGGGTCTGACACGTGCCCAGATGCCGTGCAGGGGAAGAGGAAGTCCCATCCTCCCCAGCCTAGCTGGGACTAGCAGCTGAGCCTGGCACCAGGTAGGAGCCAACAGCTGGGTCTTCTCCAGTCCCGCCCCCTGTCCCACAGGAATTTACCTCTCTGCTGGCTGCCCTGGGCACCCGAAACATACTGCTGACCACTCTTACAGCTTCCTTTTGCTTCTCCATCAGAAAGTCGTTTTTCTGAGGATAAGCAAAGAAATTTGCGGGGACATAAATTCTGTGCACGTGCAGCGGTGCAGAATTCCCCCGGGAGTAACAAATACTCGAAGAGACTTTTTTTTATATTAGTTTCTGAATGTTCTAATTCCCCTCAGCACCTCACACACAGGTCTGGGAGTGCTGCAGACACTGTACTAAAAAGCAATAGCTACTACCCATCTCTGCCTGCAAACCACAGCACTTTGCAGGTCTCCATCCTAGCCAGGTCTGCTTGCCTCATTGTATAATTAAGAGCCTGCCTGAACATCTCTTGTAAACTTAGGTTGTCAGAGGTTTAAACCTTCCTCTTCCCCGTGTAAATGTGCATTAGGCCGGAACATGGCATTAAGGGTGTCTGGCTGTCAGGGCAGTTCTCCCCCCAGCAAAGTTGGGACAGGAGCGGATTTGGTCATTTGAATGATCAAAGGACAAATAGCGAAGGGCCTGATATTGCAAACCCTCGCACCAGGGCAAAGCGCTCAGTGTGCTCCCCTTAGGGCTCTCTCTTACTGGCTCCATTACTCATTCTGCATTCCCCTCCAACTTTCCCAGCTCTCTCCATGGCCTGGCTTCAACCTATTTCCTCTGATCTCTGTCACCTACCTCCTCCCTGCACTACCCACTCATTCCATTCCTCCGCCCTGGTTTCCTCTGCCTGCTCCCCAGAGCTCTCCAGTCTGGGGGCGGGACTGGTCTCTTCTAGTTGTATTGCCCTACCTAACTCCCTGCTTCCCTCTTAGCCTCTCAGCGAGTCCCTCCTTTTCATACCGTCTATTCTGGATCAGCTCCTATATCCCATTAATCCGCGCCATAGCATCTGAACACATCCCAGCAGCACATTAAACAACATGACCAACCTCCGTCAGGTCCTCTCAACCACTCCCCACCAGGAGAAGCATCTGCAATGGAATCTCTTGTTTTCGTAAGGTTGTTTTCTTTTTTTAACCCCACCCCCGCTAAATCCCTATACATGTTGCCATGTAGTTATGTTAGAGAAGGCACAGCTTGTTTTAATCTTCCTTTGGCTTCATCTCATCAGGGACTCTCCCTCTGTTAAATATTTTGGTGATGTTTGGTATAAAGGGCCCTAGATGAAATAAGGAGCACTATGTGTGTAGAATATATATATCTGAAGAGATTCATCTCATGGAATTAGGGAATGGTCTTTGCATGATGAAACATCTGTGGGTTGGTCTGTTCCACCATAGTAATACCCAAGTTCCTGACTTGCAATTTCCTGTCCACCTCTCTGGGGCAGAGCTGCTAGAGGATGATTTTGTGATCAGGAGAAATGCTCATGAAGGACAAGACTGAGACCCAGCAAGCTCATTGTGACACTCTCAGTTTGAGCCCAGACTTGAAAGCTAAGGGGCAGAAACTCAAGCTGCTGTAAACGGTCATCAATAGAGCTAGGACAATGCATCCCAGCTAGGAATCTTCCCTGTAGAGTGTTCATCCATACGCCACCATAATCACCCCTGGAGTGAGTTGTGTTGTAATAAAATAACCTAGATTTTATGTTTACAGAATTCACACAGAGAAGTTAGATTAAAAAAAATACTCTTGCTGGAAGGTTGCAACATAACACATGACAAACCAGGCCTCTCTCCAAGACAGAGAGGCACAACTCACCTCACCTTAATCTAGGCCATCTTTTGCTATGCTGGCTTTCTTCAGACTGACTGCTGATAGGCCCAGGTCACACGCTTCCCTACAGAGCCCCCTAGCCTGCAAGCAGGATCAGGAACACCCCTTACTCTGAAAGTGATAGCTTAAAATTTAAAACAGTTTTCAATACACCACACGAGAGGCTCCCTGGACTTTCCTATATATGATCTAGCTGCGAAAGAGGAGAGAAATCATTTTTCCCCCAGCTAAGATTTGCCACATTTTTGGAAGTGGAATGTAGGAGAAGTTGGTGCTTCAGAAAGTTCCAAGAGGACCGAGGAGCTGCTGATCACAAGTCCCCAAATACATTTCAGAGGTGGTCTCAGATGCAATATCTTATATTGCTAGGGTTGCCAATCCTCCTGGTTTCACCGGGAGTCTCCTGGAATCGGGCCCTATCTCCTGGAAGCTAGTGAAGCCAAACTGGGAGATTTTAGGCCGCCAAAAGTCCAGCAGCACAGCGGGGCTAAGGCAGGCTCCCTACTTGCTCTGGCCCCGTGCTGCTCCCAGAAGCGGCTGGCATGTCCAGCAGTGGCTCCTGGAAGGGTGGGGGGTTGTGTGCAGAGGGCACCGTGCACTGCCCCGCCCCGACTCTGCGGCTCCCATTGGCCGGGAACTGCAGCCAATGGGAGCTGCAGGGGTGGTGCCTGTGGGCAGGGGCAGCGTGCGGAGCCCCCTGCTCCCCCCCAGGGGCTGCAGAGACATGCTGGCCATTTCTAGGAGCCGCAGGGAGCCTGCCTTAGCCCTGCTGCGCTGCCAACCACCAGAGATAACTGCTGCCTGGCTGGAGACTGCACCCCTCACCCCCTCCCACACCCCAACACCCTGCCCCATCTCAGAACCCCCTCCTGCACCCAAACTCCCTCACCCCCTACCACACCCCAATCCCCTGCCTCAGCCCTGAGCCCCCTCCCACAGCCCACATCCCTGCCCCAGCCCCGAGCCCCCTTCAGCACCCAAACTCCCTCCCAGAGCTTGCACCCCATACCTCCTCCTGCATCCCAGCTGCCTGCCCCAGGCTCAGCCTGGAGTCTCCTCCCACAGTCCGAACCCCTCAGCCCCAGCCCAGAGCCCGCCCCCCAGCCCCCTGCCCCAGCCTGGTGATTGTGAGTGTGCGTGGGGGAGAGTGAGCGAGCAACCGAGGGAGGGGGAATGGAGTGAGCCAGGCGGGGCCTCAGGGAAGGGGCAGGGCAGGGCCAGGGTGTTTGCGTTTGTCCGATTAGACAGTTGGCAACCCTATATCTTGCCCTCTCACATCATTTATTAGGGCAGCCTTTCTCCAAAAAAAAACAAAACAAAAAACCACCCCTTCCAAGCCCAGCCATGAGGGACCAGCTAGCGCCGACTGGACCCGCCCACCGCGCGTGGCAGCTCCCCGAGGCCAGGAAGAGCCGTAATCTCACAGCAGTTCTCGCTCTCACACGCACACGCTGGTTGTTGGCTGTGCGGCGTGATGGCAAAGCAGAGTTCCGCGTGTGCTCTCGGAAGAGCGGTTGGCCCAATGCGATCCACGGCGAGGGCGGGGCGCTGGCACAATTTGTGGGGGGTGCTGGGAGCCATTGAACCAAACTGTAACCCCTGGATATGATGGAAGCCACTTCAGGCCAGGGGATGCGGCAGCTCCCCAGCATCTCTAGCTCCATGAGAGGAAGCTCTTCCCCATCACGCTGATAAAAAGTGAGCCCCTTCCATGTGGTGCTGTGCACGGGCCCCACTCGGGCTGTGACGGAAAAGGCTCTTCCTTTCACCAGACAGCTACAGCAATTGTTACAGGGGGAATGTGGCTGGCTAAAAGATAGGGTTCAGTTCAACTACACGTTGTTGGGCTAGATGCTGGAATCCGCGGGTGAAAGCGACGTGGGGTGGGCATGTGGGGTCATATGCCCTCCCAGATGTGCCTCTCTGCTTGTACAGAGCATGTAACTCTGCTGAAGCCAGCTGCCCTCACTCTGACCACCATCCCCCCCCGACTCTGGGCAGGCCTGGGTCGTCTCTGGCCTGTGTTGTGTAGGATCCATGGCTGGCTGATCATAGAGGCCTTTCCTAGCTGGCTGAGAGTCACAGATATTTTAGGGCTCAGGCCTGCAGCCTGGCAAAGCCACCATTAGAATCAGTGGGAGCTTTGCCTGAGTAAGGACTGCAGGATCCTTAGGGCAGAGCAAACTGGAACAATAAGATGGAAGAGGATGACTGGGGGAGGCTACTCTCTTGTTGAGCTCTGACCTGTCCTGGGATCAGGCACCTTTTATTCAGCTCCTCTTGTTTTGGGCTTTGCTGAACGAGTTCTGTAGGCTGGGAGCAGAGAGGCTCATGCCCCCCAAGGAACAATCGTTACTTTTGGCTGGCATTTCTGTGCAGGGAATATTTAGTTGTTGAATCTGGCTCTGAAAAGAGCCCAAGGCGATGTTTTTAAAAGGCCTATGACCTTACTGTTCTGGACAATTTGCTAGCCACAAAAACCACAGTCTATAACCAAAGACATCACCATTCCATGCTCCAAGCCAGTGTGTGGAGCAGGTCCTGTTCTAGCTGTATTATGTTCATGGAATCTGCACTGAAGCATTAGATACAAACATAAATACTCTTGCTGGAAGGTTGCAACATAACATGACTTTATTTCTTAGAATTCAGCACAATACATAAGAACCCAAAACAGGGAAAGAAAAATCAGGCTGCTCCCTAAAACAGAGAGACACAACTCACCCCTCCTTACACTAGGCTGCCTCTGTATAGAGGGACTGCATACATGAACACTTCCCTACAGAGCCTCCGAGCATGCAAGCTGGACCAGACACCCCCCCTTCACACACACGCAAAGCAATAGCCTGCAATTCCAACACAGTCCCCAATAACACCACAATAAGGATGTGGGGTGGGGTGCAGAATCACCCTCCATTTTGGGAAGTTGGGGCCTAGGACACTAGGCTGAGCAGCAGCCTGAAATGAACTGCAAGTGTGTTCCAGTTATGTAATCATTCATTTAGTTAAAAAGAACAGGAGTACTTGTGGCATCTTAGAGACTAACCAATTTATTTGAGCAAAAGCTTTTGTGAGCTACAGCTCACTTCATCGGATGCATTCAGTGGAAAATACAGTGGGGAGATTTATATACACACAGAACATGAAAAAATGGGTGTTTATCATGCACACTGTAAGGAGAGTGATCACTTAAGATGAGCTATTACCAGCAGAAGAGTGGGGGGGTGGGGGGGAGGAAACCTTTTGTAGTGATAATCAAGGTGGGCCATTTCCAGCAGTTAACAAGAACGTCTGAGGAACAGTGTGGGGGGGGGGGGGGGAATAAACAAGGGGAAATAGTTTTACTTTGTGTAATGACTCAATAACTCCCAGTCTCTATTCAAGCCTAAGTTAATTGTATCCACTTTGCAAATTAATTCCAATTCAGCAGTCTCTCACTGGACTCTGGTTTTGAAGTTTTTCATGTCTGTAATCGCGTGACCAGAGAGACTGAAGTGTTCTCCGACTGGTTTATGAATGTTATAATTCTTGACATCTGATTTGTGTCCATTTATTCTTTTACGTAGAGACTGTCCAGTTTGACCAATGTACATGGCAGAGGGGCATTGCTGGCACATG
This sequence comes from Chelonia mydas, assembly GCF_015237465.2. NCBI lineage: Eukaryota > Metazoa > Chordata > Testudines > Cheloniidae > Chelonia > Chelonia mydas. The sequence goes on from NC_057857.1 coordinate 5,632,151, forward strand.
ATGGCATATATCACATTGGTAGATGTGCAGGTGAACGAGCCTCTGATAGTGTGGCTGATGTGATTAGGCCCTGTGATGGTGTCCCCTGAATAGATATGTGGGCACAGTTGGCAACGGGCTTTGTTGCAAGGATAGGTTCCTGGGTTAGTGGTTCTGTTGCGTGGTGTGTGGTTGCTGGTGAGTATTTGCTTCAGGTTGGGGGGCTGTCTGTAAGCAAGGACTGGCCTGTCTCCCAAGATCTGTGAGAGTGATGGGTCGTCCTTCAGGATAGGTTGAAGATCCTTGATGATGCGTTGGAGAGGTTTTAGTTGGGGGCTGAAGGTGACGGGTAATGGCGTTCTGTTATTTTCTTTGTTGGGCCTGTCCTGTAGTAGGTAACTTCTGGGTACTCTTCTGGCTCTGTCAATCTGTTTCTCCACTTCAGCAGGTGGGTATTGTAGTTGTAAGAATGCTTGATAGAGATCTTGTAGGCGTTTGTCATTTAGTTGTTCCATACAAGCTCTTGTTTCTTTAATGCAAAGAACATGACCAGGACAGCTCACTTGGGTCTCTGCGAATGGGGCAGCTGGGTATCTGCTGGGCAATTATAAAAATATCTGCAGATCCCAAAAGCATCACAAGTTTTAGCACAAATATGTATTAATCAAACAATTGTACCAAAAATCTATCATTTGTATTCTCCCACTTTAAAGTCGTTCAGTCATCCAATCAAAGAATGCCATGCAAATATGCGTGTGTAAGAACAGTAAATAGCAAATGCCATATAATCAAAGCAAACAGTGTTTGAACAACCTCTGTTCTGAAAAGGATTCCTTGAAACTACTTGGCAAAAGCACAAAGGGAAAGGAGTCACAGAAATGGGGCCCTGTTACGCTAACTTTGGAACTGTGGGCTGGTTAAGAGAAGGGACCACCATTGAGTATTTTGTTTTTAATATCTCCCTGTGTTTTTGAGGTTTGAAAATTGAAAATTGCAAAATTCAAAATATTTCACCCAATTGGCTGAGAAGCAAGGAGAAATTTTAACCCGAGTGTTTCCTGTTTAATTTTTTTGATTTTCAACATTCCATGGAAATTTCAAACTAATTTTTTTTTTTTTTGACCAGCCTCATTTGTAAAGAATATCTCCTCTGGGTCTAACATTTATTCACCACTGCAAATAGGATGGGAGTATGCCATTGCATTTCAGTTTCACCTGCCTCTCTTCAGATGCACCATATTCCACGGATTCTCTTATCTTATCTATTAGTTATATTAAATCAGCAGCACCCTTTGCTATACACCAATAAGCCATGAAGAATAAAAAGCATTTTTCAGAACCTATGTTGCTTTGTTTTACAATGTTAATATGCCCTCCCTCCTGTGTCTTAACTAACAATAACCCCTGGGTCTTATTCCAGATTCTCTCCCCATCCTGCATGACAGGTGGAGCTCACAGGCAGTTGCCAAATAATTCCATGCTAGCCTGTTTCCGCGATGGAAACTGTCCTGTTTGGAAACTGTGTTTAAGACTGTAGCTCATAAAAGTTGAAGTTCCCTTCCTGCTCCCTCCTCATAATTTTTCTATCAGGAACCTGGAGACAACCTGTTTTGCCTGTGCTGACAAACCTTGTTTAGACAGGATCTGCAGGGAGCTTGCAGCGCAAGGGACTCTTCCTTTCTGCTGCCTGCCGCACCTGTGACAGCATGCTGCTGAGGGGGTCATCTTAAACTTCAGATATCACCCATTCAAATTCTGTGCCCCTGAGCGAGGGCTTAACTGTGGGAACCAAACCTGGATCTGCTGGCTCTTAAAGCACGAACCTCTACGGCCTGAGTTAACGGACTCAGCTGTTAGCCAAGGCTAGAGCAGGCTCAGCCTCTATATGTGGCCCAGCCACCCTGCATGAGGAAAAGGCACCACGCTGCGCCAGCCTCAGGGCAGACTGCTCCAAACCAGGGCACAAACCCAAACGGGCACCGAGTTCTATACTTTGATTTCACCAACCAAGCAGCAAGTGTGAACTCCTCAGGCATGATAACAGCCTTAATCTGCAGTCACAGACTGTCCCCTTGGGTATTCCGGCTGTCTTAAGAACATAAGAATGGCCACACTGGGTCAGACCAAAGGTCCATCTAGCCCAGTATCCTGTCCTCTGACAGTGGCCAATGGCAGGTGCCCCAAAGGGAACGAACGGACAGGTTATCATCAAGTGATCCATGCCCTGTCACCCAATCCCAGCTTCTGGCAAAAAGAGGCTAGGGACACCAGCAAACAGAGGCTAGGGGCACCCAGGTAAGCCTGCCTTTGTGATAGATGGTCCCTTACACCTAAAATCATTGCTATGTTCAGGTTACTCCCAGTCCCAGAGGAGCAGTCACTTATCCCAGGTCAAGTGCCCCTTAAATCCTACAAAGACAATGATGATAGCCAATCCTGTAGTTAAGAAATCTAATTAATTTAGTAAGAAAAATACATAAGAGTTATTTACAAGGGTAAAGCAGATAAACAGACACACAAATGAGTTACAGTCTTAGGTTTCAAAAGGTAACAGAAGCTGTTGTAATGTGCAATCTCTGTATGTCCTCCAGGTCTAACCCAGGCCAAGCACTGGGGATCCCTTCCTTAGAAATCTTGCCCTCTCCAGCAGCACAGAGACCCAGTTTCTTCCTGTCAGGGATTTTTATTCCCCGAGTTCAGGCTGATGGGATGAGTCCTTATGCAAGTCTCCTCTTCATGGGTGTGGGGGGAGCAATCACCAAAGTCTTGGTTTCACAATGGCTCATTCAGTTTCAATGGCCTTCTTGGTGGGCAGGCCCTAACTCCTTCCATAGGAAGCCAGCCTTTACATTAATGAATGATTTCCTGTTTGGTGAGCGACACAGTTACAGAGGTTTAGACTGCAAACACTTAATATTACCTTATACCATGGGGTACAGAAAGGGAGATTAAGGGCAAGTCTATGCTACAAAATTAAGTCAATGTAAGTTACGTTGACGTACAGTCACTACTGTAATTAAATCAGTTTTGCATGTCCACACTACATTCCTTGTGTTGGCAGTGCACATCCTCACCAGGAGGGTTTGCACCAATTTAACTGTGGGGCATTGTGAAGCACTGTCAGCCCCAGGTGGCAGGACCCCAGCTGTCAACCACCAGGGGCTGACAACTGGAACAGTCGGATATAAGTAACACAGTGTCCACACTGACACGGTGTTGACCTAGCTACATTGACCTAAGCGGCATGCCGCTTGTGGAGGTGGAGTTACATCAGCAGGAGCAACGTTGTAGTGTAGACGCTTACAGAGTTAGGGCGACATCAGCTGCCTTACGTTGACCTAACTCTGCAGTGTAGACCAGGCCTAATACATGCGGCATCCTACAAGCATTTCGTAAACACGGAACACGTTTTTATAAATCAAATACCTGTTTTAACAATACTAACACACAGGGGAGCCAGACAGGTTTCCAGCCATGTATGTGTTGTCGTAGGAAGAGAGCCTGAAACAGAAGCCCTTGTATCAGAGGCCTGGTATGAGGCAGGACCTGCTCACAGAATCTGGCAAGAACAGGGCTGATATTGCAGAAATACATATTCCTAAGATGTGCTAGTCACAGAGTTCTCACGCAAACACATCGCGATATCAAGTGGTACCAGAACATTCCAATGTCAATGTTTTGATGGTACAAAAACATCCCCCAAGGATAACAGGAACATACTGACCCCTCCTAAAAGATAAGGTCAGGATGACAGTACACAACAGAGATATTTTAATCCAACCAACATGTACAAGGTGATGGGTAATAACTAGCCACGTCGGGGGCAGTAACTATATCAGAGGGGCAGCACGTAACTTGTTTGTATCAGGGTATAAAGATGCATCTCAGAGGGAGTGTCTTTGTCTGGCCTAGGGAGGAACAGAAAGTCCCACCGTTCACTGAGCTGGTCCATTGTTATGGGCATACATGTGTTAGTGGTCCAGTAGAGTCTGTGGGATACTAGTACCGTGCTTCATCAACAATAAACCTAGCTGGATGCCTTTGTCCCTTAACGGATCTTGTGGTCATTGAGCGGTTTTCTTGAGTTCTGTCGTGCCAGCTGTCTGTGCAGGGCTGGGACAGCAAAAAAGGGAACACACTCACTTAGACAAACATCAACCAACATCTTACCACATGTGTCAGTGTTCAGTTGGGGCCTAGGCATGAGCTGGCACCTGGTATGCCAGTGTCACATATCCCACCCCTCCACTGCAGTGTAGACGTACTCAGAGGGATCTTCAGAAGCCAGCAAGTTGAGTAGGGAACTGCTTAAGCTAGGCAGGAGTGAAAAGCAGAGGAAAGAGGCGGGACTTAAGGACAAGATTCACAAAGTGTAGTCAATAGCCCAGAGATCAGGGCACTCACTTGGGATACGGGAGCCGTGTTTTCATTCTGCCTGATATGGAGCCGGGACCTGACCTCCAGGTCTCTCCCCCTAGGCAAGTGCCTGAACCACCAGCCTATTGGCTCCTGCAGGTGGGGCTGTCTCAAACTCTCCTGTTAGAGCCACTCTGCTTCGTTCATTGGAGCAGGGACATGAACTTGGATCTACCATATCCCAGGTGAGTGCCCCTGGAATAGGGGCACATACTCACCTGCCTGTGCCCGAACAGTTCCCAATTTAGCCCCCTAACCACTAGGCCATCCTTCCTCAGACACTTCCCTGGGAATCCCCCTTCCCCCAGCCCTCTCTCTCTGTGTTCATCTTTCAAAGTAATGACAGAGGAAAGGCCCATCCACAGCTGAGTTTCTGAGAGTGGCTCCCTATGGAGGCAGGGTGGGGTGTGTAGGGATGAGTCAAGAACAGTTGGGTTTTTAGGTAATGGAGAGCATAAGGTGAATGCCCCCCTGGCAGCCAGCTGCAGAATGAATCAGGCATTCCAATACTCCCTCACGCCGCGTCATTCCAGGACTCCCTTGTGGAAGAAGCATCTGGCTTCAATATTCTGTACAATGCGCAAGGCTAATTCAGCAAGGCAGCAGCTGTATGCATACTGGGCTGGGATTTATGGCATTGACATGAGTAAGTGAGGTTAGAGCAAGGTCTAGAAAGGGACTGAGCAACCCCAGCAGAGAGACAGAGCTCTGCCCAGTATCATTTGCAATGGGCACTTTAATACCATGGTGATGGGCACCTTTAGAAATACCTAGGATGGATACATTAGACAGGGCCAGATGCTATGCTGTTGACTCACATCCTGTGAGAGCCTGCTGAGCATAGGCGCCAGCTCCGTGGGTGCTCCACCCACTGAAGAAGGAAAAAAGGCTTAGCAAGGCTTAGCACCCACCGGCAGCCCCCCGTATCCGCTCTTCCCCCCAGCACTTCCGCCGATCAGCACCTCCCCCTCTCTCCCAGCACCTCCCACCCGCTGCGGATCAGCCGTTCTGCGGTGTGCAGGAGGCACTGGGGGGGGATGGGGGAGGAGCGAGGGCAGGGCACACTCGCGGGAGGGGGAAGAACAGGGAGTGAAGAGGCAGGGTGGGGCCTTTGGGGAAGGGGTGGAGTGGAGGGAATGTGGGAGACCACCCCGCAGCACATTAGAAAATCAGCGCCTATGTCACGGACTTCAGTGGGGGCAGGGGGAGAGGGCAGCCAGCGCAGGCTTCAGCCCTTAGATAGGGTAGATAGCCGGATTCTGATCTCACTCATACCAGTGCAGGTCTATAACTTTCCTGGAGCCACCCCTGATTTACACCAGTGCAAATCACATCCGCACGATGTAGGCTGCAGGCAGGAACAGAGCTTGGATGAGGATTTAGGGGTCATAGCTGACAAAAAACTAAACACGAGCTCCTAGGGCAGTAGTTCCTAAATTGGGGTTCACGAATCCCTGGGGGTTCACAGAATGTTACAGGGGGTTCGCCAGAAAAAATGTCACTAATGGCAGCCAGAGGACCCCGGGCATTGGAGGTAGCAGGTGGGCCCCAGTTGCAGGGCAGACAGCCCGAGCCCCAGGGAGAGAGGGCCCAGGTAGTTAGGGCTGGCAGCCCCAGCCCCGGCGGTCAGCAGGACCTGCAGCCCGAGCTCAGTGGACCTCAGTTGACCAGGGCGGTCAACGGGGTCCAGCAGTAGGAGCCCCACAGAGTGAGGAGGAAATTTAAACTTAAATCCCTGGAAATATTCATTTTTAGGAGGGGGTTCACGAGATTTCACAATTTAGTGAAAGGGGTTCGCGGGCTGTTGAAGTTTGGGAACCACTGTCCTGGGACAAGGCTGCCACACAACGGCCAGGCTGCCCAGCCAGATCAGCAGGACCGAGAGAAGTTCAGCCCCCAAAGTACCAGCATTTATTGTAAATAAATAGCAATTATAAAAGAACAAAGACTGCCTTGCCAGATCAGCCTCTGTACCTGTCCAACGTACTCCATTGTCTCCTCCAGGCAACCTTCCCCTCTCATTCTGTAACTCTCATGCAATAACTTTTGCTTTGTCTTTCTTTTTGCTCTTTTCTATGGTGAAGCAGACTTGACTGACTAGTCCATAGCTGCCACCAATTATAATTCTTAATACTTAGCAGTTTATATTCTCTCATTCTGCCCTGTGTCTGTCAGGTAATGAATTGTCTTTTAATCTGGTGGAAAACTTCACTTTGATTTTCATCATTACTCCCCCCTAGGAAAGTTTCTCCTAAAACTTCTGCTCTCTCATTATCAGAGCTTCTAACTGAGCTGTCAGTCTGTTATACCAATAAAATAAAACCCAGCAGGATCTTATTAAAGGGGATAAGACAAAAGGTCACATTTATTGTGAATACAAAAAGAATCTTAGGAAGCAGTCAGTTATAGCTATAACATTTCATTCAGTTTCACATTCATTCACACGCTCATTCATACACACACACACACACATTCTGCAAATTTGTTATAGTTACCAGCCTAGAGGTTCGCAAAAAGAAAAGGAGTACTTGTGGCACCTTAGAGACTAACCAATTTATTTGAGCATAAGCTTTCGTGAACTACAGCTCACTTCAAGGAATGCATCCGACAAAGTGAGCTGTAACTCACGAAAGCTTATGCTCAAATAAATCGGTTAGTCTCTAAGGTGCCACAAGTACTCCTGTTCTTTTTGCGAATACAGACTAACATGGCTGCTACTCTGAAACCAGCCTAGAGGTTGCTCATGCCAAGTTGCTGGCCAGGTAACTTGGGCATGAGGATGGAGCCGAGTCTTCGTCAGATGCGCATCCGATGCTCCTGGAGGGGGATAGCAGAACCAGACTCAGAGTTCTCAGTTTCTAGAGTCCATTTTTATAGGAATTTCTTCCTATGCCAGTCTATGGGAATTGCTTCATCATGCTGTTGCTGAATCAATCAGCAGACGTCACATTCCTGACGGCTCCGTGCTGCCAGATGTTACCTTGTTCTTCGGTTCTCCCACCCTTGAGGCTGTTGGGTGGATTCCAGTCTGCCCTCCGGGGGTCCTCTGGTTGTCTCCACTCTGCGCATTCTTCGGCTGATTGATACTGAATTCCTAGGCTGGCACCTCCCTGATCATTCATTTATTATCTACACCAAGCATCCATCCACATAGATCCTCTCTCTCTATTTTAATCACAATTGTTAACGAAGCGAGATAAATACAACAGAAGGGTGGGGAGTCTCTGTGGGCTGTTTCTGTTGTTACAAACTTTGAGTCTCTCTCAAATACAATTAGCAGCTTGCAAGTTTCACACAGAGAGGAGAGAAACAGTAACAAACAAAAAACAAACAAACAAAAAAACCAAACCAAGAGACCTCTTAATTAGCAATGCCCTAGAATTTAAACTATGGGGAATCAAACTTACTTGTGATTTTAATACAGAACTTCTTTAATATGATCCAACAAGTCCCAAGAAGACCTAAAATGGGGTTACGCTTAGTCTGAATTCCATTCATTCTTCTAATTTGCTTGTATATTTCTGTCTTTATTCATCTGCCTGCAGTACTTCCTCCAACTCATTTTCTTTGATTTTTTTAAAAATAAATTATTTGTGCTATTGCCTTACTTCTTTTATATGTCATTAGATCTTCACACTATATTTTGCTTTGTTATAGGCTTTATTCCTTTCTTTGTCTCCCATTTTCCACACCTCATTCCACCACGGAAGTGAGTTTTTAGTTTTGGGGTACTTCAATATCTTAGGTACAGCTACAAGAACAGGAGGACTTGTGGCACCTTAGAGACTAACAAATTTATTTGAGCATATTTTCCACTGAATGCATCCGACGAAGTGAGCTGTAGCTCACGAAAGCTTATGCTCAAATAAATTTGCAAAAAGAACAGGAGGACTTGTGGCACCTAAGAGACTAACCAATTTATTTGAGCATAAGCTTTCCTTTTCTTTTTGCGAATACAGACTAACACGGCTGTTACTCTGAAACCTGTCAAATAAATTGGTTACTCTCCAAGGTGCCACAAGTCCTCCTGTTCTTTTTGTGAATACAGACTAACAGGGCTGCCACTCTGAAACTCATCGTACAGCTACAGTAGCTGCTGCTATTAATCCCTTTATTGTATGGTCATTGAAATTCTCTGTGCAATCACCCACATAATGATTATTCACAAATTCAGTACACTTAATTGTAAATAGCTCCTGGTTATTTTTCTTAAAATTCCAGGTGGGTAAACTTTTCATTACCTTTAGCCTTACCTTGCCCTTCAAAAGTAAAAAGGGTTGGGAAATGAGCATTCCCCATTCTTTCTTCCTTATATATTTTTTCCAGTTGCATCTACTTGCAATATCTGCTATTATAATTCCCAGGTCTAAGCAGTCTGCTGCATTAAATCTATAAAGCCATGACGGGTGTGGAGAAAGTAAATAAGGAAGTGTTATTTACTCCTTCCCACAACACAAGAACTAGGGGTCACCAAAGGACATGAATAGGCCGTGGGTTTAAAACAAACAAAGGAAGCATTTTCCCCCCCCACACACAACGCACAGTCAGTCTGTGGAACTCTTTGTGAGAGGATGTTGTGAAGGCCAAGACTATAACAGGGTCCAAAAAAGAACTAGATGAGTTCATGGAGGATAAGTCCATTGGTGGCTATTAGCCAGGATGGGCAGGGATGGGGTCGCTAGCCTCTGTTTGCCAGAAGCTGGGAATGGGAGACAGGGGATGGATCACTTGAGGATTCCCTGTCCTGTTCATTCCCTCTGGGGCACCTGGCATTGGCCACTGTCAGAAGACAGGATACTGGACTAAATGGACCTTTGGTCTGACCCAGTCTGGCCATTCTTATGTTCTTAGTTGGGGTCCCATCATTTAACAACACTAATTTGTTGTCATCAACAAACTTTTCTGAGCATGTACCATGTTTACCAGTTGTCTTACTTCCACACCATTTTTTATGACTATTTAGATCATCACATATAATACATGGGGTGTCACAGGGCCACCCACTGCTCCTGGCACCTCCTGCTGGCCATCCTGGGGGTTAGCTGTGCCAGTTGGTGTGCCCTCCTCAGGTGGTGCTGATCCCATTGTCCTCTCACCTTGCAGACCTGCCTCACTCCAGGAACTACTACACCACCACCACCATCATCATGACTCAGCTCTCTGGCTGGGTCACTCAATATTCCCCCCTTCTGCGGTAGCAAAGTCCCTTCTCCTTAGCAGTCCTAAGGAGTGACTGCCGACTTCTCTGCAGTCCCCAAACACTCCTACCACTTCCCAGGGAGTAAATGCCCTTTCCCAGCCACCCGGCTCCTGGGCTTTCTAGGCCCCACCTATTCCTGCAAAGCTGAGCCTCATTTACTCAACTCCCTGTGCTTGGCTGCTCCCCCAGGTGCAGCCTCGGCAGTTAATTGACCTACCTGGCCACTTTAACCCCTTCTAATCCTGTGTGGGGTGGACACCCCATCATGTAGTCTTTTTGCATTCTTCACTATTTCTTGCAGCTTCAAGCTTTCTACTTTCCCACATGGGTTATAGATATAAATCCTTAAAGATATATTTCTCTTCTGCATTGGGATCTAAACAGCATAAGCTTCCTTCTTCTTTCTTTACTGCTATGTAGTTTAATCTTTCCCTTATGACAGTACAAACACTTCCTCCTCTTCCTAGATTGTTGGTCTTGCCTACAGGAAATATACCCTGGAAATTTAAAAGCAAGCTTTTTAATCAAACCATGTTTCCTGGCTACATATGATATCTGGTTTAGTTTTCATTTCCAGAATATTTTCTTTTCGTTCTTGACTGGGTGATCTCAAGCTGTGCTCGTTCCAGTAAAAGATTGCGATCCCCATACTAACCATATTTCTCCATAAACCTTATTCAAAAATCACATGAACACTGTCCATTGCCAATTGCTAGCATACAAGTATTTTTCCACGGCCCTGGCTATAATTTTCATTTTTTCTGATTTTTCCGCAGTTTGTGATGTGCAATTTATCACTTCTATCAGAAATGCAATAAACCTTTCCTCTTTGGTGCTAAAAGACAAAACGAAGCTGCTGAAAGAGAGGAAAGGGCTTATACAGGGCGTATGGAACTGCTCGCTGCTGAGAAGAGGGTTCACCAGTTGCAACAAGAAACTGCCAGACTTAAGCTCCAAGTCAAAAAAGCAATGGAAGAACAGCAGAAACTGTATCATCTTAGAAGTCCAGTTTATAACAATGTTGGTATGTTGTATTACTCTGAATAGTTGTCTGTGTTTAACCAGTTTTGCTATGGCCAGGGAGAGGGTGACTCTAACCTGGGAAAGGTGGCAAATGGCTGTATGTCTGTGAATGAAGTTTATGAATGTCTGTCTAATGTCTCGGAAGTGAATCTGGGATTAGATCAAGCACAGAAAGAACTCATTGGTCAGGAAAAAGTTTCTCAGGAGCAGATTAAAGTGGATGGTCAGCTTAAAGCCCTAGCTGAGGAAGGAAAGGGTAGATTTTTGATGGGTGATGGATTGTTGGCTAATACAGTTTATACAAGTAAACCTGAAAAAGGTGACTGTGCTTTGCTGGAAGTAGCTCAGTGTAGTGTGGAGAACAGCAGTTTACCTGCCCCACTCTCCTGGTATTTGTCTGTAACCAGGCCTCTGTGCTGGGACAAGGGAGAGGAGGACAAGGAAGGCAGGGAAAGTTTGGATGAGCCTAGGCAGCCTTGTGAGTTGATGGCTTTGTCTAGTCAGCAGTTTGGGACGGCAAGGATAGTGGAAAATGAGTGTCCCTGTACCTTACCTGTTACCTGTGTGGAGAATTGTGACAGTGAAGGAAATGTACCTGTGTCTGTCAGGGGTATTGACTTGCCTATGGAGGGAACTACCCCACTCTCCAAGCTGTTGTCTGTGACCAGCCCTGTGTGCTGGGACAAGGGAAATGAGATCCCAAGGTGGGTGTCTGGTGAAGGAGAATGTGTCTCCGGCTCGTCTTTGTCTGTGAAGCAGACAGAAAGTGCTTCTCAGTTTATGCTACTTGACAATTTACCAGTGGTCCCAGAGTTGGTTCTGGATACAGCTAAAGCCCAGGAAGACAATGGTCCTAAGTTTGTGTCTGCTAGGGAGAATGGCCCTGTAACTAGGTTGCATCCACTTAGTGTCCTAGCAAAATTCCAGAGACCCAGACAATTCTGGTGCTTGTATTTTGCCTGTTGCTAATGTGTTGCTGGGAAAGGGTGTAGCAACTCTGTCCGATCACGGTGATACCCTAGGTGGGGCACACGGGAAGCGTAAAGGTGATTTGATTGTGTTGCCTACTGACAGTTTGAAAACTGGTAGCAAGAAGGAAAAGATTCCTGAACTTGTTTGTGTTATACCAATAAATTAAAAGCCAGCAGGATCTTATTAAAGGGAAAAAGGCAAAATACCACATTTATTGTGAATACAGAAAGAATCATAGTAAGCAGTTAGTTATAGCTATAACATTCCATTCAATCTCATATTTATTCACACATTCATTCTACAAACACACACACACAGGTTCTGCAAGGTTGTTATCATAGTTACCAGCCTTAGAGTTGCTCATGCCAAGCCACTGGCCAGGTGGCCTGGACATGAGAAGGGAGCAGGGCCTTGTCAGATGCTCATCTGATGCTCCTGGAAGTTGGTTTGCAGAATCAGACCCCAAAGTTCTCACTTTTTAGAGTCTATTTTTATAGGAATTTCTTCCTATGCCAGTCTATGGGAATTGCTTCATCATGCTGTTGCTGAATCAATCAGCAGATAGCACATTCCTGACGGCTCCGAGATGTTATCTTGTTCTTTGGTTCTCCCATTCTTGAGGCTGTTGGGTGGATTCCAGTCTGCCCTCCGGGGGTCCTCTGGTTATTTCCACTTGACGCCTTCTTCAGCCGATGGACACTGGATTCTTAGGCTGGCACCTCCCTGATCATTCAGTTATTATCCACACCAAGCATCCATCCACATACATACCTCTATCTCTATTTTAATCACAATTGTTAATACAACAAAAGGGCGGGGAGTTTCTGGGTGCTGTTTCTGTTGTTAGAGTATTGCTTTGAGTCTCTGTGAATTGATTTAAGAACAGACTGTCTTAGAATGTACTAACACAATTAGCAGCTTGCAAGTTTCACACATAGAGGGAGAGAAACAGTACCAAAACCCGAGAGACCTCTTAATTAGTAATACCCTGGAATTTAAACTATGGGGAATCAAACTCATTTGTGATTTTAATACAGAACTTCTTTAATATGATCCAGCATGTGTAGCAAAGGGAGGGAGAATGCTTCTGACCTTTTGACTAGGAAATCTAGCCGTTTGCCCGAAAGGGGATTGTGTAGGAATGCGCTTGATGGGCCAAAGGTGATTCTGGATGTAAGTGAAACTCAGGAGTTAGTAGTGACTCAACAGAACAATGCTTCTGTGGAGCAAGGTAAAGGCGAATTGGTGCTTAGAAAGATTCCTGAAGAGAAAAATTTTCAGGGTAGTCTTTGCAAGCAGTTTGCTGCAACTGAAGAGTGTGGAAGTGATTTGATCAAGGAACATTCAGTTCCTAACAGCCAGAAATTTTCTGTTGTGAATGGATCCACGGACTTTCCTTTTGAAAGATCCAGTGTGGATAGCTTTGAGAAGGTCTCAGATGTAGTGAAAGCTGTTAAGAGAGTTGAACAGCCCCATAACCAAGTGGCTGTGCTTGACCAGTTTGTTGGAAAGACAAGGTTGTTGGGACAGGAATATCTCCATGTAGATTCTGTGAGTGAACAATGTCTCAGGTTTGGAGGGAAGAGTGGGTAGCTGAGTCTGCAGAGCAGAACAGCTGTGTAGTTAATCTCTGGAGAATGCAGGGGATGGCAGGTATGCGCTCATCTCTAGACACTTTGGATATGACTTGTAGTCTCTCAGTGGACTTAACATCTGATTCCACATGGAAGCAGAGGTTGGTATGAAAGGACAACAGAACCTTGCATCTAACATGCTAGTAAAAATGGATGGTATCTCTTTAAGACAGAGACCAGCCTTGGAATTGGTAACAGTTAAGGATCTGAAAACTGGTAAACCGGCTCCTGTCTGTTTGGATGTAAATTACCTGGCTGACAGTGAGAAGAAAAACTTGCTCCTAGCTGTTAGCAAAGAGAGCACACCCAATCAGCCAGTGGATTCTGTTAAGCAAGAGAAATCAGGGTCTGATCTTTCAGGACAAGGAAGAAAGCGAGAACTTAATTTTGCAAAGGGAAGCCACAGGGTAACCCTAAAAGGCCCAAACCCCAATGGTATTGAGCCAAAGGTGTGGCATGTCAAAAATGATTGTAGATGGACACTTGCAATGGATTTGTTGTTATTGTTAATGGTGATTTTTGTACTAATATGTTGCTATTACTAAAAACCGTAAAAATGTACAATGTGCCTAATCTTTTGGGAAAACCCTTGAAAACGTTAAGAGTGATAGGTAAGAACACACTTTATGTTAAAAGACCTTGTGATACGGATCTTTCACAGTTAGTGCCTGTAAACAGTCTTGAAACTTTTCACAGGAGAAAAGATATTCCCGACCCGATGTGCTGTATTAAAAGGGAAACTGAGGCAGACTACCATATAGCTTTCATGGCTAAATGCCAAGATTCCTATACTATGGACAACATTAATATCTACATTGTCTTGATATTAATTGGATTCCAAACATTTGCCAGAGCTTGTATGGATAAAGTAGCTATTTTCATTAGCTCTTGGCAAGATCACATGAGACATACAGGAACCATGCTGCAAGAGCAGATCCAATCCACTATTGTTCTAACCAAGTTTTACCTTGAGTTTGTAAAAAGATTCAATCCTGTTATTAAACATGACTTTGATAAACCATTTCTGTTAAAAGAAAAGGAGTACTTGTGGCACCTTAGAGACTAACCAGTTTATTTGAGCATGAGCTTTCGTGAGCTACAGCTCACTTCATCGGATGCATAGCATATCGTGGAAACTGTAGAAGACATTATATACACACAGAGACCATGAAACTAAACTTCCTCCCACCCCACTCCCCCGCTGGCAACAGCTTATCTAAAGTGATCATCAAGTAGAGCCATTTCCAGCACAAATCCAGGTTTTCTCACCCTTCCCCCCCCCCCCACACACACATACAAACTCACTCTCCTGCTGGCAATAGCCCATCCCCCTTTTGAAACCCCTCTTTATAATGCGCATAGGTGCCACAAGTACTCCTTTTCTTTTTACGAATACAGACTAACACGGCTGTTACTCTGAAACCTGTCATTTCTGTTATACACTGATACAGCTTCTAACCCCGGTGACAAAGTTCCTGCTCTACCTTGGCGGGTCTTGCGCTTATTGGCGGATTTGCTCGCCTTGGAGCTTCACGGCAGCCCTCAGCTTGGCCGTTTTTCTGAACCCACAGTCCAGGTCAACTCCTCCTGTGTCTGACCAGGAGTTGGGAGGATTTGGGGGGAACCCGGGCCCGCCCTCTACTCCGGGTTCCAGCCCAAGGCCCTGTGGGATGCAGCTGTCTAGAGTGCCTCCTGGAACAGCTGTGTGACAGCTACAACTCCCTGGGCTACTTCCCCATGGCCTCCTCCCAACACCTTCTTTATCCTCACCATAGGACCTTCCTTCTGGTGTCTGATAATACTTGTACTCCTCAGTCCTCCAACAGTCTGCGTTCTCACTCTCAGCTCCTAGTGCCTCTTGCTCCCAGCTTCTCACACGCACACCACAAACTGAAGTGAGCTCCTTTTTAAAACCCAGGTGTCTGATTAGCCTGCCTTAATTGATTCTAGCCGCTTCTTGATTGGCTGCAGGTGTTCTAATCAGCCTGTCTTAATTGTCTCCAGAAGGTTCCTGATTGTTCTGGAACCTTCCCTGTTACCTTACTCAGGGAAAAGGGACCTACTGAACCTGGGGCTAATATATCTGCCTTCTATTACTCTCCTATAGCCATCTGGACCCATCCTGTCACATATCCGCCTCCCTCTGCTCAACACTACGGGGTCGGGCAACTTGGGATGTCAGGCAGTGTACTCGTGACAAGCCATCTGCATTGCCATGGTGGCTTCCAGCCCGGTGTTGTATGATGAATAGGAAAGGTTGTAGGGACAGGAACCATCTGGTCACTCTTGCGTTCTTCTCTTTATTTCGCTGCATCCACTGGAGGGGTGCATGGTCTGTCACAAGGGTAAACCGTCATCCCAGAAGGTAATAACGTAGTGTTTCCATGGCCCATTTCACAGCTAGGCACTCTCTTTCAACCACGGCATACTTCCAACATTCCACACAAAGATGGACTTCAAGCTGTCAGGAACAGTATCCCTGATAATGTCACGGCAAACCTGGTGGCTGAACTTTGTGACTTTGTCCTCACCCATAACTATTTCACTTTTGGGGACAATGTATACCTTCAAATCAGCGGCACTGCTATGGGTACCCGCATGGCCCCACAGTATGCCAATATTTTTATGGCTGACTTAGAACAACGCTTCCTCAACTCTCTTCCCCTAATGCCCTACTCTACTTGCGCTACATTGATGACATCTTCATCATCTGGACCCATGGAAAAGAAGCCCTTGAGGAATTCCACCATGATTTCAACAATTTCCATCCCACCATCAACCTCAGCCTGGACCAGTTCACACAAGAGATCCACTTCCTGGACACTACAGTGCTAATAAGCGATGGTCACATAAACACCACCCTATACCGGAAACCTATTGACCGCTATTCCTACCTACATGCCTCCAGCTTTCACCCAGACCACACCACACGATCCATCGTCTATAGCCAAGCTCTACGATACAACCGCATTTGCTCCACCCCTCAGACAGAGACGCCTACAACGCCTACAAGATCCTATCAAGCATTCTTACAACTACAATACCCACCTGCTGAAGTGAAGAAACAGATTGACAGAGCCAGAAGAGTACCCAGAAGTCACCTACTACAGGACAGGCCCAACAAAGATAATAACAGAACGCCACTAGCCATCACCTTCAGCCCCCAACTAAAACCTCTCCAACGCATCATCAAGGATCTACAACCTATCCTGAGGGATGACTCATCACTCTCACAAATCTTGGGAGACAGGCCAGTCCTTGCCTACAGACAGCCCCCCCAACCTGAAGCAAATACTCACCAGCAACCACACACCACACAACAGAACCACTAACCCAGGAACCTATCCTTGCAACAAAGCCCGTTGCCAACTGTGTCCACATATCTATTCAGGGGACATCATCATAGGGCCTAATCACATCAGCCACACTATCAGAGGCTCATTCACCTGCACATCTACCAATGTGATATATGCCGTCATGTGCCAGCAATGTCCCTCTGCCATGTACATTGGCCAAACTGGACAGTCTCTACGTAAAAGAATAAATGGACACAAATAAGATGTCAAGAATTATAACATTCATAAACCAGTCAGAGAACATTTCAATCTCTCTGGTCACTCGATTACAGACCGAAAAGTCGCAATATTACAACAAAAAGACTTCAAAAACAGACTCCAACGAGAGACTGCTGAATTGGAATTAATTTGCAAATTGGATACAATTAACTTAGGCTTGAATAGAGACCGGAAGTGGATGTGTCATTACACAAAGTAAAACTATTTCCCCATGTTTATTTCCCCCCCCTCCCCCACTCCCCACTGTTTCTCAGACGTTCCTGTTAACTGCTGGAAATGGCTCATCTTGATTATCGCTACAGAAGGTCCCCCCCTCCCCCCCGGCGCTCCTGCTGGTAATAGTTCATCTTAAGTGATCACTCTCCTTACAGTGTGTATGATAACGCTCATTTTTTCATGTTCTGTGTGTATATAAATCTCTTCACTGTATTTTCCACTGAATGTATCCGATGAAGTGAGCTGTAGCTCACGAAAGCTTATGCTCAAATAAATTGGTTAGTCTCTAAGGTGCCACTAGTACTCCTTTTTTTTTCGAATACAGACTAACACGGCTGCTACTCTGAAACCTGGCATACTTCTGCTCTCTCAGGAGGAGTTTCCTGCTGAGGTAGAGGATTGGGTGTTCTTCATCTCCGACCATCTGCGATAGGACAGCTCCCAATCCTACTTCAGATGCATCTGTTTGTAAAATGAATTCTTTGTTGAAGTCTGGGGCTATAAGCACGGGGTTACTGCAGAGGGCTGTCCGTAGATCCATGAAAGCTTTCTCTGTGGCATCTGTCCACTTTACCATGTCCGGACTTTTATCAGGTCTGGCAGGGGAGTCGCTCTGGTAGCAAAATGGGGAATAAATCGTTGGTAGTACCCTACCACACCCAGGAATGCCCAGACTTACTTTTTCCGATTCGGCCGGGGCCAATTTTGGATAGCCTCTAGTTTGTTTAGTTGGGGCTTGACCATGCTCCTTCCTACAATGTAGCCAAGGTATTTAGCCTTGGCTAGCCCTATAGCACACTTGGCTGGGTTGGCTGTGAGGCCAGCCTGTCTTAGCATGTCCAGAACTGCTTCCACCTTTCCTAAGTGGGTTTCCCAGTTGGGGGTGTGAATAATCACATCATCCATGTATGCCGCTGCATAACTGGTATGGGGCCGTAGGAGCTTGTCCATAAGACGCTGGAAGGTGGCAGGTGCCCCATGCAGTCCAAAAGGAAGAACAGTATATTGAAACAGACCCTCTGGTGTGGAGAATGCCGTCTTTTCTTTCGCATCTTTGGCAAGGGGAATCTGCCAGTATCCCTTTGTTAAATCAAGGGTGGTCAAAAATCGGGCATTGCCCAGGCGGTCAATACGGGGTATGGGGTATGCATCGAATTTGGATATCTCATTCAGCCAGCGAAAGTCATTACAAAACCTAGTGGTGCTGTCGGGTTTGGGCACCAACACAATCGGGCTTGACCACTGACTGTGGGACTCTTCGATGACTCCCAGCTGCAACATCCTTTTTACCTCTGCCTTGATCTCCTCCCTTTTTGCTGCTGGGACCCGATAGGGCCTTAAAGTTACCTTTGCCCCAGGGTCTGTGATAATGTGGTGATATGTTTCGGTGGTCCGGCCCAGTTTGGTTGAAAACACGTCCTGGTATCGGTTGATCACCTCAGTTACCTCCTTCTTCTGGTTTGGTGTCAGATCAGTGGCTATCCTGATCTGCTCCTGCATATTATTTCCCTGGATCGGGGTCTCTTGGGCCACTACACTTGCCTCTCGTTGGTGCCAAGGCTTTAAGAGGTTAATGTGATAAATTTGTTCTTGTTTCCGGCATCCTGGCTGCCGTACCTTGTAGGTTACTTCCCCCACGGGTTCAACCACCTCATAGGGCCCCTGCCATTGGGCCAAAAGCTTGCTTTCTGCCGTGGGCACCAACATCATCACCCGATCCCCTGGTTGGAACTGTCGGACTTTTGCCTGGCGATTGTAATGGGTTCGCTGGGCCTCCTGCGCCTTTTCCAAATGTTCCCGTACAATAGGGGTGACCCGGGCTATCCGTTCTCACATCTGCAGTACAACCCGTTCCCTGCTCTCATCGCTGGACCCTGCTGCCCCTCCTGTATGACCCCTCCAGCCATCCTCTCCCATAGGCCATCCCCACCACTCTCCAATACCAGGCGGTTTCCATAATGGAAGCAGGCTTGTAACAGAGTTCACTCACCGGTGCCCCTTCCTCACAACGCCTGGTGCCACAGCTTTCTTGCTGGGCTAGTCCCCCCGCCGATAGTCGCTAGGGCACTCTGGCAGCCTTTTGCCTGGGAACCCAGCCCTTCAGCCAGGTGACCGTCTTTTAGTCCGCTCCTTCCTGGGTCGTGCTCATCCCAAACTAAAAGTCCAAAAATGTCTTTAACAGAAACAAGGTCCTCTGTCCTGTGGGGGGCTCTTCCCCAGCCTGACTTTGGCTCAGCCTATCCTTGTTGGCCTTGGTAGCCCTTTCTATGGCCTTGTACATCCCCTTCCTTAGGGACCATGGGAGAACCAGTCCTACCCTGGATTCTAGGTTCTGCCCCAAGGCCCTGTACCGACCAGCTAGGCCTGCTCCTGTACCTTTGCTGCGGTTTTCCCTGGTTTTCCCCTCATGCGGAGCTCACTCTGTAATCCATTTGGCCTAGCTCCAGGCTTTATAGCCCACAGGCCAAGCCCCCCTTTTATATACCCTCCTCCTTAGTACCTGGCCCACACGGGGGACAAGTTCTATTCTTCTCCAAGCTTCATCCCTCGTCATCTCGTCGCTGTCACTGGCTGCGCGCTTGTACGGCCTGCACGCACCGCGTCTCCAGCTCCCCTGCCAGCTCGCTCACCAGAATGCAGAGGCATCCTCCTCTTCTGCAGGATCCCAGCGCTCTTCCTGCAGCCCCTCGTTCCCATGAGCCGCTGCCTGCAGAGCCTCTTCTGAAGCCTTTAGCTTCTTCTGTAGCCTCTTTGTTACTGTCGCTGCATACGCCAAAACCTTTTCCGTCAGGGTCGGAGAGCCCACCATGGACTGCTCCCCCCTTGTGTCTGTCCCTACTCCAGTCAGCTTCATCTCTGGGCCGACCATTTCGTCCTTCACCTCCCTGCAGCACCCAACAGGGGGTGTTGGTGGAGGGTCTGCAAGGTCCACGGCCATCCCTGCCACCTCCACGTTGCCTGCCCCATGAGGGTTTGCTTCTCCTTTCCTTGTACCTTCTTGGGACCCTGGCCCCTCCTTTTGCCACTTAGCAATTTCCTAAGCAGGCCGTGTCTTTCAATATGGCCTGTTTCTCTGCACCCAAAACAAAGAACTCTTGTCCCCATCTTGGCATTAGGCCAGGCTTGGACACTTTCTCATGCCCTGCCCTCCTGGGCTAACCTTCTCAGCACAGCCCAGGCATGCTCTCCGTGTCTGCTCTTTTTGGGCATGGGCAGAGCAGACCCTGGGATGATTTCCCTTTGCAGGATCTCTCACAGGTTTTGCTGCTGCTGAGTCTGTAGCTCCGCCTGCACTTCCTTCGGCTTCTGTTGCTTTTCTAGGAGCTGCTGGAGAAACCCCTAGACCTGCAGGGACTGGTTCAGCAGCCAAAGCAACTGAAGTGGGAAATCCAGTGACCAGCTCGGTCCCCTGATACACCCGCTTGGGAGGACAGACCTTCCTTCAGCAACCAAGCCTTCCATCAGCCCTCGCGGATCACAGAGGGAATTCAGTCCTTCTGACTATGCCAATCGGAAACTAATCTACTCATTGTTACGTGCCTCCCGGCCGCCACGCATGGCATCACAGCCCTTGCGCTGGGCTAGCGTCCCGCATCCATGGTCACTCCAGCACCATGGTAGTTTCTCTGCCTGGTAACTCAGCCCGCCGGCCAGGTCACCACCTTTAGTCCACCTTTCTGGAGCCCAGCTTATCTCACACTAAAAGTCCAAAGAAGTCTTTCCACAGAAGGAAGTCCTTCTGCCAGCGCTGGGGCTCTTGCTCAGCCTGCAGCCCCCTTGCGGGGCTTGGTAGCCCTCTCCGGGAGCGTGTACGCCCCCTTCTTTGGGGCCAGTAGGGGAACCCAGTCGCACCCTGACATGGGTACATGGTCCTGGGCAGCTACCAAACAGCTAGGTCTGCTCCTTTCTCTTTGCTGCACTTTTCCCTGGGCACTTCCTACCTTTCTTCTCAAGTTCCCCTCTAGGCTTTCCTTGCTGCTCTGAACTTCCTACCTCCTTCTCATTCCTGTAGATACCCCAGCTGGGCTGGATCACCACTGAAGACTGGCTCTTTAGGGGGAGATACATGGTGCCTCTCAGGTAGGGCTCATTCTGTAATCAGCTTGGCGAAACCCCAGGCTGTGCAGCCCAGAGGAAAGCACCCTGTTACAGGCCTGCTCTGCCCACCTCTACTGTGACTGGGCTGGGGTCCTTGCTCCCCATTTCAGACCTGGTTTCCAGAGGGGCTGAGTACACACAGACCCCACTGCCTGGAACTGGAGTTTGCTTGTTCTGGTGACTCTGACATTCAGGCCCTTCATCATTCAGAGGCTGACAGGTGTGGCGAGGGCGCTGGAGAAACCCCACTGCTCAGCGGAAGGAGGTCAAAGAGTTGGGATTCTGGGAGCTGATGGGTTAATTCTCCCCGCTGTGGGAAGTGGAGCTGGAGACCGGACATGCATGGGAACGAGACTACCTGACCCTCTCTTCATGCCCGAGGGGCTGGAGCCTCCTACTGGAAATGCTCTTGGGAGTCCAGGTTCGAGGACATCTCTGGGGAGCCCCTTCCTAGGAACGAAACCAGGGTAGTACGATGATGGAGACGTCTCTGTCCCAGAGCTGGGAGCCAGGGATGGGGGAAGCTCCCAGACAGGCTATGCAGCGGGGATCCCATTTCTCCCCCAAGAGACCCACATGCCCCAAGGAGTAAATGGCTCTTCCCTCCATGGGGGTCTCTGTGGGGTCTTCCATCTAAGCCTCTTTGAGGGCCAGCGTTGCTTGCTTTGATGGGATGAGGTGACCTGTCCCCACTGCTCCCTGAGGCGGCTCAGCTGCCGGCTGCGCCTGTCTGGGAGGCTGTGCCGGATCCCAGGGCCTGGAAGACAGCTGGGAAGGAGACTCCTATTCATTTCGCATCCAGAGACCCCATAGAAGGGCCAAGGGGAGAATAAAGGGCAGGAGGTGAAGCTAGCCCTGAGCCTCTGTCCCACCCCCACCTCCTCAAAAGTGGAGCTTTCCGAGCTTCAGTGGGGTTCGGGGCTGTGGCCCCGACACAATGGCCCTACTGCACCATATGGGTCAGGGAGAGCTCTGCCTGGGAGCAGGGGGAATGGGATGGGGGTAGACCAAGGAAAGCAGGGAGGGGAATGGGTGTGAGGGAAATAGCTCTTGCCCCAGAGGAAGGAATTGTGGGGGCAGAGGGAAGGACCCTGCTCCACAGAGACGGGGGAGAGTTTATGTGAGTATCAGGGGGCTCCATTTCCTCTTCCACTAGCTGCCCATTTCCAGTAAGCCAGAGCAGGACCTGCAGCGGGGAGCGGGAGCTGCTGGTGGTCTCAGAGGCACAGCCCCTGCAGTGCCTCCGGCACCTGGCGCAAGTGCCGAATGATGTGGAGCTCGCGCTTCACATTGGCCGTAATGGCCTCCTGCTGCAAGGGAACGAGAACTTGTCAGAGACTCAGATGCCCTCAAGGAATCAGGGGATTAAGGGCACCTGGAACCAGCAGCATTTCCACCCAGTCCCTGCCACCTCTGAGGGATGGATTCACCCTCCTGATCCCCAGAATGGAGTCTTGTGTCCTTTCTAGTGACCTCCAGTGCCAATTCCCCTCCTTGTAGGGTGAGCGCCTGCCACCTCCCCCTCAGTGCCCCTGACAGCTGTTCCACCTCCAATCCACAGCTCAACTTCTCAGACCCCTCTCCTCTGCCCCCACCCAGGGAGGGGGCTCTAGCAGGGGGCGCAGGAGGGATTCTGGCAGCAGTGAAGTGGGATGTGAGGAGGCTGAGAGTCCCCAAGTCATCCCAGCCACTAATGCTGACGCCGCAGGATGGCAGGCCTGGTGAATGGGCAGATCAGTGGCCCCTGCTGACTGAATCCTCCCGTTCTCTCTAGAGCGGGTCCAGCCCTGCCAGCAACAGGACAAGCTTCCCCCGCCCATGTGCCTCAGTCCTGCCTGGTCAGTCGCCATCCCCAGTGAGTCCTTGTCCTCCCAGGCTGCCAGTGATGGGAGCAACTCTGGGTGGTGGCTCGGATGACACGGACACTAGGCCACTGGGACCTGGGTGCGGCCCTGTGGGACAGGAGAGGCTTGCAGAGGGCACTTAGGGGACTCTTCTGCCCTTCCCAAGAGCGATAGCACCATGTCCTAAGAACATAGGTCCACGATGAGGTGACGCTTGTCATTAATTAGCCTGGCTAAAGAGCTGGGTTGGAGCCGCTCCGGGGACAAGCTCTCTCCCTCCTGCTCATGGAGGTGAATTCATCTCCCTCTCATTCCCCACCAGGCTCCTTGCTGCCAGGCCAGCGAATGGTGTTAGGATGGGAACGAGGCCTGGGCCCCACCCCAATCTCCCGAGTCTAATCCCGCTGTTTACCTTGTCCCCCATCAGCTGCTGGGCTTCCCCCAGGAGGGAGAAGGCCAGGACCAGCCCAGCCTGGCTGACACGCAGCAGGGGGTCATGGATGGCCAGCACCGCCGTCCAGAGGAACAATCTTCTCTGCCCCTCCGAGAAGAATTTTCCGAAGACCTAAAATAGACAGGGCGTGAGGCATTAGCAGATTGCCCAGAGCCAGCCTCCAAATCCTGGGGCTAGAACAGCATCTCCGTCTAGTGGCCCCAGGAGGTAGCCACTGCAGGGGACCCAGCCACCCCCCCACTCCCTGAGCTGTCTCATGCCCTGGCAGAGTGTCCTTACCTCCCCCACCCGGGCTGTGTTCCTGCAGCCCAGGAGCCTGCTGTCCTGGTGCCAGTCCCAGCACCACAGGTCTTCGGCCTCATGGATGGTCAGCCCTAGGAAAGAGACACACACACGTTTGTCATTCTGGTTGCGGTGCGTGTGTCCTTCCAATCCCTTTGGTGGCTGCACAGTGGGCAGAGGCCTCGCTGCGTGCTTGGCCCAACAGGATTGCAGGGGCCGGTGTAGAACAGAGAAAGAGAGAGAGAGAGACTCATCCTCCAGCCGGGGTCAGTCTGAGAGAAATTGGCTGGGGTCCCAGGCTCACTCTTCTAGCGGATGCCATTTCCCCGCTGGGTTCCTTACCCCTCTGGTGCAGCAGCAGCTGGTAGAGCCGGTAAACACGCTCCCTGGCCTGCCGGCTGATGTCCTTGGCTGGGTGACCGATGGACAGAGCCAGCTGTGCCCCACGGTGACCCATCCTGGGGAATTCTGCTGAGTTCTAATGGAAGGGAGAGGGAGAGGGGACTCCATCAGCATTTTCCTGTCAGCTCCCAGGCCCCGCTGGGTCAGGACTCTCCTTCCCCCTCAGCCCCTCTGCAGGAGATGCTAGAGGATAGGAGCTAGAGTTAGACCCTTAATGTCCTCTGCCCCCAAGGGAGCCTGGAGCACAGGGATGTGGGCAGGGCCCTTCATGAGGACTTGCTTCCCCAGCTGCTCCAGGGTGACAGGAAAGCATGAACCTGGAGCACGGTCCCCTTGAAAGCCCAGAGTCACCACTTAACCAGGACAAGAAGAACTTGACTCAAGCCTCCCCAAGAGGAACACTCCTAACCCACAGCCCCTGCAGCTGCAGATCCTACAGCCAGTTGGAGCCAACCCACCCACACCTGGAGTCAGAAAGCCGGGGTCAGAGGCCACTTACGTCAAACTCAGGGAGGGTGATGGTGAATCTGAGTAGGGCCGTGCTGCTCCTAATGGCCCTGCCTCTCTCTTGCCACACCCTGGACACGATCCAGTAGTTAATGTGCTGTGGGGAAAGGAAGAAGCTCAGGATCAATGGGCAGGTGCATGTCTTGTGCAAATGGGACCCTCCCCCCATCCCCAGGGGGCTGAGACATTGTGTGCAGGGTGGAATATCTGAGTCATTGATCGCAGAGCTTTAGAAGGGGAATGTTGTCCCCAGGACGATGCTTGTATCCTGCAGGTCACAACTTGTCATTGTCTCTAGACTGGAACAAAGGTCGGTGTCGGGGCTGGTCCCATCCTCCCTGAACTCCTGATTCCTGAACAGCTCACCAGGAAGGAGACAGACCCCTCACCCATCCCTGGCTGTCAAGTCCTTGACTGGAGGAAGGGACTGAGTGGGAGCACAATCCTCCCAGGAATCTCAGGGCCCGTCGCAGAGAAGGGCTGATTCTCTGGGGTCCTCCTGTTTGTCTAGGAAGGAGCCTGTGACTCTTCTCTGAGGACCATCTTCTGGATCTCACAGGAAGGGTTCAGACTCCCAAAGCCAGCCAGGGGCCCTGTGGTTAGTGCTCAACAGAACCAGGCAGAGCTCTGGCTTCAAGTCCCAGTTTCTTCCTCTGTCCTTCAAGGAGGAAGGGCCTGACACTGCATTGCACTGACTGCCCTGACCAAGGACAACCCACTGGGGGCCCAGCTAGGAGGACAGACTGGAAAATGGATAAAAGAGTGAAGGTAAAATTGCCCCCACCCTTTTCATCAGACTCACCTCCAAGATGTAGTGGAGCTGGTCGGTGTCTGGGGACTCTGCCAGCAGGTTCCCCAGCATGGCATCCAGGAGGTCTGACAAGACCCTATGCAGATCCTGCAAAGCAAGGTAGAGCCATGGGTCAGAGTTAGGGAAACTGGGGCTACACCTGCCACAGGATGGGACGAGAGGTCTCTGGGAACCACTGGTGAGACCCTCAAACACATATCCTGGCCTGTCTCATTCACATCGCACTGCAGGCAATTAGCAAGGATTCATGACAGGATGACAGCTGGCTCTTCAATCCATGCATGAGCTAGCATGATTTAGCATGATCTACCTGGACTTGGGTGGTGTCCTTCTCGGTGCCCAGGGTGAAGACGGCATGCAGGGCAGCTCAAAGGAGGTGGGTCTCCAGATCTGGCTCCAGGGCAGGTGTCATGGTGCTGGCAAGAGAGAGGAGCCAGTATTAGACTGTGTAGTGCGGGGGTGGGACTGGCACCAACACGCACGTGAAACTGCAGGGAAATAGGCACAGGCTGGCGAGAATGGAAACTGAGGCACCGAGCCAGGGAATGACAAGGCCAAGGTTTCCCAGACAGTGGCAGAGCAAAAATGGCCCATGCTGCCCCTCCTGTATCTGATCCGGGGAGTGAGCTTCTTCCCAAAGCCATTGCACTCTTACTGGAGTAAAAAGAACACCGCAGCCGGGAGAGAGAAAACCTTCCCACCACCTCTGCCAGAGAAGCCACCATTGGGAGGTGACCTGGGAGTGGGAGGGGCAGTGACTCCCAGCCCTGGGCCTGAGCAGCACCGGGGTTAGGGGAACCGGGCGGGAGGGTCTCGGTACCTGAGGTTGCCCACAGCAATCAGGGAGTTAGCGAGGAAGGCGCTGGGTGGAGAGCTATCAGGAAGCTCCTCAATGAGCTCTTGTGAGACCCGAAGGACACAAAGGAGCGTGTGAGATTAGGGCTCACTGACACTTTCCAGCAAGGAGATTACCCAGCCAGCGTCCCACACAGCCAGCAGGATCTCCCCACCTGCCTCCCGCTCCTCCGATTCCTGCCTGCTATGACCAATCTCCGAATTTCTCCCATCCCTTCTCCCCAGTCTTCAGCCCCAGCAATCCCTGCCCTCCAGCACCAGCTATCCCCCATCCATTGGCCTGGGGAGACCCCTGCCCCTCCCATGTCTCTGTCCTCCCTCCAGCTGCCGGATGCCGTGTCTCGCTCACCACAATCCTCTCCACCACAGCCACCTTGCAGGAGTGCGGCTCCAGTGCGTCCTGCCCTCTCTGCTGTGCAGCGAGACACACGGGGTGGATGGCGGGCAGGAACCTGAGCTGCTGGGCCTCATCCTGCACCCACCAGGAGTTGGGGTAGGGGAGAGATAGCCAATTAGCCAGGGACCTCCCTGCCCCACCCACACCAGCTGCAGGACTCAGGCCTGAATGGGGGATAGTGGGGACCCGCCCACTGTCCAAATCACCCATGATTCCTACACAAGCAGGGTCAGGAACTGGGACAGTGCCTGTGGGAGGACGAGACCCTGGCTGGTGTGTGACAAACACCCCCATCTTGGGTGTCCCAGATCATGGAGGAGAAAGGTCCCCATTAGGGCTGGTGGATCATCAGAGACAAGACCCTCTGCAGGGGTCAGGGTGCTGGGAAGGGGCAGGACAATCTCAGTTCCAGCACAGCTGGGGAAGCTTTGTACCGTTTCTCTCCCCTGGAGCTGCTCTCGGATGTTACTAAGAGCAGCCTCCTCTGTGGTCACGTCCACCCATTCCTGCTCTGAGTCCCTGGGGGTCCCTGCACCAGGGAGAGAAGGGGACAGGGTGACACCTGCAGTCACTCAGGGAAAGGACAAGGGCATGGTGAGGCAATCTGCCCCCTTCCCACCTCCGGACCCAGGGCAGATCGGGGCCCACACTCCCCCCTCTCAGTGATGCTTTCAGCCCC